>NC_140581.1:960231220-960914973 GCF_964204655.1 Triturus cristatus
ATTGTTGTACAGGAACGCCTACTCTGCATATTATTTGCGTTAGTTGTTGCTTTCATTTGTGCCAAAAAAATTGCGGAAGCTATTGCTGGAAAACTGGCGATATCGCCTGTTTTCACCAGGTTGAAAATGGAATGATAATTTAAAATCACTGATAAAATCATAGGTTTAATGAACATTATAATTGGAAATTAGCATTTAAAACACCTTTGAAATTCACAAAAAAAAAACATAGGTTTCAGGGACGTTATAGTTAAAAAATTATCATTTTAAAAATCTTTGAAATTCACTGAAAAAATCACAGGTTTCAGGGACGTTATAGTTACAAATTAGCATTTAGAAAACCTTTGAAATTCACTCAAAAAACAATAGGTTTCAGGGACGTTATAGTTAGTTGCACATTTCACTCGAACAAAACCATAGAAATTCGGACGTTACAGTTAGTAGAGCTAACTATAACTCGCGCCCCCGCAATGCACTGCTGATGATGTCACATATTACATCACTCATGACATGGTCAGTGACATCACTGATGACATCACTAATGACATCTCAAATGAGTGAGCTGAAAGATTCTAAGAGCTTCTAGGAGGTAATAAACCGCCGATTGTTCTCGAGAGATGTAAGGGGTATGGATTCAGTGATAGCTGGGGATGTATGGGTACCTCACTTTTCAAAAATGTTTAACCCAAAGGGAATTACCCACCAGGAGGTAAGTCTAGATATCCCATTTGACTTAAGTTCCGCACATCAACTGACTTCTTCCCTGACAGTAGCTGAGGTAGAGGAAGCTCTGGAGAAGGGGATACGCTTGAAAGCCCCAGGTCCAGATGGGGTTCCACTTGATTTGTTTAACCTCCCCTCTGGGCATCCTTCCTGACAAATGTTTTCAGAGCAGCAATAATTGGACCCATTCCCATCATCTTGGAAAGAGGCCATAGTGGTGCTGGTGTTTAAAAATGTAAACAAGGATGACACGGCCTGCTATAGGCCTAATTCTCTAATAGACGCTACTGTTAAGGTTTTGGGGAGGGTTATTTTGGCACGTCTTGAGGCTTGGGCGGATTCCACTGGGCTTATGTCCCAAACACAATATGGGTTTCGGAGGGGCAGGGGGGCGAATGAACAGTGCTTAAATTTGGCATTGATCATGGGCAAGTACACAAAGGCAAGGAGGGGGTAACTCCACCTTGCCTTCATGGACTTGTCCAGCGCTTTTGATATGGTCAATAGGGAGAAATTGTGGGTCCAGATGGGGGAAATGGGCTTTGAAGAGCCACTTATTACCCTTTTACGTAGACTACACGCGTCCACTATGGTCACCATACGATTTGGCCCTGGGGGAGAGAGGACTAAGGCTATCGCTTCTATTGAAGGAGTTCGCCAAGGATGTATACTGGCCCCTTTTCTTTTTCTTTTATATACAAATGGGTTAGAGTCATCTCTGGTAGAGCAGGCCCTTGATTTTCCCAACATTGGAGGCAAGCCTGTTCCTTTGCTATTGTATGCCGATAATACGGTCCTAATGGCTTTAACAGCCAACAGCCTGCAGAAATCTTTTAATGTTTTTAATGATTACATGACAACACTTGACCTAAAAGTAAATTCTACCAAATCCTATGTATTGGTGTGTGGCCCGTGTCAAACCAAAACTAAAAAATTCATAGTCAAGGGCAAGGCCAATGACAAAGTGGCCAATTTGACATATTTGGGGAATGCTTTTAACAATAAATTGAATTGGGATCACCTCATCACGACGAGGGTACAGCACACTAGCCGGGCAGCTGAAGGCTTATTTCGTCTCGCCTGAACGTTGGGTCATAAGCCGGTTGCAGAACTAGTTACCCTATAGAAGGCAAAATGCTTGTCTGTCGCAACCTACGGGGCAGGTGTGTGGGGCCATCAAAAAAGCACCCAGCTTCAAAACAAGTTCATAAAAAGATCGCTGATGACCCCAAAAAGTGCCCCCACGGCCATTTGCCACTCTGAAGTAGGGTTGGGTTTTATTGAGGACCGAATTAACATTGCTCCACTGGTCCTCTGGGTCAAGATTTGGTTGTCAGAGGATCTACAGTTCTCAAGGGATATTATCAGGGACTGCAATGCTATGAATAATGCATTGGCCAGTCCATGGCTCCTACTTGTTAAATTTAAATTTAAAGAAATAGGGCTAGGGTATTATTACAACAACCCTGCCAGTATTCATGCAAACTCAAAATTGATTATAAAAGATGCATATTTTGCAGAGTCAACTAAATATCATCAGCAACCGGGTTTGCTTGGTCAGTACCCTTTACACCAACAATTTTATCTGTTTTTCACTAAGAACATACAGTATTGATTTCTTTTGACTAGGTTTCGACTTGTCACGTTGCACTTTCTTGTGGCCTTCCCCAAACCGGCTGGCTGGTGTGAGAATCTCATTCGCTGCCCTTGTAATAATCGGGCCCGTCAAAGCACCTTCCACTTCATGCTATTTTGCACACTCTACAAAGAGCCAAGGGCAAGATTTCTCGTCCCAATTTTAAGAGAAATGTGCCCTATTAACTATCAGGAGGGTTTTTATATCCTACGCTCTCTGTCTACTGTGGCGATTTGCACTGCTGTATTAAACTTCATTAGATCCGCACTTGCTATAAGGAAATGGTATGGATTGTAAATGTAAATTGTTTTTATTGGTTTTAAAACAAATTGCTTTTAAATCTGTCTTTTAATATCATAGATTTTATGTTGCCGCGGTATGAGCAATATTATGGTATAAATTGGACATGAAATTGAAAGATATTTGTTTGTAAATTACCTTTATGGTCCATTTCTTTGAACCGAATAAAGTTATTTTGAATTTGAATTTGAAATGCTAAGTTGGAACTATAACGTCCCTGAAACCTATGTTGTTTTCAGTGAATTTCAAAGGTTTTTAAAATGATAATATGTAACTATAACGTCCCTGAAACCTATGTTTTTTAGTGAATATATATATATATATACATATATATATATATATATATAAATATTTATATATCTGTTATATATATAACCTACTTGCGCTCGCCAGTAGGTAGTTATAGTATAGTTATAGTTAGGCCCTTGTTTCCACAGACAAAGCGTTTTTTGTTTTGCTAATAATTTTAGTGTCTTTTGATGAATCTTTGAGAAATTTTCAAAACTAGTGTACAACTAACTTCAGCTGCTATCTGGAAAGTTTCAGGGTGATTCGTCAAGCGGGGGTTTGAGAAAAAGAGAGGTCCCAAAACTTATTTTCCACATGCAGTTGCCCATTGGGATTTTGCATCGGACTACAGCCCGAACCGCTGAATGGAATTACACCAAATGCTACCTCTTGGTCTAGAAAGATCCCTATTTGTAATTTGGTCTAAATCCATTCAGTAGTTTTAAAGTTATTAAAGAAAAAAGATGTAGGGATATCTAGGGACGCGGAGGGTCTGCAGATCCCAGATCTCATTTTGAGATCTCTGATTATCTACAACCACTTCAGCCAGGAAGTGGTGGCCACCATCTAGGGACTTGGGCTCAGCCAAGTCCCAAGAAACAAAACAAAAAAAACAAAAGGGGTCAGTCCTGAGGGGACCCCTCCGTGGCCCAAAAACTTTTTTAAAAAATTGTTTTACAGCAAATTCAAGGAGGATCCGCAGATCCGAGCAGAAATCTTTAAAAAAACAAGGGCTGCTTTTGACACCGGGGACCACCACCCTCTGAGGCATGGCCGATATATTCAAAGGGATGGGGGCCTGGCTCTGCACAGAAAACAGGGAGGGGGCCGCCCGGCCCCCTCACTGAGCCATTAAGGGGCCTAGTGGTCCTATCCCCCAGGTTGAGCTCCAGCTATGCCCTGGATTGCCTGCCCCAGGACTTTTATAATTAGGGGTTAGGGTGTTAGGCCTAAGAGCAGCTGGGAGGTCAGGGCTGTTTTAGGGACAGCGCAGGTGTTGAGGTAGTGCATGCAAAGGGGAGGGGTTTTAGGCATCAGGGCAGGGGGAGGGGAATGGGTAGTTTTTAGGGCTTAGGTGCGGGCGGGGTAGGTTTTAGGGCTAAGGGGGAGGGTTGAGTAGTTTTTTAAATTAGGGGTTAGGGTTTTAGGCCTAAGGGCAGTAGAAGGGCTTGGGGATCTTTTAGGGAGAGTGTCGGGATGGGAGGGGTTCAGGGGAAGGTTTTGGATCTCAGGAAGGGAGGGCAGGTAGGGGGTATGTAGCGTAGGCCGGTGGTCGGAGTAGTGGCAACCTTAGCCATGCATACCCCTTTACCATTCATGCCTTTACCATGAAATTGTGTGGTAAAGGCATACGTGGTAAAGGAATGCGAGGGTAAGACGTAGTTGTGGTTCAGGTTGTGCGGTAGAGGCACACTTGGTTTAGCCATGCATGCCTCTATCATACAATTGGCTGCAGGGCCTGGCCTCAGCCAGGTCATGTGACCAACCCCCATCATGCACAGTCGAAAGGCGTGAGCAGCATGATGTTGGCTCCATGTGGGAGGTTGGCAGCCAGGCCCTGTGGGCAACCCCCCACTGTGTTAAAAAAAACGTAGAAATTCACTGGAAAAGCCAAAGGTTACAGAGACGTTAAAGTTAAGAAATCGAATTTTAAAAAATTCAGAAATTAACTAAATCAAGCAAAGGTTACAGGGGTACTATAGTTAGGTTCACCATTTACTCACACACACAACCATATAAATCACCAGTTATATTTAGAGTTATCGCAAGTAACCATAACTTGTGCCATAAAGTGATGTACATCCGTCATGACATCTTCTATGACATCATTGATAATATCACTGCAACATTTGCAGTTGCATTATTGATGAGAAAACTGTGCATGGTGGGGGCACAAGTTATAATTACCTTAGGGCATGAGTTATAGTTACTTAAGATTACTCAAACTGCTGAATTGTTATGGTTTTGTGTGTGTACATTTTGAATCTAACTATAATGCTCCTTAAACCTTTGTTTTTTGTGTGAATATATATATATATATGTATGTGTGCGTATGTGTGTGTGTGTGTGGATGTGTTTCCATGGTTGTAGCATTCTTCCTAGCAGAAAAATCATATAGGGACCTATTCACAAATGTATAAAATGGGAATATTCAGAAAATATTCATTTAAAATTAGTATATATAGAAATGAAGTATGTCATCTTTGTAATTTTACTTATAAAGACTTTTGCATTTCAGGACCGACTCACAAAGGCATGTAGGAGTACGTAAAAGAGTACTCCTGTAGTAATACTTTCAGTAATCATAAATGCTTTTGAAAATCGGCCCCAGTGTGAGTAAAATCACCTGATGATCATAACTTTGTTAATAGATTCAGTGGAACATTGACTGATAGCATTGTTTGAGATGGGAAATCAGTCAATTCTTTTAGGGCCAGATGTATGACCATTGGAAATTGCGCCAATCTGAGACACTGTTTGCGATTCCCAATGGGGTCGCAAATTGCATGCTTTTAAATAAAGCAGTTTTTTTTTAATGCAGTCCCTTTTCCTTAAAGGAAAACGGGATGCATTTATAAAAAGGAAACGTTTTTGTTTCATTTTTTAAGGGCAGGTAGTGGTCCCTGGGACCACTGACTGCTCTGAAAAAATGTTTGCGCACCATTCTCAAAGGGGAAAGGGTCCCCTGGGGACCCCTTCCTGTTTGTGAATGGTTTACCACCCTTTTGAAGAGGGTGGTAAACTGCGAGTGTTTTGCGACTGAAATTGTGGTTGCAAAACATTCTTACATAGGTGTTGGACTCGCTATTAGGAAGGGATATCCTTGAAACGCCCCTTCCCAATAGCGAGTCGCTAACCCTATTTTGCGATTCGCTATTTAATTAGCGACTTACAAAATAGAGTTAGTACATGGGTCACAGGTGTTTTGCTTGCGCAAACGGGTCTAAAACCCATTTGCGCACACAAGAAAGGTCGTACATGTGGACCTTAAAGGCTAGAGATATAAAAAAAAAGAGCAGTAGAGCTGAGGCAAAGTCAGTCATGTCACGTTATTAACTTTGCAAAAGTTCTACTAGATTTTAGAGCCATTAACTTCTCAGGAAATGTTCCTTTTGCCATCACGCTGTACTTGGCATAATACTGTGCGCAATGTCTAGACAGATTGCCCAGAAGTGGTTTGGATTACAGCGAAATGTGTTAGCAGGCATCCGTGTCTCTAAAAGGACAGTAGGAATGGGCAGACATATGTCAGGATCTGCCTGAATAACTTACTCAGCCACCTGACCTTTCAGCTTCATAAGTTTGCAAATGTCACGCTGTGTTGCACATGTCCAGACTGAAAAAAAAAACACAAGACACCACTAACAAGTGGTTTACTGGCCAATGGGTCTGAGAGCCCAGAAGGGCCGCGCTAATTGCATGCATGGCTGTGCACGAGGGACTGGACAACACTCACAGGCCTCTGAGATGCACTCTCACCAAACCATCTGTCTCTATATAGGCCGGGTCGCCTTTGAGAATAGGCTGTAGACGGTCACATGTTGTGTTGCTCTTTTCAGGTCTGAGTAAATATTAAACGAACAGGAAGAAGCATTGTAAACTTTGGGACATCTGCCAAGTTGCAAAGCAGGTCGCTTCTAAATGCAGAGAAAATTAATTGGAGGCGGCTTCGGCCTTCGCTGATGGAAACCCAATAAAAAGTCCGAAAACCACGTTTCCTGACAGAAATATAAACACCAGTAATTCCGGTTAGGATGACTATTAACAGCAATTGTGTTTCCTGTTTTGTTCTGTTATTTCTGCAGTCTATTAGGAATGTTAGCTTTGGCGTCTGGAAATCCAGTCAGGTAGTACATAACCACTAGCAGTTAATGTTATTGTTCCTTTACAAAAGTGACCCAGATATACACTGATGTTTACTACACATGAAACACCACAATGAAAGCACTATTTTGGGAAACAAAATGTGAAGCATATTGTATTTTCTCACCTCTTATTCCACTATTGTAATTTAAATATCACACTTTTCTCTTGGTGACACAATGCGTCGCAATGCCAAGACTGAAAATGCGGTTGTGAGGGAACAAGATAGATGTATCTTTTATTTAGGAAGTCATGACCTAAAATAAGGTCCTTGGTGCATACAGACTTTAACATCTGTTTTAACATTGGAAAATAAAACACTGGATTACAAAGCTGTGATATATCTGTTATTGTATTAACCTCTCACTCGAACTTTCCTTGCAACAAGTATCCAAGCATTATGATGAAAGACATTGATACATTTAAGAATGATATGGGATGGGCATGACACTTCTTTAAATCCCATTTAAGTGTATATTTCAATGTCTCCATGGGTCCAAAGTTAGCTAATATTCTTATATTTTTCCCATCGGGAATATTCAGTCCAATGTCTAAAAACATACCCTGCAAGTGGATGCAGAACAAAGCATCTGGAACTCTTCAGAGTCCACCTGGGTTTTTGCTAAATTGTTCTAAGAAGTACAAGCCTATATATTAACATGATGATCACCTTCCATTTTGGAAATGGAAAACATAAGCAATTTTGAAAATGGTATTTCACAAGAATAATGTGGCAAATATCTGTACAACGTAACCAAACACAGAATAAAGTATATTCGCCTAGACCCCACTTCCATATTGTGACACTAAGCATCGAATAATCCTCTTTTAGGCCCTTATTATCAGTGGCGGTATTTCATCAAGAGAAGTAACTCCAGGGAGAAACCTCTCCGAGTTAATACAAGTAGCCAGGTGCAGATGCGAAGTGAAAAGGCCAGGGACTCTGGTCAGCATCAGATCCTAGCCTGCCCACGACCTAATCCTTTTCTGAGCCACAGACCTCTCTGTCCCCAAACTCCATAGTCAGAAAGTGGAAGTGGGTTTGTCACTGGAATCAAGAAAAAAAAACGAATTGGACTTGGTATTGCCACGCTCATGTGATTATACCCTCTTCAAGGGACAAAACTCTTAATTGCTGGATTTTGATGCCTGAACAGCTGTCAGAATTGGGGACTCTGACGCCATATATCTCTGCACCAAGATTCATATAAGATTTTAATGTGGATATTTTAAATAAAGAGCAAACTTTGAAATCAATGTTATCTTAATGCAATATTTTTTTAGCAGAAAACACCTCCTCAACAGAAGTTTTGCCAACAAAGGCATCAATGTCAGATTCCAGTCTGGCAACTAAAAACACCACGGTATCCACCCTGATTGCAAGCAATGAGAATATAAGTACAGCAGTACCAACAATTCCACAACCAACCAACCAATCTACATCAGGTATGTTGAATGTATCTTTTGATTTATATCATTAGGTTCAATGAAATGTTAATAGGCATTTGAAGTCGGATGGCAATAGAAAACAGCCTGGGTTCTGGAGGTTTGGAAGGAGTACTAAACCTAGCCAAAGGTTCACATGTGAAATTTTCTCTACTTTTAGAATCCCTATGAATAGGACATCTCATTGATCAATACATCCAAGCAATTGGCACTTGCTCTAGAAATCAAAGGATTTCCTATTACTACTAAAGTCTAAACAGGTCCTGTGTCTTTACTTTTACCAGTTAACCAAGCCAACATAAAAACATCAGCATACCTCTTTGTTTCATAAGTTAGGTAGACTGGTGTAAATACATGTTTTATGGCCTGTGGAAAGCACCTCCCCATGTTGTGTCCCTTGGTGAGCTGGTGATCTGCATCATAAATTTTTCTTGCCCAAAACCACAAAATGTATATTACTGCTTCTGGCATATTTTATGACTAAGGCACGGATTTTTGTCTACTTAGATTAAAGACCAAGGTCTAAGTACCCATAATTGTTGACTGACTGCCTTTAAAATAGAGTAAGATTTTGTGAAGAGCCCTGCTCCCCCTCTAATTGCCACACCCTGACCAGTCATTAATGTTCAAATTAGGACTTTTTTATTCTTACCTAAAATGTAATGGATATTGTGTGATGGAAGCTGTTTACCTGCCAGACTTTATGTTTTTTTCTGGGAAAATATTTTGTAGGCTAGGGCATGTGAAGGATTTTTGCACAGTCAACAGCCTCTCACAGAAGCAAGGTAATGGAAAGAAAATTACGCTCTCGAAATGAAGGCTAACAGTTATCAGCACAGAGGTGGAACAACGCTAAACTCCAGTTAGGTCTCCTGCATTATTGTATATTGACCCACTCACTAGCTGCAACATCTGCCTCATTAGAGGACTGTGCCAACAACGATGATGGTGATGAGCGATTTAATGAATACTGTGTCTGTGAAAAAGGTAGAGCAGCTGCCCATTCTGTGTATTGTCCTCATGGTTATACATAAATAAAGACTCCCAACGTCGAGGGATGAAACCTCAATAGTTAGGTCACCAGCACATTGACAATCAACAACTGCAGCAATGAAAAGTATGATAGAGTTCATCAGGTTCTGCTGGAGGTTGGCCTAGTCATAGAGGGCTCAAGTCAATTTGCAGATGCAATTGAGCCTAAGATCATTGCTCTGTTGAGTCTTGCTGAAAGATAAGAAATTGTGTCTCATGTTCAACCCTCACTCAGTGTGATTCAGAGTATAGAATATCTTAACCTGGCACAAACTGAAAGCAAACAATGCCATTGGCTTTAGTTTGGAAAGACAGGTGGACAAAACAAGACATAATGCAAGGTATCTGAATGACAACACGTGGCAAGATTCAGGGGAAAAAGGCAGCCCGTGGGTCGGTGGAAGCATTTTGAAAAGAGAGAAAATCCTGAATGTATTTGCACCACTGTTGTTGCTAGTTAGCAGAATGTCTTCCAAATTAACTAATACTTCATGCCATGATAGCTGGCTGTCCCACAGAAATCACAGGGAACTGCATTAAGATGAAAGTTTTTTTAAATCAAAAGTGGTCTTCTGTGGAACATATTATTGAAGGGTATTGCACATCCTATCCTGTTTCTTAATGGACACCTCATTTCTCAAAAACTACTTAAGTACGTAAAGGAGGATACCAGTAAACAAGTAAAATGGGTTTTCTTCCTTTTCCTAGGACTTGAAGATCTGTTCTCCATGGAGGAGAAAGAGGAGCATCCAACAGGGAAGGGTCAAGGTATGCCATGCTCCTCATTTTCTACTTTCCTAAACATTCCAAGGGCTCTTATTCCTTTCCCTTTGCCATACACCACTTTCGTGTAAGAAAGAAATAGGAACATCAATCGGGAAACTGCCAAGGTATGCTGCCCACGTCCTTGGTCCGCTATTCCATATGGGTTTATTTATTCTTTCTCTAAGTGAAGGGCTTCCTTTCATCCACTTACTCTACTCATGAGTAGATGGGGATTTCAAGCTGCTGTATCTCATATAAAGGTGCAGTCAGAAGAGTTAGGAAGTGCATCTCATCTTCTGGATGGAAAATTCATTCTCAACAATAGAGATGAAGCCTACTTAGTGAAATCAACATGATCGGATTTGGTTAGGATCCTGACCCAATGCTTGAATCCCTACTGTAAGCCAGGATAAGGCCTTAAAAGAATTCTCAAATACAGTTTGTCTCTTGCATGCTTCATCATAAAGTATTTCATCCTGGTGACAATGAATATGGATGGGTTCAACCTCTGTGAGGGAGTTCTTGATTTATTTTAAGGGTCTTATGTAGGAAGGATGTAAGTACCTGGTGGGATATCTCATATGATGTGTTTATTCCTGGGTTCTCTTGCTAAGGTTTACAAATAAACTGGACCTACAAGTTAATGTGGAGAGCAGGCTAAAAAAGATTCTGAATTTGCAAGTTGAGGAGGGAAGCTGTTTAAATATTCTGGCATCATGAGGTCTAAATGTTATGCTTCCTTTTTCCATTAAGGTCATCTGACCAAAAATTCCCTACTAGCTTAAATTTACGAACTCAGCTGTGGTTCATTTTAGGGAATATGAGAGGCAAGCTTTCACACACTCATGCATAAGTATGCTCTAATCTTGGTAAGACATGGTATGGTATACTACCAAGATAATGACATCCAGGTTCCTTTTGGGGTTACAGGGTTTTATTTTATTTTCTTTTTTTGTCCTCATTTGCCCAGATTTTAAAAAAACTAAATTTTGCACTCAGGGGGTCTCCCTTTGATTAGCACCCTCCAGAGTTTTCTAATTCTTTCTAATCTGGAAAGGGTCACTCTACACCTCGCTTAGCATCCCCTATCATAGGAGGCTTTGTTATACTTTTCCGAGAGTGGTACCTCCACAGGGGTGTTTAAGCAAAGTGGTATAGAGGCCTAATCATTGGACAATACACATAGAACTTATTCTTCCTTATTTCCCAGTTCTCCTATGGGAGCCAAAAATCATTTCTCTTGTTTTTGGACACCCGATCCAATCTTTTGATGTATTTAATTGCCCTCAGCAAATCAATTTTATTTGGAGGGGTAACTTTAATCCAGTTCTTACATATTTCCCTCTGGGCAAGCAAAATTAGAAAAAAGATCAATTTCTTAACGTTCTTTAAGAAAGATACATGAATCCGGAAAAACAAGAGATTTGCTTACCTGGAGGCTCTCTCCAAGTACATCATATATGATACAACTCGCATCCAGCCAAAAGCTTTGGGTCTCAGGGCATTCAAAAAACATATGTATATCATCCCCTTTTTCCTTTCCACATTTTGGGGACGTAGATATAGTGCCCCTTCCCATATTTGATAACTTATATGGCGTCCAATGAACCCTGTGGAGACAAAAAAGTTGATTTTGCAGAACGAACTGTGGAGTATAGTATGTCGCAAGATACTTGCCATAAATCTTCCAACTACTCTCCCGGCAATCTCTCCTCCCACAATTTTGATGGTAGATTGAAGTCCTCATCTGCAAGTTCTACTAACAGCCAATACCACTCCGTCACTTCTTTCTTCAGTCTTATTTTGACCATCAAGCTGTCCTCCAAGTCATTTGATATTCCCATACTGGTACCGGCAGTGAGACTCCAGCTTTTCAGTTACATATATTTGAACCTGGACAGTTGATTAGTGGCAATCTCCAACCCATCCTCCTTTGAAATTAAGGCTCCATCGGTTATCAATTGACCCCAGGTTATTATCCCTGCTTTCTTTAATGGGAGAGCCAGACAATCTTTGGTCCATTCCAGGGACCCCGGTGAATCCCAGATGGGAGACATTCCACTAGAGTAGTTAAGCTTTGAGGCTTTCCTAACTTTGTAACAAGTCTCGGCAAAACCAACTAAAGTCTTGAGACGCACTTTTTTTTTAAAGCGTGGATGCCCGTATTTCGGCATGAAAGCAAGCTCTCCCCCCTTCACATCTCGGAGCATTACTCTAAACATTTTACCTATATCAGAACTGTCCACAGTACTGAATAACATCCTTCCTCCTTTCAAAAGAAAAAGCCAGGCATGATAAGAAAGATCTGGCAGTCGTAATCCCCCTTTATCATATTGATGTTTTAACTTTTTCCATGACATTCTATCTGCTTTGGAGGCCCAAATTAAACTAGTAATTTTTGACTGGACTTTTTTGAATCCATACCTCCTTAAAAGCCATGGGGATGTATTGAAACTAAAAAGTACATTTTGGAAGGAAGGACATTTTCACGAGATTGATTTTGCCATACATTGTCAAAGGGAGATGGGACCAGCTGAGCAGAAGTTTCCCACTTCTTTACTAATCTTTTGAAAATGTATTTTGGGTATTAATTCTACTTTTTGAACGATTTTGATACCCAGGTACCTCATTTCCTTTTTAACACATTCCAGCTGTGTATTTATGTTCCATGCCATTACAATCATTTTAGCTTCATTGATCTCATATCCTGAGATACGGCCAAAACTCAATGCTAACTTATATACTGCTGGTAATGCTGTAGTAAGTTCTGAAGTGTACATTATTAAATCATCCGCATACAACCCTACTTTTTTCTCCCAGGACTGATGTTTAAAAGGGAGTATGTTGTCGCTAATCCTTATCTTCTCCGCAAGGGGTTCAATATACAAATTGAAAAGCTGAGGCAACAACGGACATTCCTGCCTGGTTCCACGGTGTATGTTAAAGAATCTTGTGATGTTCCCATTAACTAAGATTTTTTCTGTTGGGTTACTATACAATAGCTCTATTGATCGGCAGAAATTTTCCCCTAAATTGGCTAATCTTAAGTTTTTTGCAAGTAAATCCAATTTACCCGGTCGAAAGCTTTAGTCGCATCAACTGTAATGACTGCCAACGGATTTTAAATATGGATGCTAAATCTATCACCCCGATTAGATAGTACGTTAAATCTTTCATTTCTCTCCCCCTCATAAAGCCTTTCTGATCTTCATTGAGCAGTATACCCACTACTCCCTTAACCCCTTCAGTGCCCATGACGAGCTGGACTCGTCATGGGCTGCGGTGGCGCTGTGCCCATGACGAGTCCAGCTCATCATGAACTCCGCCCGCTAATGCAAGGCGCGGCACTGGGCGGGGAAAGGGGCGGGCATGCAAGGGGTTAAGCCTAACCTCCAATATTTTTGTATAGATCTTGTAATCAGAATTTAACAGCGAGATAGGCCTATAGCAGTCACAGGAAATAGGTGATTTATCGGGTTTAAGTATTAAAGATACAACTGATTCATTCCATGAGAGTGGAATCTCCCTACCTTTATTGAAAATATCTAAAAACACATAACTGGAATTATGTATTCCTCTAATGTTTTATACATTTCCATTGGGACACCATCTGGGCCTGCCGCCTTGTTCGATTTCCCAGAAAGCAAGTCGTACCATATTTTTTTAGCATAAAGATCAATACCTGACCTACACGAGCAGATGTCATAGGGTTATTGAGACTGAGAGCATTGGGCCAATAAGAATTCATGTAATTCCATTAAGAAATACTTGGCATCTTGAGGATCTAAGATATACACAAACAATACACATTTTGGTGATGAAATTCGGAATGGCCTATAAAAGGATTATCTGTTTTAATTGCTTTAAATCATGCATGATTGTTTTCTATTCTATTCAAATGAATTTATTCATTAAGAATATGTTTATCCAAACCAAGCTTACAAATAAAAATAAATTCAACCTTAAAACAGGCAAAATAATCCAGTTTAACATGATTACAAGGTCAAACAGGTAAAATATTGAGACCATAAATTCCACAGCTTAATTGGTGTCTGATAGACTCACTAGAAAAATTCGCAACCATCATGCCTCAGCAGTAGATTGATTTTGCTCAGGGTGTAAAAGTTTGAGAGCAAAAGACACAAAATATTAAGGTGTGTTGAACTGATTGGCAGCCATGATATAGGAATTGCTCTTCAAATAATGGTGGTAACGTCATAGCTCCCCTGAACATTGAGCACAATAACCATATTGGTAGTTTAATTCATGTCACCAAAGTGGTGGCGAGCAGCTTTCCATCCTAAAATGGAGCATAAATGTCTGTCAATTATCCAACTATTGGTTCACTACAGAGCCCAGTTTATTCAGCGGGATGCCAAGTGTGGCTAAGAATCATATCTCCCAGTACTGGGTAAAAGTCAATTAACCACTTAAGTGCTGGGGCTTCCCCTGTTTCTCCCGTCTGCCCACCCCTGGTGGTAAGCCCTTTTTTGGCTACTTGGGTTAGTTTGCGCTTATGGCTCAATAACTTTTTTGCACATAAGGTATCCAAGCTAGATTTTTGTCCTTCTTTTCCAACATCCTGGGGATTCTGAAAGAATCCAAGGTTTGTAGAATACCCTGGAAGGGTGGAGAAGATAGGCAAAATATTGCTACATTCTGAGTTTCTTGGAAACAATAGGAAAATATTACTCTTGATAAAAGTGTTTGGTTTTTTCTCGTAAAAATGGCATCAACAAATGGGTTGCTGTGCTAAAGTCACCATCTTCTCAGCTTTCAGGAACATGCAGAGCTGCTTAAAAAAAACTAATTTTGTAGCACAGTTTTGGCATTTTTGACGGAGCTAGCCCATTTTTTCTATTTTATGTGCTCTCAACCTGCTTCCAGTTTGTGGTTGAAACCAGTGTGAAACCCATGAGTGATCCAGAATACTTATAGATTTCTGAAAACTAAGCACATTTATGAAATCAGTAAGGGGTCATATTTGTAGATCCCTCAAGGTTTTCCTGAATAAACTAACTGTTAAAATTAAGAAATACTGAAAATGAGTATGAAAAAACAGACATTTGTGACAATGTTCTCATCTGTTACTTTTAGTCACAATAGCCAATTTAAAAAATAAATATACCATTATGTCCACTAGGCTCTTCTGGTTGGAGGGATATAAAGGGTTTGTAGTTGTTTCAAGAACTCAAGGTACTGAGAGCCAACAACTGAGTTGCACTGTACAACGGTTTTGATTGTGTACTGAGTATAGACCAATTCATATGGTTAAATATGTAGAGTGAAAAATGGGTATCTAGGAAACCTATGTATTTCTGCAATGGGCACAAGATTTAGAGTTTAGGAGCAGTGGTTATTTGTACATCTCTGCATTTGTGGACAACATATGATCTAGAGAATATTTTTCTTTGGCCACCATTAACCACCCTTAAGTAGGGGTTGGCGGAGGGTGGTCAGATGGGAGGCGGGAGTGACACGTTGGGGGAAGGGGCCACAGGGGCTGCGAGTGGTGGAGAGTGAGGGAAAAAGGATCAGTATAGAAGAAAGAAAAAAAAAAGTAAAACTGAGAGAGCAAAAAGAGAAAGAGCAAAACAGAGAGAGCAAAAAAGAGAAAAAACAGGCACATATGACACCGAACAGGGCGGAACAATAGAGTGCTCGTCCACTAGACCACCAGGGATGAGGCACGGGCAGGAGAACCACGAAAACCTACCTGGCATGGAGCACGGACTCATTGGGCAGTCCCTTAACAGTGGAGCTGCACTGGGGGAGAGTAGTGGCACTGACCAGGAAGGTCAGTGGTCTTGCTCTTTTTGCCACGCAGCGGCCGCCATGAAGTAGAGGTTGGAGTGAGGGTAGTCAGTTGGAAGGTGGGAGCGGGAGCAATATGCTGGGGGGCTGTGGGGGCCACTCTTATTGTCCAAGCTATAAAACTTTGGAGCAGTGGTGCGGCTGCGTATCAATCAGCATAAGTAATTTCTTTTCCCACAGGGGACACTATGCGATTCCCTTTAGGGCGACCTATCTGCACTAGGGCTGCAATGGGAGACAAAAGCCTTTCGGTATTTAGGCATTATAGTTACCCACTCATTGGAGGGGCAGAGCCACTATAATATTGAACCATTGCTGAGAGGGTTGACATGGTCAACCCAGTTCTGGAACACACTACTGCTGTTAGTAGCGGGGAGTATAGCTGTGGCAAAGATGGTGTTCTGCCCCGATGCCTATACATAATTCAGATCTCGCTGTATATGTTGTCATGTGACATTTTTAAGATGCTAGTTATACTCTTGATTTAATTGGTTTTGGCAGAAAAAAAAGCAGAGTTGCACTACCACTACTTAAATTGGATTTGAAGGAAGGCATCATTGGCTTGCCACCAAGTTACAACATGCGCACATTGGGTGGCAGAGGACGATCATTGCCTGGGAGCTGGTCATGTGGGCACTGTTACCATTTAGTCGTATCAGCGCCGTATGATGATTGCGTGGGGGTGGTTGAGGTGCTGTGAAACGTTGGGGAATGTGTACCCCTGGGAGCTGTTCCTTATATTTGCAGAGTGCCTCAAGAGGCTTTTTCTATGGGGTGTGGCTAGTTCCTACAATATGGTAAATTAGCCAACAGGGAACAGCAAATTTGGACGGAATCCTGGAATCACTTCAGCAGACAGATACAGTGCAGGTAATGCTGACAGCTGGGACATCGCAACATTTAGTATCCCTGTTCTATAGGGCTCCTAAATGTGACAGAGTGAGAGTCGATCCCAGAGCCTGCCATGCATGGGAGGAGGAACTTGAAGTCCCCCTGACGGATGGAGAGACACGAATGACTTGTATGCTGTTGAAAAAGGTCTCATGCAATGCCAGGTTCAAATTGACACATTTTAACTACGTCCACCGTTCGTATCTGACCTCTATCAAGGTCCGAAAGATGTACAGAGGCAGGAGTGCTGATTGTCTGAGTTGTGTGGTGGATGTTGCCTCCTTCCTGCATCTGGCCTGGATATGCCCCACAGTGCACACTTTTTGGACTGTGGCGGTTCAGCCACTGAGAGCAGTGATCAGTATTGCCATAGACGAGGGCCCAACACACCGCATCCCAGGGGTCATGAAACCGCATAGATGGAAGAAAATGACCTGGAAGTTTTTGCAGTTGGATCTTGGTCCCGGCTAAAAGGCTAGTAGCAATATGATGGTGGGGCAACATAACACCCTCGGTTGCATTGTGGTATAAAGACACGACAGAGTGGGTACTTGCAGAGGAGGTGCACATAAAGAACAATACACTCATGCAGATACCAGACTTTATGTTTATGGTTTGACTTATAATGGTCCTTTTGTACTTCTGAATGCATTGGGGCTTTAGGATTTTGCGATCACGATCCACAAAATATGCATCACTGGGTTAGTCCAAGGAACCCTGGACTGACAAACTCTGTAAGAAAGAAAGAAAGAAAGAAAGAAAGAAAGAAAGAAAGAAAGAAAGAAAGAAAGAAAGAAAGAAAGAAAGAAAGAAAGAAAGAAAGGTGCATTTATAAAGTTGAATGATCTCCTCATTTCTACACAACCAATCAGTGTGGTGCGCAATTGTGTTCAAGCTAGATATGTAACGGATCCTCATTCGCATTATGGTACAAGACACTATAGAGGCACATTACATTAAAATGCAAAGTACATTAGGCGGGAAAAATTCTATCGAAATATTAAAGAGGTTGAAACTGTAGTCATTACTTAGGTAAGGCTGTAAGTAATTAGCCGGCCTAGTGGAACCGCATGTAATGCTGAAAAATACACACGTTGCATCTGTAACAAGAATACCATTGTATATTAACTTAATACTAGTAATAAATCTTTATTCGGTTATGTATCATAATCATAAAGGATAAAAAAAACATAAGATCTACATAAATGCATTAAAAAATATATATTAATTCCACCATAATAAGCCAGATTGCACAATCTATAAACGAACTTATACTTTGACCAATTTACAGTGACCTTAGAAGAGAAAGAGCAGTTCTGGGTCCCATTTACAGAAATATTTTTCAAAATGTTTAAACTTTGAAAAGGGTGTTTGTTTTGCAATGTTATAATTGCTTTAAATAAGGTAGGGAAAAACCGTGCTTGCTCAAAAAATCAATACCGTCTGACTGGCGGTTGTTCCAGTTGCTCTGACAACTTGAAAGTAGTCGAGCATTCAAAATGTGCAGTTTAATTTACACCTTTGTGCTACATTGTTTCAGGCCTCGTCCAGGACCCCACAGACACCCACTCTCCGCATCTCTCGCACCAGTCTGAAACTTCACATTTACCTCAGGATGGCAACGCAGGGGCAGAGGAGACAAATAAAGATTCAAACGACGTAAATGACATTTTCACTGGAGAAGATGAACTTTTGAACCTTAAGGAGGCAACCGAGAGCCCGGCTCTTGAAAACTCTGTCCAAGAATACGCCGTGACCTCTCTCCTTCTGGATCACTCCGACTCCCAGGACACGCTTCTTGGCGGGATAGACATCGATATCTTGTCAGAAGACCCGGAAACAGGTATGATCAAACCGTTTATCTTTCGATGATGAAGCATGAGAAAAAAAACAGGAGTGTCCCGTGCTTAATTTTTGCAGGTACTGAGTTGAAGCCAGGGCCGGCTCTTAGCCTGGGAGTTGGGCCATGGAGCTTCAGAGGGGCACAGGAGCTGTCTGCAGCAGTTTCCCTCAGAAGTGACTTCAAAGAAAAGTGTGTTACTCACTGTTTCTTAAGGTTGCTCCAACCGTGACTAAATGTTGTGGGGCAGATTTACAAGCCACTTGTGCCTGTTTTACACCGCCGTTGCGTCACTTTTGTGACGCAGCGGCGGCGCAAAACCAGAGCCATGCTGCGGGGTATTTACAACGTCACGCATCTGGGAGATGCGTCACGTTGTAAAGCCCTGCGTCAGAAGTAGGCGTTCCTGTGCAGAGGGGGGCGTTCCGTCGCAGGAACGCCTCCTAAAAGTGGCTGAGTGAAATCTACAAGATTTCACTCAGTCACTTTTGAGCCCATGCTGCGTCAAAACCCTGCGCCTGCTTGAAGCAGGTGTAAGGATTGATGCAGCATTGTGAAGATAGGGCACCCCAGAGCCTTGCTGGAGCTGCGTCGCGCTTGCGACGCAACTCCAGCAATGCGCTGGTTTTACGGCACAGATGCGTCACCCATCTGTCCGTTTTTTGCCCCATGGTGCGCCGCATTGTAAATGCGGCGCATCCATGGTGGCGGAGCCGTGACGCACAATAACTGGCGCATCCCTGCTGATATGCAGGGATGCACCAGTTATTGTAAATCTGCCCCTGTGTGTTTCACCCCTGGCTCTCCCAACTCTTGCCCCTCACTCTCCCTATCCTCCCTCCGTTTTTCAAATCTCCGACTACCAAAGTTAGTAGGCGGGTGGGGTGCCAACATTGGTTTCACCCAGTGTGCTTATCTGGGCAACTCTGGTTCTCATTTTTTGTGACCTGCACTTTTTGTTCAGTCACTGGCTTACATCTTTATTGACGATGTGATAAATTCTAGGTTATTGTCTGAGTCATCTTGTTTTTGTATATTTAAATAGCTAAAGAGATTTCTTTACCTTGTTTAATTATTTTGTTTACCTTGCTTATTTGGCGACAAATACGATAGTGGTTGAAATCCTCTGTACACGTATTTCCAAGTAGGACTTCTACACAATTTGGAAGAGCTTGATCTCTGTGCGTTCTTTGTCATTTGTACTCCCAAATACTCCCTGTACTCCCTGTCATATTACATTTGCGAAGAATCTCATAGATCACATGAAGGATCCCATACACTTCTCTATGAATGAAAAGAACAATATATTTTTTAAAACAGCAGCGAGCAAGTCAGCTGGTGCCTCCAGTCAGAAACTGTTGAGTTTGCCTGAAGTGCAGACATTCCAAGGTACCAGCTGAAGCAAGGTGGCAGAGAATAAGGAAATTATAAATCTATGGTGGTAAGCAATCGACGAATCAGGCGTGTGGTTCATCACCTTTCCCAAGCAGAGGCATCCTTTTACTACCCAAGACTATGCAAATAGTTGAGAAATTATAATTTTTTTTTAAATTAGGTAGAAAATGTGAGGATGATCTGTGTAGCTATGCATATTCCGCCCTGTTGAAATAACTGAAGACATACTTCTTTTAAACTCGTCTTTCCCTCACCTACAAACATCCCCGTCTTCTTCTTGTTAATGTTATTGAAATATTCATGGGGCATCATCGCTGTTCAGCGCTCTGTTGATTTCCAGCTAGGTTTGCCATGTACGGCTATCGCCCTGCATGCATACATTTACACATACACTCCACCAATATTTTCACGCACCACTGTGACAGAGCTTTTTCTGAATTTCGCTAGTAAGTACTAAGACATCGTTTGGCTTGCCTTGTGCCCATATAAAGTAAATGTTTTATTTCTTAAGGCATTCATGACCACTTTTTTTCAAGCTTCTTGAAACAGAAACACGTTAGGAGGCAAACTGGCCACGTAAGTTAATTCCCTCAGTGTGGGTCACCGGCATGCATGGGTTTGGGGAGCCCACGGGTGCTTAAATCAAGGTGGTAGTGGAGTTTAAGTAGAAATGTAAGGTTGATGCTCACATTTGCTGGCACAGCCCACCACTTTCATGCAGGAAATATATATTAAATAATATGTTTAGCATCTGCACACTCTAAGGAATCTGTCAGTGGATAATTGTTGGACATGGCCCTTTCTAGGGTGCTTTCCCTTGACTTTTTGTTTTTCTCCTTCCCAGTTTTCCGCTGATCTGGATGCTAGCCTTAGTACAATGAGAGCGTTTAACACTGGCATTCAGTGCCAACGCGCTGTGCTCGTCATATTTATCATGGTGATTGGTGTATACATGATTGGCTGATTAGATTTAGCTGTAAGTCCCTTGTCAAGGGGTAAGGCATATACCCAGGGCATGTATCTCAAATGCACCTCTGAGGAGCTGCAATTACAAATTACCGGGTAACCCAAGAAGGCCATAGCACCAGGGTAGCATATGGTGTGTAAAAACAATGTGGTCCTTCTGGCACGTAATCAAAGAAAGATGCAACCGTTAGTTAGCAATGTAGATGAGCGAAAAAATAGGATCAATGAATGAATCACACTTAATTCTGAGTCAATCAGTCACATTAAATTTGATGTTTCAAAACGTCAATTATAATATATTTACAAAACCTCCTAGAGTTTATTTCATAATGGTTGCTCCAAAAAGAGTGAAAAGCTAAATGTTTTTTTAGAAGTGCTCATGTGTGCAGTGCTCAGAGTGAAAAGAGAAAGGAAATTAATAACGATTCACAGAGTAATCATAGTTCAATGGCTCTGGCAATGAGGAAACCCAGTTAGCCAGGGCCAAGAAGCCTGTTTGATGAATTTGCACAATCTTTCTTTGCCTCTTGATTATTATTAATCCTCCTAGCCTGGATTGACTATTGATACCCCTGTGGGTTATGGGTTCCATTGAGTCACCACCCACTTATAAACAAGAAGCAAAGAAAGATTGTGTGAATTCATCAAACAGGCTTCTTGGCCCTGGCTTACTGGGTTTCCTCATTGCCAGAGCCATTGGACTATGATTACTCTGTGAATCGTTATTAATTTCCTTTTTCTTTTCTTTCTGAGCACAGCACGCATGAACACTTCTACAATCACTTTTTTATTTTCACTCTCTTTGGAGCAACCACTGTGAAATAAACTCTGGGAGGTTTGATAATATATTATAATTGATGTTTTGATACATAAAATTTAATGTGACTGATTAACCCAGTATTAAGTGTGATTCATTTTTGAAACATGTTTTTTTGCGTGTCTACATTACAAACTAATTGTTGCACCTTCCTTTGATTACGTGCCAGTAGGAACACATTTTTTACGTACCTCTGTGGGCCTGCAGCACTGGTTGTGCCATCCATGGAGGTAGCACATCGACTGTGCCACAAGTTTGCCCTGGTGAGGCCTGTGTGCATAGGTTACTGTTACTCAGCTTGGCATTTAAAAAGCTCCTTGCCAAGGTTCTGCATGTCTCTTGCTATATCAGAGTTCTCCCTGGTCACAGGGTGCAGTGTTGGTAAAAAGTAGAGTATGTGTGTGTTGCATGCAAGGGCCGTGAATGGCACCGGGTGGTGTGTTCGGTACGACAGGGTCTGCTTCTTGCATTGGATTAGCAAGGGGGTATGTAGGGAAAGGCACTGAGCAGTGCTTCCAACGGGCATAGTAGTAGCAGTATAGTGTTTGGTATTGAAGAGTTCGAAATGGTGAATGCTCTCCGGTAGTGTGAGTGGATTCGACATTACAGTGGTGAAAATATTACTTTAGCAACTTGGGCGTTTCCATGCCTGTGGCTCTGTGTGCCTGTCAGCCTGTCTCCAATTAACATCTGGGTGCAAGGGGGATAGCTAAATGTGCGAATTTCTGATAGAAGGACATAAGATAGGGCCTTAAGGAAAACTGAGGACCTCTGACTCGGTGCCTCTGTGGGATGGTTACATGGGGATGGACTTTGCACCTGCATTCCAAAGAGCAGGGTCTTGGCCCCACTAAAGATAGATATCACACCTCCTGGAGTAGGATGGCAGACAGGACAACATTTATTGAGGGCCTGTGCATTTCAAAGGTGCCCTTTTGAACTGATTGGATCTTCAAAGGCCAATGTGCGTATACCTTCTGGGGCTCTGGCCTCCGAAAGTAGAGACACTGTTGGACTTGGAACCACACTACGCTGGTTCAACGCTGGGACATCGACAAAAGGAATCCTTACTGCAGGAGGGACTGCAACTGGACTATCCGCAAACTTGTGGTGGCCTGGAGCTTGTTGTGTTCTAGGAAGGGGACTATCACTTGGTGGATTTTTCCTGGATGTTGCTGGCCTGCAGCTAAGTGCCAACTGTTGTGGTCTGGGTACATCAGTACTCTCCAAGGGCCGGTTTGCTTGCCTCCTGTCCATAAGATCCCAGGGACACAAAATATCTCATGATTTCCACAAGATCGTCAGGAACACACAAGCTGTGGCAAAAACGGGTGAAAGTGATCATTAGTTGGGACAAGTACTGTCCTGATGTACACTGTCATAACACTGTGCATAAGAGTGTTCTCATAAAGATCAGCAGCCACCTGAGGTGCCGGGACGTGAGGAGTTTGAGGAGTGTGGTGAAAGCGTGCAGAGTCCGAGGGATCCGTGCTTGCAACCAAGGGGACCTGTGCAAGCTTGCACTCTGGAGTGAGTGGTGTCCGAAGGGTGTTGGGGGAACCTGATCCAGAAGCTGAAACTGTCTTTGACCTCCAGATCAGGAGGACGACAGTACCTGACATCACGGCATTTGTCCGAGTTCTCAGGCTCCCTCTCCATGGACCCCCGCCACAATGTACTTTGTTGTGGAGAACATTAATACGAGGCCCAAGGGGGTTTTGTGTGTCTTGTGGGAACCTACAGCTGACTGTCCCGGGCTACGGCATTACACTACTCCGCTTGAGGGAAAAACATTTCTCTTGACCAGGGTCACCATCTGTTGTCTACAGAGAGGTAGCGATCCTTCACTCGTGCAGGTGCTGCTGGGTGCCTGGATGTCTAATCTGGATAGATGAAACTAAGTAACTGTTTCTTTCCGTGTTAGGTGGTTCCGACTGTCTAGTGAACGGGGCACCAGTAGGGGCAACATGTATCACTGGTTGGTGTAGTTGAGTGACTGAGAGGCTGCGTCACAAGGCTTAGTCAAGACCTGTTTGACCTTTCTGCTAATGGGAAAGTTTGACAATTGCATATAACTGTAAAGTCTATATACAATGTGTATATCGTTTTGAATTCAATGGGGAAGTTCCACAATTTCATATAACTGTAAAGTGCATATACAATGTGTATCTCCTTTTGATTTCAGTGCGTGTGCAATACAAGGATAAATATTTTATGGTGTTGTGCCAATACTTTACACTTGGACCCTGAGGATAAGCCTGCCTGCTCGATGCCAAGCTACCCAAGGGTGAGCACAGGTTATTAGGCACGAGTATCATGTTCATCCTATCTGGAATGGTGGATTTTGATTGGTTTCAATGCGTCCCAGCCAGCCCGAAACCGCTGGGTCTAGCAATAATCATTGCTGTGTTTGATTTGTTCCTTCAAACCAGTGCAGAAAAAACAATGTTTTTAGGTAGTCTGTAGTATTTCACAAAGGTTAAAAACTCCCTACAGCCTCCCTCCTGCAGGAGCATGTGCATCGCAAAATGTATCCCATATGTCATCACCAAAAGACCAGGAATTTAATATTTTCAGTGGGTATGTTAAACCAGGTACAGGACATAGTCCAATTTCAGGAAGCCTACCATCAATGCTGGTATGAGGGCTCTTACTTGTGGTCATAGAAATGATATCTTTCAATATGTGCACACCTTACGGTTTCCATCTGTGTGTGGCAGTTTTTTCTAACTCAGGTTGGTTGACCAAGAGACCACAGAAAATAATACTGCATCCAATTGTTTACTACATTTTCCAAACAATAACATTGTTGTTCAACCTGACTTATGTTTGACCATGTATATGCACCGGTTGGTGGCCCAAGTGAGAAAAAAATTCACATTTATTGGTTTTCAATGGATTCAAGTATACTAATACATTAAACCGGATGTAACAAAGATGGACACATTTTTAGGGTATTTAAGCAGAAATGCTGGCTTGGACATCCCATTACTTTGGTCACAGTTATCAACTGCTAGGCGTGGGGAAATATATGAAAAATCATATAATTTCAATGTCCATACAATAGTAACAATATATCGCTTGATCACAGATCTCCCTTGACCTGATATGTAAGCCTTGTGTGCACACACTTGCAATTCAATTCATTTGCAACTCAATAGGTCTTGCATTTTTTAGAGTTCAAGCAATTGGCATTGTAAATGGCAATGCCTTTTATATATGTTTTAAAAACAACACCTAAATAAAAGGCAGTGTAATTTACAATGCCAATAGCTTAAACTCTTGCAAATGCGAGACCTATTGCATTGCAAATGCTTGTAAAAGCCCCCCCATGCCAAGCTTTCACTTTAATGGCAGGCGTACCCCTTTCTTTAGACGAGCCGCGTCTAAAGAAAGGTGCTTGGCCGCCACTAAAGTGAAAGCAAGGTATGGGGCGCTTTTACAAAAAAAGATTTGTTTGTTAATTTGACAAACAAATGATTTTTTTTGTAAAAGCACCCCATGCTGCACTTTCACTTTAACGGCATTCATACCTCATTATTTAGATGAGGCTCGTCAAAAGAATGATGCTCGTCCGCCATTAAAGTGAAAGCATGTTATAGGGCACTTTTACCAAAAAAAGCATTTCTTTGTCAAGTTGGCCCTATTGGTAATAAAAATGTAAAAGCGGGTGCTGTGCTGAAACTGTAGCGCAGCGCCTGGGGGCAAAGCAGAAACTCTTGTAGGAAAGCACTTTGTGCTTGCAACAGGGGAAATCTATTAAGGAAAATAGTGCTCACAGACTGTAGATAAAACAGACCATGTAACAACATGAGTAAAATGTCCAGTCCTTCTGGGAAGTTACAAATGAAGACAAGGTGGTACTAAGGAGGGACTATTAAGCCTATTCATGAATCAAAAGCAACCATTTAGAAACATCAGTAACAGGAGCCAATTGAAAAGTTGAACAGAAAATGGGAAGAGCTTCAAATCCATTCCTGAATACAGCATGCCATGCAGAGCAGTGCATGCGCATCCCCGGCCCAACCTAAAAAAAAGCATATTATATATATTCTCGATCTAGACAAACAATATTTATAGGAGATCAGCACATTCTAAAGAATCTATTGGTTAGTAGCAGGCCTCTAGTGCCCTAATGGAGTAATTAGGACAGGCTGCACAGAAAAAAACGATTTTCAATTTCCTATAAATATTTCTCAAATGTGACATTTCCCTTCAGCCTCCATTGTTCAGAAACTTCGAATGTGGAAAAGATCAAGCCACATATCTATAAACCTGGTACTTACAACTGTGACTGAGCTGCATAGGCATATGTAGAGCTGTTGGTTTCCAGCTGCACATAATCATTTCTACACCAGATTTAATGTGTATAATAATGACCCAGCCCTTTACTCATGTAGGCAATAGTAAGAAATAAAAGCGCACCATAAATCATCTAGTCTTTTGCCTCTAAGGAAGTCATAAGTGTGCGAGGTGCCATGTTGGTACTGATTGGCTGTCTAGAAGACCACTCTGATCCTTTGTTTTTTGGGGATTCCCAGAAATCATGACTTATCAGGTCTAACTGGTTCAAAAAGTGCTAACAAGACGTAGGTGGCAAAAACCTTATCCACCTGTATCTTGCAAGTGCAAGGACACTTGACATCCATGGAGGCACAGAGACTGTGAGATGTTGTTGATGAAAACTTTTCCGGACGAAAAATGTTCTTAGTAAAAATGTAGCACATTACAAAAAAATCCATTTTGATGATCGTCAAAGTGCAAATTGTTCACAAGGATGTACCTTGCATAAAAATGTCACACAAAATTGCAGTAGGAGACTAGTTTGAGGAAAAAATGCCTTGTCGACACGAAAAACCAGTTTCACAGTCCCTGAAAGACATTTTCACTCAAATCAGCTTCTCATGAGGGGTTGGAATTAAGGGAAGGGAGGAGGGGTAGGTGTTAAGTGAAAAATTAAACTAACGCAAGATTTCACACATGTGATAACATTTTCAAACGGGCTAATTGTGAACCAACCTACACAAAACTGCTGTCATTCCTGAAATATCCTTTTGGACGTGATGTGGCCACTAGTCCTTTTTTTCTGACGAGCGACATTGCGATTGTAGTGAAAAAGCCAAACCATTTTCTGAGTCTGATCAGAGAAATACATTTAGTGGTGAGAGATGGAAAACTTGATCCTGATTATCCAGGAGATTTTGCACAAATACTGTTTCACAAACTTGCATGAGAAGGACACAGGAACACCATATTCACAAATGACTCCTGGCTAACCAATTAGGAACAGCAACAAATGTACTATTCCTAAGGCTACAAAGAATGGAAAGTATCAGAACAGCAATTATTTATGATGGTGTGGAGGCCAGCCACCCAATGCACACCAGTGCATGTGAAGTATGTCTACCTGCAGAAGACCCAAAGGATCAAATAACTAGGCTGACTTGGCTCTCCAACCTCTACGTTTAAAAGGCAGGCCTCACAGAATTATTAGATCTTTGGAAGTTCCATGCAAAGGAACAGAAAATGCATTTTGATGAGTGTTTCTAGTAAGCCATTCAAGAGTAACGAAGCCCACTACCCATCGTTATAGTCCATAAATTTATCAAATTGTACTTATTTATTTACAGAAACTGAGCATTTGCTTAAACACACAAGTTATCATTAAACTAGTGCAAAATGTCCATTAAGCAGATATAATCTTATGTAATTTGGAAATTTTGCGATACTCAGAAAGTCCGAATTTTTCACCATTCCACATAATGCAAATTTTCACGTTTTTTATTTTACCACAATAGATTAAGATTAAGAGGGTTGGTCCTGAATGTTGAGCTGTTAACTGTAGCGTTATCAGCTTTGGCAGCAAGAGACACAGAAAATAAAGCAAACTCATCTGTATAAAGCAAAACCAGCTTCAGGTTGCCAATGAATCTTAAGGGCAAACAAATCAGTAGTAAGTAAGAAGCCGGAGACGTCAGACTAGAATATATTTAATACAAATTTGTTTAATGAGCAACCAAGGACCTTCAGTGACTGGAACCTTGGCCATCAATACCCTTCTGTCTTACAGGTATTCCACCTTAATATCGACTCCACAATATCATGCTACCAGAATATCATGGACAAAATATCGAGGCCCAAAATACAGTGAAGGTAAGTTTATACAGGTAGGTATAGATTTACTTTACTTGACTCCACATATTTGTACCTTGATGAGATATATACAGCCGCGGTCATTGCAGGTAAGATTAGTGGGGCGGTGGGGCCAGGTGAGGGGATACGACCACGAGGGAAAATTAATTAATTATTTAATGTTCCCTTGTGGTCGTCTCTCGAAATCCCCCTCACCTGGCCCCACCACCCCACCGATCTTACCTGCAGCGGCTGCAGCTGGATATATATATATCTCTTCAATGTAGGTCGACGTGGAGTTAGGAAAAGTAAATCTATACTAACATACATGCACTTGCCTTTTCAATATTTTGGTCCTCGATTCTTTGGCCACGATATTTTGGGAGTACAATGTTTCTGTTGTTGATATTTTGACATATCATTTTCTATACATATCAAATATATGTTCATATGTTAGGGTGCTGCTATAATGGGAGATAAGACATTGCAGATTCTAAATAGTTTTTCTGCAGTTTCCCACCGAGCAGCACCTTGTGGATCCCATCAATGGGGGAGGACGTATTGACATATCAAACATGCATTTTCTATTGTTTGTTTGCGATGCGCTAAGGCAGCATGTGGCTCTGTATAAGGCCAGTATTTTGCCAATAAACATAAGGTGCAAAACCACTTTGGGCTTTGCTAATTACTCTATTTCTAAAAGTCTTTTTTCCAGTGTTGAATCATTGAGAAGCTGTCATGCAAACATTTTGTGGTGCTGTCCTTCCCGATCATAAGTAGAAGTATTCATTAAATAGACACAACTATAAGGGCCTGATTATGGGGCAGGAAGACTGGACTTACCTCATGGACTTCCCATCTACCTGAATCCGAATAGTTAGATTTATCCACATCTGTTTTTCCCAGGTGTGAAGAAACTGATTGGATTTTTCTAGGGGTGGGCGGAATTTGCGAAAGCGACTTTCGCAAATTATCGCGAAAATGTTTAAAATCTCCGCAAACACGCGGAAATATCGCGAAGATGCGGACGTTTTTTTCCCGCCCGTTTGCGGTATTTTCTGCGTGTTCGCGGCTCGCCAACTTAACCATGCTTTTGCTTGCGGGTGCGGCCATCTTGTTTTCACTCTTCTCGCGGTGCATGATCGCGAGAAGAAAGACGTGGTCGCGCGACGCATGACGTTACTGCGGGCGCGAACTGTCGCGAGACAGCGCAAATGGCTACCAACAATCCAACATCTCGTGGAGAGCGCGACCGGATCGGGAAAACTTGTCGGCGAACGCGGGGATTCAGGTAAGGCGATCGCGCGCGCGCGAGAATGTATTATTTTACAGCGCGAGCAAGAACCAAATTATCGCTAAGCTGCGGAATGCGGAAATTTTGACATTTTCGCGCTCTCCGCGGAACGTGAAAATGTCAAATTATCGCAATTTCCGCGAGCGGAACGGAAATTTAGCCCAGGCCTAGATTTTTCCAGCTGGTGAAAAAAGACAGAAAGGTTGCATGAGACTTTGGCTGCAGCAGCAAACAAGTCTAATTCTTGTATTATCTGCCAGGGCAGAGCATATATATCACCCCCTGCCAGAACATAAATTCCTGTTCCCTCCTCTACTTCTCCTATCCCCTTCCTTCCCCCACAAACCCAGTCACAGGCCATCGCATTCATATACTACTTGATTAGATCTGGTGGTAAATACAGCAGCAACACTTCATGAATGGTGAATTGCAGGAGGTTTATGGCCCAAACAATGTGTTTCACATGGTATGTCTCAGTTCTTTTGGGGTTTGATCGCACCGCATGGTATAGGTGAGAAATTACCACACAGTCTTAGCAAATACGCAGGCAGTTTTATAGTTACCCCTGTACAGTGCAATTTATAATCAGGGCCTAAATATTGTAGTCTACTCTGAAATATACATTTTCAGAAAGGCTATACTCATACTGCTGAAGTACACTGCTAGGGGTTAAGTTGGATTTTGTTAAGCTTGACCACCACATTTAATACCACCATAAGAGCTAGACACCTCAAGTTGCTCTTCTTGAGTCTCTTCCCTCATCTTTCCCTAGCCACCTCATGAATATGACTGATTCCACTGCAGGGGATGAAGCATAATGAGTTGCAATAATTTCTGCCCATAGTTTTGTTTCAATTCTCACATGGTAAGGAGAGCTTCAGATATTTATTCCATCTGAAGGTCTGTAAGAAAATGTTTACCAAAAATGACAGGCAGTCCTGTGCTGCAACATGAATTATATATCCACACAAAACATTTACCAGAATAAAGGTTTATTTTATTGTATCAGAGAACGATAGTCAGCTTTATTGATTTCATACCAGTTCCTATGGTCAGCTGACTCAGTGGTTTCAGCTTAAACTTTGACAATTGCACAAAAAGAGAACCAAACTCTAGCAATAAAACATTTGTTGCTCTGGTGCTGGAAGTAGCATTGAGCATCCATTTTTAATATTAGTTTAGGGCTTGAAGGTACACCAAAACATCAGGGCTCCAAGCAATGCTGGAGGAAGCACCAGGTGGAGGTAAAGTGAAACAGAAGGATGTCACAATCAACAGTCATGTACTATCAGGGTGCTAAGAGGATATGGAAGGTGGGTTACCACCTCACAGGTGAAACCGAAGTGTGACGGGTTATTTCAAAGGATCGTATGCTGGTCACAATTTTATGATGCATGTGACACTCCCTGGTCCAGTGACACCTATTAAAACTGTTATGGCCACCACCTAGTTTACACAGTCAGGTGTTTCACAGCACATCCCAGGGGCAGGTCTTTTTGGGTACGTTTGTGGAGATGCAAAAAGTTGGTTCCCAAAGCTTTTAGGGCTGGGGGGAATCACAAGTGATAAAATGTAATAGAGCTGTAATGAACAAACATAATTTAAGACTGTTGGTAAAAGGAAACACATTTTTCAACTAACTGCATATTAATAGATTTTGAACGCACATTGCAATCTATCTGGAACAATCCAAAAGGTTCTGGCGCAAGCCAGAAGGTTCAGGAACAAACCAGAAGATTCTGAAACAAGCCAGTAAATGGACATTGACAGCACGTGGCAATCAATCTGGAACAAGCCAGAAGGTTCTAAAACAGCCATGTGATGGTGGCAGGCATCTTTGATTTCAAGAGGGTATAAATACCACTCCCTTGGACCACACCCTTTTCTAGGCAATCGGAGTTCCAGTGAAGCTATCACCTGTGTTTCTCCCGCCAAAGCAGCTTATATGAACATCCAGGAAATATTCCTCTGTGAACCTTGCGCATCCTGAAGAGAGTTCTCAACAATCTGCAAGAGATGAAAGAGACAAGAGAAAGCTAAGTACATTTAATGTTTAAGTCCTTCATACGCACATCCAAGTCAGGAATTTGAGACAAAGGAATCATGATTGAGCATCAGTAAAAGAACCTGTTGGACAAAAATGCAAGATACTTCATTCTTTATAAGGTACTTAATTATTAATTTGTGAATTGCGCAATCTGCGCAAACCAGAGAGAGACATTAAGGAAACCATGCAGCATGCGCCAATTCCAGAGACTAGTTTTATTCTAGTGAACAAAAAATTAGAAAAGAAAGAACTAATGTTTTAAAGGATTCTTGTGTCAATTAACAGGTATATTGAGTCTAGATTTAGAGAAAAAATGTAAATGATTGAAACTGTAAATCAAAAGTTGGAAAGGTTTTTTTAAAACTAAATATTTGTTCTTGTTGTTCAGACACTCGCACTGAGAGGCAGATGACAGATGAGCCTGAAGGGTGATACAAAGAAGCTGTCATACAGTCAGCAGTTAGCTATCTTCTTATTTTGTCCCATTTTTCTTGGTGTTCCTCCAGAATGAGTGCTGTGTGCAGCTCGCATGGTTGAGCATCAGGGGGTGTGAAAGGACAAGCATCATGCATTACATCTGCCAGGACGGTTATCACAGCTTAGTCACTCTCTGTTCAGTAATAGTGGTATCTGACAATAACAGAGTTCACCAATCAAGGAATGTGTCAAGTAAACAAGTGCTGTTCATTGCTGTTGGGATGGGATTGTCCCCTACAAGGAAAACAGGCATGTTCTCATGTCAAATGGATTTCCTTACTTGTTTTTTGGCCCTGCCATCACCCTAATCAAGTATGTATACATAGGCATAGGTCCATCACTGGTACTGCAAGGTTTAGAATCTGTTCTGTTATCTGGAGGGGTGACTTAATGCATGTCATGATAGTAGGTATAGGAACTGCTCTCCATGCTTCGGGAATGTCACATAAAGCAGTGGTGGAAGTGCATTGAGTTTTAGTTAAGCATTACTTATGACCAGACTTTTTTCTGTGTTAGAGTGTGATCTACTGACTAGGGGTTGGAGGTGAACTCCTTTCCACTGGCGGAACTTGCAATGTTTTTGCCACTTCGCGCTCCACTTTTAGCATGAAGTTTGTCAAAAAACTCTGCCTCCCACATAGGGTAGCACCTGCCGGCAGCCCACCCCTAAAATAGTTGTCAGAGTTCATCTGATAGACAGACAAGCCTCCCACTTTTCTCAAAACTTTGCTTGACGTTGTAACACCACCTCTTTCTATTGTCTCACCTGTATCCCAGCGACAGGCGCCCGTACCAGAGATCAGAGTCATGGATGAGCATGTCTCCAAGGAAACCATCAACGGTTGTTCTATGTGTACGGAGGCTGTGACCTGGCTCCGTGCACTGGAGCTCCGGGTCTGGCGGTGCGGCCCTCACCGACTGACAGTAGCTCACGCCTCGGAGTCTCAGATAGATCTAGCATGGGTCTGAGTCCCCGAGGACACGGCGTTTCGATAGTGCTGACAGGTGAGCCAAGGACGCAGGCATGGCAACGGGACTGCTATAAACTATCGTAAAACTTGCTGGGCTTCTGAGAGTCCTGTTTATTCACAGCTCCTTTTGATTTCCATTGTTATAGAAAGCCACTGTTATTCTAGAAAAGTCTTCACACTTTGTAATTTAAAGGTAAGCACTTTTTATTCTAACGCTGTCATTCAACTTTTCTATCCTTCTGCTGTCCTGAGAGTGAAGAGTTGTAGGAAAATGTTTAAAATGTATTTTGACTTAAAATTGCCCAGCTGGCTTCATGGGTCCTCTGTCAGTTACATGCTCAAGGAGCGTGACCCCACGAATATGTGATGTTGCATGGTTTGTTAGGGTTCTTCCTCTAAAAGAAACTTCTGCCTGCCTTGTTGAAGCCAGTTTCTACAGAGCATGGGTGGACTGATGCTTGGTGTGAAGTGAGCAAGGAGGGAGTTGGAATTGGGATGGTTGGGGTGAGCGGACAAGGGTTGTGCAGGGTGGTTGGTGTTGTGGTATTACACGGATGATGTGCCTTGCAGGGTGGGTGGGTTGTGACATTTGGTGCCAGGGAGAGTTGGAGCAATTGGGTGGGGGCGGATGAAAGGAGGGCAGGAGATAAGACGAGATTGTTGGGATGGTCCGCCTCAACAGTGTAGCTTTAATTTGAATTAACTGAGCCTGGGGGCCAGTTATGGAAGACAAAGTGAAGTGCTGTTGAGTAGTAATTCACATTCTGGTAGTCCTTTTATATCTGCCAAATTACCATAAACTTCACACAGGTTGAATTCTGCATTTGATCATCCCACAGCCACTGTACACTATTACAAGAGCCAAAGAGTCAGCGTTGGCAGACGGAGAATAGCTTAATAAAACTGGCCTATTGAAAAAGAATGCATTATTTTCTATCCTTGGCTGGGCATTCATCACAGAGGGCGTTTACCGTGCATATAGTCCATGTCAGGTTTTTGTCTAGAGCGGAGCAGAGCTCAGCGGAATTCAACTAAGTTTTTATGCAACTCCGCAGCATTCTGCATAGTGCAACTCCGCAATCACAGCCCACTCCTGCTACTGACCTCACTTGTTTAAATGCTCTGCTGAATGTCAACCCAAGGCCCTTGCAGACATTCTGTGTGCATTTCAAGTCACCACTGCAACAGCGAGAGAAAGAGGAGGATGAGAAATGTGTTGGAGTATGGGTGTCTGCTAGAGCTGAAGTTGGTCTACACTTATGGGACCCATAGAAGGAAGCCCGGCCCAGGTCAGCAAACGAGGGGCTAAAAGAAATTATGTTAGGCAGAAGGGGGGAGTGCTCCTTAGTTAGACCATGAATCCAGAGTAAGGAGCTCTCAAGAAGCTAGTGATTTCCATAGTGCAAAGGAAATTCATGAAGTGCCTTTAGTAGGTCACTTGGACATACATAAAAGACCAAGGAGAGGTTGGACTGTTTGTTTTATTGACCGGAGATGTGCCTAGACACAGAGAGGCTCTGTAGAACCTACCCTACTTGCCAATTGGGTGGAAAGTCAGAAGGTAAGACAAAGCCATTGTTACTACAACTACCAGTAGTAGGTGTTTAATTTGAGCTGGCGAGCATAGCAATTGTTGGTCCATTTCAACCACCCACCTCCCAACGTCAAGCAACAAGTGTTAAAATGTAATAGAAATGTAACAAACAAACATAATGGCTTAGCTATGGTGGATCATGCACCCAGGTATCCAGAGGTGGTATCTATGAAAAGCTCAACCTCTAGGGTAGTAGTTAGGGGCCCACCGCATATCATTTTGGGGTTGAATTTCCAAACACTGTGGTTTCCTACGAGGGACCAATCTTTGTCTCCTCTTATGAGAACGGTGAGGGAGAAGGCTCACCTTACCTTCCTTCTCAGCTCACCATCCATAGACCAATGGGTTGGTGAAAAGGTTTAACAAGGCCCTTAAGAGCATGGTGGGAACTCTGCTAGAGGACATCGGGAAGAGGTGGAATTGTATCCATCCCTGTCTTTTCTTCATCTACAGAGAAATATCACAGAAAGAAATTGTTGTCAGTTCTTTCAAAGTTCTGTCTGTGTACCCGGAGGATCACTCATTCATCTTAATCAGGGAAGGTTGGAAAGGAATGTCAGAGTCATCTCAGCGGATAGTAAGGAAGTTGATGTTGAAATACATGAGCCAGTCAAAGAAAAACACCCAAGCAAACCAATAGCTGATGAAAGAATGGTATGACCAAAAAGCAATCCCTACTCAGTGCCAGTAGAGTCAGGTGGTGTTGGTGCTGAAACATCTTTGTCGTAGAGCTCTGGAGGATAAAATATGTGGGCCATACAAGGTAGTGCAGAAAGTATCTGGAGTAAAATACTTGGTGAAAAAGGGAGCTCAAGATGGTGTCCCATTTCAAGAGGGTCAAACCTTACCTCCTGAGAGACTTTACAGTGAACATCCTGACAATGAGCGATGAGGAAGATAGTAAACCTCTTCCTAATCTATTCCACAGTGATGAGAAAAATGGTTATGTGGATGGGGTAAAACTTGTCCCTGAACAACTCCCGAGCAGCAATTTTCAATCTCTTTTAGCGGACTTTGGGGTTCGCACCTGTGTACATGACATAGACACAGGGGACAACTTTCTAGGTGAGAATAAGGTTAACAAGATGTCAGACCAAGTGTAGGTATACAACAAATTGAAGGTTGCTAAAATGTTGGACATGGGAGTACTTGAGCATCTCCATGGTCCTTGAACTGGTTTAGTAGTTTTCTTCCTTGGAAATTATCCTTAGACTTGTGCTTATGTGGGGACTTCCAGGCCCTAATGAGCTGACAAAGATGCATAGATATATATATATATATAATATTCCAGAGCCAATTAGTTAGTGGGCAAACCAGGTGGTGCTCACTTCTTAAGTCCCTTTAATCTGATCTGTGACTATTGGCAGATCATATTAGCACCAACTGTCAAGGAGAAGATGCTATTCTCCATGCCAGAGGGATTGTACGAATTTATCGCCATGCTTTTTTGGGCTCAAGTAATCTCAAGCCATTTTCTCTTCGTTGTAGTTCTTCATGGCCTTCTTGTTGGTTAGGATACACAGAGCAAAACCAACAATCAAGGAACCAAGTGCCAGGTGGGTCAGTTCTCTTTAGTGTACCTTGAGGATCAGTTAATGCATGTAAAGATCTGCCCATTGGATGCTAAGGTGCATTCTATGTTTGGGTGGGAGGTTCCCACCAGCCAGTTTCAAGTGAGAGTCTGATTTGGAGTGCAAAGTGTTGAAGGCCTTTGAGGACTTAAATGCAGTGGTATGCAGTGTCCTTGTGTTGAAGGCACCTAACCATCAATCAATCAATCAATCACGACATTTGTATAGCACGCTACTCACCCGTGAGGGTCTCAAGGCGCTGGGGGGGAGGGGTACGTTACTGCTCGAACAGCCAGGTCTTGAGCTGCTTCCTGAAGGAGAGATGGTCTTGGGTTAACCGAAGGTGGATGGGGAGGGAGTTCCAAGTCTTGGCTGCCAGGTAGGAGAAGGATCTTCCTCCGGCAGTGGCTCTGCAGATGCGTGGTACGGTGGCGAGGGCGTGGCTGGTCGATCGTAGCTGGCGGGTGGGCATGTAGAAGGTCATGCGGTCGTTGAGGTACTTAGGGCCCAGGTCGTGGAGAGCCTTGTGTGCATGGGTGAGGAGTCTGAACGTGATTCTCTTGCTGACGGGGAGCCAGTGCAGGTCTCTCAGGTGTCCGGGGATGTGGCTTTGTCGGGGGATGTCCAGGATGAGTCGTGCGGAGGCGTTCTGGATGCGTTGGAGTCTTTTTGAAGTTTGGCTGTGGTTCCGGCATAGAGGGTGTTTCCGTAGTCCAGTCAGCTGGTGACGAGTGCCTGGGTGACGGTCTTCCTGGTTTCTGTGGGGATCCATCTGAAGATCTTGCAAAGCATGCGCAGGGTGTTGAAGCATGATGAGGAGACGGCGTTGACTTGTCTGGTCATCAAGAGGGAGGAGTCCAGGATGAAGCCCAGGTTGTGTGCATGGTCTGTTGGTTTGGGAGTGGTGCCCAGGGCAGGGGGTAATTGTTGCACTATCCCATCCTGGGTAGTGTCCCTCTGTACGCACAGCGCTAGTGGGTAACGAAGTTACCAAATATAATACCAATGGTAATTGAATCAAAGTTCGTTTATTCACGATATAATGCTCTTTTTACTTGTGTTTAGAATTTCACATATTATTTCAATAGCGGTACCAACGGAAATCCCCAATGCATTTCGGGTTGAAACCCTTCATCAGGAGGAATCCTATAAAAGAAATAGGAGACGATGTAGCATACCCCGTCAGGGATTCAAAAAATCAGTAGTAAAAACGAAAGCTGTGAGAGTCTCTAAAGTAAAACAGTGTAAAACTGGAAATAAAAGGCTTAGTTGTGAAGAATCACAAGGAGAGTTTGAAAATTAGACCCAAATATCCCGATGTGATCAACTTAACGCGTATGAACACGCCGGAAAGTGCACCGAAATGTAAGTGGTGGCAAGTTGAGGAGATAAACCAAAGGGTGGAATAGACCCGAGTTCCAAAACCAGATACGAAAATTAGTTAGAGAAATTACCTCGGTTCACGCGTTAGACAGGCATCATCAAAATGCTCCGATACGGAAAAGTGTTGTTGTGCGTGTGGCCGAGTTATACGCGGAAAACGAGTTGTGAACAGAAAGAGAGGCCTGAAAATATGGCGGCCATCTTTGAAAAGGAAAATGCGCTTAATGAAAATTTGACGATGTCAAACCGTGACTGTGACAGGAATTGTTAGAAAAAAGTGAGTGTGTGTTCAAAAGTAGTACAAAGTTCCGGGGTGAGGTGGAATGGTTAAAATATGGGTAGTAAAGGAATAGAAGTTCAAAATATAGGTTCAAAATACAGTGTGTTAGTTTAAAAGAGGTTATAGCGAGAACAAAAAAGTTAAAGAAAATCAGAAAAAAACAAAAACAGATCCGGGAATAGTTGGAATGAGATTGCTAATGCAGAAAATGAAGAGTAAAGTGAGATGAAGTTATCAATGATACTAAGAAGAGACTGACACGTAAATTAAATAGGAGTAGGTTAAGAGTGAATAGACAAATAAAAATAAAAATAAAATAAAAGTGAATATCATTCAAATGAAATTAAAAACAGAGCATAGGACATTTAAACATTAAACGTTAACACAGGCACCTATACAAGGTCAAATAAAGCAACTGAGTTCGATACGGTCATTCAGTCCAAAGGGTACCATGGAGTTCATTTTGTATATCCAAGATGTTTCTCTTTGGATCAAAAATTTTTTGTTGTCACATCCTTCTTTTAATGGAACAGTCTCACACACTAGAAAGCGCAGTTGGCTGACGTTGTGTTTGTGTTCATTGAAGTGTGCAGCTACGGTGGATTTAGGGTTGTTATTGCGAATGTTACTCTTGTGTTCATTCAACCGGGTTTTCATTTTTCTTTCAGTTTTGCCGATGTATGGCAAGCCGCATGGACACTTCAGCATATACACAACGTTTTTAGAATCGCAGGTCGCTGAAACAAAAAGCTTGATGTTATGGCCCTTGGTTGGATGTTGTATGCTATTGCCTAAGATGATGTTGTTGCAGTTTCCGCAATTGTAGCAAGGTATGGTACCCTTGTATTTAGAAAAAACCTGTGGGGAGCATGTTGGTTTCAATAACTCCATAAAGTTTTTGCTCCTTTCGTAGGCAAACAATGGTTGATCCGAAAAGATCTGATTGAAGTCAGACTCCATTTGTAGTAGAGGCCAGTGTCTAAGAACAGATTTCCTGATGTTAAAACTTTCAGTTGAATATTTTGTGACCATAACGATTCTTGTGGACGATTTTGAAGATGTTGATTGTTTTTCCAACAGTGTTTTCCTTTGTTTGTTTAGAGATTTGTCAATTGCTTTTGCAAAAATTTGTGATGGATAGCCTCGTTCTAAAAAGCGTCGTTCCATGTCCAAAGTTTGTTGTGTGAGTTGTTGGGGTTCAGACGTGATTCGTTTTATCCTGAGAATTTGTGAATATGGTAGGTGACGTTTGAGTGAAGGCTGGTGAAAACTGAGATAGTGTAACAAGTTATTTCTGTCCGTGTCCTTCCTGTAAAGTGTTGTTTGGATGTGTTGATCAATGATGTAGATGGAAACGTCCAATCTGTGGTGTCTTTAACGAAGGTAGACATGGACTGCACTAAAGGTTGGAGGTGCCTGTCCAGATATTTACCAACAGGTTCATGAAGCGAGCCTCTAGTTGAAACGATAGGCCGCATGGGAGGATCCAACAGATTTTTATGTATCTTAGGTAACATCCGTAGAGATGGGCTTCTAGGGAATTTAGAAATTAAGAATTTCCTTTCTGTGTCTCCAATGGTACCTGATAGGACCGCTTTATCCACGAGGTTCTGCAATGTTTTCAAAATGTCCATTGTAGGATTGTAATCAAGTTTAGAGTAGGTGTTGATGTCCAATACGTGTTCATCAAGTTTTCGTGTGTAGTGTATGGTATCCATCGCAACAAGTGCGCCTCCTTTGTCAGCATTAAGGAAGATGATATTGGGATTGTCAGCCAGTTGTTTAGGTAAAGATTTGTCCTTGGATGTGAAGTTCGGATGTCTGGGTTTGCGATGTTTGAATACAGACTGGAGATCGTGCTTAACCAAGGTCTCAAACGTATCCAGGATCTTATGACTCACTGGGGCTAAAAAGGTGCTCTTGGATGTAAGGCCTTTTAACGTATTTTCTGTTTGAGTCGTAGGTTCAGTGAGAACATTATCAAAAAAATGTCTAAGTCTGAGCTTCCGCATGAACTTGTAAAAACTGACTTCTGCTTCCATAAGGTTGCTTGAATAGGTTGGAACAAAAGATGACCCCTTTTGTAATAAACATAGTTGAGCTTTGTTAAAGGTGGTTTACGTTGGCTCCTTGTCGTTCTTTTGTCCATTGGTGGAACCGTTTTTAAAAACGGTTCCACCAATGGACAAAAGAACGACAAGGAGCCAACGTTAAATGACCGTGACAACTTGGTCATCAAAATTTCCACAACCACCTTTAACAAAGCTCAACTACGTTTATTACAAAAGGGGTCATCTTTCGTTAAAGACACCACAGATTTTTTGAACATTCTTCTCAACTTCAACACCCCATGGGAAACTGACATGTACCTTTGTACGATAGATGTTACTTCCCTTTACACTTCAATCCCCCCATGATTTGGGGTTAGAGGCTACGGAACATTTTTTGTTACAATCACAGACACCGTGTGATTTACAGGTTTTTTTGATGGAGCTACTACATTTTACACTGTATCACAGTTACTTTTGTCACAACAACCAATTTTTTCTTCAATTGAATGGAACATCCATGGGTAATTGTGCAGCTCCTTGCTACGCCAACCTGTTTATGCACAAGTTTGAGTTGGATCACATACTTCACACCACACCTTGGGAGAGTCATTTGTTACTGTTTGTCCGCTACATTGATGACATTTTTTTAATTTGGAGAGGTCCCAAGACCACATTGACCGAAGCTATTGTGAATCTCAATACCATCAACGACAGGTTGAAGTTCACCTCTCACATCAGCGATACACACATAAATTTTTTGGACGTTTCCATCTACATCATTGATCAACACATCCAAACAACACATTACAGGAAGGACACGGACAGAAATAACTTGTTACACTATCTCAGTTTTCACCAGCCTTCACTCAAACGTCACCTACCATATTCACAAATTCTCAGGATAAAACGAATCACGTCTGAACCCCAACAACTCACGCAACAAACTTTGGACATGGAACAACGCTTTTTAGAACGAGGCTATCCATCACAAATTTTTGCAAAAGCAATTGACAAATCTCTAAACAAACAAAGGAAAACACTGTTGGAAAAACAATCAACATCTTCAAAATCGTCCTCAAGAATCGTTATGGTCACAAAATATTCAACTGAAAGTTTTAACATCAGGAAATCTGTTCTTAGACACTGGCCTCTACTACAAATGGAGTCTGACTTCAATCAGATCTTTGCGGATCAACCATTGTTTGCCTACGAAAGGAGCAAAAACTTTATGGAGTTATTGAAACCAACATGCTCCCCACAGGTTTTTTCTAAATACAAGGGTACCATACCTTGCTACAATTGCGGAAACTGCAACAACATCATCTTAGGCAATAGCATACAACATCCAACCAAGGGCCATAACATCAAGCTTTTTGTTTCAGCGACCTGCGATTCTAAAAACATTGTGTATATGCTGAAGTGTCCATGCGGCTTGCCATACATCGGCAAAACTGAAAGAAAAATGAAAACCCGGTTGAATGAACACAAGAGTAACATTCGCAATAACAACCCTAAATCCACCGTAGCTGCACACTTCAATGAACACAAACACAACGTCAGCCAACTGCGCTTTCTAGTGTGTGAGACTGTTCCATTAAAAGAAGGATGTGACAACAAAAATTTTTTGATCCAAAGAGAAACATCTTGGATATACAAAATGAACTCCATGGTACCCTTTGGACTGAATGACCGTATCGAACTCAGTTGCTTTATTTGACCTTGTATAGGTGCCTGTGTTAACGTTTAATGTTTAAATGTCCTATGCTCTGTTTTTAATTTCATTTGAATGATATTCACTTTTATTTTATTTTTATTTTTATTTGTCTATTCACTCTTAACCTACTCCTATTTAATTTACGTGTCAGTCTCTTCTTAGTATCATTGATAACTTCATCTCACTTTACTCTTCATTTTCTGCATTAGCAATCTCATTCCAACTATTCCCGGATCTGTTTTTGTTTTTTTCTGATTTTCTTTAACTTTATTGTTCTCGCTATAACCTCTTTTAAACTAACACACTGTATTTTGAACCTATATTTTGAACTTCTATTCCTTTACTACCCATATTTTAACCATTCCACCTCACCCCGGAACTTTGTACTACTTTTGAACACACACTCACTTTTTTCTAACAATTCCTGTCACAGTCACGGTTTGACATCGTCAAATTTTCATTAAGCGCATTTTCCTTTTCAAAGATGGCCGCCATATTTTCAGTCCTCTCTTTCTGTTCACAACTCGTTTTCCGCGTATAACTCGGCCACACGCACAACAACACTTTTCCGTATCGGAGCATTTTGATGATGCCTGTCTAACGCGTGAACCGAGGTAATTTCTCTAACTAATTTTCGTATCTGGTTTTGGAACTCGGGTCTATTCCACCCTTTGGTTTATCTCCTCAACTTGCCACCACTTACATTTCGGTGCACTTTCCGGCGTGTTCATACGCGTTAAGTTGATCACATCGGGATATTTGGGTCTAATTTTCAAACTCTCCTTGTGATTCTTCACAACTAAGCCTTTTATTTCCAGTTTTACACTGTTTTACTTTAGAGACTCTCACAGCTTTCGTTTTTACTACTGATTTTTTGAATCCCTGACGGGGTATGCTACATCGTCTCCTATTTCTTTTATAGGATTCCTCCTGATGAAGGGTTTCAACCCGAAATGCATTGGGGATTTTCGTTGGTACCGCTATTGAAATAATATGTGAAATTCTAAACACAAGTAAAAAGAGCATTATATCGTGAATAAACAAACTTTGATTCAATTACCATTGGTATTATATTTGGTAACTTCGTTACCCACTAGCGCTGTGCGTACGGAGGGACACTACCCAGGATGGGATAGTGCAACAATTACTGTCATTTACCGACCTTGGTTTAGAGGTCGCTCCTCTCTCAGCACGCCATTACCTGTTCAAGAATCATCTACATTTGGATACAAAAACGGTGTGCGTGATATTCCAACTTCTGATTTTCTACTTCGCCCAGGGCAGGGGGCCACCAGGAGTCGTCTCAGGCGGAGGGGGATGATCCCAGGATGAGGACTTCCGTCTTGTCTGAGTTCAGTTTCAGGCGGCTGTTCTTTATCCACTCGGCGACGTTCTTCATCCCTTCGTGTAGGCTGGCTCTGGCGGTGGCGGGGTCGTTGGTGAGGGAGAGGGTGTTGAGGTTGTGTTGGCGTGCGATGGCTGCGAGGGGGCTCATGTAGACGTTGAAGAGGGTTGGGCTGAGTGATGATCCTTGTGGTACACCACAGATGACTTCGGTGGCCTCGGATCTGAACGGGGGGAGGCAGACTCTCTGGGTTCTTCCGGCGAGGAACGAGATGATCCACTCCAGTGCCTTCTCTTGGATTCCGATGTTGCTGAGGCGCTGCACTAGGGTGCGGTGGCAGACAGTGTCGAACGCAGCAGAGAGGTCCAGGAGGATGAGGGCCGCCGTTTCCCCATTGTCGATCAGGGATCTGATGTCGTCGATGGCTGCGATCAGGGCGGTCTCGGTGCTGTGGTTGGCCCGAAACCCGGACTGCGATGGGTCGAGGGATCCGTTCATCTCGAGGAAGGCGGCGAGCTGTTTGTTGATGGTCTTCTTGATGACTTTGGCAGGAAAAGGAAGGAGCGAGATGGGACGGTAGTTCTTGAGGTCGGTGGGGTCCGCCGTTGGTTTCTTCAGGAGGGCGCTAAGCTCGGCGTGCTCCCAGCTCTCCGGGAAGGTGGCGGTGTGGAAGGAGGTGTTGATGATGTCCCGGAGATGGGGTGCGATGATGGCGTCGGCCTTGTTGAAGACGTGGTGGGGACAGGGGTCGGTGGGGGATCCGGAGTGGATGGTGTTCATCGTGTGGATGGTGTCTTCGGTGCTGATCGGGGTCCAGTTGCCGAGGGTGGTGGTGGCAGGCGTTGGTTCGGTGGTAGGGTGCATGGTCTGTGTGTCGAAGCTGTTGTGTATGTCGGCGATCTTGCGGTGGAAGAACGAGGTGAGTGAGTTGCAGAGGTCTTGCAAGGGGGTGATGTCGTTGTTTCCGGCGCAGGGGTTGGAGAACTCTTTGACGATGCTGAAGAGTTCCTTGCTGTCGTGGGCGTTGTTGTCCAGTCGATCTTTGAGTGCTGTCTTCTTGGTGGCGCGGATCAGCTGATGGGTGGTGTGCTTGAGGGCGGTCCTGTTGTTTGTGGTCTGGTCGAGCCGCCAAGCTTTCTCGAGGGTGCGGCAGTTCTTCTTGGAGTCCTTGAGTTCGCCGGTGAACCAGGGGGTTTTCTTGCTGCCGGGACTGTTGGGAGGGTTCTTTAGTGGTGCGAGGTCATCGGCGCAGGCGGTCAGCCACTTGGTGAGGTTGCTGGCTGCTTCGTTGGGGTCCGTTGTGCTGGTGGGAGGGTTCTGGCTGAGGGAGGCGGTGAGCTGCTCGGCGGTGATCTTGCTCCAGATCCGGCGAGGAACCTGTTGCGGGTGGTGGTGGTTCATGGTTCTTCTGAAGCTGAAGTGCACGCAGCTGTGGTCAGTCCAGTGGAGTCCGGTTGAGTGGCTGAAGGAGATGTGCTTGCTGGATGAGGAGACGGGGTCAAACGTGTGGCCGGCGTAGTGGGTGGGGGTGTTCACCAGTTGCTTGAGTCCGAGGTTGGCGAGGTTGTCCATCAGGGGGGTGGTGTTTCTGTCATTGTTGTTCTCCAGGTGGAAGTTGAGGTCCCCTAGGAGGATGTAGTCAGCGGAGGGAAGGGCGTGCAGGCTGATGAAGTCTGCGATGTCTTCGCTGAATTGTGTGCGTGGTCCCGGGGGTCTGTAGATGAGGGTGCCTCTGAGGGTGGTCTTGGGGTCGGTGTGTATCTGGAAGTGGAGGTGTTCGGCGGCGGTGAAGGTTTCGTCGGAGTTGGTCGAGATGCGGATGGTGTTCTTGTGTACGATGGCAATGCCTCCTCCCGTCTGGTTGGCGCAGTCCTTTCGGGTGATCTTGTATCCATCCGGGATGGCTATGGTGATGTCGGGCGCTGAGGAGGCGTTCATCCAGGTTTCAGTGAGGAAGGCGACGTCTGGTGCTGTTGCATGGAGCAGGTTCCAGAGTTCGACGGCGTGCCTGTGGATGGAGCGGGTGTTGAGCAGGATGCACTTGAGGTGGTTGTTGCTGGTGTCTGGCTTGGCGGGAGCGTTGTAAGTCCGGAGGCAGGAGAATTTGCAGTCTTGGCAGGTGAAGGGTCCGTGGGTGCGTCTTGGGGTGGCTCGGTAGCAGGCGGGGTTCCGGCCGGTGTCGAGTTGAGGGTGGTGGGGTCGTAAGTCTGTCGTGTTGTCTGGCGTTCTCGGGGGCCAGGGGTCCTGGCGCTGGGCACGGTGGCGCGCCAGCGGCGCACCCGCTGCGCGTGGCCACTTCGCGGCCTCCATATAAGTGGGAGTGGGAGGGAGGGGCAGCTGGGAGGGGGGAGCGGGGTGGCGAATGGGGCAGCAGGGGGCGTGGCCGCAGGGTTCAGTGGCGGGAAGTTGGACGCTCGGGGGGGGGCGCGGGCTGGGGCGGGGTACACAACGAAGAGTGGGACAGTGGGGCACAGAGCAGGGCACAACAATGCGGGGGGAGCGAAAACAACGGGGTACAGAAACAAGCAGGTCACTGGGGCACAGAGCAGGGCACAACAAAGCGGGGGGAGAAAAAACAACGGGGTAAAGAAACAGGCGGGTCACTGGGGCACAGTGCAGGGCACGATGAGCGGGGACTCACTAGGCAGTGGCGGCGGCGAGAACAGGCAGCAGCAGGGCACAAGGAGGACCGTGTGGCGGCTGGGGGGGCGACCTACCTGCAGGCAGGGTCAAAGGTCGCTCCCTTCAGTGCTGCGCGGCCTCCATATAAGTGGGAGTGGGAGGGAGGGTCAGCTGGGAGGCGGGAGCGGGGTGGCGAATGGGGCAGCGGGGGGCGTGGCCGCAGGGTTCAGTGGCAGGAAGTTGGACGCTCGGGGGGGCGCGGGCTGGGGCGGGGTACACAACGAAGAGTGGGACAGTGGGGCACAGAGCAGGGCACAACAATGCGGGGGGAGCGAAAACAACGGGGTACAGAAACAAGCAGGTCACTGGGGCACAGAGCAGGGCACAACAAAGCGGGGGGAGCAAAAACAACGGGGTTCAGAAACAGGCGGGTCACTGGGGCACAGTGCAGGGCACGACGAGCGGGGACTCACTATGCAGCGGTGGCGGCGAGAAAAGGCAGCAGCAGGGCACAAGGAGGACCGTGTGGCGGCTGGGGGGGCGACCTACCTGCAGGCAGGGTCAAACCATGCTCAGCCCTTCATTGTACAGACCGGAGCTTCTGACAAGGGATTTGGAGCTGTCCTGGCTCAACTTGACAAGGGCAGAGAGGTTCCAATGGCATTTATCAGTTGTAGACAGCTTCCCAGGAAACAGGACTAGGCCACTAATGAAATGGAATGCTTTGCCATAGCGTGGGCTCTGAGGAGGGGTTCCAGTTCTACTAGTTTGGTACCAGGTTTGTGGTCAAAACAGGTTATGAGACTTTAGACATTGAAGTCAAAACCTCATTCTGGAAAATAAGTATAACAATGGGATCCAAACCACTTCATTTTATTCCAGTTCCAAGTTCTTCTTAATCAAAGAAGGCAGTACCCGTCAGAATACTTGAAATACTGCTCCGTGACCAGGTTGCTATTTGCCTAACAGTCAGTCTCCCAGATGTGAGGAAACATCACCCAAACTTTGAAATTTACAGGAGAAGAACAGGGCCTTCATAAAGTGCCTAGAAGCCTGCCTCCTGCCTGTACAAAGACAGAACAAGAGTGCCTGGTCCTGAAAGAGCAGAAGCCCTGAGTGTTCCAAGCATGAGGACTATACTGACCGCTGACAGGGAGCAAAGCAGGTACTGACCCGAAGTGTGAGGGGTACTCCAGACTCCAGGTGCAGTTCCTGACTTAAATTGTATAAAACATTGTGCACTAACTTGTCATATTACTGCTCGGTATTTCCACCCCAACTCGAAGGTCTGGGCTGAAATCGCCATTAAGAGGAGTACATTATACATGAGCAACTGCATCGACTTAGAGACTACAAATGCAAAAAATAAACACCCATCTGCATAGGCAACAGAGGTTGCATCTGCTGATGATGAACATACTCCTGCAATTGACCTAGAGGCTGCAACAGCGGCCATGCCAGTGAATTGCATTTTAAAACCCAGTGATCATAGGAGGTGCTCGACCACTATCCCCAGTCTCCCTTCTCTAGCACTGAAGCCCAGGAGGATGACCTTTGCCGCTGATTCACCACCCCGCTTGAACCGGAAATGCAGGGCTTCACCTACACAAACTGAAAGAATGGCCCTAATATGCAAAAATACGTTTGCTGCTAGAAGGCTAAGCATTACCAATTTGAACTTGTTGATTTTAAAGAACTATTGAGCTGACCGACAAGTTGGCATAGGGGATTATTTATAGTGATATGTAGCTGTGCCTAATCTATACTACACCAGTACTTTTGCCTATGTAATCCTAGATGAAGAGGAATTTGCCAGTGAGAGCGCAAACTGGAAGTGGGCAGTATAGAGGTAATATCATTTCACTGGACCTCGAAAGGAGATTTCAACCCTATACCTGTACCATATTTGGCGTGTGTAATATTTCATTTTGCTGAATGAGTAAAGTAAGATTTTTTAACTAAAAGATAAATAATGGGCTGGAAATTAGATAAATGTTTCTGTTGTTTGACTATTGAGTTCTGAGCACTTGCCCCCACAATAACTTGCTGCGATTTTGACAGTTCACCCTCACTTCCCTGCGATGGAAGTGAGAGAAGAGTGTACCTGGCCCAGTTTAGAGAGCCATAATTGAATGGACCCAAGGCACCAGTTTTATCACTCTACTACCACAGTTGGGGAACAGTAGCCCCTTTGCCCTTTCCCAGCCGTCACCCTTGCCACTGGGTAGTTATAGTCAAGATTGTGTGTCCTTGAGAAGTTTTTATGTTGCTTATAACTTTGGCATCATTTGACGAATCTTCACGAAACTCTCAAAAAAAGTGCTACGTTTTGCCTAGTTTGCACCTAGAAACTTTCAGGAGGATCCATCTAGCGGGAGCCGAGAAAAGGGGGGTGCCAAAATATGTTTTAAACATTTATTTTTTCATAGGAATTTAGACACATATATAGCCCAAACCACTGAACAGATGTACAGCACATTTGGAAGAAAGCTAAATCTTGATCTTTGTGATTTGGTGAAAATCTATTCAGTAATTTTGAGCAATTAATTCTCAATATCTTTGTATGTATATGTCATGATGCGGAGCTCGGCAGACCTGACAGATCTCATGCTGATATCTGATTTTCTGCTACCACATCAACAAGGATGTGGTGGCAGACATCATAGAACTTGGGACTAAGTCCTGAGCCCCAGAAAAAATGCTCAAAAAATAAATATGGGGGAAGGGTAGGATTACCCAGACCCCTGAGGCTTGGCGGTGGAGTCCCAGAGGAATCCCATCTAGAGTCATAAAACTTTTTTTTTAAGTGTTAACATGAATGTGCAGAGAATCTGAGAATCTGTGGCAAAATCTTTTTGAAAAAAAAAGTGAGCGCTACATATTATTTAAAAAAAAGAGGGGGACATGACCAGGGGGAGATGCATTCATGATGTAGAAAAAAAGGGGCATTCTGCCCCCTCCATGATCTTCTAAGATTCCCCAGAAAACTCTCCCCCAGTGCCCTTAACTTATAACATGGGAGGGGGTCTGCAGGTCCACCCATCCCTGAACCATATTATGGTCCCAAAGATCCATCTCCCATGGATGGCCCAGGGACAGTTTTCAGAGGTCCCCAACTTCCAGGACTCCATCTTTTCCCTGCCTGAGAGTGCAGGCAGTAAAAGAGTAATCCCTCCTACCCAGTGGGAGAACAAAGCAGCTCTCACCAGGTGGGAGCACAAAACGTTTCCCTGCCTGCGCTCTAGTGCAGGGAAAATACACTGACCTGCCCCTGCCTTGTGGGAGCAAAAGAGAACTGCTCCCGTGGGGTGAGAGCAATGCCTGCTCCCACTGCTCCCAGAATGGGCAGGTAGGGATCCAGCGGGCTGTGAGGGACCTGATTCTCACCTCGCAGACCCCAATGAGGAAGCAGCTGTGAGGTGCCCCGGGTGGGCACAGGAGTACCCCACTTAAAAAGAAAAAAATAAAGCTGGCTCCTGCAGGAACAGAGAGCTGGCGAGGCCGTGGGGGCCCTGGGGCTCCCTTCAAACCCCCAACAAATGGCATTGTCTTGGGTACCCTGGATAGGCACCGGGCACCCTTTATATAAAATAAAAAAATGCAGCCTCCTGTGCAAATTTATAGGTCCACTTGCAGGGAGCTGGTGGGGCCGTCTGTGTCCTGAGGCTTCCCATGTGGCCCCTAAGGAAAAAAATATATATATTGGGTGTCCCGGGTGGGAATGGGGCATCCAGAAAAAATAAAAAACAACTGACAAAAGTGAATTATAAATAAGCGGACACAGTCACTCATTTATTATTCACTGTTCCTTCGAGGAGTGTCCACGTTTTTTTGGGATGAGCACTAAAATGTATTTTTTTTATTTTGTGGGGGGCTGCTGGCTGTCCTGCTGCCCCCAAGAAACATCAGAAAAAAACAAGTAAGTCTCCTGGGTCACTAAAACCATGACCTCAAGAGAAATTACCATATTTATTTAGCACTTTCCAAGCTGGAGCTTTTGCTTTACAGATGAGAGTGCAGCACACTCTAGGGGCTGGTATCATGGATGTGTTTTATGTGGCCCAAAGATGTATAAAATATACAAGGGATACTTGTGATTGTTTTATGATTGCTTCTTTTGTGTTGAAAAATGTTAAAAGAAATATTCAGAGACATATTTATTTGATTTAAAACAAACATATATATATGTTTCTGACTATTTATTATCACATCTTTCACCCACTAAATATAATCTAACAAGCATTTGCAATGCAATAGGTCTCGCATTATTAAAGTTTGAGCTATTGGTGTTGCATTATTTAGCAATGCCAATAGCTCAAACTTTAATAATGCAAGACCTATTGCTTGTTGATCTTTTTAAGAAATATATACGTTCGTAATATTCTGTGTTTCCGGGTTGCATGAAAGCAAATCCGATTGTTGGACAAATTCTGTACGCCCCTTGAGTGTGAGAGAGTTGTAGTATGTAAAACGATCTATGATTGGAGCTTTCTCGGCATCTCAGCCAATCCCGGTGCATGCGTGGAACTTCTAAACGCTAATCGGCTGTGAAGCTACTGCTAGGCGTGAACACTTTCTCAGCTGTATACTCTCCGGTTCGGTGGGTGCCACGCAGGAGGGAACTGGCTGGCTGACCAGGTGCTAACATTTGGTCTGTAGGGCATGCGCGATACCGGTCACTTTCGCGTACCCAGTGGCGGTGCGTGCAGCCGGTGAAGACAGCGCCTGTCCCCTTCCGGGGCTCCCGTGGTGAAGAGGGAGCCCCGGCGCCAAAGAGGAAGTGCGGGAGCAGAAGTCCCGGGTGCCAGGAGGGGGCCTGGGTGAAGAGCGGCCAGTCGCTGTTCAGGAGGATTCCCCCCGCAGACTGGGTGAGTGGGGGATTCTCCATTCGTCCAGTGGTTTCTTTCCTGAGCGGAGCGGAGTTTAAAAAAAAAGCAAAAGTGAAACTGAATGCTGGCTTGCGAGGGAAGGGGGACAGGAGATGTGCACGACGCCAGGCGAGACCTAAAAACGATATAAACTGAAAGAGTCACAGATGTATTTTAATAAAACTTGATTAAATATTTCAATATTAATAAACATTGCATTGTGTGTATTCTTGAAACGTTCATTTGATTGACATTATCAGTGATTATTGGAGAAAGATGATAGATGTGCATTAAATATAAGGGGGTTGGGTGAAGGGGTGGGTTTGGTTGCAGGGCTTGGCCACATGCCAACCCCCGCTGTCCATGGCCAAAGGTCATGCGCAGAGGGAGGTGTTTGTCCGTGGGGTTGGATGCAGGTTCTGGCCACAGGTCAGGGCCTGTGGCCAGCCCCCCACTATGCTAGACCAAAGGCCATGTGCGATGGGGGGGTTGGCTTTAGGTATGATAATAACATATTACTTTATGTTTTAAAAAAACCAAGAAATTCACTGACAAACACAAAGGTTAAAGTGACATTATAGTTAGGTATGATAAAAATATCGTACTTTGAATTTTAAAAAACCTCAGAAATTCACTGGAAACACCAAAGATTACAGGGATATTATAGTTAAGTGAAAATGTCAGTTAAAACAAACTGTTTTAAACAAAAAAACACTGAAAATCATCAGTTATAATTATCTAATGCCCTAAGTTAACTATAACTCGCTCCCTCGCCATGCAATGCTAATTACCTTAAATATTACATCACGTATGACATCTTCTATGAAATTATTGGTAAAACATCACTGCAATAGTAAATTATTCCCCTCCGCTATCCAACACTTTCCCTACTGTTGCACTCCCTGGAGTGGGAATAGTAAATTATTCCCATCCACTATCCAACACTTTCCCTACTGTTGCACTTGCTGGAGTGGGAATAGTAAATTATTCCCCACCGCTATCCAACACTTTCCCTACTGTTTCACTTGCTGGAGTGGGAATAGTAAATTATTCCTCTCCGCTATCCAACACTTTCCCTACTGTTGCACTCCTTGGGGTGGGAATAGTAATTTTATGCTCTAGGCTATCCAATATTTTCCCTACTGTTTTAGTTAATGTAGTGTAAAACATTGTTTAAGGATAAATATTTGTTTTAATATTTTATTTTATTATATATAATTTATTTGTATATTTATCTTACAGGTTTATGTATATACATGTATATGTATTTATCATTTTTATTATGTTTTTAACTTTTAATAATGTAATTATTTATTAATATTATTAAGTAAATATATATAATTTTTTATAGATATATGTCTAATTCTTTTTTATATTACATTTATTATTTATAATTTTTAACAGTTTTAAATAATTCTATGTTTTTATTAATTATGTTTATTATTCAATGTATTTTATATTATTTTTAAGACAGTTAAAAAAACGATAGTTTGAACAATTATATTTTAAACAACGATATTTTGATTTCGATATTTTTGTACTTACTTTTGTAGAGATAGGATGTCGATATTTTGTCTATCGATATTCTTGACACGATATTCTGGTAGGTCGATATTGTTGTTGTCGATATTATGTCAGTGATGTAATTTGGCCTAGGGTGGGTGATCTGCCAAGAATCCCTGCTGGGTGATCTAACTCTCCATTACATGGGGGCAAATGTCATCAGATTGTCCGTCTTAGCGTAGAGCAGAAAATCCCTCATGGAGGAGACAGGAATCAGCTGAGCTGTAATTCCAGCGTGTCGAAACCTTGAAGTTTCAGCAGAGTGCTCCTCTGATTTTAGCAAGGAAGTATATTCGTATATATAATGAAACAGTGCCTAGGCACTCATGCTGAGGTCTTTACCAGGCCTTTATGTTAGCTAGATAGAGTCGTCATCTACCGGGTAACAATAAGCCATGAAATTTGTGTAGTGAACTCTATACATTGTACAGAATGCTCAAGGTGTCATGATAGTGTGCCTACGAAGTTGGAATGTAAGCAAATACATTTTCAGAGAATCCTATCCTGCAATGTCACATACAAGAATGTATGTCAACAGTCAATGTGTCGCAGAAAGAAGGCAACTTAAATGTGAGCATAAAGATGGCATAATTTTTAGACAAGACACATGACAAAACCATACAGTTGTCTTCCCACTTACCCATCTCCCCTCTTCGCTTTCTAATGTTACCTCTATCAAAGTAAATAACAGCACTACTATGGACTTGCAATCAGCCTTCATCCTTTCTTCTTTTGCTCCACTCTCTGGGTGTGAATATGCTAATTTTTTAACTCATAGTCTAACCCCACCCCTCCTCCTTCTAACTCACTTCTTATTATACACATTATACCTGTCTAACATTCCTCTTTTATTCCATCAGACCTTCTTCTTTGATCAACACTTATGTTTTCCATCGGCATTTAATTATGTGGCTGTTATTTCCATACTAAAATTACCATCTTTCGATCCTCCACTTCGTTACTGCCTCCAGCCCACTTTTTTTTTACTGAAAAATAGACCTATTTCAGCACATCCACAAATAGTATATGAAAGTCCAACTGAATAACAAATAGTGAAGAACCTGCGTTATTCAGAGTTCGATAGACATTTGTATACATCAAGAAATAATCAATAGAGGTCCCTAGTTCAAAAATGTATGATGAAAGGTCCACGTGGTATAGGTGGAAACTGTTCTTTTTATTCCATAGCTGAGTGTAAGTCCAAGAGAGCATACAGCCAACACGTGTTTCGTCAGTACTTATTGGTACTATTGACTTTCTCAAGGCTATTGATGGAAAATACGGGCGAATGTAAAAAGAGACAACGAATGTAAATATAGTGGTTGGTCCGCGTCAAGTTGAATGTAACAAGCAGGGAAGTCTTATAAAGTATAGAGGAAACATGGCCACAGGTATAGTAGTATATATCACCAGGAGGACAAAGTTCCTACAGGCAGGTGCAAAAAGTCACCCTGGCCCTACAAAAGAAAAAAGGAAAAAAGAGAGTGAAAGGAATCCTAGTTAGAAGACCCACTAAGGTAAATGGAAGACCACTCTATGTCCTCTGTTGCCCTCACACACCCAAAGGGTGTCATGCTTCATCATCGGGTGGTTGCTCCTCGTAGGGCCGGCGCTGCAATTCCCTACGGGCCCCCGAAGGGTCACTTTCACGGAGATCTTTTAAGAACCGCCGGATGGTGCATGTGGGTGTGTGGGGAGTGGGTTCTATGTAGAGGGTAAAAAGTAAAAAAGGTTCGTGCAAAATTGGTGAAAAGCATGGAGGGTCATCATGCAGCTGATTATATAGATGTACCCTGAGCAGATTTGGACTGCTCAAAAAGTTTTAAACCTGAAAGCACTTTATGCCCAGGGATCATTGATCATAGGTCAACATGTTTCGTGCCTCTTTCGCCCAAAAGGGTCGGTGGCGCTTCGTCAGGACCAGATTCTTAAAACAGAGTGCACGTGAAAATAAGGTGAAACAGTTTAAAATACCCTCCTTAACGGCCTGGGCAATGGCCTGTCCAACCTCAGTATGGTGACAGGTCGATGGTAAAAAAGGGTTTGTCACTGGCAAACGCAGGGACAGGGTCGATATACCGGTGTGTCTGCCCAGGCCTAGTTCCAGATAATATGCGGGTGGTTTTGGCGCTAAGCTGCTGGAGCACGTACTTCTGGCCAGTCAGATATTGAACTGGAGCAAACCTTTTTTTTTACCATCGACCTGTCACCATACTGAGGGTGGACAGGCCATTGCCCAGGCCGTTAATGAGGGTATTTTAATCTGTTTCACCTTATTTTCACGTGCACTCTGTTTTAAGAATCTGGTCCTGACGAAGCGCCACCGACCCTTTTGGGCGAAAGAGGCGCGAAACATGTTGACCTATGATCAATGATCCCTGGGCATAAAGTGCCTTCAGGTTTACAACTTTTTGAGCAGTCCAAATCTGCTCAGGGTACATCTATATAATCAGCTGCATGATGACCCTCCATGCTTTTCACCAATTTTGCACGAACCTTTTTTACTTTTTACCCTCTACATAGAACCCACTCCCCACACACCCACATGCACCATCCGGCGGTTCTTAAAAGATCTCCATGAAAGTGACCCTTCGGGGGCCCGTAGGGAATTGCAGCGCCGGCCCTACGAGGAGCAACCGCCCGATGATGAAGCATGACACCCTTTGGGTGTGTGAGGGCAACAGAGGACATAGAGTGGTCTTCCATTTACCTTAGTGGGTCTTCTAACTAGGATTCCTTTCACTCTCTTTTTTCCTTTTTTCTTTTGTAGGGCCAGGGTGACTTTTTGCACCTGCCCATAGGAACTTTGTCCTCCTGGTGATATATATTAAATTAAGGGAGCATGGACACTGGACCTTTTTTAGCTCCCAGATCCCCCATCTTGTGTGTTTTATACACAGGTATAGTAGATCAGTATAAAGTGCCAGAGTGTTGCTGCCACATCCTCAAAAAAGAAGTTAGAAGTGTCCTCCAAATACAAGCGCTTGATAACGCTCCCGAGTGACTTTTTTTTTACTACCCAATCTATCAATGATTTTATCAGTTATACCATTTTCTTTCAGAGCACAATTTACTTCCTTTATCTCAGTTGAGTTTCCATCCAGGTCAGTCTGATGAGTTGGCGCTACTTGCAATATCTAACTTCATTCTTCCTTCTCTTCAGAAAAAGCTGGCTTTTATACTGGTACTTTTGAATCTTACTGCTTCTTCTGACCTGGTGGATCATGTTTCCCTTCTGCCTTCTCTTCGTTATGTGAGAATTTGGGGCTCTGTTCTTTCACACATCTCTTCTTATCTATTTGGTCATCCATTTACTGTATCTTGAAGAGGTTTATTATCTATTTAATATCTACACCTACCTGACTAAAGCAGTGGCAGCTGGCAAGTAAGGAGGGTGGTGGACAAAAATAAAAAGTAAAAAATAAGTTCGAAAAGTCATAATTCCACTTATCTTCCTGGTCGCGACATCCTTCTTGCTCAGGTCTTCTCCAGGCAGGCATGCTCCAACACGGGACCCAGGAAACTGCAGTAATCTATCCTGGCACTTCTCTTATGCAGCATGAAAGAACCACCAGGATTGGCGGGAGCGGGCTCCTTTGGCGCTCCAGAGGACACTGGAGCCATATGCTGTCTCTAACAGCTGAGTTGGATAGGTTTAAAATGTGCATGTCTGGCTGGTGGTCGCAAGACGGCTGGTCAAAAAGTAATGCGCACTTTAAACTTAAAGTCCCCTGGCCATCACTGCTTTCTGCTGCTGCCTGACTGGCAGCGGTAGAAATCAGAAAGCCCTGTCCCCTATCCTGGCGCTCAGCTCGGGGTTTTGATAAATAAAATGGTAATAAATTAACTTTATTACCATTTTATTTTTACATCACAGGGGGCAATTTTTTTGTGGGGCGACGCTCTTCCGCCTTAACGGAGGAGCTGCCCCTGGACTACAATATGGTGTTCTTCAAGGTTCATGCATAGCCAATGGCCTTTTAAGCTCTACTCAGTTCCACTATCTTCTGTCAACTCTTCTTTAAGTTTTCACACTCATTGGTATGCTTGTGACGCGTAGGTTTTTTTATTTCTCATTTTCAATGTTTACTGCTTCTCTACATTCTTGTTTGTTAGTGTTTACTTCGTTGTCTATCCATTAAAAAGAGAATGACATGCCACATTCTAAGTTTAAAACAATCTAAATCATAAATACTTTCTTTCCTGTTACAAATCTCATTTTGGCACCCACTCTCTTTTTCGTTTATTTTGATTGTGTGGAAGTGTGAAGTCGGTGTGGAAGTGTGACGTCGCGGCCAGGGCGACTGACTCCGGAGTCTGGGGATCCCGGTTCGATCCCTGGCGCCGGCGGCAGATTAGCCCAGCACCATGTGACTCTGGGCAATAGCTTGCTTAATCTTCCCGACGGCCCCAAGCGCCTAGAGACCCTCACGGGTGATTGTTCGCGCTTTACAAATGTGGATTATTATTATTATTTCCATTACATATACCAAGATTGTACTTGAGTGCAAGAATATTAAAGTCAGAAATATCGACTGTTCCTATCACTCTTTTTAATGTGTATGCCCCAACTGGGATTGACAGATTATTTTGGCCCTCTATTTCAACTAAGCTGTCCTTCCTTTCTGGAGATTACATACTTCTAGGGGGAGATTGTAACCAAGTTGTTGATCCCTTCCTCGATCGTCATTCCAATGTTAAATTTGTCCCCTCTAGGATGCACTCTCAATTTGTTAACACCTTTCAAAATAATGCCTTGGTGGATATCTGGAGATTGTGTAATCCTGATCTTAGAGAATACAGTTTTTACTTCCCTCCACATCAATCACAATCCCGCATTGATCATATCTTCCTTAGTAAATCCCTATCCCAGCACGCTATACGCTCTGACATTGGTTCCATCCTAATCTCGGACCATGCTCCGGTTCATGTGGACCTTGACCTACTTCCTTTTTCCCCTCACTCTGGCAGATGGCGTTTCAACAATGCTTTGCTTTTGGAACCTACTTTTTGTTCCGAATTTACTGCCTTTGCCACTGAATTTTTCCTTTTCAATCATACCCCTGATTCCTCTTTTGTTACTGTTTGGGATTCTTTTAAACCAGCCTCTAGGGGTTTTATTATTAATTTTGTAGCCCGACGAAAGAAACTTCGAGAAGCCAAATCCGAACGCATTTTAGCTAATATTAAGACTTTAGAGCTTGATTATCATGCTTCTAAATCTGAGATTTCTCTTAAAAAGCTTATTGATGCGAAAATTTCCTTCAATAAATTTACAACTGATGCTGCCTCTAACCTTTTGCTAAAATTTAATTCCAGGTATTATGGAGGTAAGAACAAAATGGGAAAACTTTTGGCCAATTACTTAAAGATAAGAAAGGAGCGTACAAAGATTGAGTCCATTAAGACTTCCACTGGGAACTCTTGCTTTAAAGATAAAGACATTCTCTCTGAGTTTGTGAAATTTTATGACAATCTTTATACCCCCGAACACCTCCCGGAGACTACGGATCTTCTTTCATATTTTCATTCGCTTCCCTCCCCCCCCGGCTTCTCAAGTTGATTTTTTTTTTGCCCTAGAACAGGACATTTCGCTTTCTGAAATCTCTCATGCTGTTTCTAAATTGCGGCACGGTAAGTCTCCAGGCCCTGATGGTTTCACTATTGAATTTTACAGCCACTTCCCCTCTCTACTTCTCCCTAAACTATTATTATTATTCCGATCCTTCCTTGCAGCGGGTTCTTCCAGCGGCTCCTTCCAACAGGCTTTAATCTGTTTAATTCCCAAAGAAGATAAGGACCACTCATTATGCAAAAATTACAGACCAATTTCACTGGTCAATACGGATTATAAAATTCTGGCAAACATTTTGGCATTGCGCATGGATCCCCTTTTACCCGATCTCATTGGCCCTGAACAATCAGGCTTTGTCAAGGGCCGTCTCTCATCTGACAATGCCCGTGTTTTTCTTAATATACTTAGCAAGGCTTCCTCTTTGTCACTTCCCTTCGCGGCTATTTCTTTAGACGCGGAGAAAGCCTTTGACAGGATTGGATGGGATTTTATGTTTCAGGCCTTGCGCTGGATCGGCTTTTCTTCCAAATTCATCTCTATTATTTCTTTACTCTATTCTAATCCCCAGGCTTCCATTTATGTCAACGGGATGACCTCGGATTATTTCTCATTACACAGGGGAGTGCGACAAGGCTGTCCTCTATCCCCCCTACTTTTTGTTTTAGCCTTGGAACCCTTTCTTACTAAAATTCGTCTAGACAACAGTATTTCTGGTTTTAAATTTGGTTCGCGGCAAGTTAAACTCTTGGTCTATGCTGATGATATTCTTTTTTACTGCTCTGATCCTGTTTCCTCTATTCCCTCTTTTCTCCAGCAGGTGTCTTCCTTCTCCGCGGTCTCTGGTTATCGCCTAAATGCTGATAAGTGCGAGATTCTACCTTTAAATCCTATTTGTCAAAAGCATCTTTTTTCCCAAACGAGTTTCTCCTGGCAACCATCTAGGATCAAATATCTGGGTGTTTGGTTCGCTCCTCTCTTGTCTGATACACTCAAATTTAATTTTGATTATGTCTTCAAGAAAATGGACACGGCTATTCAACGCTGGAACCCGCTCTTTCTGTCTTGGTGGGGTCGGCTCAATTCTATAAAAATGATGTTATCCCCTCTTCTTCTTTCTACCATTTCCATGCTGCCAGTACACATTCCAGTTTGCTTCTTTAAACGGATTGATTCCTTGTTGCTGAAATTCTTATGGAATGGCAAGCGGTCTCGGATAGCTTTGGCTTCATTGCGCAAGGATAAGGCTCAGTCTGGTGTGCGCTTTCCGAATTTCAGAGAATATCATCGAGCTTTCTCTTTGAAACAATCGACCCGTTGGTTCTCTTCTGATCTTCCGCACTATCCGCCCGTCTGGTTAAGTATGGAATCTTCCTTTCTATCCCCCTTTACCTTTCGCGAGTTCTTATCCTTCACGTCTTCTTTAGTTTGCTTTCGTACGCCTGTTATTTCTCATTGCCGCACTCTCCTTCTCCCTTACATAATATCATCTTATCCCTCCCTCCTTTCCATTCACGAACAACCGATATGGCACAACTCTCTTTTCAAAATTCGTAATCGCACCATCTTTTGAAAGACATGGCATTCTCGAGGATTGTGTTGGATCTCTCAATTAATTTCCCAAGATACCCCTCTCTCATTCCAGGAACTTCAATCCTCTTTCTCACTGCCCTCTTCTGCTCGTTCGCAATACAATGCCCTTCTCCCAGTGCTGATCTTATATCTTCGCTCTTTGGCGCCATCTACCGATATTCCTTTGGACCGCAAAGCTACTTCATTATTATTGGAGACGTCTCCCTCAGCCTCTGCTATTTATAACTCTTTCCGGCACTCCACTGACAGACTAAAATCTAAAATCGAGAATGCATGGGAATTGGATCTTTCTCAGGGTTGGCCAATACCTTTTTGGGACAAAATATGGGCTAAGCTTCATAAAGCCTCTAGAGCTGCTAATACTACCCAAACCTTATATTTCATTTATAACAGAACTTTATGTACTCCACAAGCTTTATCCCGTTTTTCACCTGACACATCCCCTATTTGTTGGTCCTGTTCCTGTCCCGTCGCAGATCTCAAACACATGTTGTTTGAATGCCCTCCTATCTCCAAGTTCTGGCACCTAGTATGGACGCAAATACAAAAGATATTTCAACTTCAAATTCCCTTTTCCCTTTCGCAAGTTTTTCTAGGTTCCCTATCACCGACACTCCCACAATCTCCTTCCCATTATCTACTACTTGACCTTCTAGTTGCTGTGGCTTTCCATACCATTACTTCTAATTGGAAACAGGCTGCAAATGTCTCCTACCAATCTTGGTGGAATGCAGTTTGCTTCCATCATCGCCTAGATACTAATTACGTATCTCCCATTTCCCTGGCAATTAAACGCGACCTGATTTGGCTCCCTTTGGTATCCTATCTCACCTCCTTTGCTCCAGTGCACGCCTCTCCAGATCCTAACACAGTTGAGGTGCGTAAGCCACCATGATTTTCTTCTTTCTTTAATGCCTTTTTTGTTATGATATCACGTTCTACTATACTATATGGTATTTTTCATTCCTATACGTAGGCTCTGTTCATGTAAGCTTCATGCTTGTTATAATTGCTTTTAATGAGAGTTTCTATTGAATTGCTTATTTTTTGTATATGTTTATCATGATGATTATACACCGTTCCCCTCCCTTCTCCTTCCCTTCTTTATTTCTTCAATAAACTCAAACTTAAAAAAAAAAAAAAAAGAAATATCGACTGGCATAAAATTGTGTGTCCTAAATATTGTTTACAAAAATATCATGTCATTGGGTGTAGATTATTTATTACTAGCTGTGAAGGGGCGATATTTTTGTAAACAATACTTAGTGAATTTTATTTTTGTAAGAAGATGTTCTGACTACAATATTGGATACCATACCAACAGTAGTTATGATCTTTGACTATCTTTTGAATGTAGTCTTACTTTTCAGAGTCAAATGTCACTACTTTCGACTATACAGTAATTAATAAAATCCACTTTCTTCTCAGTCAGACTTGGAATCCACAATATTTTTCAATTTAATTTAGATTATTGTTGTTTCTCTGTAAATATGCCTTTCACTGTATGCACTACTTCCACTACAATTAATGTATCTCTCCTATTTTGTACTCTATTTGGTGTTGAAGTTTGTGATCACGTTACACCTTATTTAGACTAATTGCGTTGTTTACCTCTTGTTTTTCATTTTCAATCTCATTATCAAAGCATAGTTTTCAAGTGTGTTAAAGTCTTGCTTCAACTTATCCGATTTTCTTTACTCCTCTCATCCTACTGAGCACTCTCTTTTAGCCAGTTAGGGTCTCCTGGCATGTCTTCAGCTTTCTGAGAACCTTCTCATTAAAGGTGGTTTACCTTCTTGTGTCCAAACCTCTGCAGTGACCTGCTGGTTTCTTTGAGACTTCCCCCTTCTCTGAGTGCGTGCAAATCGTGTTGTGATGATCATCTGTTGAACCTAGTTTTCCCTCATTGATAATGTTCCTACGAAACTGATGCCTTACATCATTTGTTGTTATCATCATCATCATCAAATATCTTTATTTCGGTCGTTGAGACCATAAAAGATTGCGTCATAATACAATAAAGACATTACAGTATAAAAACATTGCACAATTATGATAAAAGTATTAACTCAATACAACATCATTACTTGATATGGTTTTAAGAGGACGTAGACGTGTAAACCACATAGACGTTAAAAATTTGGCAACCGCAAAGGCAATTGGGGGCGAGATGTCAGACTTAAGTATTCTAAAAGCGGGGGAGTATTGTTTAAAGCCCATGTTTCTAAGTAGTGGACAGAGCCAGTACTTCCTTGCTCTGCTGTACACCGGACAAAAGAATAAAACATGCAAGTCTGTCTCTTGTGTCTGCTTGCAAAAGGGGCAAAGACCAAAGTGCAGTATATGCCCTCAGCGGGAGAGTGTTATAGCGCCATTGCATATAGAGCTTTCTTGTGAGTGTGGGACCCATATCATTGTAAGTTGACTCTAGGTGGTAGAAGTCTTTAAGAGCCAGGAAGTGGGCAGTGTGGGAGCCCTCCCTCGCATTCCTTATAGCATCTTGTAAGTGATGCTCACGAAAAGCCTTCGTGATAAGTTTGCGTGAATCCCTGGAACATGCAACCTCAGGCTCATGCCACAAGTCAAGTCTACCCAGTGTCTCACAAGTATGCTTTATGTAACTTAGCCATGGTATTTGTATGTTGTTACGAAGGCGCAAAATCTCTTGCAGCTCTGCTCTGTATTTAGAAAGTTCTGGGGAAGACCATATTTTACACCATAGGGTTAGGGGTTTTAAGCCCAACTCCTCTGAAAACGGTCTTAAGCCCAGATCTAATCTAAGAGGCAAAAGAGGTGTACTGGCAGGTAACGCTGTCAGCTGCCTGAGAAAAGTATTCTCTGTTACCTGGAGCTTCTGTGCAGACGTGTGTCCCCAAATTTCTGCACCATAGATAATGGCCCCCCGGGCCTGGACCTTATATATTTGTATGCGTGGGCCTAGGGGCCTGTATGTGAGGCCTTTTGTCATCCTAGCAATGCCTCCCACCAACTGGGTCAATTTCATATTTGCCCTTAATTTGTGTGACTCCCAGGTCATGCGCTCGTTAATAACTATACCCAGATATTCAAAGGTAAAGACCCTCTCCAACCTGGAGGACCCTATACTGGGCGACGCTCGTGTGGTCGGGGGGGGGGTTGTTGTTATCAAGTTTGACTCGTATACTGTACTTATGTTTGTTACAAGTGCTTTGGATAAAATCACTGAAAATTCAAGTAAATAATACAATAAATGCATTATTTCAGGATGGATAAGCAATTGCTTCCCATAAACTCTGGCTGCTCCCCTGCTTACTTTGCAATGCCATTATCACTGTTCTCCATTTTGCCCTATTTGATACCCATCAATTTTACCACCACTGTCTGTCCAAAACTTTTAGATTACACTGGCAAATAAATATACATACACACCTTCTCACCTTTCCATCCATTTTCTTCCATAAATTCATCATTCATACGCAGACATGTCTCACCTCATACAGGTCTACGTTGTTCAAACCAAATCTAGGTATCCATTGATTACTCACCTGAACCCATTACCTCCTTCACCTATCCCTATTTATTCCTTCATACCCCCAGTGCCCAAATCCATGAATTCATCCATTCAGCTATATGGCCACACCAATGTATATACCAACTACATTCATCCTGCATCAGTGAATGCACTAAATCTACCTTTTCATCCATGGGTCCATCCACAAACACTCACACTTCCATTCATTAAACTGTGCATGCATGTATGTGCACTCTGTATGTATGTGTGTACAAATAGGCCCCAAGACCTTTCTGTGCTTGTTTGCGCACATATGTGCCTCTGTATGTGGTGCCTCTGCATGTGTATGGTAGTCACCATGGCCCTTATTACGAGTTTAAGTAGTATTTAACACCTCTGATAAATAACAATATAGCAGAGTACGTTATCATAATAATAAATAACTCTTATTACGAGTTGTTGTGAAATAACTTAGATTTTGGTGTCTAACGCACCAAAATCCGCATGATACAGGAAACACAGTACATATTCCCCTGTTAAATTTCGCCAGGTTTCACCTGCCAAAATGTAACGAAGCTTGAGATACTTAGCACATCCGATAATTATCAGATGCATTAAATACATTTTAACTCATAATTCCAACCTATGTGTAAACAGGGGTTTATGCAGCGGCGGAATATAACAACCCACTCATAATCAGGCCCTTTGTGTGTTGACTGGGCATGACTATGTTGCTGTGCATGGTTGCATGAGTGTGTGTTCATTTATGCAAGTATGTGTTTGGTCAGTGTAAGGATGTGTTTTTGTCTGAGATGCTTTCTCAATGTGTTGAAAATGTTTCTAGTTGTTTGTCTCTGTACTTGCATGTGTGTCTGCATGAGTGCATGTATGTGTGCTGCCATCTGGCATATCTCTTTGTATGTCGTGTGTTTCTGTATGGCTATACATTATACACAAGTCTGTCCAACTAGCTTTCCAATGAATTGCTTGTTTCACGTGTTTGTTTGATACTTTGTAAATTTCCATGATGGTACTGGAATACTGTTACATGCTTTAACTGTCATGATCTTAACTATTTGTGTTCCCAGGCTCCGACACAGAACACGCATCACATGGTCTAGAATCTTGGAAAATTGGAATAATCTCTGCCTCTGTTTTTCTGGTTCTGGAGGTAATCGTGCTGATCATCTACTGCCGAGTGTGTCGCAATAGAAAGAAAAGGTAGGCCTGGAGTTTGACTGTTGTATTTTGTGCATGGAATCTGCATGAAAAAGCACTTTATGACTAGATAAAAATATTCTTGACTTTGTGGCCCAGTTACAAAGAACCCTTCAGACATAAATATAACTTTATGGTCTAAAAACCTTGTTCATGGCTGCCTGGAAATCACAAAGGGATACCTGGAATAAATGCATTCACCTCTGTGATGAGTGTGGCGAAATCCACTGTAAATTCCACTAAAGCGGTAGAAAGTCTGTGTTCCAAGCATGGTGGAAGTTTGTAACAAGGAATATACACAAACTTCAATCTGACTTCTTTCCACCCTTCAAATCGTCCCAGGTTTTCTGTAGGCAAGGGGTGAATTATTTCGATTCAGGATGAAGAGGTGAACGGAACATCCACAGATTTGCTGGGGATATTAAAGAATTAAAGACGAGTTTTATATTTACACAGGTGGCTACATCCCGACTGTGCAGATTTGCCTAATTACAAACTAGGCTGCTCAGAATTAGCACCTGGGGAAAATGAACACACATGTTATGTGTTAATTTCGCTCCTTCTGATATGAGTTGTGAGGTTTTTCTACACCTGGTTTTATCGGGTGTGGGAAACCCTGACCTGATTTTCCAAGCCGGTAATTCTGGCCAGAAAAATTGCATAAGGCTTTTGCTACAGCAGCAGCCAATCCTCTCTCCACAATCCACATTTTCTATCAAACAGGGTGGACACCACCTCCCTCAACCACCACCCTACTCACACTCCTACGAATACATTTACCACCTCCTCAGAGGGAATAGTAAATGTATGCAGTAAACCCCACTTAAAGGCGAATCCTGTGCGGTTTTGTGACCAAACATTTGTCCCCACACGGTAACTCCACATTCACCGGGTTCAACTCGAAATTACGCGGTACTGGTGTGGTTTTACATATCAGTAATAGTAAAATGGCATGAAATTTTAAGTGTGGCCCCCAGTACCGTGCATCTCGTAAGTAGGTTTAAGGAGGAATCCTCTACACCGGAAGTAGGAGCTCACGAGAATTGTAACATGCAATTCCCAGTAGTATGCCTGGAAACCTGCGCCTGGCACAACTGTTTAGGCATACTACTGGGAATGTTGAAGAAAAGGGAAAAAAGGTGTAAGTACATTCAGGGAGGGATGTAAATATCTATCCATACTTCTACTTTCATTTAGTGACATGTTGCATTTAAATGAAACACACTGAAAGAGAGATGTACCAAGTCATTCAGAACCATTGAAACGATACATTTTCAGTCGAAAACTTCATCTAGTATTTTACGCACATAATCAAATATTTACTTAAATATGAATGATTATTTCTCGAACTGGAAGTTATCAGTTGTTTTAATCATTGATTGGGGAATAAAGATAACTGGTGACAGGGGTAGTAGTTTCAGTCAGGACAGCATAAATGAGCGACATCTTCCTGTATCATGTAGGTTGCCAAAATAGGGTTGCCTGCTGAAAAACAGTGAAATTATCCCTCCATGCTCCAAAGGTCACCTTTCTAGCTTTCTTATATATAGCTTTAAAAAAAAACAGCCACTCACTGGCCAGTTTTCAATACTAATTTCAGCTCACACTTTACAAGCCAATCTTTCATTATAATCTCAGAAATCACAAGTTTCTTAGCCAACTCTCCAAACAGACCTTGCTGTCCTCTTCCCTGAAGATACGTCCCTTAATTCAAGAATACAGATACATAAAGCATTAGTAACAATAGCAAGCCAACACATAACAGATAAATGATGTCCTACTTGTATAAAGTTCTAGTTGTATGGCCTCAGCCAGAATACTGATTTGAAATTGCAAAGATTCTCAGGACAATACTGCTTCCAACTTGCCAACCATTTCCTACTCCATATACAGTCATATTAAAGCAACACACACCGTATCAAATTCATGAATATCATTGGTTAAGGGGACAGAAGCGAAAACAGTATACTGTGCATTAAGTTCCTTTAAACTTTTTATTGCCACAGCCGTGCAATATCCGTTGTCAGTCAGACCACAACTGTGCAATGTACTTTGCCATTCAGCCACACAATCCACTTTTCTTCAATAAGTTCCTTGCTTTTTACTCCTTTGACCAATTGTCACGATATGAATTTTAATCTGGTTAATCTCCAGTCAGTTCACACAACATGCTGCTAGTTTGTCTGTCTTTGCAGACCTAAGAAAACGTGAACTAAAGCACCGCAATATCAGAGACATAAAGTACCAGGATATGTTCTGCATTGAGCACAGGGAGAGGAAGTGTTTACTCCACCACCTACTCATACATACTCAAAATATAGAAGTTGAAAGGAGGGAAGTCAACAAGAATCCTTGCCTGTGCCTAATTTGCAAGTAAGTGCATTCAAGGACCTTTCTCAAGAGGGCATTGCAGCTTTCGCCACCCATTGGCCATTCTGCTGTGGCAATGTCAATGCCCCCATAACTCCTATCACACTCCTTCAAGTTTGACAAATCCAGACTATTCCTGGCCACTCAAAGGTATAAGAATGGCTTAGGCAGCAGGTTTTATTTTTTATTTGCAATGAATTTGTAAACACGCTTGTTGTGCTCATTTCAAAATTACACAAACAATGCCACCATGTGGTGAGCTATTATAAGTACTGGTGTTTAAGAATTAAGTGCTAGTGCCCAGCACCAGCAAACACCGGTGCAAATTAAGGACTGATTGCTTCATCCATGAGTAGTGCTATATTCTCCTTGTGTTTTTTCTTGTTCGCCCTATTGAGCAATAACCCTTGTTTAATGCTATTAACCGAGGTGGGAAGCATCCAATTTAAACCATAAACAACCTTTATCATCCTTTCAAAGGATACAGCAAAGCCCACAATTATGCAATCCAGCTGCATCAAACTTTTCTTTGTTGATTTCCCACGCATTAAATCAGTGATGTTGCATTATACGTCTGTGAATCCACTGCATACAACTGATCTTTTGGGGTATGGACAGATTTGGGCATGAAGCAGATGGGCACTTGTATGCTATTCTCCTACATCCAAACATGTATACATTGGTGCCCTATGATCCTTTAATATGCCTGGACACCTGTATGGAGCCACAGAGTCACCTCAGTCTCAAATGATGAGGTAGCAATCTCTCGTGAACCAATATGAGCGGTGAGACCAATAGGAAAGGCAGCCTGAGTAAACAGGAGGTTACCATCTTGGAGTACCAAAATATTGCCCAAACACTGATGTAGTAGCCTTTGATATGCCCTGGAGCAGAGGAGACCATGACGAAAGTGGGTAAATTGAAAGTTAGAACCCAAAGCAGGCCACAGAGTTTCCTGATGCACCCCACTGTTCGAATAGGAGCCACAATGGAGGTGGGACTGAGCCTGCCCACAGAACACTGAGAGCAGAGACAAGCAGTAGGACAGGACAACACCAGTAGAGAGAATAGCCACCATTGTGAGTAGACGTGACTGGGACTGAGCTTTGTGACAGAGCACACCGACTTGAGTAGAGACTCAAAAGTGATGCTGAGACTGATGCAACAGAGGCCAATGGTGGATTGGACAGATAATGCCCAGAGACTGGAGCTTATCAAATTCTACATATATAGAGACATCTGACAGACCACTGGTACAAAGGACTAAAAGTGAAAGTGATCAGACCAGTGAGTAAAAAGGTTGAGCACCAGGATATCAAAATGCAACCCAGTGAGATTGGGCAGCAGCTCAGAAACACACATATGTAGTAGCAAGTTGGTGAACCACATTGACCATATAAAATAGGGCTAAGGTATACTCATCACTACAGCATACTCCATCAAGAGTAGATCTAGTGTGTATCGCCTTGGCACTGAATTGCTGTTAGGAACAACAGGCTACAGAGTAAGTGTGGAAGACAGGAAACCACATTAACAAGAGAGAAACTTCAAAGAGGTAGCAGGCTGCAACTGGAGGTCTGACGACCCATCTTGGGATTCCCAGGGTAAAAAGAAAAGAGAACCGAGAAACAAATAGCAGAGGTTCACATTGGAAAGCACGTGGCCTGGTACTCTGAAACTATGTGCTAAGGCAAAGGGATGTCAGAGCTTTGGGACAAAAAGTCAGGCAAGACTTGACAGAGACACAACTGACCTTTTGTTGGGCATATAGGCCAAACAACGCAAAATAGTTCGGAACTGCAGGCTTTATTGGACCTCCACCCCATTCCTTGAGAGGAAGTGTATGAAACCAGGCAACCTAATTGCAATGATAGAGGCCCCATGATAAGAGACCTAGGGCCATATGTAGGAAGCCAAATACCGGTCGGTAACGGACGATTTTCGGTAAATATCCCGTTACCGACCGGTATTTAGGCATTTGCTATGTAGGGGGCATATTTCAGGATTCGGTAATTTACCGAATCGGTAAAATTACCGAATCGGTAATTTTACCGATTCGGTAAATACCGAATCCTGAAATGATATGTAGGTAACACTCAAATGAGTGATGTCTAGGAAAAAGAATTCGGTATTTACCACCAAATATAGGTTGGGGATAAATACCGAATACCTAGCAAAACGTGATATTTTGCTGATGTCAAAGTGCCATGTGGCAGACATACATGCCCTTAGGGCATGTATGTGCGCCACATGTGCACACATGGACGAATCAGGGGTGCAACAGGGTGTCAATGTGACACCCTGCCACCCATGATACTGCCTCCCCCATTACCAATTCGGTATTTACCGATTCGGTAATGGTAACTGGCTTCCCATTGATTCCTATGGGCCTCCTGGCACATAGGAATCAATGGGAAGGTATGCATCATTACCGAATCGGTAAATACCGATTCTAAATTACCGACCCTTTCCGAATCGGTAAATATTACCGATTGATTACCTACATCACATTTACTGATTCATAAATACCGAATCGGTAAAATTCGGTATTTATGAGTCGGTAAATTTGACCCTACCTACATATGGCCCTTAGTCTACACCAAGGAAGAGAACTATATGTGTGGAGTGTACCAACCTTCTGGGCCTACTGCAAGTACAAGAAAAGGAGAAACATGTTGGTCAGCAGGGGCGGATCCGGCCCCTTAATAAAATATATGCTGACAGCCATGGGACCAAAGGGTTTTGCACATGGCAAAACCCTGGGAACATCCTGGTTCTCCCCAGAGAGGACAGGAGTGGGGGCAGCAACCACAAGGACCATAAAAGAGACCCATCAGCACTTCTTTTCAGATATAAAAAGGGAAATCAGCATGATGAAGAGTGACCTGAAGGCTTGTCTTCACAATCTGCAAAAGGAAGAAAAAAGAACCTTGAAAAAATAGTTTATGACTGCTCAGAAGAAGAAAACTGTTTAGGCTACAAAGTCCTTGAATTAGAAGAACAGTGCAATGACTTAGTATTCAAGTAACAAGATCTAAAAATTGATTCAGATGCAATATCATAAGAATCAGGGGAGTACCCAATAATAGACCATGTGCTGGAAATCGGTTACTGGCTGAGGGGGAGGGGGACACCCTACTCATGCAGTAACGACAGTCCTTGTAATGGTGAGAAACAAGCAGAACCCAAATTAACCTGTGCTCAACCCTCTGGTAGCTTGGCAAAAAGCAGTTAAGCTTAACTTTGAGGCAATGTGTAAAGCATTTAAGCAGCACGTCAAACAGTAGTAACGTGAAAACACAACACAAGAAATATCCCCAACCAAAATAGAAAAATAGAGACAAATGTAATATATGTTTTGAGACCAAAATGACAAAAACCCTATCAGTAGAACTGCAGTTGTGCAGATTTGAAGATTTAGGTGAAAAAGATGCCTAAAAGCACAAAGCATCACCTGTGGTTATCTGGTCGTGCAGGACCAGGACAAAGTCACCAGTTCAGGCTGCCTGAGATGGAGCAAGAGTCATATAGAAGGGCCATGTTAGACCCGCTGAAAAAAGTACCTTAAATCTTGGTTGTGGAGCAATGAGAAGTCCCGCGTCGAGGACGCATCGCTAAGCAGCGGTAATGTGAGGCCTTGTTTCAGAGATGCATTGTGCCGTGATGCTTCCGATGGGCTGTGGGAGGCAATGCAAAGTCCGGTGAGGAGATGTGTCATGTAGCAGTGGTTCCAAGGGGCTGCGATGCAAGACCCTGCAGCATGCAGCAGTGGTTCTGATGAGCTGCAGGTCTGCGATGCAAAGTCCTGTGCCTGGGATGTGTTGCACAGCAGTTTCGGTGCAGAGTTTTGCGAGGCGATGCATTGTGAAGTGCCAGTTCTGCTAGAACTACAGCTCGGCTGGTAAAGCACCTTCAGACCCACTTCCAAGGTTTGCAGGACTGGGGTGGCACCGCTTTGGGGGTGGGACTCACATCAGACAGAGTCCAAGTGCTGAGTTCAGGGTGGTTGCAGCCTTTTTTGTCCCTGATGCTCTGATCAGGAGGCCAACCAACTAGCCCTTGAAGACTCTCTGGTGGCCTTGTGTTCAAGATGCAGGTCCAGTCCTTCACTCAGGCAGCAAGGCAACAAGCAGCAGGGCAGCAGGACAATAGAGTAGCAGTTCTTCTTGCAGTGCAGTACAGCAGTCCTTTTGACTCTTCCACAGGTCCAGTGGTGCACTGAAGAGTTGGGTCTGAGGGTCCAATATGTATATCTAGTGCTCCCTTTGAAGTAGGGGAAGGTTCTAGAGAATTCCCTTTGAAGTACTTGAAGTTCCATGCCTTCCAGATCATGGCTCCAATGTGGCTCTATGAACAATGCAGTGGTGACAAGTCCTTTGTGTGATGGCAGGGCACAACCTATTCAGTTGCCAGTCGGGCTGTGCCCAGCTCCGCCCCCTAATCATGCCAGTTAATGGCCTATCCAGGCACCTTTAATCCTTCTAATCTGTGGCTCTCTGGGAGGAATAAGCAAAGTTTAACTGCCAACTACATCCAATCATGTGACTCTATTACTGGCTGCAGGCCCAAAATCGGACATAAAAAAAAGGCCCGAAATGTATTGGGATATGATGTTAACTCTAGTTGCTGATCATGAAATATTTGTACCCACGTGATGCAGTAAAAGGCCCGGATGCGAATAATTGCACCATTTGAAAAAATTGTGACTCTAACCCGCCTTATCGTGAACAGAATAGTAAAAAATAGTAAAATGTGTTGAATCAAAAAGAATATTCAATAAAATTTGATCAAGAACCAAAGAGGTTTTGCAACTTGTGCTTTCTGGCAATGCGATTGGAATTGCAGCGCATTCACGCTACATATGGCTATGAATTTCTTCTACGTGCCTTGAGGTGAGGCACGATTCCAGTCTGCACACAATGTGACAAAAATTGAAAATTTTGAGTACGTTGAGCAGTAAGGTGTGCATTCTGCCATCCATAAGCAACTTTCTAGAAGTGGCATTTTCAAGATTGTAACTTAAAATCCGACTTTACCATCAAAGAGGACTTTTACTAACAATTTATCAGACACTAAACACAAATCATTCACCTGTTACCAATCAAAAGTTAGCACTTATTAAATATAATAAAGCAACCCCAGTTATCCAATGAAGGAGGCAGGCCTCATAGTAGTGAAAACTGAATTTAGGAATTTGTCACTACCAGGACATGTAAAACTTAAAGTACATGTCCAACTTCTTAAATACACAGCACTCTGCCCTACAGGTGTTTGGGGCCTACCCTAGGGTAACTTATATATATTAAAAGGGAAGATTTGGGACTGGTAAGAGGTATATCTTGCCAGGTTGAAATAGCACTTTAAAACTGCACACACAGGCTGCAATGGCAGTCCAGAGACATGTTTACAGGGCTACTTAAGTGGCTGGCACAATAAGGGCTGCAGGTCCACTATTAGCATTTTTATATACAGGCCCTGGGTACATGGAGTGCCACTTTACAAGGGACTTATAAGTAATTTAATCATGCCAATTGGATGAAAGCCAATTTTACCATGTTTCAAGAAGAGAGCACAAGCACTTCAGCACTGGTTAGCAGTGGTAAAGTGTGCAGAGTCCTAAGGCCAGAAAAAATGAAGTCAGCAAAAACAGGAGGTTGGAAGGCAAAAAGTTGGGAGAAGCCACGCCAAGGATGTCAGGTTGAACAGCATGATATTCATTCATATGTGCAATGTCTCCTACATCATGTCAGAAACAGATGGGAGGGCCCATCCGTATGGCTGAACAGAATGCACAAGGTTGCAGTTCTAGGAAGGCAAGCAGGGAGTACACTCTGAAGTACTTCTTGATATTTTTATCCATGTGGACTTCTATGGGAAAAGAGAAAAGGGGAGAACACTTGGGCATGCACCAGAAACCATCATGTATGATGGTCACAGGCTACAGCTGTCTCACAAACTTACAGCATCCATCCTGAAGAGAAAGAGAGACTTGATACAAATTACAGATCACCTATCTGAACATAAGTTGTCATACCAATGGGCCCATCGGTTTTGGCCCATCTTTGAATGGGATAATAAGCAAAGTTTCATCAACAAAGACACCTGCACAGTGCTGCGCACCCAAAGCAAAGAGGATGGCTGAGACATCGCCCAGGGACTAAATAGCCTTGGCTGGCCTCAAAAGGAATGGTGATCCATCAGACATGAGCAGTAGCATGGCGTATCCTTCTGCAAAAGAAAATGAGACAGCCAGAGAATAAACAGTACAATAGGTGGGATGCCTCACTGATCGATCACTAAAGGAGGTGGGGAAAGTTGACATGTGAGACAGCGCTGTCTAACTTTGAATAAGAGAGCTATAACACACTTTATTGAGCCAATACCTCAATAACCAACAGGAGGATCAGCCGCACATTGGGATGGGGTAGAGCATGATCTGGACTACTCCCAAAGAGAGACAAGCTGGCTGTCGCTGCTCAATGAGGGGGGTAGTGTATGGTAATAGTAGGTCTGGGAAGTATGGATTGTCATATTATACTTGTTAAAGTCAACAAGTGTGATGGAAGGGGAACAATCTAGGATTAAAATGCCCTTATGGGCACAAAACAAATGTCCTTCATTGATAGGACATGGGGTATAGTTCACATTACTGTGCTAAACCTAGCTATCAAGACTTTTTCACAATGGTAATGGTTGTGAGCTCAAACATTTGAAGGGCTCAATGCACCACCTAGTAGAATATCAGTTATCAATCTGCTAAAGCTTTAAAACAGAGAGATATGCCTCATCCGTGAAAGCATCTACATAATCTACATAATTGGGGCTGGGGTAGGCTACAATCCAAATTGTTCCCTAAGCAGTTTTCACCTAAGACTCCCATATAAAAGCAGGATGGCAATTTTATGTGAAACATCCGTCTCAGAGGAAGTTATACAGATCATCCTGGACTTAAGTGGCAAGAGCACTACGAGCAATTGTTAAGATCGGTTTGCAGATGCTGATGGTCGAGCCACTCTACTAAAGCAACACAAACTAGGAATCCTTCATGAAAAACACTATATCAGACACACTCAACGAGAGTGAGTTCATCAGAGGAGATGTCCTGATGGCTCAGCACAGAGCCATGGAGGAGCATATGCAACCACAACACAATTCAGAGAATGGCTGACATTCATGGGGCTGTTATACACATGTATGACACAAAACCCAGAGGAACTGGAATTTTCATATTTATGAGCTGCACCTTAAACATACGTCATAGTCAAGCATTTCCTGGCACTTGCCAGGCATCTTGTATGACTGATGCTTTGGTTCCATAGCACTATCTGCCCAAGCACAAATTGCTGTCACATTCTTAGCCTTCTTCACTCGAAGACAGAGATGGGGCTGGCACCTCAAAGATTTCATTCTTATGAGAACTTTATGCTGTAGACGATCCACCAATAATGACACTCTGAGACAAAATGAAGGTAGTGCTTTGTGGCATGATTATATCAACATTTGCTTATCTCAACAAACTGCGGATCAACAGAGGACTGTAAAACAGTGGGATCTGGCAATGCTAGAAGCAAAACTTTAAGAACACCAGACCCCCACAGCATGGTGCAGGATTATGCACATTGACAACCTCCTTAGTCTAGAATGATTCTAAGGTCTCTGATGCTGCCCAGATGGCAGATTCTGTACAGGGCAAAAATGTGGAACATAATTGGGTCTCATCAGGAGGATGACTGAGTTCTGGATATTTGCAGAGTTTCTTACTAACTTATCTTTCCAACATTGTGGTTGGAAATGAAGAAAGAGATCGGGTGGTAATTGCTCAGATTGTTAGGATCTGGTGAGGGCTTCTTTAGTAGTATCTGGCCCTTGGCATGTTTCCAAATGAATCTGACTTTGGGGGTGTATACAGAGAGTTTAAAAAGATTGGTCGGAACCCATGTTATCTACTCTAAGATGATAGTGAAGAAATGGGGTAGGCGGGTATAAATTGGAGAACCTGATTTAATAGAGATATTGTGAGAAATAACTGTGTCAGTAGAGAGGTTCTCGAAGCTCAAGTAAGGATGAAAAGTAGTTAAGATCTCTGCAGATTCAGAAATGAATGGTTTATCAAACAGAATCATGATGATTTTAGCATTTAGGGTGGGACCCTTAGTTTGCTCCTTGCAACCCCTTGTGACCCCTCACACCACCCTTGCAACCCCTGATGATAAAGCAAAATGCAGAGCAGAGGACAAACATGATGCTGATGAACCCTGTTTACTTTCTGTAACTTCATATATCACTTACTTTCTATTCATCAAATACATGTATGCATTTTGTACTAAATGAAAAAAAACTGCTCATTGCTGAGCCTGCTGAATAAGGCCGGGCTGGGAGGCCTCCATTTGACCTCTCATGGAGAAAGGTGGAGGATGGGCGCAGCAAGACCTATTGCCGCCCTTGTTGGCCCCTGAGTTTGCAGCCCATAGCGGCTGTGTGTAATAGCGAGGGGTGGGGGCAGCGATTCCTGTCCTTGCCGCCCCGCAATGGGTGACAGCCACAGGTAGGGGATGGGGGAGGCTGCTAACAACTAAAATCATGCCGCCCGGGATGGACCGCTCCTCCTTTTCCAATTCTACTGGGGTGGGGCATAATAGCTTACCAACATGGAGATAGAATTCCAGAATAACAAATGTGCAGCAGCAGCAAAGCTTGTTTCAATTGCTGTGCTCAGTTTGGCAAGTGCCTGTGCAGGTATTTGAATGTGCATAGCCAACCTTTTTCTAACCCGGGAAATGAAGCTGGCAAGGAGTGGCATTGGACTTATCTCGACAACTCTTCGACCTCTCAAGCTTTCTGGAAGTTTCTGTAAGCCACAGTAAGCCACAGTCTCCTTGGCCGGGTGCCTTGCAAAGATTAATATACACAAATTATCTTTTAAATGTAAGTATTTATTTAGCTCTGCTCATCTGGCCACTGAGAAGCATGTATGTTAAAGCTGTTATTTTTGCGGACAGGCGTAATACGTGCACTGAGATAATCATGTCAGAGCAACCGAGCTTGGTGTTCTAATTTATTACATGGCACTCTTCGGAATTTTTGCAGGCACATACATAGCTGCCAGAGGCCCCGTGTCATGGGAGATGCTGTCAAGCAGTCATTAAATGTATTCAATAAAGGTTTTTATTCAGGGACTTGTAGTTTTCGTTTTTCCTTAATAAGCATGAGTGTAAAATCACAGCATGGAATCTGCTGGTGGATAAAAAGCAAGCTCGCTTGGAGGTGCTACCCATGATATTGTGTATCTTGGCATATTTCTTCACCAACACTTTTAATGCTGCCCATAGTGTGAACTTTTTTTGTGAGGAGTCTTGATTTGTTAATTACTCCTGTCCTGTACCTAGTTGGTAAATGTGGCTTGTCCTGCTGCTATACACATTGTACCTGTTATGTTGACGGATATTTGCAAAGCTGTTGCCTGTGGCTTCTAAACTGTTGGGGTGGCTTGTACTGCTGTTTGTCCCAGTGCTGTCCCTGTTTTGGGAAAGACACTCCACAGCTGCTGTACAAGATTGTCATCTTTTGTGTTAAGGAGGCTTATGCAACTCTCCTGGACCCATTTTTTGAGGGAGGCTTTCGTACACTTCTTATGGAATTCTTAACAACTATGTCAACTTCAGTGATGGTAACAGGGCCAATGGTCATGTGATGTTACTTCCTGTCATGTCTTTGAAGTCAAAGGTTGTGTGATGTTACTTCTGCTACCCCTGGCATTTTGGTGAATCAATGCCCATGGTTCTGAGGTTTTAATATATTGATTAGTGACCGAAGCTTTCATATTGGAATAAAATCAGTAGGTCATGTGTAGAGGTTTGAAGAATGTACAAGCATGCATGTGTGAAGTTTCCTTATATAACCATCCTCACAACTTCCAAATAGTATTTATCGCAATAGTAATCTTGCTATTTTCAACATAATCCAAAATGTAGTTATTTGATAGAGAGGAGCGAGTCGTAATGGCCATTACCAGGATTAGGAATTGGGGTATGTGATCACTTTCGAACTGCTCCATTACATGGAAGTGGATGACTATAGCACAGTGTGAATCCATTATGTGAGTATAAACAGTCACAAATCGTTGAGACAGAACTGCTGGCTTACCATTCTATCTATATAATAAAGACACGACTAGCCCTCCTAGATAGCTCCGAAATTGGTAGAGGAACTAGAAATAAAGATTCATCTCAACCCAAAAATAATATCTTGTTATTTTTTTCATGACTGTCAAATAATCAGGATGATTAAATCTCAGACATGATATGTATTTTCACATAATTGGAAAAAAACACAAACCTACATATCAATCATAGAAGAAAAAGACTTTATGAGAAAATACTTAATTGCCAGCTGCATCTATGCAACATACCGAAATACCAATATTCAGTAAAATTATGAAAATTCTTATGAGTGTGATGCGCCTTTAAGTGGTGCTCCTGGCGAGGACACAAGTTTGACATATACATCACTCCCTGGAAATACCTAACTGAAGAGAAAAAAAAAATTGTGTTGGTTTTTAGGTTATTGTCAGTGAAAAAGGCAGGAAACTTTAGGTTTGCTGTGGCAGCCATCTTGAGTCACTTTAAGGTTTTGGATGTGTAAGAACATGTGGAAACTCTATGCAGATAGAGCGACGTTTTTAATCTGTGGCCCTGGCGACCTTTGAAATTATAGCTTCTGGTACATCCAGGTGCCAATGCCCTATCTCCCCTCTTGCTTCTGACCCCCAACCCCGTTGTGCAGGGCTAGTGAACTTCTTTGGGCTTTGATTTTATAAAGGTCTCTTCTTTGAACAATAGGTCAGTACAGCAATTTCGCCCTGCTTTTTCCAGTTAAAGATCATAACGAAAATCCTCTCTTTTATGCACAGATGTGGAAAGTCCTAGTGGCAGACACGGCTATCTTCTCTGGACTGAAATATACAAATGCATGCTCCCTGGTGCTTTCTGCAAAGATGCTGGTCAGACTACATATTCTTCAAAACATCTATGTAAGGCTGGTTTACAGGTTACAATGTCTCCTTCATGGAACTGCAGCCCATCCTAACATACACAGGTTACTGGTGAAAAGAATCAAGTTTAAGTCCCTGTGCCTCTTTTATTGAGCATTTCATGGCACTGAAGCATTGTCCACTCTGGCCAGACTCTCGCAAAACAGCTCTCTGCGCTCCCGTCACTCAAGCTCACCGTATGCAATGGGTGCTCATTGTAGGCAGCCACATCTGAGAGTCAGAGCCCTTTTGGTACAGACTCCAAAACATTGGAACAAATGGACGTTTCCCCATTGGGATCACCGATCCCAGCTCCTTTTTTAAAGCTTGAAGAACCCATTGGTTCCAGAAGTTTTAGCTCTTTGGCCCGAACCTAGAATCTTGTTCAGTCAAACGGGAAACTTTCCTAGGTATATGTGCACTGAAAAATACCTCATTCATTCATTCATCATCAGGACAGAAGATAGTTGCATGGCATCTGTGAAAAATGTAAGACAGTACTGATACTGTTAAGTCCCTTGTAATTAGAGTATTTGAGGTTAAATCGGTGGTGACATTACAAAGGTAATAATGTTTGCATAATATTCCTGAAAGCAAGTGTATACACACAGCAACGCGCTAACATTTGAAATCAGGTCTACTAAAAGTATATTCAAGGCTCGAGAAATCTGATCTTGAAAAAATTACTTAATGTAAAATAATATTTGGAAAGTTTGGACACGTGCTCATCGGTAAAAGTGCGGGGTTAAATAAAGCACGTTGTACCGTGTGGCTTTGGTTAATGAGAAAAATATGAAAAACATTGTAGTGGTTGTAAAATGCAACATTTCTGCACACTTTAATCGGTAAAATAAAGGTAAGGGGTTAGTGGTAAGAGGACACAGAAAAAGTAAGCAAATTTTACCCTATTTCATGCATGAAGGAGAATGAATCACGTCGGAAAAACAATGCATCTGAGAAATTCTTTATTTATGCATAGTCTAAGGAAATATAAAACACGAGATAAGTTAAAAAAATGCTAACCAAAATATTGCAGACCTGATTAAGTGGAGCCATCGCCTAGCTGCTGGTTGGCAGGGACCAGAATGAGTGTACAAGGCTTCATTCATTGAAATGGTCGCCTCTGGTGAACACACATCAGCATTGATTGCTGCCCCTGGGCAAACGGGTGAGACATCATGGCATCAACCAGAAAGACAACAAGAACTAGCATGTCTAATGTAGCTAAAAATATATGAAAATATTGAAGAATTTACTAACACAATTTTCTCTCGATTTTTGCAGAAAACCTCCGAAATTTCCATAAAAGGACACGTTGGGAGATTTTGTATGAATTCTCTGACTTAACGTCACATAGCAGTCACTCCAAATACCTTCGTTTGCTCATCAAGATAGAGAACATAGATTTATTTATCTGCACAGGCTCACAACAGAATATTAGTTCAACGAAAGAGAGAAAAACATGCAATACCACAATAGACTGTATGAGGTTACATTTTTCCTCAGCAGTGTGTTGATTTTGGAAAATTTGCATTTGTGAAACTGGGCGAAGGTTTTCCACTTTGCCAGACTTTCTTGATATGAAATGGCGCTGCCCACAGATGTGCACACCAGCATAACTGTGCTGCTTCTCAACTGCAGTATATCCTGTCTCTGAAGGGCAGAAGAGAGGGGGATCTGAAGCCCTGGGGGGTAGGAAATAGTTTGCAAGGGGCATGACTGCATGTGAGGAGGCTTGGGACTGAGTCTGTAGCTGGAGGCTCTGAAGGAGGCGTACCACCGAACAATGGCAGACCACAAGCTAATCCTCCAGGCCTCTTGAAGGAAAGGTTTTGAGCACTCATAAAGGGCAGCTGAAGGTCACTCACAGCATAGAGATTTTTATAAAATCGTTGAAACAATTCTGTGTTACTCCCCATAGCCGTTTTGCACACCACTGTACATCAGGAACACCTTGAAGAAAGCATTTAACACAAGGAGAATTATAAAGGGAAGGAAGTAGCATCAGTACAAGTCATAAATACATGAAAACGTTTGATGAACAGCACAGTAAAGTTATATTGACAAGACGTACACGACCTCACAATTAGGACAGCCTGCCTAGAAGTCCTTTCAGGATACAAATCATCCAACTGGTAAAGCAGTACCAATGGATTTATTTGACAGCAGGCTGTAAATTCAGAGCAAAGAGATTTGAAGCGAAAATCATACAAAGCATATGTTAGAAATGGGATTGCTTTTTGGCTAAGGTATGTGCCCAGACAAGGCAAGAACCACCACTCGATTTATTTATTTATTTTATTTACTTGAGATTTATATAGCGCTGGCTAGACCCGGAGGTATCAGAGCACTTTACATAAGGACACAGCGAGTTACAAGTTACAAAAGTTTAACAGTAGTTACATAATGGATAAATAAACATTACAGGAGTAAATTAGCGAACACGAAAGTCAGGATAGGAAAGACCAGGGACAGCAGGTAATCCAAAAAATCCGATTGGCCGCACTCCGCTCGTCCTACCAGCATGTTACCCCAAAGCAGGTAATCCACAGGTAGGAGACAGCAACGGGGAAGAATACGAGACAAATGTCCGTGATCCAGCTGGGTAGGTGACGGCCATAGCGGTGTGCCAGGGCCAATCTCCCTTATAGCTGTTGGTGCAGCTCCACTGGGAAGCAACCATGTATGCATTTAGGACTCCGCCAGTGAAGAGTGAGGATCAGGAGGGGATCAGAAGGCTAGAAACCAAAGAAGGGTGGTAGGCGCTGGCGAGGATGGCAAGGTAGGAGAAGGAGTGTGGTTTGGGCAGCCATCTTAGAGTCAGGCACGTCAAGTCTATTAGTCGCCATGGCTCAGTGGCTAGTTCTAGTTGCCACCAGTTATAAAGTTGGTTAAAAAGCACAGTGCCAAAAATCCTGGAAGAAACATCAGGACCCTGGTCTCAGAGAGACAGCTGGAGGGGAGCCAGTGTAGCATTCTCAGGCAGCAGCGATGGTCTGGGATTACAAGACGCTTCTGTGAGGTGCTGGGTGTGTGCTGTTCTTTGTTCTGCCAGTGAGAACCAGTAGCTCTGGCAACCCATCTCTGAGTCACCTTGGAGTGGGTGGATCGGCAGCCATGTACCGGGCTGCAGGTGATAGCATGGGGAGGAGCAGCGTGTCTAGCTGCATTTTAGGGGATGTTTGCCATGCAGTGTAGCAGTGCACGGCCAGTGTCCGTGTACTTCCAGGCTTCGGGCATGGTCCCCACAATTGGTCCGGCCGCGAGGGAAACCGCAGGGCAAATTCGCGGGCCCCTGCCCCTCCCTAGCCGCACCGTGCCTCTCAAATCGCGCAGGCAGGCGAGGTCTGCAAAGCAGAGTTTTTCTCCCCCGGGGAGTCTGCCGGAAAGTCGGTGATTCGGGAAAATGGGCAGAGGGGGGGACAAGGACGCTATCAGCTGGAAGATTGGAGGGCGGCAACAATGCAGCTCGTCACTGTCAGCCTCCAGGCGCATTTCCATAGTTCTTGGGGCGCCAGCTTGGCTCACTGGCGCACGGGGATAAAACAGCACATATCTCAGACACTCAGGATCGGGGAGAGGCGCTTGTTGGATCCAATTGATCCACCTGAATTCCAATTGCGGGCCAGTTATTTTCGGTGGGAATACAACGCGGCGAAGCGCCACTCCGGAAGCTGGTGTGCAGGTTCATCACAGAGCTTCAGCTCCGAGCGGCCATCATGGCCGCAGGCCCCGCCTCCAGTCACCTCTGGTCAGGGTAAGCTAGATACACATTAAAGGATAAGATGGGCTCACCATCTGGTAGCTTGGCACAGAACAGTCAGGCTTATCTAAAGAGGCAATGTGTAAAGTATTTGTGCAACACACACACACACGGTAACACAATGAATACACCACAAAAAGTCTCCACACAATGTAGAAAAATAGAATATTATATTCTGAACAAAACAAGAGCACAACATCATCAAATGTATAGAACTTGAGATATTGAATTTTAAAGGAATAAATGTAGTGAAGCACTTAGAAGCAAGTAGCGCTAAAAAGGTTACTGTTAGAAATCGTGGTCTCTGGTTGGCAGTTGTTTGCAAACTATCCAAGCAGGGACTCACACTAGTCAGAGTAAGTAGGTTATACCCTTGGAATAACCCGTGCTCACCCCCTTGGTAGCTTGCCAAGAGCTATCAGGCTTAGCTCAGAGGCAATGTGTACAACACACACACACACCCACACACACACACACCCACGCACGCACACACACACACATACACGCACACACACACACACACACACACACACCCACACACACACACACGCCCAAAGTACTCCACACCAGTTTAGAAAATTAGCCAATGTTTATCTGATTAAACAAAACCAAAATGACAAAAATCCAACTTGCACAAACCAAGATACGAATTTTCAAAGATTAAATGCAGTTATAGCACATACAAACAAGATAGTTCTAGCTGGAGTTATACAACGTGCTTGATGAAGTTGAATCTAACAGTTCGGCACCAACCGCGATGGAGTGTGGGCGGCTATGGAGTCACATGGGCTCCAGTTACAGAACCCTGGAAAACAATGAGATACAAAGAGGTGTGGTGTTGGTTCCTTACTGATACAGGGGAGGTGAGGCATCGGTTCCTTACTGCCAGGCAGGGGAGGTGATGCATTGGTTCCTTACTGATACAGCGGAGGTAATGCAGCGTTGGCAGCAAGGCGGCAGTTCCTGATGACGGTGCGGGGTGGGTGAGGCTCCGAAGGTCAAGCTGCGAGGCGTCGACTTTGCAGTGTTGATGTCACACCACGAGGCCACATGTGCTGCGGCGGAGTTAGAGTTGGGTGTCATGGATCTCAGTGACATGGCACTTGGGGTTCACACTGTGGCAGGACCTCTGACCTGCGTTTTAAGTCGCGGTTATTTCATTCAGTGGAGTCCGTGGCTCCGATGCAGGCAGCAGTGCTGTGTTGAAGAACGATGCCGGCTCCAAAGTCACACTCAAAGTTTATGTATTGGTTTCTACTTGGTTATCTCAATAAACACACTTCCAAGTGCTCAGGAACTGGACTTGTCACCACTTGGCAAGTTAAGACTTCCAGCAGAGGAGCCCAGGTGCTACAGATGAAGTCTTTGATGGCCTTGAGACTTCCAAAAGCAGGTAAGCTCAACTCTAGCCCTTGGAAACCATGGAAAGAAGTATGTAGAAAGCAAAGTCCAGTCTTTTCACTCCCAGAACAGAAGCAGCAAGCTGCAGGCCAACACAGCGAAGCAAACAGCAAAGTGGCAGTCCCTTCTGACAGTTATCCAGCTCTTCTTCCTACCAGAATGTCCTTACCCCAGAAGAGTTCTGAGTATATGGTGTCAGAAGTCCATTACTTATACCAATTTAAGCCTTTGAAGTAGGAAAACTTCAAAGAAAAGTTTTTGTAGTGCACAAGACCCAGCCTTTCCCTGCCCTGGCTCCAGACACACTTCGGAGGAGTAGAGACTGGTTTGTGTGAGGACAGGCACAACCCTATTCAGATGTGTCATCTCGTCCCATCACTCTAGCTCAGGAAGGCCCATCAGCCAGGTAATAGGCCATCAGGATATGCTGGGCACACCTCAGCTCCCTTTGTGTGAAAGTCTAGAGTGAATGCACAAACAGCCCAACTGTCCGCCTGTCCCAGACGTGTATTCAGAGACAGGCAGAGGAACAGAATGGTTAAAGTAAGAAAATGCCAACTTTCAAAAAGTGGCATTTTCAGACCTGCAATTTTAAAACCAACTTCACTAAGAGATGTATTTTTAAATGGCGAGGCCAGAGACACCAAACTCCAATTTTCTATCAGCTCCCAGTTGGCAGATACACTTGTAAGATGTTACACAGCAGCCCCAATGCTAGCCATTGGGAAAGCTAGGCCTTGCTGTAGTGAAAAACGAAATTAGCAGTATTTCACTACCAGGACATGTAAAACACAACAGTACATGCCCTACATTTTAAGTACATTGCACTCTGTCCAGGGGATACCTTGAGCCTACATTAGGGGTGCCTTCCATGTAATAAAAGGGAAGGTTTGGGCCAGGCAAATTGAAGCACTTGCCAGGTCGAACCAGCAGTTTAAAACTGCACACGCAGACACTGCAGTGGCAGGTCTGAGACATTTTTGCAGGGCTATTCATGGGGGTGGCACAATCAGTGCTGCAGGCCCCCTATCAGCATTTGATTTAAAGGCCCTGAGCACACACAGTGTACTGTAATGCGAATCATGGAGAAATCAAATGTAAGTACATTTTAGACAGGGAAAGTGCCCAGAGTCCTAAAACCAGCAAAAAACAAAATGTAGCACACAGTCAAAAACAGGAGGTCCGAGGCATAAAGACAGGAGAGACCCCACAAAAAGATGTCAGGTCTAACGGTTGGTCACGCTGGACCAGGGCAAAGTAAACGCTCAGGACGACTGCAATGAAGCTCCAACTGGCTATAGGACCCACACAGGCCCCTGTAAACAAAGCACCTTTCCTGGTCACAAACAGCAAGGCTCACAGGTGCAGGATGCTTCAATCTTCTCCATGCAGTGAAGGCGATGCTTCAATTCTGAAGATGTGTGGAATGTATGATGCTACATCGCAAACGTTTACATTGCATACCTTAACATCGCTGTCTTTACATCGCATGCACATTCACAACGCAACCTTTCACAACGCAAACCATTACTTTGCTTCCCCATTGAAATGCATGCAAAAGACATTTACAACGCACACAAACACCCCGCATGCTTAAACATCGCGATTGTTTCCCCGAAATAACCCCCAAACTAATGCACTACCGTACATAACACACACTTCACAACACTAGCATACAGTTCAAAACAATACACTTCCCTGAACCCTAAACCCTAACTCCTAAATCCTTAATTACTACCTTACACTACAACCCCCTGACCCGACCCTAAACCCTAAAACAGTACCCTACACTTCCCTAAACCCTAAGCCCTAAACCCTAATACACTACCCTACAGTAAGACCCCCTGACACTTTACACTACGACCCCCTGACCCGACCCTAAACCCTATAACAGTACCCTACACTTCCCTAAACCCTAAGCCCTAATACACTACCCTACAGTGAGCCCCCTAACACTGCCCTAAACCCTAAACACTACACTCTAAACACAATCCCCAGACACTGCCCTAAACCCTAAACACTACACTCTAAGCATAATCCCCCTTACCTCTCTCTCCTCGCGTCGTCCAGGTGGTCCTCCACCTCTTTCCCGGTGCTGGTCTGTGCAGCCCGCCTTGCGTCAATTACACCACATGCGATTTAAAACCTTATGCGTTTTAAATGTTCATGCGATGTAATGGTACGTGGCATAATGGTCCGTGTTGTAACATCACTTGCGTTGTAAGGCTTGCGACGTAAACGCATGCGACGTAACGCATGCGTTGTTCTGGATGTTCCCCGATGGGTGCCGGAGTCGAAAGGCGTTAAATGATGTGCCAGATTCTGCCACGCAGTTGAGGGAATGCGTTGCTCTCACCAAGCTGCAGCGGTGGTGATACGCTGTCTGATGCGTCAATCTCTGGAGGCAAAGCACCGGTTCCGATGCGATGAGCCGATTTTCTCCTGCAACCAGGTCAATGTGACGGTTGGCGATAGGAGATGTGTCAAAATTCGTGTTCTAAGTATCCAGGCTAATTCCAGTGAGCCAGGCACAATAGCAGGGATAGAGGCTTTGATATCCCTGAGCCGCAAGCAACAGTAGGCAAGTGTGTATTTTAGGGGGCCAGAGACCCAGTACAAATACCCAATAGTGCCTTTAATGTGGGGGTGACTTCAAAGCACCTCTCTGAAGTCCACAAGTATCACTTTTGACCCAGTCCTGTCTGCCAGACTATCTGTAGGATGCAATCAGTCCTTTGAAGTGAAGTCTTAGCCTCTCCCTTCCATCCTGCTGGTGGGGGAGTGGTGGGCACTTCTTTCACTGCACATGAGGTGTTTGGCCAGCCGTCTCAGGCAACCCAAACCCCTCATGCGCACTGAAGCTCTCTCCAGTCCGAGCTGTATTGCTGGGGCTGGAAAGAGCAGGCACAGGCTCCCAGTCTGCCTGGGAGCGCAAGTTGCCGGCACTCCAGCCAATCCTGAAGTCATAATAAGAGAATGAATGTCCCTGAGACTGCCATATCACCACCACTGCACGGGCTGCAACAATGGCCAACCATCAATTATTCTTCTCATGGAGCCAAGGAGCATGCCTGAAGCACCTAATGTTATGACACCCTGCTGTGCACAGTTCTATATTCACATCAACACATTTTTTACACATCAACGTTCTAATGTTTTCACATAAATGCACAATCAGGTACTTCCAAGATGGCCACAACAATACCTGTTGTCACTGTGCTCAGTATTCCATTACGAACCATGACATAATGCATGCAATGCATGACTTTGAACTTTTTTATGGATGTTAACAGAAGGACCACATACCTGTACTGTGCCTGAGTACCCACCACAGACCACAGCACATAGAAATACTGGTCATAGTATGTCCTTTACACAGGTTAGATCTCTTAACTGTATCACCATTGATACCACAAACCTTCATCGGTGCAACTCTTTGACCCTTGGATATTACATGCCTATGTATGTATCCTTCCAACAATCAGCTGCACTGCTGACAAGTTCAAAGCAATAACCATAATGTCCTACCACTGTTGGCATATGTTGATATTGAGTTGACAGTGTGATTTTTTTATGTAACTTCTATGACGACCGTGCAGTTTGATGCATGTTTTAGCCTGTGCTTGTTTCCCTTAATTGATCTCATAGAATGGCGATCATAGACGTCCTTTTTACACATACATTTCCTAAATATGCTCTACCTGCCAGCTCCCCTCCACATCTCAGCTCTTTTACGTTTCTATATAAAAAGAAATGAATAAGAGATAATGTATTATTAACATACCCAAATGTTCTAGCAGAACCTTGTTTCTTTTTAATAGCCAATATGATAAATTAAACGTTTTGCATAACTGGAAGTTTTACTATTTCACATAATTCTTCATAATAATTTGTCATGCCACAGTGAATCTGCAGTGATTCAACCTGTGTGTGTACAAGGAATTGCATAATGAACTGTGTGGCCTTCATTTATGAGGCCTATACACAAAGACATTTTGGAGCACATAAGGTAGTGCTACAGCAGTATTCACTTAGACATGGGTATTACAGTTATTGCAGATATCATTAAGTTCAGACCACTTTTATACTCGTGCAGAATTTGGCAGACAGAGGATCTAGCCCATTATATAGCGTGATTACAATAGCTTATACCTATTGACCATCATTGCACAAGACTGTGACTTAATTATGTGCAATCTTGACTGATGACCCTGAGACTCCAAGAATTGTGGGCCAAACCTACCATTATTATATGGGGTTCTTGCAATCTTTTAAAGTCATATTTTAGGTTGCATGTAAAGGAGTCTGCTGTCAAACAGTGAGAGCTGGAAGTATAACTGACCATTTTCGTACACTAGGAGCTCGATTACGATCCTGTCTGGAAAGGGTCCAAACGGGATTCGGAGTATCCGATTTGGAACCTATGTTTCCAACCGAAACGGACACCCTTCGGATGACCGATTACGATGCAAGGACATCGTTTGGGCTGCTGAATCCATTCCGCATTCGGACAGAACAAGTAGTTCGGAGCCGATTCGTACAGCTCTATGGACACGGTTTCCGAACAAGCGATTACGATGACCGATTCAGACATCCATTTCGATTCGGTTGATCCGACAAGGATCAGCTGTCAGAATCTGACTTTGAAGGCCCATAGCGGGCACCCCTTCACCTGAGGGCCTCCGAATCGGGCCCGTGGGGGTACCCATGGGTCTCCCTTTCCAACTATGCACTGTGTGGCAGGCACCTTGGGGTGCCCACCACAGGGTGCCCTATTTTCCGCAACCACCCCTTTATTCAATGTGAGCCTGTGTATTCGGTCGGAAGACAGGCTCCCATTGAAGTCAATGGGAGTCCGACCGAACGGTGTTTGGAACCATCGTAAGCGTTCGACAGACTCCCACGAATCCCATTTGGTCGGAAACCATTCCGAAATTGATTCGGTCAGAATTGTTTCTGAACAATATCGTAATCGACCCCTAAATATGTTCCAAAGTTTGAACCATTTTTAGATGAAATTACTCCTTTTTCAGCCAAAAATGTATATATAATATTCAGATATGGACATTTACCCTTAAGAGGTTTTCCAAGTAATTGATCAGCTTCCACCCCTCCATTGCTCTCTGATTGTTGTCCAAGATGTGTCTCGCAGAAGGAAACTGAGGCACATTCTCTCTTCTTCTACCCACTGTACATGGTTCGACTGAAAAGGTGGATTATACCAATATGCTGTTTCCTGTGAGGTGCACAGTACAAAGAGGCGTTGCGGGTAATGAAATTATACACAAGAAGTGCAATAGTTTTTATTTTGCCTAGTTTTTCACAAACAACATGGCATACGCAAAGCAAAAAATTACTATGATGCAATGAAATGTGTGCGTGCATATATATAAAAGCCAAAGGTGACAGATTATAGTTAGGATCAGATTTCACTTGTACAAAACCAGTGAAATTCAGCAGAGATAGTTACCTGAGTTAACTATAACATATGCCCCCGTAATGCACTGCTTATCACCTCACATCATACATCACCCATGACATGGTCAGTGACATCATGATGACATCACTGATTACATCATCCAGTGAATATAAATGTTTTCTAAGAATTTATGAGTGTTAAACATATATACTAAGCTACTCCAAAAGTTTAATCAGTATACTAGGTGCACTACTAATGAGTGATACTAATTTTAACATATAATAAGTGAGTGGATGTGTATATCTGTGTGCAAATGGGTGTCTGAGTGGCTATTTGGGGTTGTGAGTGAGTGACTTTATGGGTGTATAAGTGGGTGTATGATCAGCTGTGTGGGTGAGTGAGTGGCTGTGTGAGTGGCTGAATTGATGAATGAGTGGGTGTGTCAGTAGCTGTATGGGTGGATGAGTGGGTGTGTGAGTGATTGCAAGGGTGACTGAGTGGGTGTCTGAATGGTTGGATGAGTGAATGGGTGTGTAAGTGTGCTGTATTGGTGAATAAGTGTCTCTTTGAGGGGGAAATTAGATAAGTGAGTGGCTGTGTTGGATAGTATATGTCTGTCTGAATGACGTGGTTTTGAGCCTATAAAGTATTAACCTAACTATAACCTCCCTGTAACCTTTGTTTTTTGAAGTAAATATATGTATAATTTAGGTTTTATTGTATACATTTTATATATTTTTAAATATGAATTTTAAATCTAATGTATTTATTTCATTATTGTCTTATGGGGAATACTCCCTAAATAAACATATTCAAACAAGTATTCTTTTACGTACTCAGGCATGACTTTAAGAATCGGTCCAAAAACACCTAAGATGGGAAAAACCAGGATATAAGGGAATAGTTATATACAGTGAGTTCAGATGCAAAGGATTGTACCCTCTTTGCACTTTTACTAATAGGGAATTGGACACTTATGGTTAGATTAATAAAGGCATGTGAGAGTAAATAAATTAGTACTCCTGCTGTCCTACTTCCTGCATACATAAATGCTTTTGTGCATAAGCCCATATATCTTTTAATTAATTACATCAGAGTTCTCCGTGTTTCTGCTGTACTTTTACCTCTGAAGAGAAAGGTCAACTTAGGACAGAGGTTGCAGGACACTATTAGCTACCTACTACTGCTACTATTTGGCTATTTATGAGGGGTGTCGTACACCTTCAACTCTTTTTCTAATAATACTGAATTTCACCTTAGGGTTCTAAATTTCTGGCAACCAACAGACTAGCTAGACCTGATGAATCTGCTGTCAAGGTTTGTTGAGTCCTGCAATGCCCTGAACAAGTAATTCGCATAGCTCTGAATATACAGTGGTAGAAGCTGGAACCTGGGCGAGCATTCTTCTCTTTAATACATTTACTGTTGATCTGCCAGTGTCATATTTATCTATTCCCCTTACATAATCGGAAAAGCATGGTGACATTTGTATCCTTGTAACCTTTATTTCATTTATCCATAGGACTGTCATTATCAGTAAGACCTGTGAGCAAGACAGTGAAGCTGCTGAAACAATTCATGCAGAGTCCAATGAAAATACTTTTTCTGGGGAGGATGGAACACTTAATTTGTAAGTTTATATCAAAAGGATAGTATGTTTATTACCACCTAATATTTGAAGATGTTAGTATTTCATAAATTTCAGTGAGACCCCAAACTAATTGTACTTTTATACTAATCAGATGGTGCAAATATTCCTTGGTCTTGATTGATGACAACATGCTTGCAAAATATCACAATTGTTCACCTTATCCTTTTTGGCTCCTCAAGGAGAAATACCACAATTAATACAGTTAATTACTACCTTTTGACTTGTCTTTTCTCAAGGAACCTGGGAACCTAGTGGGGGCTGGGAAATGTGTGTGACAATTATTTCCTACTACCTTCGAGACACTAGTAGCTAAATACTTCACCAAGCTCAATGAAATACTACCTTTTTAGTAGTCTCTGAAATTCAGGGAAGTGAGAGGTTGAACTATTCAGACATAGGGGTAGATTTGCTGTTTGGAAGACAGGATACTCCAACACAAACATCTGATGGAGTACCCTGTTCATCAAATTGATAGTCCTCATGCCCTATCTAGAGTAAGGAGGGCCACCAGTGTCAATGAACATCAGTTGGTTCTGTCAACAGAAAGCTTCATCTAATGGCTCAACAGAAAAGGGGGCATAAGAGGAAGGGTGTTACACCACACATCGTATTTAGGCAGAACATTATGATGCCCTTTTTTCTATCTCTCACCAGCAGGTAACACCTAAAACATGTATTGTCTAGTCAAAGCAATGTAAATGGATTTTCTTGAAGTACAGAGAAACTTACCTTGCAGTTTTAACAAATACATACAAAAACATAAAAGTGCCAACCATACAGTAACCATCCAATAACACAATAAGCAACAAAATACAACATAAAAATGTAAGAACATCAAGATATCGTACCATCAAGTAAAATAACAAGTAAGAAACTAAGATCTGGATATACTCTTTCTGCTTATGCTTGAAGGAGGTGGGTGGAGATGTGTTCCAGTGGCCGAATGACAACACATGACTTTAACTGTAATCTTGGGTTCCTGATAGTGTGCTACTCACTGCAAAGCACTTCAACACCTCATCAGGAATAGTAAGAGCTAAATACATTCAATTTATAATTACATTGCATGATGCACCTCCAGTAACACACAACATTGCATCCTACCACAAATGTTTTGCATTTATCTGAGCAATGGCCAGATGTTGATCAAAGTTCTCTGGTATGTCTTGAATTTTAGAGATAATCTGTCAAATATGTAGGACCAAGCAGTAAGACACAACATCGCATCCTACCACAAATGTTTTGCATTTATCTGAGCAATGGCTAGATGTTGATCAAAGTTCTCTGGTATGTCTTGAATTTTAGAGATAATCTGTCAAACATGTAGAACCAAGCATAGGAACTGATTTACTAGAAGAACCAGAACTATGGGATGTGTGATCTCCATTATACAGTGATTTGATAAATAGTCTTGCAGCTTATTGAAGCTGTGTTTTGTAGTGTTCAGATAGGTAGCTAAACAAAACATTAATCTGGAAACGACCTCAGTTTGATTCTCAGCAAGATTAGATGAGAATCTTACAACACTGGGGGATCTCTTTACAGGTTGGCAAAATGAAACTGTGGGGGCATAATTGCAGTAGACATCTTAATATCAAAGGAAAAAGAGGTATTAAACAATACAGCAAACATCCTGATTAAGTGGACTGGAGAAGGGAAAATACTAAACTCAGGAGGGCAAAACTCAATACTGATTTGCTTGGAATTTGCAAATTTCAGTTTTTTATGACTAAGGCATCATTAACTTTGGTCATCGAATATCAGACATTAGTTAAGCAACAAAGCACAGTAGAAGCAGTGAAATACTCAGCAAGAAGGTCAACCAAAATCTGTGTTTTATCTGCATACATTTACTAGCAAATACCATGGGCTGTAATTAAAAGTATGAGAGCAATCAAGTAGATGTTAAACTGTGCCAGGAGAGAGCAGAACCTTAAGGTACAGCAGGTACATGGGTTAGGGTGACCAACCGTCCGTAAATTTCACGGACAGTCCGTAATTTCGGCCGTCTGTCCGTTGTCCGTGAAGGATTGTTTAACGGACGCCATTTGTTCGTGATTTTAACCGGGCACCGATCGCACAACCCTAAAGCCGGCACAGCTTTCACCCACCTCCCTTCTTGACTCCGATGCTGTTGAGGTCGGGTGTAACCGACTCCGATGCAGTACCAAAGCTCAGATCCCCAGCAGCATTGGAGAGGCGCAGCGTGATGGCAGCCCTCACACCTTCAGCCCTTGATGAGCTGTTAAGAGGTGCTTGAAGGTGACTGAGAGGGAGGGGCTGCAGCTTCAGGCACAGGGGCATCTATTCAGATGCAAACACCCCTGAATGAGTCATGTCTCTGCAATTTAGAGGGGCCTCACACATTCCTTTTCTGCCCACGGCCCCAAAAATCGTAGAACCGGCCCTGATTACACCGAGGCAGCACGTGGTTCTCTTCACAGAGCTTAATTACTGTTACTAAATTGTAAGCAAACCTCGGTTCTTAAAACATGCAGTCTATAATGTAATAAAATTAAGAAATGGCACTGTCGCACCCACACTGATTAACAAAGTATGGAGGACAATCAGTTAAATCCGTTCTTTTGGAGTATCTCCTTTAAGTACTGTACATCACAGTGGGGGATGGCAAATCTAATATTTTAGAAAGAGAGCCTGTCGTCTCGTTGTCTTGTCCATGAAGGGGTGAAGAGCCCTACCCCACCCTGGAAGAGACCAAGATGATACTAGAATACTGCATGCCCACCCCTGTGCCCACCCTGGTGGATCCTGTTCCCCCTCTTGTGATGGCTCCTGCCCCCCAACCCCAGTGATGGCTCCTGTCCCCCCATGTGGTGGCTCCTGTCCCCCCACCTGTGATGGCTCCTGTCCCCCCTGTGGTGGATCCTGTCTCCGCCCTGGGTGGCTTCTGCCCAGTCCTGGAATGGCTCCTGCAGCGAGGGTGAAGTTCTTGATGGGCCTCTTCTCAAAAAGGCTCAGCTCAAAATTAATATGAAAAGGTGAGCGAGTGAGTAAGTGAAGGGATGGGTGGATAGCTGGATAGCTGGATGAATTAGTGAAAGGGTAAATGGATGAATGAAAGATTGATTAGATGGATAATGAGAGAGGACTGATGAGTGAGTGGAAGGATGGATGAGAGAAAAGGTAAATAGCTGGATGTATGGGTCGAAGGGTAGCTGGATGGGTAAAAGGGTGGATGGATGAGTGAAAAGGTGGATGATGAGTGAGTGGGTGGATGGATGGGTGAAATGATGGATGGATTGATGAATTGATAAGTGCAAGGGTGAATGGATGGACGGATGAGTGAAAGGGTGGATGTAAGGATGGATGAGTGAGTGAAAGGGAGGGTAGGTGGACAAAAGGATGAATAGATGAGTGAAGGAGTGAAAGTATAAATGAATGAGAGAAAGGATGGATGAGTGATAGGGTCAATGGATGGATTCATGAGTGGATGAGTAGATGGATGGAAGGAAGGATGGCTAAGTGAAAGGGTCGATGAAGAGAGAAAGGGAGGATGAATGGATGACTGAAAGGGTGGATGGGTGGAAGGATGAGTGACTGGGTGGATGGATGAGTAAGTGAAAGGATGGCTGGATGGGTGAAATGGTAAATGGCTGGATGGATGAGTGAATGGATGGATGGGTAGAAGAGTGGATGGATGAGTGTACAGATGGATAGGGTGAAAGAGTAGATGGAAGGATGAGTGAAAGGATGGATGAAGGGAGGGATGAGTGAAATGATAGATGGAAGGATACATGATGGATAGGTTTGCAAATGGTTGAATATGTTTGGATATGGCTGGGCTTACTTATATACTATTGCGCGACCTCCTCTGTCTGTAAAACGTACCTATTGTCCTGAAGTTTTGTCCTGAATTTTGACCTCTTGTCCTGAATTTGTGTCCTGAATTTTGACCCTTTGTCCTGAATTTTTACACTCACCGTCCTGAATTTGCACCAATGCCAGTTGGTCACCCTAACATGGGTACAAGAGGTGGGAAGTTGGACTACAGGAGTACTCTTTTACATGCTCTTACATGTCTGTAAATCGGCCCCTAAATATCCAACTCTCTGTTAGTAAACATGGAAAGAGGACTAAGTCAATTCTTTTTGTACTAATTATGTAAGAATATTCCTATATGAATGCTACAGGTGAACTACTTTACATACTCCAAAATGCCTTTGTGAAAACGCCTCTATGTACTTGGAAAAAAAAGAAAGTGGAACCACTGAAACTCTGTCTCCCCTACTACTGATTGTAAGTTCTGTAATTATAGCCCATGTTCCGTGGTATCCAAAGTGGAAGATAAGTCAGCAACATTAAGAAAACTGAATCATCCTGATCATGCAAGATAAGAGCATTAGTTGTCTTCTATTCAGCATTGCACTCTGAGCCTCTAAGTGGGCGGAAACCTGACCGAAAGTCAGATAAAATATTTTACATTTCAATTAAGCCCCAGCTGGCCCACTTCTAGGGTGTTTGTGATTATCACCAGTTCAGGAAGGGTTGACATTGACATATAATTTGTTGGCATCTTTGGGTTAAGAGTAATTTTTTCACAGTGGGCATCACTATCACACTTTCCTTTAAAAACAAACAAAAAAAACTATGGGCCCGATTCACAGAACTAACTTAAGACAAAATCCTAAACTTACTACCATTTTGGTATTCACAGAAGGCACTTACTCATTTTGGTATTCACAGAAGGCACTTACTCATTTTGGTATTCACAGAAGGCACTTACTCATTTTGGTATTCACAGACGTTAGGAGTCCTAACTTTAGGACTCCTAAATGCCTTCTGTTAATACCGAAAGCCTTAAAATTAGGATTTTTCTCAGTTTAGTAGTAGTATAGTTAGGACTCCTAACTTTAGGACTCCTAAATGCCTTCTGTGAATACCGAAAGTCCTAAAATAAGGATTTTTCTCAATTTAGTAGTAGTAAAGTTAGGACTCCTAACTTTAGGACTCCTAAATGCCTTCCGTGAATACCGAAAGCCTTAAAATTAGGATTTTTCTCAGTTTAGTAGTAGTAAAGTTAGGGGTCCTAACTTTAGGACTCCTAAACTGAGAAAGATCCTAATTTTAAGACTTTCGGTATTCACAGAAGGCATTTAGGAGTCCTAAAGTTAGGACTCCTAACTTCTGTGAATACCGAAGTGAGTAAGTGTCTTCTGTGAATACCAAAATGAGTAAGTGCCTTCTGTGAATACGAAAATGGTAGTAAGTTTAGGATTTTGTCTTTAGTTAGTTCTGTGAATCAGGCCCTATATGCTTAATGTCCCGTGCTAAATTGCCTATTTTGTTCTTGATCATTGCTTCAGCAAAAAAATGAATTGTCTTCTCTGTGTAATCAATTAAGAACGTTCTGCAAGCATATCAGTTCAGTCTTACATAAATGGAGAGGCATGTGGCACCACCAGGGTCACTTTGGGGTATAGCCATCTTAAAGGTAGATTATGGTAGATTTTGCTGTTGGACCGCATGTTTCATGGCTGATTCAGATTACCAAGCCTGACCGTTTTATGCTTGGCTGATTTATGTATCTGCCGCCTGGATGCATTTTGAGCATCCATGTTGCAGACATTCACAGTGATCAGACAGAGTCCCAGACATAGATCCAGGTCAGTCTCCATTACAATGTCATAAACTCTGCAAATCTGGATTTCATTAATTTAACTATTTGATTATTCAAAAGCCACATCACTGTGAAAAAGCTGTGATAGTTGTACTGTAAGAGATGCATAACCATAAATCAGGTTATTTTCAGAATGAAAGGATGTCACAATTGAAATTCAAATTCATATTCCTGTATATATAATTGCAATGTATATTCCATAGTGGACTCTTTAGATGACAAATCATGCACAATATTCATTTATTGTAATTAACGTTTTATGCCTATCACCACGGGAGGGGTAATCATGCTTTAGAACGTCATACTAGGAAACCTTATGTATCCAAGCAACGTTGGGCATGCTCCGCCTGCAATCTGAAGTAATAACCTTTATTCCTTCAGAAATTTCACTTGTGAGTGTAGATTTGTGTCCCTTTCACAGACCTACAGTATGAGGCTGTATATGCAATTCTCACTCCATGTAACGTATTTACCCCATGACCTTCTACATTTTAGGGTTTCAATAAAGGATGCTCTGGAGTTCCCGGAGATTAATGATGCTGACAAAAGAATAGACTGTCTTCTGAGCCCGAACTCTCTTCATCCGCAGTCTGAAGAAACAACTGTTGAACTTTAAAGGCATTCATTTGGTTCATTTACACATGGTTTAATACATACTATAAAGTAATACTTATACAACAATGGTATACTCAAAATAAAAGGCAATTTTGAAAGCTGCACTGTTGAATAAAACGCTATGATATTGGAAAATGTGTCCACCATCCCATCCCATGAAGTGGGTTTTTCAGCCAAGCACTCTTGACTCCTGCTGTCATCTGGCAACATAACAAAAAAGAAACAATTGGCACAAATTCTTTCTAATCAGAGATTTCTTATTGTTTGGTGGTTATCGTGTGCACTCATCGATGCAAAAGATGCCCTGATTCATAGGACTGAGTTTGAAGCTTAAGTAAAACATCATATGTGTTATAAATCCTAAATTAACTAAAGACATCGGGCCCGATTCACAGAACAAACTTAAGACTAAATCCTAAACTTAGTACCATTCTGGTATTCACAGAATGCACCTAGTACTTCTGGTATTCACAGAATGAACTTACTACTTTTGCTATTCACAGAATGAACTTAGTACTTTTGCTATTCACAGAATGGATTTACGACTCCTAAACTTACGTCCGCACTCGGGCCGGAAATTCCGGCCCGGAGGTGGAGCTTCCGGGCCAGAGGCGGAACTTCCGGCCCGGAGGCGGAGCTTCCGGTCCGGAGGCGGAGCTTCCGGCCCGGAGGTGGGGATTCTGGACGATTTAGCTATGGCCGAGATCTCCACCTCCGGGCCGGAAGCTCCGCCTCCGGGCCGGAAGCCCCGCCTCCGGGCCGGAAGCTCCGCCTCCGGGCCGGAATTTCCGGCCCGAGTGCGGACGTAAGTTTAGGAGTCGTAAATCCATTCTGTGAATAGCAAAAGTACTAAGTTCATTCTGTGAATAGCAAAAGTAGTAAGTTCATTCTGTGAATACCAGAAGTACTAGGTGCATTCTGTGAATACCAGAATGGTACTAAGTTTAGGATTTAGTCTTAAATTTGTTCTGTGAATCGGGCCCTGTAATTCCAAACATTCTATTGATCCTGGGAGGTTGTACAGAGGAAACATATGTATTAGGTTGTAGCAATCCACTGTTTGTGAAGGGAAGATGAAAACAAGGCTGAAGCAATGAATACTGCAGCAAGGACAGAAGTCATGGGTGTGAGGGGCCATCCGCATACCAGTTATGGATGTCTTTGACACAATTACTGGGGCATAAGAGGACTTTTTTCGACTGACTTGTGACTCATTGCACCCATGCCTTACCACTGCATAGTAATATTTTCTTTGTAACCTTATAAACCCTTATTTAGAGTAGTCCGCTGTGTTCGGCCCTTTGCACAAACCGCAGCTTGCAGAGGGATCAGATTTTCAAAGTAATTCGAATTGTATCACTGGTAATTACTAGAGTGATAAAGTTTGAATACCCTGATACATTTTGGCAGGTCAAGCCTGTTGGAATTTAACAGGGGGAAAATGTCCGGTAATTAGCATATCCGCATGTTATTACCCAAAAAGGTTTTTTAATAGGTTTTGTTATATCGCACCCAATGAATTCCGATGCCTGCGGGTGCAATAAATGTTGCTACCTTTCTAAGCCAGGACAACATAAAATTAGCTGCTGAAATATTATTTTCTAGTAGTGCATTGCAATTTAAAAATCTGGATATCTAACCATAAGAAATTAGAAAATTAATCGGCCCAGTCTGCGTCTAAGAACGTTTCATCTTAGAATACATTTAGAGAATACTTTCATCAAAATGAAAACAAATACGGATTGCTGGACAACAAAAAAACGCGCCACAATTTAGAAGTTATACATCAATTAATTGTGAAGCAGTACATTATACAAAATTCAGCAAAATAAATAGCAGTACACAACGTTTGTTTAAATGTACAATATATTACACATTTGTGTGCACAACTGTGCGAAACGCCCTTTGTAACGCTGGCTGAGCCACGTGTGGCATTTACCGCAGGCGGAACCACGCTTGTCTTAACCATGCATATGCCTTAAAAATGCATTTGCGTGTTTAAGGCAATGTGTGGTCTAGATGCTGGGATGGGCGGGCACAGGAAGAGGAAGGATCAAGAGAGGACGCAGTCTGGTAAGTGGGGCTGGGGCCAGGTTTTGAGAGAGGTGCATGGTAGTTTTTAAGGGTTGAGGTAATTTTTATGGCTCAAGGAGGGTAGGGTAGTTTTTAGAGCTCAGGGAGGGGAAGGGTCGTTTTTAGGGCTCATGGGGGGTCAGGGTAGTGTTTAGGGCTCGGGTGGTTGAGGTAGTGTTTAGGGCTCAGGGTAGTGTTTAGGGCTCTGGTGGGGTTGGGGTAGTGTTTAGGGCTCAGGAAGGTCAGGGTAGTTTTTAGGGCTTCGGGGGGGGGCGGTCAGGCAGTTTTTAGGGCTTAAGGGGGCTGGGGTGTGATCGTTACCACACGTCCCTTTACCAGTCTTGCCTTTACCACGATATTTCGTGGGAAAGGCATATGTGGTAAAGGAATGCGTTGCTCTGATGCATTCATTCGTTGGGCTGCGTTGCAGAAGCACACATGGTTTAGCCATGCATGCCTCTGTCATACAACCCACAACTGTTTGTCTAAAGACTCATGTCCAGTTGCACTTTCGTTTTGGCATGTCTCTATAGTCCCAGTTTGCAACTTTGGCAGGACAATGTCACAGATGATGATACAGTAGAGATCTGAAGACAGAGAGGATTAGGAAATTAGAGGGGGGCATCTATTCAGTTACTATTTGATCTAGTAGAAACTTGTTTCTTTAGGCCTGATGCAGTAATCTCAGATCGCATTGCAAATGCTATAATTACGCAGTATCCACAATACTGAGTAATATTATGTTTGTGCTGCAATACATGTACAAATCCATCACATTGTAAAAACGTGGTAGGATTGACAGAATGTTTGCCCCAGTACTATTCATTAGGGAGGCATTCCGTTGTGAATCCCTCCACATGGCTGTAAATGAAAGTATGGAGGCCTGAGAGGAACAAGAGACCTCCATCCCTACATTCACATTTGCAGTAATTATTTTCCATAGCCTCACCTTACCTTTAATAGAGGGGCATATCATGCAAACAATCTCTGGCATGTTTAATAGGGGATTTGGGTCCACTGAACCACTGTAGGCTCACCCAACACCCAAGTCCACATACATAAAGTGGATGTAGTCTCTAGTGGACACCTTTTCCTTGGTGGATAAAATGTCGCCCCATTTGAAAATGTGTTATGTCATGAAAGGATAAAATAGCGGCACATACAGGTAGTCCATTGCTGCCCAGATGCAGATGATTGTAAAAGTCTAGTTTAAGGCATATGGCGGTGGGTGCAAATAGCCCCCACCACTGCCACAATCTTCCTGTTTGCTTTGTGGTAGTGGGGCTTTGAAGAAGAAATGAGCACCGAGGAATACAACCAGGTGAACTGCCTAGTTATTCCCTAATGCCCACTACGCCTGCATTGCAGGAGATGACAGCAGATGCAGAGCTGTGAGTGCTCCCCAACTCTCCTCATTGCAGCTTAGGCTTCGAGCCAAAAGCTGAACCGGAGATGGCTGACAAATTAAATTTTGGAAAATGGGGGCATATGTATGACTAAGTGGCGGAGCGTGTCATTAGCCTCATGGGCTTAACAACACGCTCTGCCACTTCAGAAACGCAAGGCTGCACCATATTTACAAGGATGTAGTGCAGCCTTGCTTTTCCCCCTGCGATGGCGCTAAGTTTCACAACTTAGCGCCAATGCAGGCACCCTTGCACCAGAGTGCAAGGGTGTTGTGTGCAGGGGAGGATGGGTTGTGTGTAGGAAGGTGTTCCTTCACATAGCCAATCCTAAAATGCCATTTTGTAACTTTCATGTGTGCTGCTTCATGCAGCACACATGAAGGTTTCAAAATGGCACTTTTAAAAAGGTTTGTTCATGTACAGGAAGAGACACCTCCGGTACATACACAAACCATGGCATTTTGATTTTTCCATGTGTGCTGCCTTGTGCAAAAACGAGGAGAACCATTGCATTTCTCCTCGTTTCGCCACCTTAAGACCAGGGTTTTCCTGGTCTTAATTTTGGCGCTGCCTCCTATGTACGCCACCCTTGTACAATCGGAGGCCTATGGGTGAAGGGGGGCCTGCTATGGTCCCCCGAAGTCAGATTCCTACAGCTGTTTAGTGCCGGACAAACGAATTTGGAACGGCTCTCAGAATCGGACATCATAATCGCTTTTCGGAAACAGTCTCCATACAGATGTATGATTCTGCTCCAAAGGTCTCGGTCTGTCTGAATGCCAATCGGAACCGATTTGGACAGCCCGAACCGTTTCCTTGCATCATAATCAGTCATTCGGACATGTATCCGATTCCGTTGGAAACATAGGTTCCACATCGGATTCGCCGAATCCCATTCGGAGCCTTTCCAAACACCATCATAATTGACCCCTATATTGTGTGTGAAGACATACAAATCATAGTTTAGAAATATCATGTTAACAACTGAGAATATTTGACAATTGTAAATGAGTGTACAAGATACATTTTTCTGAATGAAGTCCAGCACCATTTCCTGAAGCCAGTCAAATACAACTTGAACTTTAAACAATTGCTATTGGGGTACTCCTCCAGGGGATGTGGGTCCAGAATATCAAGTAGGAAATATCGTTTTAACTTAATATCATAGCCAAAATATTGAGGGAAAAAATATCAGCAGGTAAGTATGTATAGATTATCTTGATCCAATGCCACATGTAGTTACCTTGACAATATATATACATTGGTGCCTAATTTGTACAAGAATTCATGCCAGGGCCCAAAGTTTTGCTGAGGAGCCCATGGTCAGTACCATCACATGTTGGGGCTGCCAAATATCATGGCTGTGCTGCCCTGATTCCCCTTCATTCCTCTTTCATCCACCATCATACACTCCCTATCCCCTTATCTCAATCATTCAAGTTCTTTTTGGTTTCTGCTTTTTTTGTTAGCATTCTTTTTCCTTCTTTCTTTCCCTCCTTCTGTACCATTTTGAGTATTTCTTTCTCGCTAGGAGCTAAAATCATAAGAGGAGAAATAAGAGCCTAGAGCCGTCCCCAAAAATGAGTGCTGGTGGGCCCCACCAGCAATTACTGCATCAAGTTAAGCACTGCTCTAAATATACTTATTCCAGGTACAAAGTTGTGCAGGTAAGAATAGTAGATCTGTACTTTCCTACGTGGTCCTACCTTGCGATATTTTGGGTCTTGATATTTTGTGGCAATATTGAGGTATCATAATCCTACCTACCCGATATTCCAGACTACAACCATCAAGGGCAAAAGAGGAACTATTTCAAATTGAATATTAGCATCTAAATGTACGGTTTATGAGTTTATGGTGCCAGAAATGTTTATAGCACTAATGGAAGATACACAATTGACCAATGGACAATGTTGGTCACGTTAAACCGATGAAATAATCAAACAATGTATTTTGATCACACAGTAGCTATTTTTTTTCTTTAGTGATACGATTACTAAATGAAAGTCTATGAATGTATTGTTTAGTATGTTCATTGAAGAAAAAATAACTCACGACAACCAAGTACTTAGTGGATTTTTTGGTCCTGTATAACTATTTTAATGAAGGTTTTGCAGATTACATAACATTGTAAAATATAGGTTCATGAAATGAGTTTGAATATAGCCTAGAATTTGGACTTCTCCGATGATCAGGAATGTTAGAACTTTTGACTGCGTGCCAATATTTTGTGTACAAAAGAATCACAGTTACATTCTAAAAAGTGTAAAATCGTAGTACCTTTTTAAAGATGTGAGCAATTGTGAAGCTATGATAGCTGCCTATTGTGAAAGTATAAAAAATGGAAAACAAATTTATAATATGTATTTTGTGTATTAAATAAATATACTATGACAAAATTAAGCTACCAAGATTCTTTTATGTTTTGTCATTTGTAATCGTCCAATTGAAATAAATCATTTGAGGGACTCGCGCTGAACATATGATAAACATATTGTTAGAAATGGGATTTCTGGTTGGCTAGGGCTTGCGCCAAAGCCAGGCAGAAACCACCACTCTAGTCAGGGCAAGGGAGTTACACGCTGAAGATAACCCCTGCTCACACCCTTGGTAGCTTGGCACGAGCAGTCAGGTTTATCCCAGAGGCAATGTGTAAAATGGTTGCCCTACACACACACACAGTAGCAACATACTAGGCACACCACAAAAAGGAACTCCACACAAGGTTATATAAAGAATAGCCTTTGTATTTTCATAAACACATTAGGATCATAATCACACATATACACTGGGCCAACTGGCACTAGGCAATATTCACAGGGGATTATATACAGGACGAAGCCAATCGGGCCACGGTCAGAACCATCAGAACAGGTAAGTAAATGTAAAACACAACCAGTAACTACTGGTACCATAATGACCTAAGCATTATCACATTAGCATTAGACACCATCCTAAAATATCATAGCATGCCATTCGGCAATAAATCACATTAGGCCCACACCTCATTAGCATAAACACATTACGCATTAGGCCTCACCAGCATAAACACATTATGCATAAACATCCTAAACATAAACACATTGGGGCCGATTCAAATCCGGGTCGGAAGGGCACCGAACGCGATCCGGCCGGAAAAACTACGAGCCGTACGCGTGGTTTCCGGCCAACTCGTACAGCTGTACGAGCGAGCAAGTATGATGCGAGCTACATGAAATTCACCGACCGAGTCGTTTCTGGGTCCAAACCGCTCCGTACGTCTCGGTAGTAAGCCAACCGTGGCGTGCAATGGATGCGATTCACAACCGAGCCAGTACGATGCACGTGTTGGGCAGCCTGTGCGAGCCGGAGTGTCCGGCTCGCAAATCGTCTGGGTGGTTGCCTTTGGGGGTCCGCGTCGGACCCCCTGTCACCCGCAGATCTACGACTCGGACACAGGGGGAGACCCATGGGTCTCCCCAACACAGGCATGTACAGTGTGGATGGCACCAACGCGTACCCACTGTAGGGGGCGCACTTGTCTGCGACGTACCCATTCAGTCAATGGGAGCCCATGTACGCATCGTACGACCGGCTCCCATTGACTTCTATGGGAGTCTGACTGAACCGAGTCCGGCAGCATATGGCTGCATCGTACTCGCTCGGTTGGACTGCAGGACTCCGGCTCTGTCGGAAAACACTCCGGGTCCGGCTCGGTCGGAGTGCTTTCCGACCCGGATCGGAATCGACCCCATTATTTTATAGGCATCACAAGCATAAATCACATTAGGCATAAAGCATATTATGCAATCATCATATTAGACGTAAAAACATTATGAAACACCCTTATAAGCCTAACCACATGATGCCACCTCTGCAGGCATTACCTTAGGGCATTGCGCCCTACCAACACGCAGGTATTCACAATGACCCCCAGGCCATTTGGTCTTCCACTCGGGCTCAAAATGCCCTCTGTCCCAAAATGTCATGCAGCAGAATCCCAAAAGTGCGCAATTGCGCAGGCTTAAATGTGGCAGCTGCCGCTAATTACGGTGCAGCTGTGAAGAAAGCTGTAGGCACTGGCACTCACTGTGCCCTCTGAATCCCCCCACTGAGACTCTCTAAAACAACTGTGGCAAAATGAGCACCGGCAATGTGCCCCGATCGGCACCACCTTGGACTAACAACACACAAAAATGCCCCCTAAGGAATGAGCACGGGCAGTAACTGTGCCCTCTTTAGTCCCCCTGGGGACTCTAATTAAAGGCGGCCCAAATGTTGCAGCTGGCCACTGTCGGCGGGGCAGCTGTGAATAACAAAGAGGCCTGGCACCTGTTGGAGCCCCACTCGGGGACTCTGGAATCAGAAATGCCCAAAACGTTGCAGCTGCCCACTGTCTGGTGGGGCAGCTGTGAGACAACCAAACATGGCCACTTTTGGTGCCTCTTTCAGCACCCACAATACATCCAAGAGTCCCCCCCACTCACTGGGACTCTTCTGGCTGCCCTCTGGTCTCCCGACGGCAGGGAGAAAGGCACCAACACTGCCTCGAGCAGTCGCGCTCTCCTGACTTCACCCGGGACTTCTACGTGAGGCAGGACCACGAGGGCGGGGTGGGCTCCTGCTGGACCAAGGCTCTCCTGCTTGCCATCACACGCGTGGCTCTCCTCATTCTTCCAGGAGCCCCGCCAACAACAGCAGCACCTCTCAGCACCTCCTCACTTCCGGTCGGCCCGCCCACAGTCACCGCCGGATTTCTTCACCGCTCTTCTTCCCCGGGTCGTGGCGGTGATTTACTTCAGCGCTTTCAGAGTGTGGCGGCAATGCGGGGGTGGGCACCCGCCAGCAACATAAAAGCAGAAGCGGAGTGGGCACATTTTATTAAAATAAGCATCGAGGCGGGGTGGTCACCCGCTCCTCATGACAAACTGCGGGGTAGGCTCCAATTATTAAAATAGGGATCAAGGCGGGATGGGCACACGCTCCTTATGACAAACTGCGCGGTGGGCACCCACCAAAATCAGTTGCATAACGCGGGGTGGGCACCCACCGAAAGTATCCATGAAGCGGGGTAGGCTCCCGCTCTCCTTAACAAAACGCATGGTGGTGCTAAGCTTTACTAGCGTAGCACAGGGAGGAATCCCACACGTCGGAATCCCTCTCAGCCTCATGCTGCCGAGACCAGCTCCTCTCCTCAGCTGGCAATTTAAATATAGTGCTCACGATGCGCTAGATGTTAAAAAAATCCTTAAGGTTCATGGGGCATAGCTGGGCTCATGGAGGCCAGCACACAGGGCCCTCCATCAGGGAGGCAAGCCCTTGTGGCGGTTCCTCCTGGGCAACCAGCAGCAGCAAGCCCTCAATAAAGGAACAGCACAACACATGGGGTCACAGCCCCTACATTTATATTCCATTCCTCCTTTGTCTGCGCTGGCACAGGGGCTTGGGGGAAGCAGCCAAAACTGGTTCAGGGGGGAATTGGAGCACTCTTTTTACCAGTCTACTCTTCCCCTTTGTCAGGTGGGGGCTCGGTGATCAGACACACCACAGGGGGTGGAGCCAGCATTGTACAGGGTAGGCATAATCCTATTCAGGGTCAGGGGACTACTCCTCCCACTACTCCAAATGCAGATGTCCTATTCAGCCTAGTGCTGACTCACCCTGTCCCTCCTGGAGCCACACACACCTCCCAGCCCCTGTCACTCAAAAGCCAGACATGCAATTCACATCAGGCAGGCAGACACATAGCACACAGAAATGCCAACTTCTAAAAGTGATACCAAAGGGGAAAATGGACAGAGCGTTTGAGCAAATCAAACACTCACCCCCAGTCAACTGATCTGGGTTTAATCCATCATAATTCTTTAGCTCACTCCACCACCCCAGTTCAGACATGGCCATATGCAAATCAGTCTGACCCTGTGCCTCATGGGAACTTCTAAAAGTGGCATTTCCAAAATAGTTATAATAAATCAGCGCACACCATTGCATAGCATTTAATATTACTATTTCAAACATACCAAACTTGACCACGCTGCTCCTCTCATATCAGGAATTACCACTGAAACACTTATCAGGGAATCCCCAATGCATTCCTATGGGAGGGCAGCCCCACAGTAGTGAGAAACCAAAATGGCTGTTTGTCACTACCAGGGCATGTCACATACTTAAGGTACATGTCCTATCTTTTACCTACAATGCACCCTGCCCATAGGGCTAGCTAGGGCCTACCTTAGGGGTGACTGACATGTAGTAAAAGAGGGGGTCACAGACATGGCACACACTTTAGGTGCCACGTCACAGCGGCAGTGACACTGTGTGCACAGGCCCTGCAATGGCAGAGGCCTGAGATAGGTTTGCAAGGCTACTTTGGTGGGTGGCGCAATCAGCATTGCAAGCCCACCAGTAGCATTTAATTTACCAGCCCTGGGTATATGAGATACCACTTTACAAGGGACTGACAGGTAAATTAAATAGGCCAAACAGGTGTAGATCAATCTTACCATGTTTATCACAGAGAGCACACACACCTTACACTGAACAGCAGTGCTAAAGTGCCCAGAGTCCTAAAACCACCAACACCATGTCAGAAAAAAGGCTAGGAGAAAGGCAAACATTTTAGGGATGACCCTGCAAAAAGTGCCAAGTCCAACACATATCACTATTGACAATTTAAATGAAAAAAACAAAGTGCCTCAGCATATATCCAGAACTGGTAATCCTTTTTTCTTAGCTTTTATTAGATAAAGTAAGTCATTTAGAAACCAACAAAAAATGAGACCATGGTAAGGAGAATTCTGCAGTAAGCTTGGCTGGATGCCATCTGGTCACAGGTGCTGAGAACATTTTCGGCCCTGGCCAGTTGGTACAAAACATGTGCAATGTGTGTTTTTTACTTGAAACTTGTCATCAGGCCCCAGGACACAGGCATAGGTAAAAAGAGTTGTCATTAACTATAGTGAGAGAAACAGATCTTTTCAGTTATGACCTTATCACTCAGGGTACAGACAATGATAGATTTGATAGTTTTAAACTTGGAGTATCCCAGCATTTACCTAGGCCATCTCAAATAATCAATGTATCAAATAGATTTGGTCCAGACTGCGGATATTAGGATGTTTCTCTTAAGTAAGCAATATACAAGATATAACATTTCGGCAAATCATGAAAAAAGGGTAGAAGGTGGTGCTAAAAGAGCCTTTACAGCAAAATTGACTAAAGTATATTCTGTTCTTATTCCAAATCATAATTAATCAGCTCCGGATCGGGAAATCATGAAAGTAGATCTCTTTCCACAATAGAGAACTTTGTGTAACATTTGTTTTTGCACTCTACGCCAAAAAACTTTGCAAATTGTGACAGCCGAACTTTACTAGCAACTAATCACATCATATTGTATAAGCATTGTATAAATATCTGTGACCTCCTAGTCAAATGTCTATGCAGGATTTCAAATATAAATATTGAGGATATCATTCAAAAAAGTAAATGTCTAATAAACATAGGTTTACAACCTTTTTATGCCTATCAAAAATTCAGACAAGGATCACTGGCAGGCGTCAATGTTTAAATTAGTGCAGATTTCTCTGCCACAGGTGTAGAGAAATCTACACTTCCAAATCCTGCTCAAGAGACATGAAGGGGGTGTTCCAAGGCATGGCTAGCCTTGGAAGTTTGGAATGCCCACAACCATGGACACTGTCAAATTCCTCCCTGACCTGTTTCCACCATGGAAATAGTCAGAGATATACTCCAGCCAAGTTCTGGCAAAACTTTTCATCCAGGGAAAAAGGCTCAACCCCTTTTACACACACACACACACACACGTGGAGGAGGTGGGAGAGAAGGATAGAGAGAATGTTTTTTTTAAAGTGTGAATTTGCATGAAGTTTCATTCCCTATTTGCTGACTTCTCAGCTATGGAGAACTTCTCTCAGAGGGCATAGGCCCTTGTCGGTGGGGTCACATTTCCTGTATTACGCCTGGAAACCTAATTTTGGCACAGTTCTCCCAGCATACCACTGTGAGATACCTTGGTCAACAAAATTTTAAAAAGTATTTATTAAAGCAAGATTTGGCTATCTCCAAGTATCAAAGCATGCAATGCCATGGCTGCGACCATCTAAACTGACTCCTTGCAGACTTTTCAATCAATAGGAAGAAAATATGATCCACTAAGTTAGTATATGTACAGAAATGAAGGTGGAAAGAAAGAGATATTTAAAAAACTATTTCAATACACAAAGAGTATGAACTTGTAGACAAGCTCTGGTAACTTGTTTTAAGCCATCTGATATAATCATAAATGCAAATTAAAAAAAAAATCTTGATTTTAACAAAAGAGAAACTTGAAGCTTGTGATTTGAATATAGAAAATTTGGTAGTTTAAATCAGTTAAGATAGAAATCTAATTTACACAGGATAATTTGCACATCATTTATGATTTTATGGGTGTAACTTGATTTTTATTTAAAAAAAGCAAAGAATTGTAGATTTGTAATATAGTCACATTAAATTTGTCCACATTATCTTCTCTTGGTTCTCGGAATTGAGAAATTGTTCCTATTATAGCAATGTAATTGATGGTTTCATATTGTATGATTTTAATTAATCAAGCAATTAAAGATTTGAATTTGATTCAGTATACCACTGAAATAATAGTGAATACCAGAAAGTAGTAAATCTGTATCGGCATACAGGTGTGAATTTTCAAGGGCATATGTACTACGCTTATTTTCAATTGGGCATTTAATCTTCAAAGTACAAGTGAAGTAGTTGAATAATGTTTCAGACACTTCTTAGGGCCCTACGTATGGGGCAAATATGGTACAATGTTGCCTCAAAGCCAAATGTCTTCACATTGTTAAATCTCCCTTGCTAACATCAGTGGAGGTTTATATTCTATTAAAGACACAAACAGAATACTATGCATTGACATATTTGTTAAGAAATAGCAGAGGGAAAAACATGACATTAAAATTCAATGAAAACTAAATAATAGACAGTCTATGTTGATTTAAGGCCGTATACTAGGGGGTGTTGCATGCCATTTAGTCTATTGGCTCCTTTCTAGTCCTATACGGTTTCAGCATCAGTTCCTCTTCTTTGATGCTCAGAACAACCATATAAAGAATACCAAAATGTAAAAAACTACCTCATAGAACTCAAACACAATCCATATACTTCAATGCTTTTTTTCCAAATTACCTGATTTGATACTGAAAAATAGACAACATTAAGGCAGAGATGTCTTCCGAAAAATGTAAACCCTCTCCAATGTTAGAAAATTCTGCACTGTATTGCATTCTGTCTTTTATTAAATGGGCAAAAGGTTTCTCATGCATGTTTAAAGCACATGTACATTTTAAAGCACATGTACATGTACATGTACATGTTTAAAGCACATGAACAATTGGTTCATTACACAAAATCTATAAAATTGACTCAAGGTATCAGTCTAAAAAAACATTGGGCCATATGTATCAAACTCCCTTTTTGCGATTCTCAAAATGCGATTTTTCGCGAATCGCAAATTGAGAATCGCAAAACGGTATGTAGATACAAATATTTGCGATTCAGAAAAAATCGCTATTTCCATTGCGATATGTAAAATAGCGATTCCTTATAGCAAAAAATCGCAAAATTGCAAAAATCGCAAATTAGAGAATCGGAAACTCGGATGCAGCATGATGACATCACAACCAGGAAGTGTGACTACCTATGTTGCACCTGAGTCTCAGAAGCACAGTGAGAGAGAAGGAGTGGAGGTGAGGGATCACTGCAGTGCAACAAACAATGGCAGAGCTTAGAGAAATGGCCAGTAAGGACAATCAGCAGCAGGGGGAAACACCCAGGAAAAGAAAAGAAAGGTTTTCTGAAAGTGAGCTGGAGGTCATGATACAGGAAATGGTCGTCAATCACGAGCACCTCTTTGGAGAGAAGTCCCTGTGTGTTCCTGAAACACGCAAGAGGAGGATTTGGGCTGATTCCCAGCGAAAGGTAAACGCAATTGGTGTCACCCACAGAAGCGTGGAAGACCTCAGGAAGCTCTGGTACGACATGCGCCAGCGCTCCAAGGAGAAGGTCCCTGCCAGGTTGGAGCAGGAGAAGAAGACCGGTGGTGGGACCTCCACTGCCACCGCCTCAACACCACTCGAGGAAATGGTTGAGGGGACCCTGCTTCCGGAGAGTGTAATGGGCGTGGCAGACCTTGACAGCTCTGACCCCCCGGAACCAAGACAAGGTAAGAAGCATGCCCTCACACCCCTACTTCTCCCACACACCCAGTAGAGTCCCAGGGGCACCACAAAACTCATAGTCCAGTGCAGGTACACAGGAACACACAGCAATACATTATGGGTGATGTAGTCACATACACATAACAGTGGAGCATTGCCACCCAGCCAGTCCTAAACAACATGTGTGCATCACGAAAGGCAAAATACAGACAGACAGGACCCATGTAACTCCAAACAGTGAATTTGAATCCATGACAGATGCAAGTCAGGACAGAAAATTAATGTGTGCATTTACGTCCACAGCACCATCAGAAACATAGGGAACAGTCAGTGGAGGAGAGGATGCATCCCCAACGCCGAGGAAACAGGGCAGGAGGAGGAGGGAATGGAGGAGGAGGGCAGCCCAGTCATCCCCCCAAAATGCAGCAGGTGGAATGCAGTGCCACCATTGCCGCCGCTGGAGGAGGAAGCTCAGGACTCTGATGGCGATGTCCAACCAGTCCCGGAACAGCCAGAGCCCCAACACTGTCATCAAGCACGTGCTGATCCTATCCCGCCAATCCCATCCAGGCGCAGGGCACGTGCATCCACCAGTGCAGCAGTCCCAGGAGAGGACACAGTCTTCAGAGGGCTGGAGGGGCACATGTTGGAAGTCCAGCGCCTGCAGGCCAAAAACATCAGGTCAATACAGTGGCAAATCAGGGTTGGCTTCATGGGCATGACGGGTGCCCTGGAGGCACTCTGTGGTGAACTGAGGGCGGATCGTGCTGCCAGGTGCAGGGAGATGCAGCGCCTAGACCTCTACACCAGGGCGGTCAACCGCCTTTCCTCAGCAACCAATATGCTGTCAAGGCGCTGCATCAGTATGCAGCGTGAGGTGGCACACAACAGCCAGGACGTGGCAAGGGCCCTGGTACAGGTGACATGTGCTGTGGATGAGCTGCACGCAGCTCGCACTACTGGCCCAGGAGCCCTCACCCTGACAGCTGAGGATGCCCAATCTGACAGGAGTAGCATTACACCCCCGCCCCCCGGATAGGCGCCGTAGAGTGCATCACAGAATGGCTTCTGGGACAGGTGCGGAGGGCATTGCGCACCCACAGCCAGGGGCTACAGGTCAATAGCGCCGCATTTGAGGTCCTCAGACTTGGACAGGGAGAAGGGTGCATCAACCCAGTGTACATGGACACTTGCTCCCGATTGTTAATACGCACTGTGATCCTAACATGTGCTGGGCATTGGACAATACATTGTGTGCTACACAGGCTGTGTGCAGATATTAATCCTGTAGTAAAGGAAATAAAACACAGTCTCGTAATTGATAGTTAGCATTGTGTCATATTTTCTTACCTAGAAATAGTTCTGTGTGATCTCATCTCGCCTCTGGCGCCCAGCAGCTGCACCAATTACACCAGCTAGCATGCGTCCTGGCGCAGGTCCCTCCTCATTGATGAATCAGATTCACTGAGCTCCACTGGTGTGCCTTTCCTGGTTGCAATGTTGTGCAGCATGGCACATGCAACCACTATCTTGCAACAGGTCTGGGGGCTGTATTGTAGTGCCCCTCCACTCTTATGTAGGCATCTGAATCTGCTCTTGAGAATCCCGAAGGTCCGCTCAATGGTACATCTGGTTGCTATGTGGATACTGTTGTACCTCCGTTCCCCAGCGTTGGCAGGATTCAGGTAAGGAGTCAGTATAAAATCACGGACCGCATATGCACTGTCACCTGTAAGGTGGGACCAATATGGCTAAACACTGTCCTGCCAATGCTGTCCTTTACTAGTGTGTCCTTTGTACAAATGCTATTACCTAGTAGGTATCCCTCACCAAACTCCCCACTTGTGAGTCGACGGTGTAACCCACTGTGGAGGAAGATGAAAGCGTTGTGTGTGCTACCTGGGTATTTTGCAACAATGTCGGTGATGATGTGCTTGGCATTACACACCACCTGTATGTTCAGGGAATGGTAGGATTTGCGATTCCTGAACACATACTCGTTCAGGGAGGGGGGGATACGGCAACATGTGTCCCATCTATGCATCCAATGACGTGGGGAAACTGTACAATTGGCTAGAACTCCTACTTGGTCTGGTCTAGTGCCTGTGGTGTGCTGGGGAAGTGGATGTGGTGATGCAGCCTCCGTACCATGGCATCAAGGAACAATGCACTCTGTGAGACCCCTCCTGCTGTGGCTATCACACCCTGGAAGCTACCTGATGCTAAGAGGTGCAGTGAACACAAAACTTGGATATGGGTGGGGATGGTGTGTGTCCTGCATGTGGGGTGTTCAAGTATAGGTTTGAGCTCCGCTATTAAATCCAGGATGCTCTCTTCATCCAGCCTGTAGGTTGTATGGATCTCCTCCTCAGTCCGCTGGAAAAAGGTTATGCGCGCATGAAAGATCCTTTCCTGGTGTCTCCTTCTCTGTGCAGCAGCCCTGAGTCGCAGCCTCCTGGCTATCACATACAGCCCAGCCATTGTTGAAAAGATCTGTTGCATTGTGGGCCTCCTTAAATAGTTTGCACCTGGTTACCACCTGCTCATACTTGGTGGTAATTGCCATTCTCAAAAATGCGAATTACGGAAAATCGCAATTAGCGATATTTTCATGCATTCCGTTTTGCGATTTCGCAACTTGCGAGCTCAGCAATAGGGAAATTCCCTATTGTTGAGTCACTACTTGCGTATTCGCAAATTAATCGCAATGGCTTATTAATCGCAAATTTGCTAATTGCAGAATTTTTGATTAGCAATTTTGCATACAGAATGTTTCTCTTACATAGCAAAGCTTTGTTTTGCGATCGCATACACTGTTTTTTTTGTGATTCGCAGTGTATGCGATCGCAAAAGTGCTTCATACATATGGCCCCTTATCTCCCTTATTCCTCGTTTTAGTACCATCTCACTGCACCAAGGTCCTCCCATCACTGACAAACATAACGAACGAGCTATCTGCTCTACTGCAAAATATAGCCTTTCCATTGTTTATAAGAGCTAACAAATACAATAGGAGAAGACCTCGTGCATTGCAAAATCTATCCCTCCTGTTATGACTATATTGCCATGTACAAGACATGAATTCAGCTCTCTAAAATATATCTGTCAGTCCTATATTGCTTCTAACATAAACAAATGTCTATCATAAGCAATTTAAAAACAGAGCCTCTAGCACAATAGACATTGTAGGACTGGGGGAGATAAAAGTTTGCCCTATGGAGACCTCCATTGCAAAGTAAAAATATATTGTATTTGGCTATTGTGTGTGCCTGGTTGGCTCTAAATTAAAACCCTCTCAAATATTTAGAGACTAAAACTGTCCAAAGAATATTTTCAGATCACTCACACTCCAAATGTTAACCCAAAAACACTTGGAGTTCAGTTTTAGAAAAGTTATACATTTACTTACATGTAACACAATCCCTGCTGTTATCTGGAATTGTGGAAACACATGCACCTGCATCTCTGCCCCGTGCTTTAGAGAAGCATCCAGAGCCGTTGTCTGTGCGTCCAGTCTTCAATTAAAAAACAGAGACTACTTCCCGTTGAGGTGTGTGCTGAACATATCCCCTTGAAGAGGACTGCAGAGAATTTTGAGGAGACTTAAACACTCCTGGTCTATAGCCTAATCACTCCTAGAAAAACCTGGAATTCTAGTTTGCCAATGCACTGGTGTGATGAAGAAAGATAATTTCCTTGAATAATTTTTTATCTCCGTAAAATTTATAAAATCAGTTAGCTTCTGTGGATTTGACCCACCTACCCTAATTTTGTTCATGTCGTACACAAAGGATGCGGAAGATTCTTGGTCCATTAGGAAAAACCCATAGCAATTCACGGTGTTGCTGAGCAGATGTTCTACTGTTCAGAAACCAAGAAACATGACTTTGAACAATAGATTTGACCGGCTTTTTTGTACTGGCTATTGCCCTCATATGGCCAACTTCTACACCTTGATTCCCAGCTGTCTTTGCCAGGTTTGACTCTAATTTGGGTCTGGCTTTTGATCTTGGTAAAAAAAGGATTTTCTATTCCCTAATTCCACCAGCTCATCTCATGTGCTATTTCTGAGATCGATTGTTTCCACAGTCTGAAAAGACCGCCAGTCTAGGAATATTAAGAAGATTGAATGAATTGATGCACAAAGCATCTTCATAATCATGATTAATCTCCCGTGAATAAATCCAAGTGCTAAACCCACATTTAATATTTGGCTGAAATTGCACCAGGCAGTGAATGTGTAGACCAATTCCGATATGTGCCCAATAAATTTAACTGAAAAGCGAAGCCCCTTAACCTCCAGACCAGCATTTTATCAGCCACATCAGTCAATATTGGATCAAGTCTCATTGACCATGCTCCATTCCAACACACTCAGATGACAAAGCAATAGGGTAGGTAGTAAAAGCTCATAAGGCAGTGTGCATGGTATTTAAAAAGTAGGACTTCATTGGTGCTGTTAGACTTGTCAGCCTTAGGGTGGTCTTCACCCAAACCATTTGCCTACTTACGTCCAGTTTTTTCTGGATTTTGTTCTAGCTGGCCTTAGGATTCTGTGCACTGTACTACTGCTAATCAGTACTAAAGTGCTTGTGCTCACTCACCTAAACATGGTTTGATTGGCATATCTAATTAGCATCTTTAATTTACTTATAGATCCATTGTAGAGTTGTATACCATATACCCTGGGCCAATACATTAAATGCTACCAGTCAGCCTACAGCATGTATTGTGCCTCCCACTTAAGTAGCATTCTAAAACATGTGCCTGGCCTGCCATTCCAGCTTGAATGCAGTGTCACACTGCCATGCTGAGTTGTTAACTAAACCCCCTTGCCAAACCTTAAACACCCCTTTCATTAAATATAAGTCACCACTAAAGTAGGCACTAGTTATCCCATAGGGCAGGGCTCCATGTAATTAAATGGTTGGACATATACTTTTAGCTTTTACATGTCCGGATAATGAAAAATTCCCAATTTCGCTTTTCATACTGTGATGCCTACCCCTCCCATAGGATAACATTGGGGGTTTCTCATTATATTTAATAAGCTGTAATTCCTAACTGGTAGAAGTTCGATATGTCATGTTTGGTATCTATGACATTTTAGTGATAAACCGTCTTTAATAGTAAAGTTGGATTTTTCATTACAATTTGGAAAATACAATTTTTAGAAAGTTGTCTTTTTCCTGCCATCACTCTCTTGTGGCTGTAGCCTGTCATGGGTCACATGACTGGGTGTAGCTGACAGTTAGACTTTGTGAATTTCTACAAGACAGTCACACAATAGAGGGATTAGATGAGCCTCAATGGGTTATCTGCTGACAGTATGGGGGCAGAGCTAAGCACAGCCCCACTTACACCTGAATAGCATCTGCTCTGCCTTCAGACAAAGGGTCTAATGATCCTGTAATGTCACTACTGCCAGCTTGGAGCCAGGGCAGGGAATTCTGGAAATTCCATGCATTTCAAAGAACCTTTCCAGAAGCTTCACCCACCTTCCAGAAAAGGGTACCAGGGTATAAAAATAGCAACTTCTAACCCAATCTTCAGTTCCCTACTGGACCTGCAGAAGGACTCTCAGAGGACTGCCTGCTGGTGTGACCTACTGTGCACGCTGCCAGATGCTTTACCTGGGAGGACTGCTTTGCTGTCTGGATCCTGCTCTGAACCCTAGAGGCCAGCCCTGCTGTTGAGCCGTGCATCATCACTTGCATCCAGGACTACCAGAAGTGACTCCAAGGTCCCACCAGTCCTGGACCTTTGGTTTTGGTGCTAAAGGTGCCCAGATGCCCAATTTCTGAAACTGAAGACTTAGACAAAATTTGGCCACAAAGTGTTCTGAGAACCAGGGTGAGACCTGCTTACTGATGAAGTTGGATTTAATATTACTGTTTTAGAAAAGGCACTTTTAGAAAGTGGACATTTCTCTCTACTTACTGCTCTTTGTGCCTGACAGCCTATCTCCAATACACGTCTAGGTTGAGTGACAGCTACAATTTTTACATTCCCTCTAGACAGGCACAAACACAGGAAGCTGAGGCTCGTCTGCATTCTGAGCACTCATCTGCATTCTGATGGGTCTTCATGGGCAGGGAGGAATGGGAGGGGCTGACACTTACACCACAATAGGTAGTGTCCTTTACACACAAAAAGCACTGATTTACTACCTACAGGTAGCCTGGCAGACAGGACTAGGTTGAAAGGGAACCTTGTGCACTTCACAGAGATATTTTGTATTCACCCCCTACATGAAAGTCACTTCTGAGGTATAAGTACTGGGTCTCTGACTCCCCAAAATCAGACACTTCTAGATCTTGAACTGGAATCTGTCAGAAGGACTTCTGTGCTGCTTAATGTACTCAACTGGACTGCTTTTTTGAAAGGACTACTTTTCTGCTTGTTGTCCTGCTGCCTGTTGCTCCCTGACTCTGCCTTCCCTCCAAGTGATCTCCAAGGTCTTTCTGGCTTGCCTCCCATTTTCTGAAGTCTCATGGACACAAAAGCTTTCCAACAATTCTGCTTGTGCTGCTGGACTCTGACTTCTGTGAGCCCTACTCTTGCCAGACGTGCCCCCTCTGAGCTCTGGGCCTCAGAAGTGGGCTCTGGAGCCATTTTCATCAAAAACCGGTGAAGTAAGTGCATCAGTTGTGTGAGAAATTCCACTGCATCGTTCTTCGACGCAGACTCAAAGGCTACCCAACCACAGTGGTTCCACACCTTGCATGGCCTGAAGACGATGCTTTGTGCAGCTTCACAACGACACATTGCCTTCACTTTAATGGAACTCGACGATGATGCAGGGCTCCCTTTGCAAGGTTCGACAATGACACAGTAGGCTCTAGACATCAAATCTTGCTCCACCCAAAACCTTTCTTCAGCGGGACCTGCCTGGGACCTTTAGCCAGCCTGCCATCAATCACTGTCAGCCTGAAATTTGGATTTGCACCCGTCCCTCACAACCTTATGTGACATTTGACTACTAGTGATATCTAAGTAGAATTTTAGATTTTTTCATAAATATCCTCTATTTTCTAAACCTTTTTGGAGTCTTTATGTGGTGTATTCTTTGTGTTACTGTGAGTGTGTTGCACAAATTCTTTGCTCATTGCCTTTAGATAAGCCTGGCTGCTCTGTGCCAAGGTACCAGAGTGTGAGCACAGATTGTCTCTTATTGTGTATCTAGCTTACCTTGACTAGAGTGGAGGTTCCGGCCTGGCCTGGATGCATACCTCAGCCAACCAGGAATCCAATTTCTAACATTGGTGGCAGCGGTGGGATAGGAATAGTGTTTGGGCAATACCATATCGTAACTCTATACTGAGACCAATTCGAGCAATTTTAATTCTCCCTGTTCTGACAAATTTTGATTTTTCCAAAGTCCGTTTGCCCAAGTCCCATTTTTCTCTGCAATACCTGGCAAGATGGAACTCGAGCTGGCCAACCTGGAAGTATAGACAGAGGCTAAGCTCAAGGAGTTTTGCCAGGAGAAAGGGGTGTTTCACAAGGGAAGTGCAAGGGAAGTACAAAGAAAGCTGAGCTTAGGAAAGCCTTGAGATGATGGAGAGAGTCCCACCCAGAAGGAGAAGTGGATGAGGAGGGATCTGTGTCTGAGGAAGAATTAGAGTAGGACCCGACAGAGGGTCTTGAAATGCAGCCTAGTCCACTCTAGAGCAGGCAGTAGTGTGTCTTAAAAGAGCCTGACCCCAGAGGAGCTGGAGGAGAGGCGGCAGGAGAGGAAACTCAAACTACATCTTGGCAAGATTGACAGGGAACAAGCTCTAGAGAAGAGGAGGCTAGCCATGGAGGAAAAGAAGTTGGCCTATGAGCTAAGCCTCTGAAAGTTGAATATCAGAGCCCTCCAAGTTGGGGACAACATCAACAATAATGATGGCAACATATCTGCAGTGTCTGCAAGTGAGTCCAGATTCCATACCCCAAAAGATATGGTGCCAAGTTATAATGTGCAGAGGACATAGATAAATGGTTGGTCACCTATGAAGTGGCTGTGAAAGTGCAGAGAGTGCCAGAGGTGTTCTGGGGGGAGTATTATTTGGCAGTACATGCCCACAGTGGGGAGGGACACACTCCTGACACTAGAAGTTGGGGACCAGGCCAACTACACTGCCATGAAGACCATTTTGGTCTGTAGGTTTGGGTTGACACCTGAGAAGTACAGGCAACAGTTCGGGCTGGTCACAAACTCTCTACACAAACATGGGTAGATTTTCTGGATTATGCTGGTAAGGGCTAGGAGAGTGGCAGCAAAGTCAAAGATTATGGAAGGTTGAACACATTTTCGTTTGAAGAAGCACATTCTTGATACTTGTTTTCAATAGCTGCACCAACACCTGGTTGATAGCAAGCTTTCTGAAGCCAAGAAGCTTGCTGAGGAGGCAGGCCTCTGGGTCAGCACCAGAGTGTCCAAAAAGGTATCTGGGGGGACTCCCAAAAGAGTAGTCATTGTCCCAACCAAAAGAAGGACGGGAAGAGATAAAAAAGACTGAGTTATTTAAAGGCTGACAAAACTACTGACAAGGGAAAGGGTCTGGTTCACATTCCCAATCTGGCCACCAGAAGAACATTTACCCTGACAAAGGTCAGCAGCCCAAGCCCATCAAGGGTTATGAGTGCTACAAGTATGGGCACTACAAAGGGGATCCCAAGTGTCTAAAAAGAACCCCACCTCCCACTGGAGAAAAGATTCCAGGGGTGGCTAGCATAGTGCTAAGGGAGGAGTTTGTCCCAGTTAATGGGGGGGGAGAGGTTACAGAGTTTACCCTAGTGTCCCTGGGTGACAGCAAGATAGTTCCTAAGATCCATGTGAGCTAACATACTGAAAAGTATAGGCAATGGGTCACCATCAATGGGCAAGGTGTTGAGTCTCTGATTGATACAGGAGGCAGTATAACTTTTTTCAAGGATTTGACTGGTTTCACTAGAGCAAGTAATTCCTAACGCATTCCATCAGGTTGTGGTGACTGACAACAGATAGGGTCACTATCCTGTGACCCTGGTTCTGTTTGACTGGGGTGCAGGTCTTCTTAAAGTTGCAGTGAGCCCTGCCAAGCCTGTGGAATGTTTGTTTGGTAATGACCTGGAGAACAGTACCCGGAAGGAAGTGGAGCTTGAGGCTCATGCGGAGATGTTAGGGTTACCTGAGTGGATCTGTGCAACAACGAGGTTCAGAGCTGCCGGGAAGGGAACCAAGAAGGGCTGGAGCCTGGAACAATGGTCCAGCCAGCTGGTAAGAAGTGGAAAAGCAGAGGGCGTGGCATGTGGAAGGAGGCCACGCCAAGGAGGAGTTCTGTAGGGCACAAAGGGAGTGTCCAGTCCTTGTGGGCATGAAGCAACAGACTGAAGCCCAAGCAGCAGGTGATGCTTCTGGTAGTCACCACATTCACTGGGAGGACAACCTCCTGTACAGTGAGCTGAAGGCTCCTGGGCATGGGACGCCAAAGGCCCTGGTGGTCCCCCAATGCTACAGGGCTTTCCTACTGGAACTGGCTTTCGAGAATCCCCTTGAAGGATACCTAGCCCAAGACAAGACTTTTGCAAGGTATGTCCCCCACTTCTATTGGACTAGGATCAGAAATTACTGACTTGTGTGACCTGCCAGACCAGCACAAAGACAGGCTTAAAGCCCCCTTAATCCCTTGACTGTTGTTGGCACTTTGAGAAGGTGGGCAACCCCTGGCAGCCATCCAGAACAGCCGAGCAGCCATGTGGTAAATCACTGAATTAAGTACTCCCATGCCACTCATATCTAAGGAGATTATGGCCTTTTCTATTGAGAGTCAGGGACTACGACAGAGCTGCCTATTTTGGGCACCCCAGGTGAGCTCTGAGAATATGGATCTAAGTTTGCTGGAGAATGCCTTAGGTAAACTAAGGGAGAGGGCCATAAAAAAGTAGCATAATTTGACAAGAACAATCACCTAAAATATATACATCTGTCCCAGCGGTGAATGGGGATGACGGAGCCAGAAAGGACCCATCCCACATATAGCAGTGACAGATTCATCTAAATTGCCACACTTCAGATCTTGTTCTGAATGGCAAACCTGGACACCCATGTATTTAAAGGTTTGGGGTTCTGAACACAAGAGGCCTCTCAAAAACTAAAAGCAATTCACCGTGGCTGTGGGCTGAAAAGGAAACAAGAAGAGTTATCCCAATTTAGCCGCAGGCCCAATATCTCCCCAAATATCTCCAACAGTATCTCTAGTTGGGGGAGGGCCTCTTTTAAGTTCTGCAAAAAACAGTAGGGTGTCAACCCCATATCACACTGCTTCATGATATCTGGTCCCCACCATGATCCCTTTCTCTGGACCCTTATCTCGAACAATGCATGGTAAGGGCTACAAGTCTAAGACAAACAGGATAGGGGACAAAGGACAACCCCGTCTGGTAACCCTATGCCAGAGAACACCCTGCAGGTACTTACACAAGTCATGTGTTTTGTATATAGTAGTTGTATCTATTGCATCATGTTCCCCCCAATCGCCAGTGCCCAAAGCACTACAAACCGATAAGGCCATAGTGTCGTATCAAAGGCTTTTTCTATGTCCAGAGAGGCTACAAACGGTGTTCTTTACATGAAATAAGCGTTGGAGATTAATATTTGTACTTTGCCCCAAAACAAACGTATATTAGTCTAGGTGTACTAAGTCCAGTAGATAGGTAAGCAGATGACTAGTTATAACCTTTCCAAGGGTCTTATATTCTGTTGTGAGGAGTGACAGTGATCTGTTAGATCTACATCCAGTGGATCCCGGCCTTGCTTGGGTAAAAACACAACGGAGGGTTCTCTTGTCGATTCCAGGAACTACTTTCATTGGAAAGCTCCTTTGTATATAGCATGCAGTTTGGTGGCCAGTCTAGATCTGTAGGCCATATAAAATTCAAAGGGAAATCTGTCCATTCCCATCCATTCATGGTGGCTTCTCCCTTGCTATCTGGTCTATTTCTAACTTAATCTCCTGCACCCCTAGGTATCATTCAAGGACTTTGATTGGGTAGCCGTCAGCATTGGTCGCATTGTGGATGCCAGGAAATGTTTGACGTCAGCAGTTGGAGGGTTGATGTCAGCTGCACATAGAGTCTTATAGTAGTCCAAATATAACCCATTAATCTCTAACTGCGAGGCAACACCCATCCCTCATGAGTCCGTAGTGGCCTCTACAGGCTTATGTGGAGTTTCTGTCACCATCAACCAAACCAATAGGTGTACTGCTTTCTCCTCCTCCCTATGATGGCAAATGAGGCGTTCTTTATAATGCATGCAACAGAGTCACTCTAATAGTGACTGGTATGTTTAAGTCAGATCTAGTAGTCTCAGCCTTTTTGCTGGGTTCTGAACTGCAAGGTGGAGATCGGCAAGTTGTTGCTCTACCGGTAACACCTCCCTCAGCAGCCTCTTCTTGACGTCATAGGAGGTTTTGATACAGATACTGCGGATTACAACTTTGAAAGCATCCCATTTGACTTTTGTGTGGGTGGCTATGCTATCATTGTCCTTAAAATAGTCATCGATTGCTTCCCCAACTGCGGTTTTAAAAGGGGTTCTAATAGTGCATCAGGTTGGTGACGCCATGTTGGTATCATCCTCATTGTCCTATCTAGACTCACTGTTAAAAGGATGGGCTTATGATCAGAATCCGTGCAACACAGATATTCAATGTTATGGATAGAGGGGATTAGGTCACTCGATCCCAAATATCTGTCCAGTGTCATGTGCAATCCATGTAGTGCATAGTGAAAGGAGCACTTGTGAGTTTCCAGGTGAGATTCCCTTCATGAATCCAATAGTTCCCATCGTTGGAATCCCCGCACGAGCTTTCTCTTTTGACCTAATAGGAGGGGCATCAGCAAGTGATCCAGGTCACAATCAAGAACCATATTATAGTCCACTTCAGATATCCTATGCACCTCAATGGCCCTAAGGAGATGTGGGGGCAGTGCATTGAGGAACTGTAGTTTCCTAGTTTTGTATGTGTACATGCTTGCAACTGAAAATGGTCTCCAATCCAGAGTGCCATCCAGTATTGTGCATGTGCCCTTCAGGTGGATGGATGGACCTGAAACTGTGAAAGGGACCCCTGGTGCCACCCATATCTGGACACCCCTGTCGTAAACAGAGTACCCTGTGCCATATATCTGGCCCTATCATAATTTCTGCAGTTTTGCAGTTCAGGGTTCGTCATGTTTGTTTCCTGAAAACAGAGTATAAGTATTTTACATCTGCGGATAAAGGAATAGATCCTGTGTCATTTCATTGGGGAGCATAGACTCCTGACATTCCACAACAGAAAGTTATAACTATGCATAATATAAGATCAAGGCTGTAATAAAGTGTCTCATAATGTATGTCCAGGAAGAAAATGAGGTAATGTCGAGGGCCATCTTACAATGTGCAGCATATGCATGTCTTAATGAAAAGTATGCCTTGGTTGCTTGCAAATGTTTCCCTCTCGTCCAGTCAAGGAATAACATACCTTGTCCATCTGTATTAAACTAAACAAAACCACAAACAACAATTTAATCCAAATCCCAAAATACGTGCATATCTGGATTGTCTCTTAGGGGGTTTACCCATGAAGAGTCAGTCTGTTTTAATCTTCTCCACCGTGAAAAGGATGAAAGTGGGTTCTTGAGGTGTCCCAACCAGTGCATACTGTATGACATGAACAACAACGAGCCCATTCTTGTAATTGTTTTATTATTGAATCAGGTCATTTCCTGTTCTGGGTGACAGAAGGACCTTTCAGTGGGGATACCCGTCTCCCAGTTGATGTTGTATCCGAGTCTCCCTCAATTGTGTGTGCATAACCTATTCTGGTAAGATCAGGGGTGCCCCTTAGGGCACATATGTCACGACCAGGAATGCTCGCTGCTCTACTGGCTGTTCTGTGGTTAGGACTTGCAGCAGCCGACGCATACCTCTTTTTCTGGGCCGACGTTTTCAGGCAGTATTCAGCCCGGGCGTCCATGCATGGGCTATGTTTTGCCCCTACTCTTCTAGCCATGACTGCACTTCATCCTGGGTGGTAAAGAAGAGCGTCTTGTTACTGACCATTATTCAGAGTCTCACTGGATAGATTGGTCCATAGGCTATACCTAGGGTTTAACTGCCCGTTTGGGGCCAGAGAAGTAAAGCTGCCGGTTCTGCACCTGGGTTGTATAGTCAAGGCAAATCTGTATTTTGTGACCATCAAAATCCCAGGCCCCTGTGGGTGTGTGCCCACTGTAGGATGTCATCACGTTACCGATAATTTAACAGTTTGACAACCATCAATTGCAGGGCCCGCCTGGGGCGGCAGGCATGATGGCAGTCTGTAGGCCCTCTCAACTGTGAAAAACTTGGATCGTGTCCCAGAAATAATTTCTCCTATGGGCCCTCCGCACACTCGGGCAAGCCCACAAGTCTGATATTATTGTTGTGGGACTTTCCCTCAGCGTTCTCCCTCTCTCTCCTGTAGTATTAGCAAGTCACAGCACATGGCCTTCACCGGTTGTTGCAGGGCCGAGACCGTTTGCTGCAAGGAGGCAATAGTGTACTCATTTTCCCCAACTCTGTATGACAGCTTTCTGTGGCCTGCTCTAAGTAGGCCTTTATATATGGCTATGGCCTCAATTTTCTGCTCTGGTGCTGTGCAGGTTTAACACATGGCCTGTAGTGTGGTCCACATGTTACTGCTGTGTGGGGTGATAGTCTGCACCTCTGAATCTGTTTACACAAACCCTCAGCCTTTTCCATGATCTGCCCAGTCTGGATTTGCTCATCATGTCCTTCACACTGATGCCAGTGGTGGGGTGGTTTTGCCAAATCCCACCCAGTTGGGCTTTGGTGTCTATACTATCCTTAGGGAATCAGTGAGGGCAGACCAGGATGCCTCACCTGACATCTCATATAAGCCTTCATGTTTTGTGCGAGGGGCCCCTTTGAGAAGTCTGTCACGTCTGGTGTGGGAGACCCCCTTATATGGGCCTCCTCCATCTTCCAGGCCCCAATAATGAGGAGTGGGAAGGGGGCATCCACAGACACAGAGACTGGTCCTGAGTGCAGTCCGACCCCTCACCCACCACACAAGGCATTGCTGATGTGTGGCCCTTGTGTGTAGGCCTCACTCCTCAGGATGAAAGGATCAGCATCTCTGGGGCATTCAGCCCATCCACTTCTGCTGTGGGCTTCAGTGCAAGTATCCTCAATCTCTGTCAGGACCCATCACTTCGCCGCTCACCTTTGGGGATGTGTCTCCCACTCAGAGGCTTCTCCGGCACATCAATTAGCAGTCTGTATGTCCGATCCAACGCAGCAGGCTCTCCACAGCTGCCCCCAGGAGTCTATTGTCATCACTTCTGTTCTTACCTAGGGTGTCTCAGGGGCAAAGGCAGGCAGTCCAAGTAGTGCTGGCCAGTTATTGTCTCTTCCAGGTCCTAGCTTGAGGCAGGATTTATATAGTGGAGTGGGAGCACTGAATTCACATGTCCGCCAATATGCTCCTCCAGGCCAAACCTCCCCCTCCCCCACAGTCAGTACTGTTATAATGGATTGGGAGCGTGAACCACAGGTATCTGCTTTTAAAGCTAAGGTCTGTTGCTGTGGTAGGAGCTCTGGGCTGGTTGCACGTGAACAAGTGCATACACGTGCGCATGTGTGGGCTGAGTGAATGAGACTACTGTCTAATTCAGCCCAGTGTCCATGAACTGGTAGCCTGTTGCAGAGGGGACACTTCAAGGATTGGTACTGACCTGGAAAGTTCCAGTATGAGTGGGCATTCGTAGTCCGTGTATAAACGTCTATAGTGGTTTACTGAAAATTGTGTGGGCTTTAATGTAGTGCATTCTATGGACGAAATATGTACCAGACCACAGTTTTCCCATAGTTAGGCCTAGAGACTAGGTTGACACATCAACATTATAGTAAATCAGAATCGTAAATGCAGATTTGATATTAATTTCTTTATATCTGCACTGCTTGTGGCACTTATAATTTCATGTGACTCAGCTCCTAATTAGATTCTGGCTCTCCTTTTATGTTTTGAAGGGAAGTGACGAGGCAACTGTGGCAGTCAGTGGAAGGGCTTAGGCTCTCAGAGGAGGTCTTTCAGCAGAACATATGAAATTGCCATCTTGAAAATTCCCAAAATGCTATGCAGGAGGTTTGTGGCAGGGGTGATGATGTGTCACTTTAGGAATGGGTAGAGGCGCCCACCCACATTTTTGAAATTCCCACCCCCACTTAAAAAGACTTTTCGCAAGGGAGAGATGTTTGAGAACATTCCTGGACCCGGGAATACTCCATCTGAAGAAGAAGGCCCAGCCTGAAGAAGAATTCTGACTTCTGACCTTTGTTGGAAGAAGAGAACTCACAAAAGGACTCAAGTACTCCTAAATCCTGGTGGCACTGAGTGACTGGAACTGCTGTCCCTCTCCAAGGGCACCTGCTTCCAGGACCAAAAAAGCAGGACTCCTGACTCTAAGAAGACCCAGCTGAATAAAGAGTACTAGACCCTGCAGGAGACTTGGCTTAAAATATACCTAGTACCAATAGCCTTCCTCTAAGTAGGTAGTGGGTTGCAGGACTGATCAGGAGATGTTTTCTTAGCAGTTGGAGACTAAGGGCTTGAGTTCCATATTTGACAGACAGAGTACTCTGTCGCAAATGTGTGATGGACTACACTGTCTGCCAAACCCTCATTATGCTCGTCTTCTTTAGAGACATGCCCTCTTTTTCATTCTCATAGCCCCTGCTTTCTCTTTCGACAGAATACGTACCCCAATGTTTTGACAGAATACAGACCATTGAAGGAAGAATATTACACCATCTGTCCTGTTTAGGGTGATAATGCAATACCCCTTTCCTTGTCTATCACTGCCTAGGAAAAATTAATAATGACCCCCACAATCTGTGAGAATATTGCCAGGCTGTGGAGGCCATTAGATTTTTTTGCTTTTTAGAAACAAACTCTGCTTTGGGTGCTTGTTTCTGAAAAACAAAACCTTTGCAAATGTTTGCTAGATATCTGTCAAAACCAGCAGTGGCCGTTCATTAAACTTTTAGTACATTGAAAGGAAACGCCATCAAGGAGGTTGCTTTTAATGCACGGGGATGACCACTGGCCAGCGGTCATCTCTACTCCATCCACCAAACTCTAAATCAGGTCCTAAGTCTGAAGTTAAAACCTTTGACCTTAACAATCCGCTTGGTGTATCCGACCTCCACTCCATTGTGTTCGGTTTGAAATTGCACCTAAATCCTAATCCACCATGAACTTTTATTTTTTTCTACAGTAATTGACTTTTTCCTAGATATTTTTTGCCTTAAAACTTAAAAAAATCATACATTTTGTTCCCCTTAATCTGTTTTGATGTTTTTTATGTCCTTTTTCTCTCATTAAATTTGTCTCTATTTTCTGAATTGGTCTGGAAATGTCATTGTATGATGTTCTTTATTTTAAATTGTTGATACTGTATGAAATTAACATGCACTCCACCGGGGATTGCCTACTACTTGTGTTATAGCTACCAAGGGTTGTGCTGAGATTCTCTCAGAAGTGTGTTTTGACCAAAAAAGAGTGTTTTGTTTAGTGTGTAGCAGTGCCTCCCTTTCAAATTAATAACCCAATTTCTGACAGTCTGTATCTCCAAAGGTGCTGTGGCTTGATCTTTTGTGATAGTATGGCTTTGATAGTGTCTCTTATTGATATGTTTTAGTTTGTTATTTTTGCCTTTTATTTGTGGTTGTAGTCATATATGCCATTTTTCTATTGTCCACCATGTGTCTATACTGTGTACAGTTCCATCTTTGTTACGTACCCAGCAATATGCAAATGTGTTCATCAGCCACCCCGATTTTGCTAGACTATAGGGGTGTAGAACCATTTATCCAGTGACATCTTAGGGATTTTGGGGGTCCAGGGCCAAACGTATTTTAGGGGCCCTTGTTTGTAACAGATTTAAATTTATGATCCCGAGTCAGCTCTTTCATGCCCGCTTTGGTCAGGTCACTGACAGTGCACAGGCAAACACCCCCAAATTCTAAATATATTTACATCTAATATTCAGGGACAGTGATGTGTGTTTTCAGTATTAAAACACAGCAGCAGAACACTAATTTTACTGCAAATAATCTCTGTGACTCCCTCCCATTTCTCATACATGAGGCCCTGTTTTGTTCTAAAAGGAACTTTTATGGATGTTGCATGAAACATAAACACAGCATTTCTCTGCAAAATGTCTGCAATAGCCTCTTGCACAGCATCCACATTAAAAATTAATTAAAGAAAAACAGCATTTAAAACAATTTGTTTAAGAATTATTCAAGGTCATCAAGGTAAGATTCTCTGCAGAACAGAGCTGGCTCTATCAAGGGACCCTCTGAAAGGCTTGTGCCCTGAGCCACAGCCCACTTTGCCCATGTATTAAGACTTCTCTGCATATATCTACACTCAGCTGGAAATCTATGTTTATTCATTGTAAGTACTGTTTATTCGGATATATACTAACTCCAATAGGCAATCTTCTAGGTGTTACTAGATGATCTAAAGCAGATGAACCTTTGTGAAGTGGGCCCCTTACATTTTGGTAAATGATGGTGACAATGGCAAAATCATATAGCGCATTGAAAGGTAGAATCTCTTGCTGAGGACCCTGTATTCTGCATGAGAAAGAAGGGAGCTAGAATAACTAAGCAGGTAGATTTTAGTGAAAATCTAAAAGTTGGCATAGCAGCTCCATCAAAACAAAAGTATAATGCTTAATTGGCCTGACTATGAAAACATTTGCCGCTAGTGATCCACAACTAGATCAGCCTCAGCAGACAGTACTACAAGATATTACATTTCAGTTATTCAATGTATGGTCATGGTATTCAATACATGACAATTAGGGGCATTGTCAAATATAGGCTTTACCTTAAAAAAAGGACTTAATAGAAACTAGTTTCTCACCATTTAACCAAAGGAATCCCCTCTCAGTAGTCCTTATGTGGTCTCGACAACTGAGCCATGTAAACATTTTGACCCAACATTCTATGACATTTGCAGTCTTTGCAGCAGGCCAAGAGAAGTAAGTTAAAATAATTAACTCTGGCATTAAACATCCTTCCAATGACTGGGATAAAGCATATGCCTCTGGTGAAACATGAGAGGACTTTACCAGATACAGTGTGCAGCCTTGCCACACTGGAGAATTTCGAGTTCCATTTTAGAGACTAAGTCACAACATAAAATCTTTGACAGGGAAAGCCAGCAGTTGTATGTGATATCATAGCAAAGCGAGTTCATGGAATACCAGTACTGAGAAACCATTTCACCTAAACTGTTTAATTGAAATTTTCAGAATGAATGATATTTGCCATTTCATACAAACTAATTCATAGGATGTATTTTTGTTTGCAATTGGCTTTTGCATGCTTATGTTTTGAGGGGTAAAGTCAATGTTTGCAGGTCTTACTTTTACAATTACTGCAGATGCTTTCAATTCACTGACCCCTCAACTCCCCCTAAACATCATCCATCCTAGCCCCTAAACACACCTAAACTAAACACATCCCTGAACCCTAAAAGCCATTTTTACCCCAAAACTCCACCCATTTCTGAATCCTAAAAATCGTTTTGTACACCTAAACCCACCCATCTCTGACCCCTTAAAACCTCTCATCACCCCCAAACTCCACCCATTCCTGAACCCTAAAAGAGCTAATCATCCTTAAACACTACACATCCATGACCCCTAAAAATACCTCACCACCCCTAAACCCCATCCATTCCAGAAACCTAAAAAAAACTCACCACCCTTTAAACTCCCAAAAACCCTTTCTGTGCCTGAAATTACCCCTCCCTGAACCCAAAAAACACCTACTAGTCCTACACTCGATCCAAGTTTAATGTAATTTTGTAATTTTCCCTAAAATTAACTCTCCATTCAAATGTTTTCCTTTCATTTTTGATTTGTTTGTATTTCCTTAAAACTGTCTTTCCTTAACCCCTTCAGTGCCCGCCCCTTTCCCAGCCCTGTGCCGGCCGTTGTATTAGCGGGCGGGGTTTATGACGAGCTGGTCTCGTCATGGGCACAGCGCAACCGCGGCCCATGACGAGACCAGCTCGTCATGGGCATTGAAGAGGTTAAAATTGGTTTTCCATGATTCGGTTTCCTTCAATGTGGTTTCTATATTTTCATTTTGCCAAAAATTCACATACATCAGTCTGACCTCCGCTCCATCACAGTCGGTCTGAAGTCATGATTAGGTCCTGGTCAACTGCAAACAGTGACGTTTGAGTGGTGATTTCCTTTTTTTTCCAATTTCTGCCTTAAAACTTAAAAAATTCATATCTTGTTCCCGTTTTTGGATTTTAGTCATTTAGGTGTTATTTATCCTATTTTGTCTTCTTATTAAAGTCTTCTCTAATTTTAGAAATTGGTTGTGGGGTTGTATTGTGTTGTTTTTTACATTTTAATGGTCTTGGTACTGCAAGATAGTTTACACGTTAACTCTGTCTGCTCTGTGCAAAGCTGTCAGTGGTTGACCCATGTTTATTTTACCAATGCAGAGGAGATGCAAACAAATCATGTAGATGTAACGCAGATGACCCACAAGGAAAGATGTAATGTAATAAAAGAATAACTCACCATCTGATTACTGTGTTTATTTTACCCTGAATGACTTATTGATGACTTATTCTCATAAAATAAACCAGTTATCTGAAGGCCTCTTGATAGAAATGTACATTATGCTTCACATTCCCAGCTTTAGTGGCAGAGCAAGTAGCAAACGAATGCCTCATTGACACAGGGTCAGTTGCTGCAGTTATATAATACAATGCAGGTTGAAGAGCCAAAGCTATTAAAATCATCCTTTTGGCTGTAAAATAAGTATGTTTATAAGTCACCGACCTGTACTTTTAAGTTTCTTGTAGCGAGAAAGGAGGACTACATTATATGAGATGTATATGCTCTAGAAACTTCATAGCATACCGTTTCTAACCCAAATTATCCTCCTTGTTGACATAGAACTAATTGTCAGATGTGAAGAAAGTGTAAAATTGTTTTGTTTAGTTTTATTACATATATGGCATGTTTATAAGCAAGGGTCACCGCCAATGAGTTAATAACATGATTCAATAAAAAAATTATTCGGACACAACAATCCGCAAAACCTCACAAGTTTGTAAATGTTGAAAAAGTCGAAGTTAATATGAAAAGCGATACATTTATGTATGAGACTGAAATCATATCTTTATTAATGAATTTGCCCATTGAGAACTCTACATCAACCCTGACTCGCAAACATGTAGTCAGGCAGGCTCTGAGACCTGGGTCCGAGGTCACTGATTAATAGGTCACAGGTGAGGTGGCACATAGCCGTAGACCAACACGCAAGCAGGAAATCCTACAGATAGGTGCAGTGACACAACAATGGTCCAGGTAGAATGGCCCCAATAAAGCAAACATGGTTGGAGGGGTATGCGCGCTCCCAAGAGATGCCACATACGTTCGAACATATAGCTAATCAAGACACAGCACACACAGTGATCACATGTTGCCCATGCCAGCCATCTGGACATGTTACCCACTGGGCGCATTGTGTCCATGAAAAGTTGAGGCCCACCTGTACTTTACATTAGACAATTAATTTATGACTCGAAAGGCAGTACTACATTCCCTACCTTTCATAGACCTCCAGAAATACTTTATTGCATTCAATGAACATATATTCTTATCTTTTTATATGGATAACACATAGGAAGTATGCGGTGTTGCTATTCTTGCAAAGCCTATAATTGGTGATTCTAATCGTACATTGGCCGATAAACATGGCAGATGGGCTATAGCTCAACTAAAATCTGGTCTTGTAATCTGTGCAATTTACGCCTCAAATCAGGATGATCCCTTACTTTTTACAGATCTAGAGCTAGAACTGGCCTCTTGGTCTGGACCTCTTATTCTATGCGGGGATTTTAACATTGCTGTAGGGAGGCGTTTTCATACTTAAACATCTGCACATTATAAGGGACGTAAGCCTAGGGTATACAGGGCCTTATGCCAATTGATGGATAGCCATAATCTACTAGATGTATGGGGATTAAGGAAGAAAAACGATGATGGATTTACTTATTTCTCATATCCACACAAAAGTATGTCCGAATTGATTATATTATGTCATCATTAGAGGACTCGCTTTTGCTAGATATAATTAAATCCCCCAAAACGATTTCAGACCACAATGCACTTACCCTTATTTTTGATTTGCCAAACTGTGTGAAGTCGAAAACGCAATGGTCCTTTGATAGAAAGTTACTAGTTAATCACCAATATATAGCCCATATAACATCATGGGCCAAGGAATTTTTCGATTGCAATCAGTTTAGTGCTTCTAGACTAATTGTGTGGGACTGTTTTAAAGCAGCATTAAGGGGGGAGACTATTGCGTTTGTTGCTAAACGCAAAAAGATAGAGGACAACATTAATATGAACCTAATGCGCGAATTGTCTAATCTCGAGACTTATCATGCTACCCAGATACAACAGGGAGCTCCAACCCTCGATACCCTTCAAAAAATACTGGTACTAAAAGCCGAAATTAACAGTACTCTAACTCAAAAAGCTGTAGAAACATATGAAGCCAATAAAAGTAAATTATATGAATCCGGAGAGAATGTAGGCAGATATTTAGCCCTTCGAACACGACAAAAACAATCTCAAAATAAGATCCAGCGGATTGAGTATGAGGGCCAGGAATATTCCTCCTCATACGATATCGTGGAGGTATTCCGAAAATACTATCAAAAACTATATCACAGCGACAACTCATATCCTGATGGCGCCTTAAAAACTTTTCTTAAAAATTGGCTATCGGATCAAGATCTTAATCCTTCGGTAGACGAACTAGTTAAAGAAGATCTCGAAAGAGAAATTTCAATCTTGGAACTGGAGATTGCACTTTCTGATCTTGCAAATGGTAAAGCAGCAGGCCCGGATAAAATCCCACTCGATCTGTATAAGGTGTTAGGTAAACAAATACTCCCATATTTACTGGACCTGTTTCTGGGGGTTCAGTATCATTCACTCCCACCTGAATCCTGGAAACATACCAATACAGCCATTTTTTTAAAAAAAGGAAAACCCCCACATCTCCCATCCTCTTACAGACCCATATCTTTAATAAACTCCGACTCAAAACTCTATGCCAAGATCCTAGCTAATCGGTTGAGTGGAATCGTCGAGCGTCTTGTCTCCCCGTGGCAACATGGCTTTATCCCTGGTAGGGGTACTACGGATCACACACGGAGAGCCATCACCCTATTTGACATCATGGGCAGCATGGGGGGGGGGAGATGTCGATGATCCTTCTCGACGCCGAGAAGGCATTTGATCGTGTTTCATGGAGCTTTCTCTGGAGCATCCTGGAATTTAATAACTTCGGGAATAAGTTTATTAGAGCTATAAAGACCCTATATATAGATCCTAAGGCAAAAGTTTCCATCTGTGGTGTTGAGTCGGAGTTTGTTGAGATACAGAGGGGCACGAGGCAGGGCTGTCCCTGCTCTCCTATATTATTTGCTCTCTATATTAACCCCCTAATTGTAAAATTGCTTTCCTCACCCTGTATTCGGCCCGTTGATATTGGTGTGTCCTCAACGAAAGTCTTGGCTTATGCCGATGACGTGGCCGTCTTAACAACAAATCCTGCTGATGCAGTTCAGGAAATTGAACTAATCACTCAGGCCTTTGGTATCTTTTCAGGTTATTCCCTTAATAGGGATAAAACAATGGTTCTTTGCACAAATAATACGGTTTTTGACAGCCCTCTTAAAGTAAAGCAAGCCACCTATTTAGGTGTCTGCCTCTCTTCTGATGTGAGGGAAATTGACCATCTTAATTATACTCCCTTGATTAATAAAATAAAGACTGACCTCAGGAGAGTAGATAATTTACATCTTTCTATAATTGCCAGGGCTAATTATTTAAAAATGAATATCTTCCCAAGGATACTCTACTTGTTTCGAGCAATTCCGATCCTGCCTGGAGGTAGATTTATTAAGATCATTGACTCCTCCATGTCCAAGTTTATCTGGAGCTTTGGAAAGATCAGAAGAGCCCTACCTTTTTTAACTCTACCCCAGAAGAGGGGCGGGTTAGGCGTTCCCAGTTTAACATTATACTTATGGGCAACATTTCTTCAACATATGGGCCCATTACTCAGCTATAAATCAACCACCTCGCTTAGTATGGAATATTTTATCCCTTCCATTTATGAGCTGAGTCTTGGGACTAAATGTCAAGGCCTATTTCTAAGGCAGGTTGAACCACTATATTATAAAAAGAATTAAGCTAAAGGTAGTCACGGAAGCTTGGAAGGTATGGAAATCTGTATCCAAATATTTAGTAATTCCAAAATTCACAAAATATACCCCTTTATGGCATAGCGCTATCATTCCTATTGGTCTTAATGACTCTACCGCCCGCAGGTGGCAATTCTTAGGTATTAATACAGTGGGTGACTTTCTCGGCCAGGATATTACTTCGTCATTTGGATGGCTGCAGCAGAAATTTACTATTCCAACTACTGATTTTCTGAAATACCTTCAGGTGTATACAAGCATTCGTGACTGTATCCCTAGAATTAAATTGGATAATATCAATCTGTTTGCTATTATTGGAAAACGCTCTACTAGGATCGGCACTCTTTATCAATTGCTGATCCAAAGTACTCCAGATGATGTGGAGCGGGTTGAGCAGGCTTGGGCCACAAGGTTAGCTAATCCAAATGTTGATATCGATCTCTGCCTGGCCCTTTCATCTGAGCTTCTTATTGCATCGAATCTAAAAGCCCAATACTATAGAGTTCTTTATAACCTTTACTTTACGCCCGCAAAGTTATTTTCCTGGGGCCTACGGGCTGATGATAGTTGTCCGAGATGTAGCCAACCCCAAGCGAATTTAATCCATATGTTCGCGGATTGCCCCAAATTAGATTTATTAAAGGCCACGTTTATGGGATTCTGGGCTCAGGTATTTGGTCATTATATCCAAGACTCAATAACTCTTTATTTAATGGGACATGACGACTCTCTTGGTCATAGCACTGAAGAACAAAGGATACTTTTTTTGGGCACCGCTATCTTTCGTATTATTTTAGCTGCGCGGTGGAAGGATTCTGAATTACCCAATTTTCAGATGTGGCTTAGCCGCTTCTTGGCAACATATAAACAGGAGCTTCTAATATATAGCTCCAGAGGTAAAAAAACTAGGCTCCTTGGGGCTCAGATTTGGGCTCCTATTTCCAAATGGTATTTAAAACATAGGTCTAATGACATATCTCCCTTGAACTGAATGATCTGTTCTCTACCTGATTCCTTTGTCTTTAGTTTTTTGCTTTATACAACTAGTCAAATTTAAGTGTTCCTGCTGGGTTTTATATCTATGTAAACCGTTTGTATGATTTTCTATTTCAGATTTACTATTGTATTTTCTGTATATTTTGTGATATATTAGGTTGTATGAATTTTGCTCAATAAAAAAAAAAAAAAAAAAAAAAGGAAAAGGGTCAACTAAATATCACCTTATTAGATGTAACTGTAGGATTACCGCCAAACTACATTTAACTGATTATGGTTTTGGTTGTTGCTTGAGACCAATAAATACCATCGGAGACTGGCTCAGGAGGTGTTGTCCCTGTGCCATTCCCGTAACCCACATAAACATTTATAAGGGTGCTGCTCTTCCCCCTCCTTGTCACTCCCCTTTTTTGTTTCCCACTTGGCTTTGTACTTACTATCTTGTAAGCCTTTGGAGTGTGTTGTCTTCTTGCACCCCAAACTAGTTGTTAAGTGGCTTCCAAGGCTACTTCTTTGATGATAAGAGATACAAAGCATCTTGCCTGGGCTTTTTCAGTCTAACTTTCATCTGTCATTGATTTTGTGAAAGTTACAGGGTTATTGTGTCTCTCCTTCAATTTTGGGAATGGCTTGTAGGACTTGGGTTTAGGATATATGGCATTCATTTATATGATTGTTGCAGGTTTTTATCTAAAATGCTTTTTCTCTCCACTTTTATTTTTCTTATCACTTGATTCGTTCTTCCTATACTTTTCCCTTTATTAGCAACCTCAATGTTCATTGTAGCATTTAATACATTTTGTAAAGAGCTTCGCATAAAATGCAATAATAATCAAATAAAAAGTTAACCATGAAAAAAATAAAAAAATAAAAAAAAGGAAGTATCCAAAGATTACCTATCCTCCCTGAGTTCTCCTTGGACAGGAATATTTTTTCTCTTCCCTTGTTTTACCCTCTTGCCCCATTGCATCATTCTTTGCTTTGACAATGTTGTGCATTGTGGTGGGTGAAAGAAGTTGGGACTTGGCATCAGTCCTTGCATCTCGCTCCTGCGGAAATTCCAGGTGAGAGTTACAGTTTCCATAGGAAGAGCGTTTTTCCATTTGCCAATAACTTTGGTGTCGTTTGAATAATCCTTGCGAAATTTCAAAACTAGTATAATGCTCACTCAACCTGCATTCATGAAAGTTTTGTGGTGATCCATCAAGCGGGGGCAGAGAAAAAAGGAGGGGTGCCAAAATGTGTTTTCCCCTAGTTAATTCCCATAGAGATTTTAGACATGACTACAGCCTAGACCACTGAACAGAATAACACCAAATTTGAGAGAAAGGTAGCTGTTGGTCCAGTAAGTGTCCTTTGTGCAAATTGGCATAAATCCATTCAGTAGTTTTTGAAATATTAAGGAAAGACCAAATTTGTATATATATAGAGATGCGAAGGCTCGCGTACTCTCCCGATCTAATGCTGAGATCTGATTGGCTGCCAACACTTCAATCCAGGTAGTGTTGGCAGACATCTTGGGACTTGTCTTTAGCCTAGTACCAGAATAAAACAAGCATTTGCAATGCAATAGGTCTCGCATTATTAAAGTTTGAGCTATTGGCATTGCTAATAATAATGCAACATCAATAGCTCAGTAATGCGAGACCTATTGCATTGCAAGTGTGGGGGGTATGAAAGGAGGGTAGGAGTACGCTCTGTGTCTGGGGTATGCTAGGTGGGTTGGGATACACTGCGTGTGTGGGGGTATGAGTGTAGGTTTGGAGTGCACTCTGTGTGAGGGGTATGCAAGGAGGGTTGGGGTACACTGCGTGTGTGGGAGTGTGCAAGGATGTTTTGGTATAAAGTGCGTGTGTAGGGGTATGATGAGATGGGTTCTGTGCATAAGGGGATATGCAAGAAGGTTTGGGGTACGGCGGGTGTGGAGGTGTATGCGAGGATGTTTGGGGTACACTGTACTTGTGTTAGGGTAGTGGTGGAAACGAGAACAGTTGAGGTAAATCTGCGGGCTGAAGGTAAGGGTAGTGAGACCACATGCAGGTGGGTTGAGGTTCTGTATGCTGAAGTGAAGCGATGGTGGGAGCAGAGGGTGGGTGAAGAGCGGGTGCAATCACCCATGAATCCACGTCACGCAAGGAGGCCCCGGTCTTCCTGAACCATGGTCATTCTCCAACTGGGACTAGAAGACAAGTTGTAAGACTACCCTGCATTTGTTTACTCGTGGTGCTGTGTCTCCCAAGACTTTAAAAGCTCTGAGATGCAGTTCGCACAGGATGTCTGTTTCTAAAATCCTGTCATTCTGTTGCTTTACTCTGTGCACCGGCATCTGTTTTATTTAAGTTCGCATGGTGCAGTTTCTTTACACTGTGCTCCGAGTGTCTGTTTTCTTTTTTAAATTCATGCCATGACGCTCTGATGTTGAAAGTCCACAACGTCTTTTCTCTGTGTTTGGTGTCCCAGTACACAAAGACCCTGAGTACCAGTTTGGTTACACTGGTTGCTGGGTAGTTTTGTTTTGAAAGACGTGATATGCCGTCTCTCGACGACGTTGTTAATATCCTGGTTCGCAAAGACCCTGACAGGTATTTTGTTAGCAGTTCACTGTGTACGCTGTGTCTGTTTTGAAGCTCCTGAGATGGGGTGTTTTATAGCAGTGTGCTTGGTGTCTGTATTGACAGTCCCCGATATGCCGTTACTCTAGAGTTAATGTATTGTTAAATGCGCCTAAGGGCATGAACAGCGCCGCACTGCCTTTCGGCGGGTTTTGTGCGATGAAATGGCCCTTAAGGAGCATTAAAGCCTTATATAGCGCTACAGTCCAGGATGGGCATTGAGTACAGGCTGAGGGGACGATTTGGTGGTGTGTGTGAGCTCAGCGTTCCTCGGTGGTTGCACTGCCGTGTGTGGATTCAGTGCAGTCAGTGCAGGCTGGGAAGCAGCACTGTGAAGTACACAGGTTGTGCAGTTGCATAGCCTTTGTGCAGAACGGAATTGTAGATGCGAAGCGGGAGTTGCGTCGTACCTCAGCACAGACGGGTTGCTGGCACAGTGCTCTTTTCAAGGTGAATATATTCCCTTCGTTCGGTCAAAACAAACGAGGATGCATATAAATTCCTCTTATCTTTAAAACTAGCAACGAGGGACGGGGAAAGGCACGAGCATAACAAAAACAAGACGGAAGAGCTGGTGTGTCAAGGCAGACACTGAACTATTCGGCAGAAACGGGTATTTTAATTTCCGTGCAAATGATCAATGGACAGAAACTCATCTCTTCTTTCTAGTTACACAGACATCAGGCAGCGCCAAGTCTCGCTTTCGTAATCTGATTCCACATGGGCTACGCTGGCAAAATGTAATTTAAAGGTGCGAGAGTCCGAGTTGCCAGAGCGCAGCCAACAAGAGGTTTACATTCTAGAAATGCTGACGTTTGAGCCCAAAGAACCCTGAGTCACGGTAGAGGGAAATCAAAATATAACATGTTTACTACAGGAACACATGGGAATGCAAAGCCATTAATCAAGCAGGATGGCTCTGTCTCCCTTCACGCCCAGGGAGGAGGGAGATGCGAGCAGAGCATCAAAGGGCTGGGTGAGAAGGGAGGGGGGAATGCAAGGGTCAAAGCGGTAAAAGTGAAAGTAATCGAGCAGAGCATCAAAGGGCTGGGTGAGAAGGGAGGGGGGAATGCAATGAGCAGAGGAGCAGCTGTGCACGTGCATGTGATGATCGTGCACTCAAGGTTCAGGCCAGCCAAAAGACTGTGGGTAGCACTTTGAAAATCCCACATATAAGCCTTTGGCTCGCGAGACCTAAAAAAAGAAGAAAAGGTGGCAGGGTATGAATGTTGTGACCCTTTAGGCCTCTTGGGGTGGACCCAGAGGGATCCTACCAGGGAAACAAACATATTTAACAATGATTTTGCACTGGAACCGCAGCTTCAGCCAAAAAATTAAAAAAAATAGAGAATAACGGGCTCTCGCACTCTGGGTGGGCCAGGCCCTGAGAGCATGCGGCCATTATTATTTTATTATTTTAAGTACATGGGGGGTCTTGTTGAATCCCTTGTGCCCCGGGGACCACCACCTCCCTTGAACTATTAGATTTGTAATAGGAGAGCCTCATGGACCCCCTCAGCCCCGGGGACCACCACCTACTGTGGGCCAAATTATTTTTGATATATGAGAGGAGGTGCCAGGGACCATGACCTCCCTGGCACTAGCCATAATACAACAAAGGAGCGGGGCTCCCTCCTGGATCCATAGATGACACTGGGGACCGCAGCCTCCTAGGGCCAGCTCCTACTATATCTTGGGGTGCCTAACCCAGGGACACGACTATTTTCTGAGGCTTGGTGGGAGCTTTACCTCTTCCGCCAAGCCACAGCAAAAGTTCTGCTTACAGCAAGCAAGAGCTCAGAAATACTTATGCTTGCCGGAAGTGGAGTAGAATTGAATTTCAACCACAGGAAGCTGCATTTTTAGTAACTCCCGATGTCTGAAAGCAATGCTGACTCACGCAGGAAGCAGCGAGCTGGCAGGGACTGTGGGGGCATTCATGCCAGTTGAGACTGGGTGCCCTAGGTGCACTCAGTACTAATGGCCAAGCCCTTTGAGGTTGGGGTCCCCATGGCAGAAATCGGCCCGGGGAGGTGGCCATGCAGCCCCCCTCTCCTAGTAGTTGTAAAAAAAAAGGGCCAAACTGTGGGGGGTGGGGTTCTCAGGGATAAAATCAGCTGATGAAGTGGGGCCACTCATCCCCCCTCCCCTATTACAAATTGGCCAGGCCCCAGGGGATGGGGTTTCTGGGGTCAAAATCGACTACAGAGGGGGGCCATATAGCCTCCCTCCCCCATTGCAAAAAGGCCTGTTCCTGAATGAAGGAGACTCTGGGGCCGAAATCAGCCTAGAGAACGAGGGCAATGCGGCACCCCTCCCCTAATAACATTTTTAAAATAATAAAGGCCCCCAGCCCCAGGTAAGTTGCTGGGGGCCTGCCCCCTTTCTCAACCACTCTGGAAACGTGCCTTCTTGAGGGCCCTTGGGGGCCAACAACCTCCAATGTGACCTTCAGTAAGTCCCACACAGCGGGATTACTGAGAGTTAGTCAGATGCCACAAAATCTTTTCTCTACAACTCTGCAAATGCGCCTCACGGCGCCCTACTGGTTGGGGAAAAAAGTCCCCATGGATATTGAGGGTCCTTGGGGCCAGGAACCCATCATGTTACATTCAGTAAATCCCTCATAGCGTGATTGTAAGAAAGGTCATTCGTGGCCCTCCCCCTTTGTCCAACACCCTGCAAATGCGCTTCCTGGCAAGCTACTAGTTGGGGGATGAAGTCCCCCTTGGCTTCTGATGGTCGTTAGGGGCCAAGACCTGTTACTGTTGCCATCCGTTATTCCCATATAGCAGGACTGCTAAGACCTTGTCGGAATGCACCACCCTTGGGGGATGAAGTCCCCCTACTGAGGATTGTTGAGGGCCAGGAACCCCCAGTGTTGCCACAAGTATGTGCCCCACAGCAGGATTGCTCAGACCTTGTTGGAGGTCCTGTCCCCTTTCTCGATCACTCTGTAAGCATGTCTCCTGGTGCACTACTGGTTAGGAGATTAAGTACCCTTGGCTGCTGAGGGTTGTTGGGCACCAAGAACCCTTAATGTTGCCAGAAGTAAGTCCCCCACAACAGGATTGCACACACCTCGTCAAAAGCCCCACCCCCTTTCTCAAACACTCTGCAAATGCACCTCCTGTGTCACTACTCTTGGAGGATAACGTCTAGGGGTGAGAGCGCCGGTAAACTCCTCTCTGCCCGTGGTTGGCAACGTTTTATGGAGCTCCACGTTTCGAGCAGAGCGCGGAGTGGCAAAACTCAGCAAACTCTGCTGGTGGAGTGAAGTTTCCCACCCACCCCTATCAGAGACACACACCTCCTCACAGACCCACTCAGACAATCATAAGCCAACTTACAGCCCCACTCATACTCTCTCACACCCACTTACAAACCTACTCAGACACTCATACTTCCATTGAAACACTTAACGCCTCTCTCCACCACTTCTGAAATGCAAGGCTGCACCATATTTACAAGAATGTGGTGCGGCCTTGCATTTCCCCCTGCGATGGCTCTAAGTTTAGCAACTTAGCCCCAATGCAGGCACCCTTGCACCATAGTGCTAGGGTGTCTGTGTGCAGGGAGGATTGTTTATGTGTAGGAAGGTGCCCCTTCCTGCACTTGAACAATCCTAAAATGCCATTCTCTCACTTTCATGTGTGCTGCTTCAAGCAGCACACATAAAAGTGACAAAATTGCATTTTTTTAAAGATTGTTTATGTACAGGAAGGAACATCTTCCTGTACATAAACAAACCATGGCAATTTGCTTTTTCCATGTGTGCTGCACAGGGCAGCACAGTTGGAAAAAGAAAAAACGAGGAGAAATAAGGCATTTATCCTTGTTTCGCCAACTTAAGGCCAGGGTTTACCTGGTTTTAAGTTTGGTGCTGCCTCCTATGTATTCCACCCTTGTACATAGGGGTCCGCGTCAAACTGAATGGGTGTTGCGGTGGAACGCCAACTGTAACACCCACTGCCCAGTCCTTTCACACTAACCATAGCATGAAAGGGGGTCTTCTGTACAAGGCAGTAAAAGACAACAGGAGTATAACCCTTAGACCAGGTTGAGATCTGGGTAAGTAAGCGTAATTTACAACAATGTCTCAACCGGATTCAATGAGGAAAGTAGATACATATGTATGTACATGACATTACAAGGCAGATGAAAAAAGGGGAGACTCCCAGTATTCTTTCAAAAGTGATCATGACATCATATATTTAAAATCTCAGTTTATACAAAACAGTTATTGCAGCACTGTGAGCATAAATTGAGAAGGCAACCCAAAAGAACTTTGTGCACGTTGTGCTCATGATGCAATGAGTAACGGCGCAAGTGACAAGTGAAAAACGCAGCGAAAGACGCAAGGTGACAAGGTGATGAAAAAATATGTACATGTTCAGTAGATTTAGTTCTTGTCAGTAATTAGACAAGATATATAACTTTTTATGAACCAAAGTTGAGTATGCGCAGTGAGTTGCGCTGTAAGATCGGTCGACGGCGTTTCGATCCTATTTAGTCAGGATCATCTTCAGGACCGGGTTGCAAAATTTTTGGGTGCTCTACGGTAACAAGGAGAAGCTGACAGGTATGTCCACTGGTTGGTCAATGGCCCCGTGTGGAAGGTGGCACCGTGGATACGGTATGTCCGAGGTCAGTGGAGGCTGAGTACAATTGTGGTGTTCTCCGTAGAGGGCCGGGAGGAAGTTGGTGGCAGGGTCGGGACCCCGATCCACTGCGCGGGTCCCGGAAAGGGTACCTTGACAGAGAAGGATGTAGGTGGCAGGGTCGGTGCCCCGATCCACTGCACTGGTCCGGGAGAGGGTACCTTAGAGGAGAAGGAATCAGTCCAGGTAATTAATCCGGAGGCCGCAGGGATGCTGTGATTAGGTCCTGGCCGCCACGGTCGTGTGCGGTCTTGGCCAGTAATTCGAATTAGAAAAACCAGTGAAATTTAGCAGTTATAGTTAGCTGAGCTAACTAATAACTTAGGCCCCCATATTCTACTTCCTAACTATAATGTCAGCGTAACCGTTGTTTTTTCAGTATATATATATATATATATATCTCTCTACACACATATTTACATACATACATACATACATAAACCCTTTCAGGCATAGAGTGACGCATAAATTATGCAAAAAAAGAAGCCGAGGACTATGGGTAGTTCTCATGTTTAGGTGGAAAGCAGCACCAATACAGAGCACTCTCAACACCAGCGACACTCTAAATTTGCTCACCTCAAATTTGCTTTGCTATCAAAGTCTTTAGGCATAGAATTAGCACAGTGCCATCCATGCCAAGATTGAAAGGGACACAGTCTTTTGCCATTTCCACATTAAAGTCTTTAAGCATAGGATTAGCAAAGTGCTATCCATGCCAAGCTGTAAAATGGCAAAGCCTTTTACCACTCCAGGCACAGCATTACAGCTTTGGGTTGGTAAAATACCATCCAAGCAAACCTGAAATGAATAGAAGCAACCCCTGACACATGTTTCACTCTCATTAGAGCTCTTTAGAAAGGTATAGCTTTGTCCAGACACAAGGGAGAACCCAGTATAAGACAAAACAAAACCCTTTCAGGCATAGAGTGACGCATAAATTATGCAAAAAAAGAAGCAGAGAACTCTGGGTAGTTCTCAGGTTTTTGTGGAAAGCAGCTCCAATATAGAGCACTCTCAACACTAGCGACACTCCAAATTCGTTCACCTCAAATGTCTGCTTTTCTATCAAAGTCTTTAAGCATAGAATTAGCACAGTGTCATCCACACCGAGCTAGAAAGGGACAAAGTCTTTTGCCATTTCCACACGGATAACCCCTACGTTGTACATCTTGCGAGTGCGCATGGGTTATTTAAGAAGAAGGACGGCGAGGAAGGAGAGTGGCCATGGTGAGGAGGAGGCAGCAACAGCAGGTAAGTGCTTTTTTAATTACTTTATAATTACTTTGGGAGAGGAGAGGGGAGGGGGCGGAGTGGAGCAAAGTTCCACTGAGTTTTTTTCCAACTCTGTGGAACTTCACGTAGAGGCACTACGCCTGCTGCGCCGAGGGTTACAAACTAGACATTTAATTTGAGTAAATGTGCTGTAACATTTTATTTTATTGTTCCTAGATTAATAATAATTATTTTAAAATAATTTACATTATTTCACTTAAAATTATTGCCAATATATAAATATATTTTTATGGCTTAACCTTCTTATTTTTCTTGTACTTTTGTAAACTCAGTCTTAGATATCTCCACCCCGTATCTGAGGGGGTGGATACATGTAAGTCTGCACTAAGGTGTACATCTACAATCAGGAATGGTTAACAATGAAAAAGGTTGACTTACAGTTAAGAGCAAGAGTAAATGTGCATGTGAGTAAATATACACATTTAAAATTACTTTTGTGAATAGGGCCCGGTGTTTGGTGGTCCTCTTCCAGTGAAACTGAAAGTGTTTTTATCAATTGCCTGAAATTGCTACTTCAGTATTCCTAGGGTTTGGAAGAGATTAGAGAGGCATACATGGTGATGTGAACTTGTGCCCGAGAATTTAAGAAGGTCAGGTTGTGTCACTTCATTTTCTTTGGAACTTAAGTACAGAAAGGGTTTTACCAACTGGTAGAAATAGGATTCGAGGTAGATTGAGGTTGAAGGAAGTGGCCTGATTAGGGTCACCCGGGTCACTAATTACCACCTCTCAGCTTTCCATACCAAATGAAGAGTCGGTCAGATAGTAGAGAATACAAACCAATAACTGTTTATTCATATACACTCAGAGCGGAGCCCAGTCTGCCCAGCCGCTAAGAGTGTTGCAGAGGGACTGAACTCGACAAGCATAAAGATACATTATGTACGTTTCGCAACTGGGCTAAATCACACTCATAGTGGAATCTTCCAGGCAGGTGCAGCTAAGCAATGGAATACAAAGAACAAAACAGTCTCAGAGCTCATATCTTACACAAAGTTGCGAATTCCAAGGTTGTTCCAGTTGGGCCCATCACCAGAAAAGTGGGAGAGGCCCTCTATTGGGTGAGAAAGGTATGCGCTAATAGGAACAGTGTGCTCATTACGGGAAAAGATCTGCATGGCAAAAACGAAACTCAGACTGAAGCATTTCTCGGAATTAAACTAGATAGGTTTCGAACAGCCTAAAATGGAGCCTGCAAATAAAATGACATAGCGAATGCTTACTTACACAAAGCAACACGGAAATGTGAACATTTCTAATTTAACAGACCCTCCTTTTAGTATGAGCTAAAACATTTTCTAGCAACTACAAGGAAAACAGAGAAATCTTTAAAACAGGAAACCACAAACAATAATACCAACAAACCCTTATGTGCATTCCCTGTTGTCTGTATCAGGGAAGGAAACTGTGAGGAGGGAAGAAGTCTTGAAAATACCCTCATAAATGTTCATGAGGTTGTCTCTTTCTGCACCATAATTGCAGCATGAATCAATATTTTCCATTTAGGAGTGAGAACAGTGGTGCAATAGGAGCAACAGAAGGGAAGGCATTGAATAAGAGCACAGCAAAGCACCAATATCACAATAATTTAAATTATCTTTTCATGAATCCAACCCCAGCCACCAAAGAGAGACCAACTCCAATTTCCACTTTCCATTCCCTTGACATTCTCGAGGATGTCTAGAATATGCTTGGTGATAGTCTTTTGCATATTCTTGATCCCGATTACACATTGGTCACCCACTACCTTGCATACACCACCACTCTTAGCTAAGATGAAATCTACCGCATATCTAGTCTGCTCGGAATATAGTTGCATACTTTCAAACTGAGTAGTGATGTCGCGTAAAGCTACCACGGTAGTATTGGATAAAATTTGCAACTTGCACCCATAGCATTCTCTAGCCTTTTCACCCCTGGCCATAGAAGTACCACCCAAAGTGAAAATAGATGAAAGAATGTATCCAAAAGTGATCCCATTACTATAATTATTGATCACTATATCAGTCACTCTCTCACAAAATTCCTTGGTCAGAGTCCTTTTAACCCAGGAGACATTAGGCTTAGTGTATTTGCAGGGCACGCCCAAAAGCAACACCATCCCAAGAGCCACATCGTCTGTGCAATTATGAACATTCGAATATGTGCCATTAGACAGAAAGTAGAACCCTGGATGTGCATAAATTGGCCCTTCATAATCTTCTGCAGCATATCTAGTGTTCATTCCGAAAGTGCTTGGGTCTTTGTCATTCACTAAAGGGATCGTATTTGTACAACACTATTCCAGAACAGTTGATATATAAAGAGGTGTCTGTGCTATTCGCAATAGGACAACAAGCAGGATAATAACCAGCCTCCCGGGTGACTATCAATTCCTTGTAATGCCAACCCAGCAGTCTGACATTCTGTTCTTCCATATAAAAGTTGTCACAGTATGTGTTAGTATCACAACCTGCATAACCCATTCCCAGTGGCTTTCTATAATATAAAAAAGGTCCTGGATAACCAAAAACAAAAACTCCTCTTACTTCTGTAAATTGCGGTGGATGAGTATATATATAATTGACAAGGGACAATGGATATGCATTCCATAAACTATAGACAGATTCAGTGGGGTAACAAGCTGTCCCCTCTCCAAAAATCATTTGTGTGTATCTAAAAATATATTGCTCGGGCTGTCCTTTTATTTCTTGTTGGGGAGATAACCTCAACCTTGGTATGTAAAGGCACATCTTGATCATTCTCCAGAACCCATGACAGCCCGCATAATATCATTAACAGCAAAACCATAAGAATGAAACATATTACTTTCTGTTTTCAGGTCCACACCATATTATGTTGAGCAACAAGAATCATTGGCTGCTCTTTCTCAACAACCGGTCTACCGAAGGGTTGCATAACAAATGATGGAAAAAGGGGGCAAAAGGCAAAGAAAATATACAAGTTCCCAGTGTTCATCAGAGCCTCACTGGTACAGGCTCCTATTGTTCATCAATACGTTGGCGCTCTTGAGCACTGGCGGTGGAGCTTCCTCTGTCATAAGCTTGTATCTCACGTTGATCATGATAGTATACCTTCAGAGCATACTTCAGTCTTCCCTATATAATGTTCAAACTACCAAAATAAAGCCAGCAGAAATCTTCACTAATCTCAACTAATTCTGTTGGTACTATGACTTAGTACAACTTGTCTTGCGCAGTCCATCCCTAATCTCTTTTCTCCTTAGACACAGTTTCCCTCAGCCAAGGGCGCAAATTATACCTGGTAGCCCCAGGCACCGTGTGGTCAGTGAACAGAGGCTCCTGGATAGTTTGTATTTCTGGGGGAACAGCCTCATTCAATACCACCTCATTCTCTTTGTCCATCTGCATCCACGTTTGCTGGGCATCACTGAATTGGACGAACCGGGGCACATGCTCACACTCTGAATCCCCAATTCTGTCCTTGACCCACTGGTTGTAGGGTAGGGGTAAAGGAACCCTCCGACAGTGGATCGCATGGACCCAGTTCTTATGACCAGCAACCTTCACAGCAGTTAGCGTCACCAACAGGACCTGTTCTGGGCCCTTCCAGAGCAGCTCCAAAGTTTTCTCCATCTGCAAATGGCGCACCAGGATGTAATCTCCGGGCTGGATATCGTAGACGGGTCCCTCAGGTGTGGAAGGTAGGGACTCACGTACCTGTTGGTGAATAGAACATAAACTTTCGATTAACTGGCTGAGATAATCGAGCAGTACAGGGTACTCAATATCTGAAAACCTAAGGGGATGCGGGACGCCCCAGATATTTGCTGGGTAACAAAACACAACCTCGTAGGGTGACAATCTTGTCCTAGAATGTGCTGTCATTCTTGTTGACAAAATGGTAAAGCATCTGACCATTGTAATCCTGTGGTTTCCTGTATCTTTGACAACTTCAGTTTGAGAGTACCATTGCACTTCTCAACTAGACTTGCTGACTGTAGATGATTGGCAGCATGGAATTTCTGGTTTACATGGAGACCCTCACGAATAAATTAAATCACTTTCGCATTAAAATTACTTCTGTTGTCACTCCAGATAACTCGGGGCAAGCCAAAAGGAGGAAAGAACTCTCTCAGGAGTACCTTTGCAGTCATAATGGCTGTATTATCATTATTATCATTAGAAGGGTAAGCCTCAACCCATTTACTAAATGCACACACAACCACTAACACATATTTAAGATTGTTGCATCTCTCTAATTCAATATAGTCCATGTGCAGGACCTCAAACGGAAAAGTGGGTGGTGCGAAATTACCAGATACAGTTGCGGTACCCTTCCCTGGATTATGCATCAAGAAGACCATACAATACTTCACTAAATGCGCAGCTGTCTTAGAAATATTATCATTCTGCCATACAGGAGCAAACGGCTTACAAAGGCCTTTTGCACTGATATGTGCTGGACCATGTGCCATAGTAACCACAGGAAGAACATATGCATCTGGCAAGATCCATCTCTGTTTCCCTGGTTTATCGATCCAACATCCTTCCTCCTTCAACTATGACGTACTCTCCTGCCATTTCGCTAATTCCTCCATAGTGGCTTCACTTTGTATCTCTTTTACACTTTCAAGGGTATTCACAAACATAACAACTTCAGGAACCCAACTAGCTGGACCTGCTACAAACATACACTTGATCTTTGTTCAGACTGTTTCCTTGGCCGTTTTTATCTACAAAAGCATTTCCCCTTCCCTACTTCACCAGTAATCTTTCTGTGGGCTCTACATTTAATAATAGCCAATTTCTAAGGGAGTGCTAGAGCAGATAAAAGCCTCAATATGAGGTGCCCATGCTGAATCTTGGTACCATGGGAAGTAAGGAACCCCCTCTCTGCCCAGAGTCGCCCAAAATAATACGTGGCTCCAAAAGCATACTGTCTGTCAGTCTAAATATTGACAACCAGTCCCTCACTCAATTCGCAAACTTGAATAAGAGCAACAAGCTCAGTAGCTTGAGCTGACTGATAGGGGACCCGTGATGTCGCTACCACTGTGCGTAACGTAGTGACAGCATAAGCTGCCGTCGTGATACTGATCCAGCGGTTTACAAACAACAGATACTCTACTACCATAAACTCCCCTGGGCCCATCAAACACACAATTTGAGTAAAACCGCTGGGTGTCCAGTTTATATGTTTTTACAAATATTCAGGATTAGTCTAGAAAACCTTCACTAACCCTTCACAGATCAAAACGTTCTTTCCTCTGGTCAATGGACCATTAGTTGAACTAATTGATGGTGATAATGACATAAAGCTAACTTACTTATACTTTAAATTGAAATAACCACAGACTCCATTAGCGTTTTAAAATGTTATCTAAACTTAGAGCATGTGAACCACTTCAAAAATACAATACAGACACTCTCATTTGTTTGTAAAGAAAATTCAATTAACCATTAACACATACTTCGAACACTTGCAAGGACTTTTACTCAAAAAGGGAGAGGACAGAGAGAAAAGTTCATCTGCAAATATCATGAAAAATAAAATTACCAAGAATGGTGTGAAGACCAAACCCCTGGCCAAAGGGCTGGTAAGTGTCCCCCGGGATAGTGCGGGTGACAAAGACTTCAGGACAGGATAGCTATCTCTCTAACACCGATGATTGCATCGCACCCCTCTCTAACACTCTTCCTCCTAGAGATTCTTCCGCAAGTCTTCTTCTAACCCAATTAAATTAGGAAAGTAAGATCTTCTTCAGATTCTACATTCGATTCTTCATCAATATCTCCCAGCATCCCTCCCAGCATCAACATCACCCGTTACACCGACAGCATCTCCCCTCTGCAGCATTCAGCACTTTGCGCTTCTTCTTCTCTTGTACTCACTAACTAACTAAATTTACCTCAATTATACATTTCGTTCAGGATGTTCTACCCATTAATTGTTCAATATTGTAAAATTTGAAATCTAATTGGTCAGGCAAGGGGAGGATGATCATCACACCATGCTTACATATCACTTTTTCAGTTAGCCCATTGCTAACAAACCCAACCTCTTAATTTGTATTCATTCACATTCACATTTCATCTGCAACAAATGCAACAAACATGTAGACTCATTCATTTAGTTCTCAGGCTCAGGCATACTGCGACCTTGTCCTCTTCCCGACCCGCCTGTCATTCTTCAGGACTGACTTTCAATTGTCATGAGCAAAACCCACATGACTCAGCTCACCTCAGACATACTCGAGAGGCCCAAATGCACACTAATGATAAAGTCAAAAGACAAATATTAGTTTCAAGAATAAAGTGGTCACACTGTATACCACCCACCTCTACTCTATTCCCTTTTACTTATTATTACTTTCCCTGCATTAGCATTAGTATAAAAGCTTGTTTTCTTTCCAGCAAAGCAGATGCCATGCACGCGAGCCTTCACGCCACCATATTAGTGCCTTCTGCTCATGCGCAAGAATTTCCCTCCAAGCATTAAAACGTCATACTACGTAGATGTAGTTGACGCATGCGCAGTAAAGATTTCCCGTTTAGAGCATTTTAGTCCTTCGTTCATTCTGTTAACGTTAGTAAACACATAGGCAAGCTTCACTGATTCATTTGTTTATGTGGTGCGCGTTAGTTTTACACAAAACAAAGTCAATAACAGGTTAGTAAGTTAAAGGAGCAGATTGCGTACGAGAAAGTCTCTATTCTACGATTCCTTGCTCCATCAGTACCACCTGGTAATTTAAAACAAGAGCCATCGACATATAATTCTCCTTGGGTGTCAGATAAGGGAACATCAGTCAGGTCTACCCATACTTTGCCTCTTCTTCCGTCCGATAGATACAGTCATGTTTGTCGACTGCATCGTTCTCCGAAGGGAGGGTTAGTAATGTGACTGGACTCAGAGTGGTACATCTTTTAATTGTAATATGCTTAGCAAAGAGGGTCAATTCATAGCCAGTGAGATGTGGACTGCTGAGGTGCTGTGTCTTCATCTTATTCAAAAGTGTATCCACAGCATGGGGTACTATAACTGTGAGGTCAGTATCAAGCACGAGACCAGCCGACTGCCTGATTGAAGTGGCCACAGCCGCAACCGCTCTCAGACAGCTCGGGAGGGCCCTCACGATGGGATCAAGCACAGCAGAGAAATAAGCACAAGGCCGTTGCTTATCCCCAAACATTTGTGTTAGGACAGAAAGCCTGAAACCTGCCGATCTCGTGGACAAAGAGCACAAACGGCTTGCCATAGTTAGGAGTACCAAGCACTGAAGCCAAACAAAGCACAGTTTTCAATTGCTCCAAAGACTGATGACATTCAGGCGTCCAAGGCAAAGGCTCATGCACTTCATTCATTGTTAATGCAAGCAATCATTTGATTAGTAACGAGTAATTAGGTATCCACTGCCGACAGTAGAAAGTGATACCTGTAAAAGCACGCATATCTGTCTGAGTTTGTGGAATGGGCATTTTAACAATAGTACTGATACGCTCAGGCATCAAACTCCTACCCTCCTTCAACAGTAGGTGGCCTAAGTAGGTGGCCTCCGGTTGAAAATAATGAAATTTTGAAAGCGAAACCTTATGTCCATGATGGGCCAAATGTAACAACAATTTGACTGTACTATCTTTGCAACCCTGTTCCGTATCAGAAGCAATAAGGAGGTCATAAACATATTGCACTAATATATTACCTGGAGGAAATGACAGGGAATGCAAATGACCTTTTAATGGTTGACCATAAATACTAGGACTGTCTGTATAGCCCTGAGGAACACAACAGAATATAAAGCTTCTACCATCTAGTGTGAACCCAAACAAATATCTACTGTCTTTATGAACAGGAATACAAAAAAAGCATTTTTCAAATCAATAACAGAAAAGAATTTAGCGGGAGAAGGAATCATCATCAAAAGTGTAGTAATATCAGGAACCACCAGAAACTGTGGAACTACTATTTTATTAACCTTGCGCAAATCAATCACAAAATGATAAACATAATCAGCATCTTCAGAGGAGCCTGAGGGGGCCCTTTTAAGAATCAGAAGAATAGAACTTTTTCAGGTATTGCCAGATGTTTCCTCAACTACTCCCTTTTGTACTAAATCCTGAATGATCTGAAGGTGAGCCCGATCTCCTGCCAGCGGTATCCTATACCGAGCAATACGGGGCAAAACAACATTCTCCTTAACTTGTATAGAAACTGGTGGTATATTCAACAGTCCTACATCTGTGGCACCTGTAGCCCATCGAGTGGGTGGGACATCAGCAAATTCAACTGGAAGTGGTGCATTCTGAGACAAACATTGTCCATATTGTAATCATCATGATAATACTGTCCATCATGAGGGTCATCAAAGTATTTATTATCAGAGCGACCCTGTGAAACCGTAGCATTCTGAGCTCTCTCAGTCCCCCTAGCTCTCCCACCAGAATCTCGCCCTCTAGGAGCCACAACTTTCTGTAAAAGCACCGGGCACTGGCTACGCCAATGACCTTCTTCCTTACAATAGGCACACTGATTTGGTCCTAAGGGTGTTGTTGAGGGCTGCCTGCTGGTATGCGGAAGGTGTCTAAGAGGACCACCTCCTCCCCTATTATTGCCCCTAATCGCTTGCTGCATCAACACCTTCGTTTTTAAATCCTTATGTTCCTTATCAGTCCTATCCTTTTCCTCCTGATCTCAATGTTCATAATTCTGGGCCATGTTCAAAATAACAAAAGGGGAAGAGGGGGACCAAGTACTCTCAGAAGCCTGTAAGTGAGTCGCAATTTCAGGAATATGATTAGAAACAAATCTGTCAACAAACAAACAAACTCTTCCCTCGATTGACATATCCTGCCCACTATAATCCAAAAATGTATCTTCAAACCAAGTAAAAAAATAAGACACACTTTCATCCTTCTTCTGCCGACAAGCCGTCAATTTGTCCCAACTTACATTCTTAGGTGGAATAAGGGAATTCATATATGTAATAATGCGGCCTGGCAAAGCAAGTATCTCAGCTCGGGGTTTATCACCTGACTTCCTCTCCTGATTCCATCCCTTAATCACATCCCATGTACCACCCAACTCCGCGACATGATATTGAGTATGAACCTGTCTCCAAACATCAACCGGAACAAGGAGACCAGAAAACATTTTAATATCAGCAAGTCATTAAAGTAGAAGAGGCAGCCTCTGTCAATTCCTTATAATAAGCTGTAGGATTCTTCCTAGGATCAGGTAAATGGGCTTGAGGGCTAAAACCTCCCTCCTTTTCCATGGAGTATAAACCCATTGTTCCTGAAAACGAGCAGCCCCAGCTGGTCTAGTAACCATCCCTTGCTGATCTGTCAACCTGATTTGAGCTCCTCTCATGTAATCTACCCCTGTAAGCAATGAAAGTTGTAATATTCCCAAATACCTGGCCTGGCTCCAAGTCAGCCACATATACGCGATCTTTAATATCAAACAAAATTTGAGGCGCTTCTATCCCAATGTGTTTCTGCCAAAGATCAATCGACGTGGCGGACATGTGCTTATGGTCATGTTGCTGTATAAAGGGTTCAAAATCTCGCATACCTTCCCAAACATCCTCCACACTATAAATCACATTAGGAACCAACTGCGCAGCCTGGTCAGCTATTACTTGTTTCTCTTCATCCCCTACCCCAGATTGCACTAACCGACCTATTCGCTCCTTAAATGTCATCCAATCTCTATCCTTAAATCCACGAACCGGCGTCTTGACATTCTAAGGTACTAGAGGATGAAAAACCATGGAAGGAGAAACAACAGTAATGTCAGGTACAATCGTTGCTGGCGCTTGCACCGGAGGAGAAAGAACAGAAGATACAGGAGTCAAAACAGCTAGGAGTCACAGTAGTCAAAAATGGCGAAGACAAAGAAGGAGCATGAGGTGCAGTAGCCAAAGCCATCACAACAACCGCCGTAGATACAGGAAGAGTCAGAACAGATGAAACAGGCTGCTGGGGCTGTAAGGGAACAACAGGATTTATGCTCTGTGGGGCACAAGGAGGCAGAGGTCAAGTATCTAACAATTCCTCTGCAAAAGTATCACCTTCCTCTTTAGCTAAATAAGACTTATCTATAGGCAAACACAATCTTCTATCTTCACATTCAATTCCAGACTTTTGTTTTTCTCTATCATATGCCACAGCTTTTTGCGTCAATGTCTGCTGTTTACCCTTCCGTGCACCTCTTTACATTTTTAAACCGTCTCTGTTTAGCCTCCTTCTGCCAGGGTCTGAGGAATCAAACATAGACTGTCTACTTCTTTTCGTAAATAATTGCTCCTGGAAAAACCCAAGTTTTTGCTCATCAAAAGTGCCAGTCAGCTGCCTCTGTAACTCTGCATTGTCCCTCGTATATTTGTCCCATAATGTATTAAACATAATGGGGCCAAAACCATGCTTCACATAAAATACAATTATTGCTCCCTTCAGGAGGCATCGGTTGAGCTTCTTCAAAACGAACATCTGCAGAACAACCACGACAAGACAAATATTTTTTTTTACTAAGGCTGGGCATTTTAAGAAGAAAACAAGTAGGTAATTTTTACCTAACAAAATAATTACAAATACTTTTACCAAAAGCGGTCCTAAGACCGTACCAAACTCAAATCACAATAGTACCATATTCACAAAGAACCGAAACAAACTCACCTGTTATCAGTAGCACAAACAAACCAATTGTCCACTGCCGACTCTTCAGACCAAACGGTCATATCCAAGGGTTTCGCCATTTAGGACTCTGCTGGGCGAGGCACCATCCAGCAGGACAGAAGGGGCAGCTGCGAGCAAATATCACTCTTCGTGTAGGGATCCCTGAACAATCGGTTCGACCCAACGATGTCTTCGGCCTCCCCCATCTGCGGAAAGGGGATGGATCAATCGCCGGAAGGAGTCCCTGTTTGGGCACCAACTAAATGAAGTGGCCTGATTAGGGTCACCCGGGTCACTAATGACCATTTCTCAGCCTTCCATACCAAATGAAGAGTCGGTCAGACAGTAGAGAATACAAACCAATAACTGTTTATTCATATACACTCAGAGCGGAGCCAAGTCTGCCCAGTCACTAAGAGTGCTGCAGAGGGACTGAAATCGACAAGCATAAAGATACATTATGTACGTTTCGCAACTGGGCTAAAACACGCCCATAGTGTAATTTTCCAGGCAAGTGCAGCTAAGTAATGAAATACAAGGAACAAAACAGTCTCAGAGCTCATATCTTACCCAAAGTTGTGAAGTCCAAGGTGGTTCCAGTCGGGGACATCACCAGACATGTGGAAGAGGGCCTCTATCTAGTGAGAAAAGTATGCGCTAATAGGGATAGTGTAATCATTACGGGAACAGATATATATGGCAAAAACAAAACTCAGACTGAAGCATTTCTCAGAATTAAACTAGATAGATATTGAACAGCCTACAATGGCGCCTTCAAAGAAAATGGTGCCATGAATGCTAACTTACACGGAGCAATACGTAAATGTGAACATTTCTAATTTTACAAGGTATGCACCCAGGCTTATCTAAAGGCAATGTGTAAAGTATTTGTACACACACACACGATAAATACACCAGTATTTGTACACACACGCACACGATAAATACACCACAAAAAGACTCCAAACAGGTAACATTTCACTGCTGTGTGCTTAACTCAATTCTTGGCCTACATTGTGCTGTGTGCAGGGCGAGGAATTATATGTGCCAGAGAGATGGTACAGAGCAGAAGAAATAGCATAACAGGCTGTGTGTGGGCATGGGTGTTAGAAATGGGGGTCTCTAGTTGGAAGTGGCTTGCACCCTGGCCAAGTAGGGACCCAGCCGTCTAGTCGGTATAAGGGTATTACACGCCTAAGATAACCCCTGCTCACCCCCAAAACACACACAGTAACACAGTGAAAACACTATAAATGAACTCCACATCAGATTAGAAAAATAAAGTAAGAGAATGTACCATCTGAAGCATTTCTCTACTCAGCAATGCACATGGCAGATTTCAGGGCATCAAAAGAGGTCTGACAGGCATCAATCCAGATCTATTTCCATGGCTGCTTCGTCAGCTCAGCCAAGGGCCCCACAATGGTGCCATACACCTTGACAAATCTCCTGTAATAACTGGTGGGACCTAAAACGGCTCTCACCTCAGTCTGTGTCTTGTGGGGCTCCCAAGCCAGAATGGTGTCAATTTTCAGTTGTAGGGATGCCACTTGGTCGCTTTCTACCTGGTGCCCTAAGTACATCACAGATCCCTGCCCTATCTGCCACTTACTGGCCTTAAAAGGGAGGCCTGCCTTCTGCAAAGCATTCAACACTTCCCAGAGGTGGCGCAAGGGTTCTTCCCAGCTGGAACTGGACATTGTGAAGTCATCCAGATAGGCAGCACTGAAATCTTCCAGTCCAGCCAACAGCTGGTTGACCAACCTCTGAAAGGTGGCAGGGGAGTTCTTCAACCCAAAGGGCATCATCCAAAACTGGTAGTGCCACTCTGGTGTTGAGAACGTAGACCTCTCCTTAGTCCTATTGATCAAGGCAATTTGCCAGTACCCAGATGTTAAGTCAAACATACTGAGGAACTTGGCAGCTCTTAGCCGCTCTAGGAGGCCATCAGCTCTGGGGAAGGGGTGACATCAGTCCTGGTGACGACATTCAGACTACGGTAGTCCACGAAGAACTGCAGTTCAGGTGTGGCTCCGGGTGCAGCAGCCTTTGGGACCAAGACCACTGGGTTGGCCTAAGGACTGTTGGAGGGCTCTATCACACCTAACGCCAGCATCATAGAAACTTCTGCTTGGATGCTGGCTTTTACCCTGTCATCCAATCTGTAAATTTAGTGTTTTACAGGAGGACTGCCCTCAGTGTCCACATCATAGATAAACCAATGGGTGATACCTGGGATGAGGGAAAACAGGGTGGCAAACTGTTCCAACAGCTGGTGACAGTCACTCTGTTGTTCTGGGGTCAGTGCAAGGGAGAGGTTCACACCTTCCACTGACCCATCTTGCTCCTTGGCAGACAAGAGGTCAGGGAGAGGTTCACTCTCCTTTTTCACCCAATCATCTGTTGCCAAGAGCATATTCACATTAGACCTCTCAAAGTGAGGTTTGAGGAGGTTCACATACACGACCCTTAAAGGGTTCATTGGAGTCTGTAAATTCACCAGATTGGTGACATCACTCTTGCGCTCCATCACCTCAAAAGGCCCAGTCCACTTGTTCTGGAGACCCTTAGGTTCGACGGGGGCCGTGACCCACACTTTCTGGCCATGTTGAAACTCAACCATATGGGGCATTCTGGTCATACTAGCATTTCATTTCATCCTGGCTGCCTTCTAGGTTCACCTGGGGGGGTTTCCTGAAGCGTGCAGTGTGGTTTCTGAAGGCAAGCATGTAACTAAATACATCCTGGGGAGGTTTACTGAGAGCTTTCTCCCAGCCTTCTTTCACCAGACTAAGAGGTCCTCTTACAGCATGCCCATGCAGCAATTCAATGAGGCTGAACCCTAAGGACTTTGGTGGTACCTCTCTGTTAGTGAAGAGGAGTAATTGCAAGAGGATGTACCACTCACACCTCATGGGGTCTGCCAGAACCTTAATCATGCCTTTCAGGGTTTAATAATTGAATCTCGCAACCAAACCATCACCTTGAGGGTGGTATGGGGTGGTGAACTTGTAGGTTATACCACACTCCTCCCACAAAGATGTCATTTAATTGGATATGAAGATGGTACACCGGTCAGATACCACTTCTCTGGGGAAACCCACATGGGAAAAGATCTGCATCAATGTCCGTCTCACCACAAGGTACCGGTGGCATGATCCAGCAAGACCAGGATGTACCTGTTGTCCATTGGCCCCACAATGTCAATTCCCACCTGTTCAAAAGGGGTGCTCACCACAGGAAAAGGTTAGAGAGGAGCCTTAGCTTCCCTCCCACTCTTACCACTTGCCTGCAAAGTTTGGCAAGACCTACAAAGTGCATCAAAGTGCTTATGCACTTAGGGCCAAAAAAAAGGGCGTGACAATCCGGTCAAAGGTTTTGACCTTCCCCAAATGTCCTGCCTAAGGCACATCATGAGACAGACCCAGTAGGAAGGTTCTGAAGTGCTGGGGTATCACCATGACAGGAGCTGACCCAGGCTCAGCAACCTTAGGCACACTGTACAGGACTCCGTTCTCCTAGTAGCTCCAATGTGATGCAGACTGATCACCAGCCATCTGATTTGCAACCTGCTGCCGCAAACCAACAAGAGTGTGGTATTCCATCTACTCCCTACAGAATTCCTCCCTGGTGGGACCCCTTCCTGCTGCCAATCGGTCAGCTCAGGCAAGTCTCCTAGTTTGGCTACTTACTCCCCTGTAGTATCCGGGGCATCCCCCTCAAGTTCAGCCTCCTCCTAGATCATGGGAACTTCATGGGAGGGTTTCCCGCATCCCCTTCTGTCCTCTTTCTGGCTGGAACCTGTGCCACTGTTTCAGGCTCTGGGTTCTCTTGATCACCCCTACTGGCTGCTATTGATGGAGTGGTGGCACATGCCTACTCAGGCAGACCCAACATCTCAAAATGATGCCGGCATTCCACCTTATCCCAAGGGGAACTCTCCAGATCATTGCCAAGCAGACAATCAACAAGCATGGTTGGACTCACAACTACTTTCAAGGTACCTGAGTCCCCCCTCCCCATTGAAAAGGAACCTGCACCACCTTACACAGGCACTCTGAGTTGTCTGCAGCAACTACATGGTGAAGTACATTGGGGACCACCTGCTCCTTTGACAACCATTGACATCTGATAGATGTCTCACTGGCTCATGTGTCTCTTAGAGTCTCCACCCTCTATCCCTTTATGGTCACCCACTGCCTGTATTGTATAGTGTTTTAGGCCCAAGGGTCCTCTGGACCATCTGAATGTCCCCTAGTGAGACAAGAGTCATCTAAGCTGGCTCACACCCTCCTCCTGGGACCAACTCTGCCCCAAGAGCTACACTGACTAACCCATGTAACTGTGCCCCAGTGAGTGCCGGTGTGTACCTGAGACTCGTGGGGTCCCCTCTCCTGTGATATTTCTGACTGCAAGCCAAACACTTGGGGGAGTCCTTTTCTGCAGGCTTCCCTGGATTCTTAACACAACGGGAATGAGAACCTTTACACGGGGAAATAGATTGGGGCCCTTTGGAGAACTCCTTCAATTTACCCTTGTCACCTCCAAACTTCTGCTGGGGACCCTGCCCACCCTTGGCTGAATCTCCCACACACCCCTTGTGAAACCCAGTACTGGTCCAGCAGTCCACCACCTGAGCAAGTTTCCCAGGGTCAGTTAGCTTACTATCCATAAGATGCTGGTGCTGCTCTAGCAAGCAAAGACTATGAAAGTGCTCCCGATCAATCAATTCATAAACCCCTGATATTCAGGTACCTTGCTCCCTTTATGCAACCATCCAGTGCTCTGCAAAAAGAATTAACACATTCCAACCAAGTATGAGAATCAGTTTTCTTAAAAGATCTAAACTTTCTCCTTATTCTGCTGGGGGTGAGCCCATACCTGGTACACAAGGCCTTCTCTATGATAGGGTAGCTGAGGTTGTTTGTTTCATCTAAGGATGTCAAAGTAGCCCTCTGTTCCATCTTAAAATGTTTCCACAGGCTCCCGCCCCATTGCCTCCCAGGGACCTCATTCATGTGACAGGCTGCCTCGTATGCTGCAAGCCAAGCTTGTATGCCATCCCCTTTAATAAAATCGTGTACCAAATTCTTTGGAAGGTGCATTTGAACTGTACTCCACTTGCTTGGCCTTGATGTGCTGCTCTTTCAAACTTAACTCATTAGCAAACAACAGTTTCCACTTCTCCAGCTCAAGGGACCTCTCCTCTAGAGCAAGTGCCTTCTCCTTCTCTTTCTCCTGCTGTTTGTGCTCCATTTTAAACTTTGATTCCCATTTCATACTTGATCTTCTCAAGTTCTTGCTGATGCTCTCTCTCCTGTCGACTGTCCTGAAGCTCCTCTGGAGACAGATTCTGGGATGACACACTGCTGCCACCCCTGGAAGGTGTTCCTACAGGCAGATCCCGAGCTCCAAAATCCTCTTGCTGGCTCTGGACATCCAGATCCACATTCCCATTCTCAGCCTCCCGAGCTTGTCTTGCTGCCCACCAAGCACTCAAGGCCTTCTGCAGCACCTCCTTCCTAGCGGAGCTTCTAATGGTACATGCAAAATGGTTTTAGCTGATCCACTTTGTAAGACTGCAACATTTCAATCTCAAACACTGATTCTGCAACCTCACTTGCTGGTTCACCACGGAAAGACATGGTGCATGAATACTTCAAAGATTGTCTCAAAAATAGGGCAAAAATCATAACGCAGTATGCGGTCGCGTAATGGTCTGCACTCAGTAGTTGTGCACACTGATCAATGTATGTCAAAGTACAAACACAAGTCCTAATCCCACCACTGTCACCAATGTTAAAAATGGAGGTCTCTAGTTGTCAGTGGCTTGCTTTCTGTCCAAGTCGGGACCCTTCCTTCTAGTCAGGATAAGGAGATTGCACATTTAAGATAAGCCCTGCTCACCCCCTTTGTAGCTTGACACGAGCAGTCAGGCCTATCTCAGAGGCAATGTGCAAAGCGTTTGTACAAAACACACACGCAGTAACACAGTGAAATCACTACAAATGGACACCATACTAGTTTAGAAAAACTAAAGTATCTTTAACAAAACCAAAGAAGACCAAGACAACAAAATCCAACAAACCTAACTCAAAATGTGACTTTTTAAAGGTTTGAAGCAATTCTGTCCATTGAAATCAATCGATGCATGAGTTTTACACAAAGTACCAGAAATGCGTAAAAATCCACAAGGCAAAACAGCTGCATAGGAAGGAAGCTTCTGTAAAGACAGTGATGCGTCAGTTCCTGAGTCCTTGGCAATGCGACAGTTCAGCTGCACGCACTAGAAGTGATGCGCTAAATACGGACTGGAGGTGAAAGTTATGAGTCGATCCCAAGATAGTTCTGGTCTGCAGGTGCTGCATCAGAAAAACTGTCACACAGGTGTGATGCATGGAAATGTGGATGTGGCAGCAGCAAACAGACGCTGCATTGGTTTCTTTCGCAATGGCCCATGATGCTTCTTCGATCTTGTCAGCCGCACAGCAGGGCCCATGTCGAATTTAGTGCGTGGGTCTCAGACTTCAGAGACATGGTGCACTGAATTTGGGCTGCAGCGGTTTATTCGCCCACTGACAGGCACTGTGTCGATTTATTTGGCCGCACGACGGCAGTGCGTGGGAAATTGGGAGAATTCATGTGAAAATGGCGGTACTGCATCAGAAAAACAGACGCTGGGTGGGCGATGCGTCAATTTTCAAGCAGCAGAACAACCTCTAAGGGCCCAGAACTGGATTTAGCACCACTAGGCAGGTCAGAACTCCCAGAAGTGGAGTTCAGGGATGCTGCAGATGAAATATTTGATGGCCTTGAGACTTCCAACAGAAGGCAAGCACACACGAGCCCTTGGAGAAACTTCACAAGCATGATACAAAGCGGAAAAAGCAAGTGCAGGCCAACCCAGCAAAGCAACACACAACAAAGGGGTAGTATTCCTTCTCACAGTTATTCAGCTCTTCTCTTTGGTAGAAATTGCTCTTGATCCAGAAGTGTTAAGTCTGGAGGTTTAGGTCTCATACTTACATCCATTTTTCCCTTTGAAATCTTTGTAAAAAAGTCTCTCTTGCTCAGCAAAACCAGTTTTGTCCTCCCTGGTACAGCCATACTACAAGGGGAGGAAACAGCATTGTGAAAGGCAGCCACAGCCTACTCAGGTGTTAGTGACAACTCCTCCTACCACGCTAGCTCAGGAAGACTCATCAGGCTATGCAAGGTACACCTCAACTCCCTTTGCGTGACTGTCGGGAGTGAATGCACAAGCAAGCCCCTGTCAGTCTACACCAGATGTTGATTCCACAGCCAGGCAGAGGCACAGGATGGGTATACAAGAAAATGCCCACTTTGTGAAAATGTGATATTTTCAAACGCACAATTTAAAAAACACCTTTACTAAAAGATGTGTTATTAAATTCTGAGCTCAGGGAGCCCAAACTCCAAATCTCTGGCTATTCCCAATTGAATGTTACACTTGGAAAATGTTACCAGGCAGCTCTAATGATAGTCTGTGGGAGTGCTAGTCCTTGCAGTAGTGAAAAACGAAATTGGCAGTACTTTACTTTTTTTCTCCATTTTCTATTTTATTACAGTGGTTACAAAGCATACAGAGATAGAGAGAAAAAAACAAAAAAGAGAAGTACATACGTTTTAGCAAATAGTCATACTCAGCAAATAAGTAAAGAAACAATACCTATACATATCTCCAGGGAACCCCCTGCTTCATTCAAAACTTTAAACAAAGGGAAAGAGACTGCTGCACTCCGAATTGAACTATGTAGGTATGCTGGGTAAACAGTTACTCGTGGTTAGGGTGCTCAAGGTGATCACCTCCTTACCAGTGAGGCGCAAATCGAATAAGCTGCGGTGAACCTTACAGGTGTAAGGGTAGAGACTTGAGCACGCCTCTAGGAAAAAATCAATTGCTGCGATGTGACGTGAATAAGTCATCAAAAAGCAGTAAATTAAATATTCTGAGTTTTGATCCTGATTTTTGATTCAGTCAGTGAGAAGGATCATATTTCATCATATGAATTCAGAATTCTATTCAATGAATAATGTCAAATGGTAGCAATGCAATCACAGGTGTTGAAATATATTCCATTCATGATTTCAAAGGAAACACCCCAATGCATTTCGAGCCAATATTTTGAAACAAATACACAACGTTGTGACTTTTGATTTTTTTGGTTAACAATTGTGAGCGTTCAATCGATTCAACTCTGTCTTCCGCTGTCTTAATAATGTTGTTGGGATATCCTCTTTGGAGAAATTTGTTGATAATTATGGAACTGTCGGTTTTGTAAGATTCTTTGGAGGAAGCGATTCTTTTGGCTCACAAAAGTTACGAGTAAGGCAAATGCTTCTTCAGGCTCATTTGGTGAAAGCTGGTAAAGTGCAGGAAGTTATTTCGATCCGTGTGCTTCGTATTGATCGAAGTATCCAGTTTTAGATCCACAATTCTGGTGTCACCATCTAAAAAAGATATCCTGGTATCCTGGATGAACTTATGGTATGAGTGAATTGAATGCGTTCATTAACTTGATTAAGGTGGTCTATGGCTGTAGTGAGTTGTGTTTCAGAACCAGGCCACATGAGAAAAATGTCATCAATGTATCGATGGTAAATCTGAAGGTTCTCTTGCCATTCAGGGTTCATCAAAATGTGTTCAGTTTTGTATTGATGCATGAACAGGTTGGCATACGCCGGGGCGGCACAATTTCCCATGGCTACTCCCGAGAGTTGAACAAAGAATTTGCCTGAACATTTAAAATAACTGTGGAGTAGGGTGAATTGTATCAATTCCAAAAGAAAAACTTGAAGGTTCAATGGTTTTTGGGTTTGCAGAAGAGAGAATTCCATGGCTTGTAATCCGAGGTTGTGGGGGATAGACGTGTATAATGAGTTGACGTCAATGGTGCAAAGCAGAGCTGGATGGTTAGGATCAATGAGAATGTTCTTAATTTTCATCAGAAAGTCGGTGGTGTCTTGAATGTAGCTAGGCATACTGGTAACACAATCTTGTAAATGCTTGTCAATGTAAGTGCCAATCGGATCATGGATAGAGTTGCGGGTGCTCACGATGGGTCTGAATGGGGGCCTGGAAGCATGTTTAGGAATTTTTGGGACCATATACAAGTTGGGGATTTGCGGGTAATCTTTGAGAAGGTATGTTTTGTCTCTTTCTGTAATGGTACCCAACTGGACAGCGTGGTCAATGAAGGTTTGTAGAGCACTTTTGAATTCCTTGGTGGGGTCAGTATCGATTTCCATGTAAAGGTTAGGGTCTTGAAGATGAGCGGTCACGCTGTTATTGTAGAAACTTGTGTCAAGGATGACCAGGGTGCCACCCTTGTCCGCCTTACAAATGGTGATATCCTCATTTGAAGCTAATTGCGCTAGGGCTTGTCTTTCGTGTTTAGACAAATTTGACTTGTGGTGCTGGCGTTTTTGAAAAATGGTGTGGAGGTCCTTTTGGACAAGGACTTCAAAGGTGTCAAGAATTATGTGACTTACTGGTGCAAGAAAGGAACTTTTGGGTCTTAAGTCCATGAGTGTGCCAGAATCTTCTCTAGTTTGTGATTCACATATATTGGTGTAGAAATGCTTGAGCCTCAAGGATCTCATAAATTTGTAAAAACAAACTTGCGTATCTAATTCTTTGGCGATGTAGGTAGGAACGAAGGAGATGCCCTTTTGCAACACTTTGGTTTGAGCGGCGCTGATGTTTGTTTGAGAAATATTAATAACTAAGTTCTGTGGCTCCGTGTCGATTTTGCCACTGGTTGATGTGAGTCTGTTGAACTTAGTCCTCCTGGATCGCCGATTTGGTCGGTGCCTTGTCCTAAAAAAGGAGTAGACGTAGAAGAGGTAGCTGTGGTTGGATGTGTGAATGCAGATGTACTTGGTTGGCTTTCCGTATTTCGGGGAGGTTGACGCTGGTTTTCCCGTGAGGGCCCGGATCGAGAAGAATCATCTGATGAAGAGGTTTCCCCCTCTGTGGATCTATTAAAGTGAGGGCGTTGTTGTCTTCTGGCAGCGTAAATTTTGGCCCAATTATAAACTTCGCCAAGTTTATAGTCCACAGTGTCTCTTTTAAACTTTCTGAGTTTTCTTTCATTGATCTCTTTTGTGTATTTGTCAAGTTGGACATTAATATCTTCTAATGTGTTATTCAACTCTTCAACGGTTAGCTTGCCACTTAGTTCTTGCTTTAGTTGAGTGACTTCATGATTCAGTTCTTCAAGCATTTTGGAAAGTTCTTCGACGATAAGGAGAATAAGATCGAGGGAACATTTATTTAAAATTCCGTACCATTTTTCAGTGAACCTTGATTTGTTTTTACATAATGTAGATTTTAATGGAATGCGCAGTCCCCTAAGAATTCTTTGGACTTTATGGTAACGAATGAGGGTACTGGCGTGCAGCCGCTGATTGATCTCTCTCTTGGCTGCAAATAAAAGCTGTCGGATGTTTGAATGCAGGGATCCTCTGCTAGATGAGATGCATTCGGGTTCTTGAATGAGAGAGTATATGTGATTAGTATCCTTAGTTGTGAATTCAAAGGAATCGGCCTTGTTGCCTGTCAGATTGGCAATGTCAGAGTATGACATGGTGTCTATGTGGGTGCAATGTGGTAAGGGCAGACTGGAACTTAAAACAAAGGGAAAGAGACCGCTGCACTCCGAATTGAACTATGTAGGTATGCTGGATAAACAGTTACTCGTGGTTAGGGTGCTCAAGGTGATTCCCTCCTGTCCAGTGAGGTGCAAATCGAATAAGCTGCGGTGAACCTTACAGGTGTAAGGGTAGAGACTTGAGAATGCCTCTACGCAAAATCAATTGCTGCGATGTGACGCGAATAAGTCATCAAAAAGTAGTTAATTAAATATTCTGATTTTTAATTCTGATTTTTGATTCAGTCAGTGAGAAGGATCATATTTCATCATATGAATTCAGAATTCCATTCAATGAATAATTTCAAATGGTAACAATGCAATCACAGGTGTTGAAATATATTCCATTCATGATTTCAAAGGAAACAGCCCAATGCATTTTGAGCCATGGGCTCTTCTTCAGGGGGAAAGATTCTAAAAAGAAACAGAGATGGAAGTAATGTAACAAGGAGCCCGAAATAAAATGCATCTGGATCTAGAATAGTGTGCAAGGTGATGGAATGTGACCGTTGAAAGTAAGGAGGCCAGAGAAACTAAGAAAGTGGTCGAAGGAATATGTGTAAAAAATAGAAAAAAATGAAAAGCCAAGAAATCTGTGTAAAAACAGCGCGATGACGGACAGAGACAAAGCGGTGTGGGGACGGATAGAAATAACTTCGGAAAAGCTGTATAAACGCCAAAGAACTAATGTGAAACGTGCTAGATGAAGCCACTGTCAAAAGAAAGAACCCCCGAGTGAATGAGACTGTAGCTCGGCGTAATACGGAATGTGATGGGTAAAAAAGAGTGCGAAATATGCAAAAACATACATGCCAAGTGCCAAAACACAGTTGTTATCAAAGATCTGTGTGCGTGCAAATTATCGTTATAAAAGATGCCAGTTGTGAGCGAAATCGAAAGAAATAAAGGAAGTCTAAGGAGGCTTACCTTGAACGAGAAGTAGAAGAACATGGACAAACGCCGTGAGATCATTGCAGAGAGTAGTGGGTAACCCGGTGAAGCGTGAGCATGCGTAATAAACGTTTAAAAGAACGTTTAAAAGAAGTAAAAGAAAGAGGACTGTAAGTGTTGAAACGTGTGAGTCCACACGTAAATAAAGTTAAAAGGGAAGCAAAGTGAACGAATGTGGAGAAAAACAATAAAGTGAACAAAGAAACTGGTGAAAACATGTTTAGACGATAGTTCACAATAAAGAAAAAGAATGTGAAAAAGTGAGTGATAAGACCACAGAGATACATATGGAAGCTGATAACCGTAAAAAAAAAGGGTAAAGAAGGGATATGCTAAGTAAATAGGTAGAATGCGGGTTTAAAGGGTGGAAAATCCGAAAATAAACTGAAAAGAGAAACATGAAGAGAATAGATGTGAAAAAAAATTTTTAAAAAAATTTGTAAGAAAGAAGGGCGATAAACATGAAAAACAAGAATAGAAAATGGGAAATGAAAAAGAGTGGCAACATTTGGGAATGAATACACATAAATAACAAGGAAAAAACATCTAAAAAGATGACGTGAGGCTGAAAAAAACAACAAAGTAAAACAGGTACTTTGGAAAAAAGTGCTTTTAAATAGATGTAAAAGAAAGGGTGGTGGAGAATGAAAACCGGGGAGATAACAAGCACAGGGGTACATAGCACAGGCATGAGGGTTCACAGGAAACTACTGTATTCATGTCTCTCATTGAGTCCCATAGGATGGAGTGAGTTCAATTTGTGCATCCAATATAATTCTCGTTGTAAAAGAAATTTTCTGGGGTCTTTGCCTTCAATTCTCTTGACAACCTCCAGTATAAGAAACCGAATTTGACTGACGTTATGGGCTGCATTCACATAGTGAGCCGCTACACATGATTTTACATTTTTAGTACGAATGTTACTACGATGGGCCGTTAAACGAACCTTGATTTTCCTCTCAGTTTTCCCCACATAGGGCAAGCCGCATGGGCATTTGAGTAAGTACATGACGTGGGCCGTGTCGCATGTGGCATTCAACTGCAGGTGAATGGGAGTACCTTGAGTGGGATGCATCCTAGTCCCATGGCTTACTTTCCATGTGTGCTCTTGGATGGTCAGGTAGTGTGCAGTGTGAAGGGGGTGAGTTTGTGGGGAGTGTTGATGTGTGCATGCCCCTGCATTATTAACTGCACACATGTGTCACCCAGGAGTTGTATGCCTTTTGTTTTGATTGTTCAGCCCTGTGGATGTGGTTGTATGCACATGTGTGAGTTGTATGTTGTGCACTGTGCAGTGGGTTTGTGTGTTCTTGCAGTTCTGTCTGACTCCTACTTGCTGTTTTTGTCACTTGTGAGTATGTAGAGTGTGTCACTGGCAAGTCAGTGTTGTGTTTTGTTGCACATCCATGTGTCTTGTGGCTGTTTGTGGGGACTGTGCAGGCCTGCTGTTTCAAACTGCCATTGTGGTTGTGTTTTCTCATGGATTGCTGTCACATGGTGCCTTCTTGCCTCCAGTGTGGCATGTTGTGTGTGTTGTCATACCATCCCCTATATATGCTTCAGATGCCTACCCATTGTGGGTCTGCACTCCCTCTCTTTGTGTATGGTACACTCCTGCCATGTCCCCTGCTGACATGCAGTACACTTCACTTTGGTGTCAGCTGTACCCTTGGTTTACATGTGTGTGTGTCTCCCCATCACTTCATTTTTGACACTGTGCTTTGTGGTGCAGTTCTTTGTCCAGGGTCAATGTGTCACTCAGCTCATTTCCCCAATGGGTTGTATGTAATGTGCTGGTGCTATTTGGCAGTCATGGTTGCTCCTATGCAGTCCAACTGTGTGTGCTGCCCAGTCCTCTGGTCAAGTTTCCACCTTTGTGTCCCAGACTTGTGCATCTTTTGGTGTTGTGTTGGATGTATGTGTGTTGTCTGTGTTATTGCTTCACTTCCTGGGTGTGCTGTTGTCTTTGTGCTGTGCTGTATGGTGTTGTGTGGGTTGCTGTTCTGTCACTGATGTCTGTGTGTGGCTGGTATGCTTGGTGTGCACACACTCTTGTTGTGCATGCAGTGCTGTGTGTTGCCTTGTCATTGCCTGGTGTGCATCCCGTGATGTCCTGCTGTGTTTGCTATGTGATTTTTTTGCCTGTGCATCTGTTGTTTGTTTGATGTGGCTGTGTAGTTCCGTGATGGTGCACTTCTTGTGTGTGTTGTGGTATGTTGTCTGTGCATTGTTCCTGAGTGATGATGTTGTGCCCTCCTGTTGTGTCTATGCTCCCATTGCCTTTCCACAGTTTAGCTGCACAGGGCATGTGTGGTCTTGTTGTGGTTCTGTGTGTGTTTAGGTTGGGTTATGTGTGTTTGTGTTGTTTTTGTGCAGACATTTGCTGTGGCATCCCTGTGTGTGTGTGATGTTTTGGCTACCCTCAGAGTGTGAGATTGTTTGTGTGTGTGTTGCCTGGCACGTATTGCCAGCCTTCAGTGTGTTTGACACTGGTGTTGTGTGCTGCTGGTGTGAGGGGGTTATGTGTGTAGATTCCTACTGGTAATTGTCAGTCATGGGGTGTGTCAATGGGCCCTCTGTGTAGTGCTGTTGGTGTACTCCTGTGAAGTAGTTGTATACATATGTGTGGCTGTTCACAGTTTGACTTCAGGGCCTTCCTTTCATCCTTGTGCCTCTACATGGTTTGACTTGCTGTCTCCCTGTGTTGTTGCACTGTGATGTCTGTGGTTTGTCCTCACTGACTGTACCAGCCATGTGTGCTTTGATGGTCTGAGGGTGTTGTTCTCTGTTCCTTGTCTTGCATGTGATGTACACATGCTTGTTGTGTGTCTCCTTGGTCTTCCATTTGTGTGCAGCCCACTTTGGTTTTCCTATTTGTTGTGCTCCATTGCTGTTGGCATGTGGGGTGTGTATGTGTCTGTGTGTCAGTCTGTGGTATGTATGTGTGACTATGCAGGCTGTGTGTCCATTTGGATGTTAGTTCCTTGTATATGTTCATTTGGTGCTTGTCCTCATTTTTGTTTCCCTGAGTGTGGTGTTGTGGTGGTGTGTGTGTTTCCCTGGCCCCGTGCTACTGTGCTGTGTGTTGTGTGTTCCTGTGCAGCTACTCCTGCAGTGTCTGTCTCCATGATTGTTTTTTGTGTGGTGCAGGGTGTGTATTGACCTGGCTTGTTGTTGTGCATGGCGTGCACAGGAGGGGCATATGGCATGTGCCTTCATGGGGTGTGCTAGTGTGTGGTGGGAGGGGGTATGGCCCTGTGGTCTTTGTGCCCTGCCCATGCCTGGCACTGACCCTGCCTTCTGCATTGTGCATATGTATTCCCTTGTGTTCACCGCTGCGGTGATGTGACTGGGACATTGCTGCATGATCGCGGAAGATGTGTGTCCAGGATGCAGAGGGGTGACTTGGTGGCAGGTGGGTGATGTGTGGGTGCCCTTGTAGATGTGTCCCTTTCCCCACCAGGGTATCTGATGTGGATTTGGACCCTGCGTCAGCCCATGTGTTTTGTGTTGTGTTTGTGTTATTGCGTACCTGCGGTGGCGTCCGCGGTGGTCCATGAGTTCCTGGTGATGTAGCAGGTACAGCACCGGAAAGACTTGTAGATCTGGATCCATGGCGGTCATGACCGGGTGGTGTGGACCGGGACTCTGGTTTCGTGCTCTGCTGTCGAGCTTCCGCCGTCTCTGGTTGGGCGGTATCTCCGCTGCAGTGTGTCTGATTGTTTGGGTCATCCTAATTTGTGGAGCGGGGCGGACGTCATTCCGCACGGCGGAGAGTCTCCATTGGCTCCTGCCGCCACAGTGGCGGGAGCACTTTGATGGCGGTGCGCTTCGCACCGCAGCGGTCGGGAAATGGGCTATGTTTGGCCATACTAATATCGCGGACATGAGGACTACTGCTCACGGGCGGAAAAAAGCATTTTTCTGCACCGCCAGCACCGCGGTGGTGCCACCGTCCAACATCCTAATGGACCCCATGGTTTCAAGTTAAGATTGCAACTATCCTGGCCTGGCAACCCCCTAAAACACAGACTGAGGTAAGGAACTTCTATTGCCTCACAGGATATTATGGGAGGTTTCTTAAAGGATAAGGCACTATTGTAGCCTCCTTTGGGAATCGAAATTGATTCACAAAGAATGGAAAAGAGATTACCACAGGACAACAAAAAGGCAGTGCAGCCTTTGGTGGATTGACTGTTGGCAAGGGAGAAGGTGAAAGTGAAGGAGATACCAGTATTACTGGGGCACTTGAACTTCACTTGCAGGGTAGGCAGGGCAGGTAGGACATTTTGCAGGTATGGCTCTGTCAGGCTTCTTGTTGCCACATCATCATGTGTGCTTGTCAGCAGGGGTCAAGGAGGATCTCTGGATGTGGAGTTTTTGCTTGAATTCCTCTAATGAGATTCCATTGGTGAGGCAGGAATATTTCATTTGGATGTGCAGATATTCTCTGATATGGCAGGGGGGTCTGGGTTTTGGCCTGACTTGGCAAGGGTATTGATACATGGGAGAATGGCCAAAGCAGTGGAAGGCAGGGAGCGAAGCATTGCGTATTTTTAACTCTTCCCTCTGGTGGTTGCCGTCATGTTGTGGGGAGCGGAGTTGGCACACTGGAGGGCGCTGTTCAGGGTGGGAATAGATAGTCTGCCAGGGATATACAGACATTGAAGCTAATGCATGTTTTTGTGTTGGGTTGCCAGCTGCATGATATCTCTTTCAGGGCACAGATTGTTCTGGGAGGGTAAAATGACATTGTGGATGCTTTGCCTCTTTCACAGTGGGAGAGATTGCATGGGTTGGCCAAGCAAATGGACAGTTGCAAGACGCCCATGCCAGAGGACTTGTGTTTTGTAGGCAACGCAGCATGGCACAACTGGTGGTAGGGTCTCTGGCAAGGAGAGCGTATGGTCAGGCATGAGCAGAACTCTTGGCATCGGGTGCAGGGAGGAAGGATGGTGTAGGATGGAGGACATGGTCCAGTTCATATTGGATTTGATGGACCGGGCTTTGTCGCGGTGACAATTGCAGGCAAACTGGCAGGTGTGGTGTTCATGGGAAAGTTGTTGTGAGGGTACAAACCATCAGCTGGAAAACTGAGTTGGAAGGAGCTGGAAGTTGGAAGAAGAAGCAGGGATGAGCAGGGAGATTCATAGGCAATTGACATGTCATTTGTTTTGTAGGGTTCTGGGGTACCTGCCACGGTTTTGCCGGGGGGAAGAACAGGTTTGTTTGTTTTCACCCCACATGCCGTGGATGTCCTTAAGAGCATTTTGCAGGTCAGAGTTGTTTGGTTGCAGGGGTCAGGGAGGAGTACGATGGGAGGACATAGAGTAGGGAGGGCAGGTTAGAAGTTTGGCTGCATAGCTCCAACACTGACCAGATAGTGTAAGGTAGGAATGTCGTCTTACAGGTTTTACACTCAATTGATCCATAGATAATGGATCATGAGAAACTACTCTAAGTCAACAGACAGTGGGTTCACCAAATTGGTGAGCTTCAACAATTTAGAAAAGAAAACTGCTTTTCTAGAGTCCCCTCACTCACCCAGAGTTGCCCCTAGGTGACATGCTTCATCATTGGGGCCATCCCAAGCATCTACTGCTTGGGGCGTGCTACGACTTGCGAGATTTACGTAGGAGCACTTTTTTGTGTGAAACTATGTGTTGTTCAGTGTTGGGGGAGTGGTGTTTGTGTTAGTTAAAAATACCTAACTAGTGAGTTAACATTTTATTCCTACTCCTAGCTGGTAAGATATAAAGGGGTTAATAACGGGAAAAATATAACTGTTATGTGGTTATATTGCCTATTATGTTGTCAACATGTTTCGAGGTATCCCCTAACCTCTTCTTCAGGACAGCATTGGATCCAGCCCGACATGTACCACTCCGTGCAGAAACCTAAATTAAGGTGAAAAATTAGACTAATAACGTGCGCCTATTGAGTGCACTTGGTCATATACATACGGTTATTGATGAACAAGTGTGGCATTTTCACAAGCGGCGCGGCTAGCCGCCGATCATGGCGGACATGAATTGAGAGGGCTCCGGAGCCCGAGCGACATAATCCTGACAGAAACCAAATAATTGCACTCTGATTGCCTGTACCTGGTCGGCGGAGGGCGATACACAGCCAGCGATATCCCACGTTCGGGTAAAACACGGAGGAAACAGCAGGTTTGGAATTGCGACCTGCGGAACGACAGCTGCCTCCGGAGACATGCCGTCCCTGCGCACTGTGGAGCAATGCCCTGAATGAACCCAGCGCTGTTGACTGGTCTCCGGGGGCCACGCGACCACTGCTACTGAAGGCTCCGTGATCGTGGGACTGATCCTGATTGAAGCTCTGGTGGTGCTTGAAATCCTGCGCCCAGACTCGGAGGTGAGGCCTGGGGGGCTCCTGGCCGGCCGGGGTTGCGTCATGCTGCAGAGCCGAGCTCCGGGAGGGGCCTGACGGAGGCGGCGGGCGCGAGCGGACGGCCTTAGCCGGTGTGTGCCTCTCGCATTCTATGACTCCGAGGGCGGCTGTGCAGTCTACATCACTGGGGACCGGCAGATCCTGTTGAGGAGGCACGCCCGCATTTCTCTTTGGAGGTAACCCGAGAATGCTTGGAGTCTGATGCGCATTCGGGGAATAGGTGGTGGGCCTAGTTGCGCACATCCGGCTGCCACGACACATGCACTGATCTGACCGGGAGTGTACCTGGGGAATACGGAGAGACAGTGTGTGCAGCCTGTACAGGGGAAACACGTTGTTGTCCTTACCCTCCTATCTCTATTGTGAACTGCCCAGGGTGGCAATGCTGACTCTCCCCCGGTTCTGGAGGGGACCCCCCCGGGTGTGTGCTGCGTGGTGGTGCCAGGAAGACCCACCGTGTGGATCCTGGTGATTCCGTAGAGGCCCTGATGACCACGGGCTCTTAGGGCGCCCCGCAGGGCGCCGCAGTGCTTATCAGGCGGTGGGCCCAGTCGAGATCACATCTCTGAAGTGGTCCCACGACCAGACTGACTCCTGCTTGCCATTTGCTCGGGGGCCCATGAGGAAACAGAGCGCAGGTGTGCGCGCATGGCGTTTTGACCTTGGATTGTCATCTTTCTATGGTTACGGTTCTACTGGGACGGTAAGCAGTGTCATATCGAATAAGAGAGGAGTGCGGGGAGCACCGCTTGTATAAAGCCATGGACCGCTTAAACGGAAGGATGCAAGAGGCAGCCACCACTAACTCTCAGGACGGGGGTGAGCAGGAATTCAGTGTAAGTATGCAGTCAGATACCACCAACTCACCTAATGACGCAGCGGGTGCCCCAGATTAATTAGACTTGATCCTTAAAGAGGTGCGTGAGTCCCAGAGAGCCATAGAACAACAAATAGGCAACCTCACCACAGGTTTTACTCTACTCAAGGCAGATCATGTCAAATTAGTGGACACGGTGAAGGAGCATGGCTCCACCCTGGAAGAACTAGTACCACAGCATAAGGACAACACGAAACAAATCCAAGCCCTCCAACAACAAGTCACAGGAATATTAGAAAGAGTTGAAGATGCCGAAGGTACAGTATGGTGGAATAAAATTTGTGTCATTGGTCTGCCAGAACGAAGTGAGGGGATGGCGGCGGCTACTTACATGGAGCACTGGTTCCGCACGCACGTGGCCCCAGAGGGTCTCTCTGATTTCTTTTGTATAGAACAAGCACATCGTATCCAAACAGGAAAACCAAAGGTGGGAGGCACACCGAGACCCCTGATAGTAAAAATCCTCACCTACAGAGACAGTGATCTGTTGCTTCAAAAAGCATGAGAAAAGACGCAGATTCAATTAGAGAATTGCAGGATCTCATTGTATCCGACTACACACTGATGGTCCAGCGCTGGAGGTCATCATATCAGGAGGTGAAGAGAAAGCTAAGCACCCTAAACCTTAAGTATGCATTGCTCTTCCCTGCGCCTTTGAAGATCATCTATGATCAGAAAACATATCTTTTTTGAAAGTCCGGAAGACGTGGAGGAATGGTTGGAGGTCATGGACCCCACACAGCTGTCGGGTAAATCCCCACCTCACTCGCCGCATGGTCCCGGAAGGATCGGATATTGACGCTCTCAACGAACAACCGGACCTGTGGGTCCGTCAACATTTCCGGGTCCGACAAAGAAACAGTTTCAAGCAAGCAAAGAATTGGTGCTGGCGACTGCAAACACTTTCAGAGACAATTCCTCCCGCAGGAATTCAGGATCGTCTGACCATAGCACGATTAGATCAGATTCTGAGAACAGTTTGACACTCTTCCCCTCCGTGACCCCTCAACGGCGGATGGAATACTGGGGCTGTAATACCCATGAGAGAACTGAAAAACTGGGACCTGGTTGCGGATGAAGGTGCTCCAGTACTCCACGACCCAGGACTCATATATCCTTTTTTTTTTTAATTGTGCTTGTTGTACTTTAATTTCATGTAAAATGTATTATCAGATGGATTCTACTCGGGCTCGGGGGAGCTCTATCTTGTATGTTTATCCACATGATGACCGTGGCTGCCAGCCCCCGCCTTGCGAAGGCTACGGGTTACTATGTGATGACGCACTGGTTCTTTTGTTTGGTCTGGCCTGGTTTAGGTTATGGGTGTGACCTGGTATTTTGTTTAGTTAGGGTGTTACAGGGTTCAGAAGCGTTGCAATTGTTATGTCCCATAAAACTACTGAATGCATCACATGGAGGACAAAAGGCACGTCAACTCAAAAATGCAGACACTTGATAAATACAAATGTATTATTGGAATGTCTGCGGATATGGGTCTATTCACAAATGACACAGAGTGTACGTACAACTACTATGCAGGGGTGCAAACGTGGTCTTTCTCCAAGAATCACATCTGATGGAGGCAGAGGCCATGAAAATGAGGAGGAAATGGAGGGGTCAGATGGTTTCTACAAATTACTCTGCTTTCGCCTGGGGGGTGACAATTTGGACAAGGGGAGGAGTACCATTCCTCATACAGGAAAAGAGGGTGGATACGCAGGGACGATATATTTTCCTCCGCGGCATGCTAGATGGGGCACCGCTTATCCTCGGGAGTTTTTATGCTCCAAACTATGCCCAACATAAATACCTTACAGGCTGGAATTCAATATTAGCGGGATGAGATACTTATCCGTGGATTATAGGGGGTGATTGTAATGCGGTAATGGACATCGAGCTGGACAGATCGCACCCCCCCCTTTAGAGGCACAGGGGCCAGCAGGCAGGCAGAGGCATTATGTATTTGGGTGGAGGGTTGGTCCCTGATCAATACCTGGAGGCTTAGGAACGCCCACCAGAGGGAATTATCCTTATTCTCCCCGGTCCACTGCCTACACACTAGGATAGACCGGATTCTGTGCTCCGGCTCCATTGCAGGGCAGGTCACTGATACTACTCAATTAGCAAAGACCCTCTCGGACCATAACCCCCTAGAAACGGTCTTTAGCTGGGGCAGAATACCCACCCCGGTCCCTACCTGGCGATTGTGGCCCCAGCTCCTAGAGGATACTGTATTCCGCCACACGCTCTCTACAACCCTACAAAATTACTTCATGGAGAACTGGAATACTGCCTCCACAGTTTTAGTCGAATGGGACGCAGTGAAGGCAGTCACACGGGGTACAGCTATTAGCGCCACAGTGGGAGCCAGACAAGAGACACATAGGAAATTGAAGGATATTGAGGAGGCAATGTAAAAACTAGAGCAGGAAGCGGCACGCGACCCCGCGAAGCAACGCCAATTGCAGGAAACACGTATACAACATGCAGAACAGCTGGAAAATCTTAGACTGATAGATTATAGGTCATACACCCAAATGCGACATTCTGATGCGGACAAACCGGGAACCCTCCTAGCGAAACTTATACGGAACGACCCTCCCACCACAGTTATAAGCTCTATTGCTCTACCCGGGGGAGGCTCCGCAGACACACAATATGACATTTGCTCCTCCACCTACGGACAGAGGCTACTTATTGTGGTATACGGGTGGGTACATCGGTACACCTGGTGTCTGCATATGCGGATGACCTAATCATATATGGCACAGACATACTGGAAGGACAGGGTCCGATTCCTCGTATTTTTGCTGATTTTGAACAGATCTCGGGTATATTCATTAATGACTCCAAATCTAGTGCCTTTTTCTTTCATGAACAAACACACCTGGATAGTATTGCTTTCGGGGCGCTCACAATCCCAACTGCTCTGCACACTTTTAAATATTTGGGCATTAAGGTTTATCGGTCACAGGCGGATGTGCTGGAGGGGAATCTAGTGAAAGCCATCCGCCGTATACAATCTCAGATAGCATTCTGGACCACGCTTCCTCTGTTGGCTGTGGGTCGGGTAGCCTTGTCCAAGATGGTGGTGCTTCCCCGCCTTCTATATTACAGGTACCTGCCAGCATTTTTAACTTACTAGACACATTATTGATTGACCTCATTTGGGGTGCGGGCCGCCGCAGAATAAGCCTTAAGAAATTACTACTAACCACACGACGGTGAGGCCTGGGAGCACCTGATTTCAGAGCTTATTTTTATGCATGCCAACGACAGTGGTTATCTTATTGGCGGCAGGCCATAACTTGCAGGAGATCGGATACACTGACAGTCATGTAGGGCAGGAAATACTCCACAAACTCCTCTTACCACAGGAGAAGCCCCCTCCAGCATTGCCTACTCTACTACACACAGCACTGCAGTGTTGGAAGAAGGCCTTGAAATATACGACTAGGGGAGTTCTCTATGCTGATAACATTCCACTGGTGGGGATATCCCTAGCGAGTGGCAGGCTGATGTCACAAGCACTCGAGCCTTGGCTAGAGACGGGAGTAGAGACTGTTGGAGCACTATTTAGTGAAGGATCCCTTATGGATCATGACACCTTCACGCAAATTATGGGAGCACCAAATATTCTATATGTCACGCACGCTGCCATGCTACATTATGTGAAGCGTCAGTGGGCCCCGCAGAGGGAGGAAACCCAGGTAAATAAGTTGATTAAAGCCCTTTATTATATGGGACGAGGCAACCATCTCATAAAATGGCTGTATAGTAGTATCCAAACGCATGCTGAAATTCCTTTGGACACTACCCGGGCGCAGTGGGTGGGGGAGGTGCGGCGGGACTTGACAGATAAGAAGTGGTTAGCCATATTCGAATACCCATGTAAGATACCGCGTAACGCTAAATTTAAGTTTATACAATGTATGATTGTCCACCGGGCTTACCTGACACCGCGCAGGCTCCAGAAAATGTATCCGGCTGTTGCCCATCAGTGTCCCCGATGTAAAAAGCCTGAATCAGGTCTCCTTCATATGTTATGGGATTTCCCGCACCTCGGGGAGTTCTGGGACAAGGTCCAGAAATAGATTACAGATATCACTCATCTATCAATAGAGGGGGAGGCGATGGAATGCTTACTGGGTGTCCGGAGACGTAAGAAGTCCATAAAGGTTCAGTTACGCTTTCTAGACCTGACGCTTATTGTGGCAAAAAGAGCCATCACCATGCGTTGCATGTCAGCCAGAGTACCAACATTACATGTGTGGCAAAGTGAATTGATCAGATGGGCAGGGGCAGAAAGCGCTGCGCTGCGTAGGGAGGAGGCAAGAGGCCTCATGAAAACCGTGATCTCTCTAGACTGGGATACGATGGTTGAAGCATGTAAGAACAGGGTATTGCCTATTCCTTTTAATGCTCGGAGTACTCAATTGGCAATGGGGGGCAATGACGAGAGAGGGATATGTGCAGCTCAAAGCTCCTATTTTTGTGAAAGTAGCGGTGTACCCAATGCTGAAAATACAGGCAGTTAAGTGATGCAGGACAAACAACAATAAGACTCTGTGTAACATAGTTGGAGCCCGGGTGGTGGAGAATAATTGACCACCTGTTATGTGGAAAAGATACCATGTATAACATTTTTCTCTCGTTATTATCACTGCTACTTGTTGCATGCTCTTTTGTGGTTGGCAAAGGGGACACCAAAGCATCCACAGCTCCTTATATGCAACTATGTTGGATTATTGACGTAAAAGCTTTCATAAGAATGTATACCAAAGACTGTATTTAACATGAGACATTATGATAACAGAAACAAAGAGAAAATCAAAAATCAAAATAAAACAATAAAGTTTGTTAAAAAAATAAAAGTGCCATTTTCACACAACATAGGTGATCAGTGGTCTGCACTACGCCAATGTCTCTCAATGAGGGTTCAGGGGGCAACAGACCTTAGGGAGGTCTGCCCCCCAGGTGTTTGGGAGAGAGGATCAGTCCTGAGACTGCCATCTTGTGTCTTGGGCTATAATATAGCCCGACATAGCCCAAGGGATATATAGGGACAGTAATTGGACTTCCTGCCACCATTATAGGTATAGGTGACCTGGTAACTGGTGGCACGGAGTCCCCAAAGGGTTGGCTTATGGGGGGGTGTTGTTTTTAACTAGTTTTCTCTAATTGTTTCAGGCTGCATTGTTGGGACAGGTATGCAATGGGGGTTCATTGTTATAGTTGTTGCTTGAGACAGGTGCTTTGCAGGGGCCTGGAACACTTTGCATGAGTTTACAGAAGTTTGATTGGTGTTGCCATTAGTGAACCACGTGAAAGGGAGGGTAGGCAAGAAGTTCAAGGATAAGGATAGAAGTTTGGTTATTAAGAGGTAAAAACAAGCAGTCATAGGCTGTAGGGAAAAGTTAAGGCTGCAGACTGTCAAAATGCACTATAATATGAATAATATAGTTATGGGGTGGGGTATGCTCGTGGGACCTTAGGGTGGAGGTAGGATATTGGGCAGTTTAATTGATGTATAGAGAGGTTTTAGTTCTGTTTTCCTCAGCATGCTTAGTTGGAAGTTTGCTCCTTCGGGAGTTGCGCTTCTGAAATCCTGCATGTTCAAGTTCTCATCCAGTATTATTCCCAGAGATTCAGTAGAATCTATGATGTGTGGGGTGCAGTTGAGAGCAGTAAGATTTTTCAAATAATTTAATAATGAGGGATTGCTTTGGAGGGGAGATTAGGAGAAATTCTGTTTTGAGGGCGCTAAGCAATCTCTCTCTTTCCATTCATCCAGCCATTCTATCTCTCTTCTTTTTCTCTTCTCCCTCTGTGATTGATTTCTCCCTACCTTCCAGCTTCCTCCCTTCCTCTCTCTCTTAATCTATGTTCTGCAATTAACCTCAGGGTGTTGGGAAACGTTACAGAGGTACAGGAACGCCCAGGGCTTTCAAAACAGCCTCCAATTGCTCCAGCTCGCAGGGGAAATGTCTAGTGCAATAAAAGGCCTAGGAGGCCCTGAGTGCTGTTGGGCAGAATGCCATGACTGGCAGAAGGTGCCATATGAGCATGGAGACATTTAACAGCTATACTGCCATCAGATCAAATACTGAGGAGTAGCGTACACTACAGCTGCCATGTGGCCACCTTATGGATGATACCGTAAAACCTTCCTGGCTTTCTTAATCAACAGCATTTTAAACTGCGGGCCTGAGGCTTCTACCTTAACATCGCAATGAAGTCCCCAAACATCTGCATGCAAAGCAAGGTAAAAGCTAGGACTGGATTTAAGTGTCACAAATGACATAAAGGCTCTTGGCAGCAATGTGCCCAAGAACTGTTTTTGTTCCTCCGTTGTTTATAGTAATGATAGAGCTCGATAGTGCTCTTCAATTTGTAGGGGTGCATTATAATCACAAGTAGTTTGCACCCGCATATATTCTTGTGTTGTGTTAACCTTTGATCATTAGAAAGTGAAATGTAATAATGTGTAAAGTAATGTGGTAGAGGGATTTCGTGCAACGTGAAGACATTAACATTGTAGCTGTGCTTTGAATGGGAAGTCTTAATGCTTGTTTTACAAATGACTAATGAGAAATTAATTTATTGCCATGTAACACATTGATTTAAACTTGCACAGTAATAATGCTCATGTATATGTGTGTTTAACGAAGATCTATGGTGATTCTTATGTTAGCCGATTTTGCAGGCTTCATGTGTATTTCTCCCTGGCTCTCATGACTGAAGCATTTGTAATGATCATGTGTATGCAGACTCTCTTCTTTCTCACGTTTCTGTTGCAGGTGGAGAAATGCATCTTTGTTAATTAGAATAACTCTTTTGTTTTAGGAGTTAGGTATAGGGAGGAGAGGATACATTTAACAAAGGAGTGCTGATAATGTGGGACGATGTTCCTTCTCACTGGAGAAGGCCTGAGAATCAAGGTCATCGAGCCAGAGGCTGGGAGGATCGGAAAGTTACATACAAGGAGGTGTCCAGCCAGATTTGATGATCTTGTGATGCAAAGATGGGTGTGTCATAGGATTTTGATGTTGGAATTAGGGACAGTGCCCAGAGGTTTGAGTTAGGAGAGGAGATCGGACGGAAAGAGAAGGAGCATCTTAGAACAAGCTCTGTAGCTTTATGCTACTTGACCCATTCAACATGAGTGTACTTCTTAGGAAGTCTTCACGCGCTAACACCTTTTCTCGAGCTTGCCCGGGGAAATGCTAAGTAGGGATGAAGAAAACTCTTGATGTTGGAGCAGTGATTATCTGTGTCCTAATTTTAGAACTGGTCAACCTCTGTATGCTTCATATATTGAACTTTGCCTGTAGATTTGGCTCTGTATTATCGCAGATGTATTTATACACTTTCGTTCTGAGGTGCTTGTATGTCCAATTGTTCTTGGCTTTGTAATAAACTAACTAAACTTAGAACCTGGAGTCAGTGATTCTTTGGAGTCATGGTTTTTCCGAATAGTAGAATCTAATTAGACAAGATATTTTCCTCTACACTTCTAAACAGGAACCAACGGTCTGTCGCCAAGGAGTTCCCGAGTAAATCTAGGACGTGTCCCATCAGTTGGAAGCATTGCAGAATGGTTTCCTCTTGAAGTGAGGGGAGAATCTAGGAAGCTCCAGATGAGTAGAGCCCCATAGAGCCCTAAAAATTGAGAGCCCAAAAAATTGAGAGTGGAGAACAACAGACTTTAGAGGAGACCGACGGAGATTGAGGGTGCGGCAAGAACAGGGGTGAACGGTGGAGTAAGTATAGTAGGGATGTTGTGTGTTAGATTGTGGTGATTATTTGACTGTGTGATGTCTTGCGGAGTTGGGATGAGAGTCAAGATCCCGGGATAGATTTGTGGTGTAGAAGACACCAATTTGATGTAATTGTCTGGCGAGTGATTGTGGGAAGTCGTGAAACGATATCGACGGCCCACCTGAGATGGGGAACTTTTGTGTGAGTGGATCTGTCAGAGTCATCTGGGAAGCCTTGTGTACAAAGGAGGACTGTATAGACTCAAGTGGCCAGCACAGGTCATGGGTCATGGTCTGTGAATGTTCTTGAGTGACTGAATTTAATCGATCATGAAGAGAAGAGAGGCAGACAATTACTTGTTTATGTGACTGTCTGGTCATTTCGTGGATTTGTTTCTATGATTGAGAGTGTTAATGCCTATTGAGAGAGTGGGAAGGATGGTGAACTGATGTGAGGGTAAAGAGTGACGGCAGAGTGTGCCGTGCTTCGATGGGTCAGTTGGTGTAATGCCGCAGTGGGATTGGTGGGTTGTCATCGGGATAGACAAAAACATCTTGTGGGTAAAGAGTTTGATCCAATCATGCAATGCTTTAAAGTATTATGAGATCTTTGTTGGGAGGTAGAGAAGTGGGTGAGAAAGCACCACCCGAGGATAGGCAAGCACATTACATGGTAACGAATGTAGGACTCCATACTATAGTTTGGCTTCCAATTTGGCATGAGATTACTGAAAAGGAGGGAGATTTTGCTTTTTCGCGTTATGGCTCCTTTCGATTGGAGGCGCTATATCAGTTGAGGAGAGTTATGGCTTCATTGCGCCCTCCGGCTAGAATCACACAGCTTGAGGCACTAGATACGTGGATGCGAGCAGCACAGGCAAAGAGCAGGGAAATAAGTCAGGGGAGGATGAAAAAAGCAATGAAGGCATATCAGGATGCACCATGGGATGCACAGTTGAAGAAGTGGAGGGTAGACACCATTCAGGGAGAGGTTATACCCACTGTTGGTGAAAGAGGGACACATTCGGAACAGGAAGGACGAAAGTGATAGTGACCCAGATGACAGTTTGTTAGATAGGTTACTAGCAGAGCATCCTCCACCATACAAACCAGATTCGGAGGAGGTAAGACGGGAATTGGCAAAAAAAGCGAACATGGAGAGAATGGGAATAACGTAGGCTAACTCTAGTGCGATGGGGGCAGTAAAGATTTCAACTGGAATGGAAGGAGCAGGGATATCAGTGGGAAACACAGAAACGAGAAGAGTTAATGCTGCTATGCGTTTACCCGAAGCCCTTACGGTACTGGCCCCATTGGACCTAATGCCAGTGTATGACCCAAGTCAGGGGGAAAGTAGTAGTCAGCTACAGCCAGGAACGGGGGAAAGAGTTAACTTAGGAGGAAATGTTACAGCAAATGGAAGTGATCCATATCTGGTGCCTGTAGAAGCTAGTACCCCATTGCTAGCAACTGTAGATCCTTCTAGGGTGTGTGTTGGGTCTAGCGCAGTACGATCAGTGTCATTGGTGGATTCACACTCCGATTTGAGGATGTGGGAAGCTCCAGTCACAGGACCCTAGGGAAGGACGTCAGAAGTAGGAGTCGATAAGGGAGCTTCTGGGGGTCTGCACGTATCACAGAATACAGTGACATGAAGTCATCAAAGAAATCAGAGTGGTGAAAGGGAAGAATAGGGTACCCTGTCAAGTCGGGGAAGCATCAAGGCCGCAGTAAAAGCCAAGGTGCTGGATGTAGTAAGTCTAAAGGCAGAAGCAGAAGCAATAATCAGTGGGAGTCTGCCAATGGAGAGGATAGACCTTTATGAACAGGATGAGCTGTTGTTTGTGGCAAAGGATGTTACTCGCAAGGCAACACAGGCACATGAGAAATTGACAGAATTGGCACAAAAGTAAGATGTGGATTTGTCCAAAATCAAAATGTTACAGGGAAGTCACCAGTTAAATTACAGTGATCAGGAATTGGAAGAGAAAAGGGTCATAGGTTTGAAAATGCACATTCGAGATTTGGTTGTAGAATACGTACATGGAGTATGCTTGATAAGCGGGAAGAAAGATGGTCAAAGAAGAAAAATGTTAAGAAGGGGATATGCTGCCTCCGGGAGAAGGGGGGGACAGTAGGAGTAGAGGCTTACCCATTGTGAGAGGTAGAGAGCAGAGGGTATGTGCATGTGCCTTGGAGTAGCATTCAGGAACGAGATTCCTTGGCTGAGAGAGACACCTGTCGATCACTTTGTTAAGATCTCAAAAGTATTGTGGATTGATTTGAATACGCTACATTGTGGTACCTAGTGGTTTGTGTTCTGCTGATAAAATTGCTGTTGATTGGCCATCTACTGAACTGGATCAAGAACCCATAACGCATGGTCCTTTACCCTTAATCATGAAAATGTTTGAGCAGGTAATCACATGGTTACAGTTGAAGATCTCACCACAAGATAACAGTTCAAGATAGATCGAATCACTCAAGAACCCAGGGAAACAGCACATGCTTATTATGAAAGGCGCTTGCAAGCCTTTAAGCAGTATAGTGGGTTGGACACTCTGGATTCTAAGGATATGGGGCAGTTTGTTTGCAAGTTTGTCTTGGGATTGAGACCAGAAATTAGCTGCATAACTCAGCAGCATCTAATTTGCTGACAGAACAAGTCCGTGGATGAGATTCTGCGTTATGCCAGATACTGTAGTGACAAAGTGGATTCTAAGCATAAGAAAATAAACAATAAACTAATGCTAGTCCAGATGAGGAATGCAGATAGAGTAGAACAAGTGCAGACGAGCAGAGGAACGTTGGGCAGGAAGCAAGGAAATAGTCATTGAGGGACCCAGAATGCATCAGTTCATGCGTGTCAGGGACGTTGAAGACCCATAGATCCCAAGACAGGGATTGAGGTGGTACCCGGAAGAAAAACACTGCATGTCATTATTGTCACAAAATCGGGCATTAGAAGCTCAAGTGTCGATTAAATCCAGCGAACCAGCTTCAAGACAAGGAGATAGGGCAGGTACCTGTGGTTGTGAATACTGTAATGAGACCCAGGTCCACGAACGGAGGGGACTCAGGTCCACAAATACAGGTTCCCCGACCTCCAAGAATTCCACAGGGAAATCAAGTGTACCAGCAGATGCCTTATATTGAGGCACTGGATGAGTTTGATCCAGGCCCCTTACAATGACGGTGCCTGAGGGGGGAGAAAGACGGTACCCCTGGAGAAGTCTTAGAGGTAGACCAGAGAGGGCCATATGTGGAGGCAGATGTGGACGGTCATCCCATCACATTCTTGATTAAGACAGGTGCTACCCATTCTACTGTTAGGTGCGCAGTATTCGCAAACCTACCCCTCTTGGGACAATCGACCCAAGTCGTAGGAGTTGCCAACAGGAGAATGGCGAATCCATTAACAGACAAGATATCTGTGAAAATAGGAACCTTTCAAGACCAACACCAATTTTTGGTGTGTGATTCGAGTCCAGTCTGTCTATTGGGTTACGACCTTTTGGGTAAATTGAATTGTACTATCTGTTGCATGTCCAAAGGCGTAGAGCTGCAAACTACTGATGATGATATTGCATTAAAACTGGCGAATCAGAATCTCTGTATAGAGATGTTCTGCGTGCTTACAGCAGAAGATCTGCCAAATGATTTGAGGTATGCTGTCTCTCCAGTAGTGTGGGATTTCACAGGAGAAGAGATAGGACTGATTTGAGGAGTTTACGCCAGTTAACATACAGATCAAGCTAAATGCTGAGTTTCTAAGAATCCCTTAGTAAGACCTGACTCTGGAAACAGCGGCAGGGATTACAACTGTGATTGAGTCAAAGATCGAGCAGGACATTCTGAAGGAAATCATGGGGAGCCTGTGCAATTCGCCCATAATGGGATTGCAGAAGCCGAGTGGGAAATACAAGATCGCGCAGGACCTGCGAAAGGTCAACACGATTATAGTTCCATGTTGTCCTGTGGTACCTAATCCATCTGTGATTTTTTTCCAAATACCTTGTGAGGCTGAATGGTTCACAGTGATTGATCTATGTCAGGCGTTCTTTTCGATACCCTTACACGAGGAAAGCCAATTTTTGTTCGCTTTCCATCTCGGAAATTGTGTGTTAACGTGGTGTCATATCCTTCAAGGGTATACTGAGAGTCTATCAATCTTTAATCAGATCCTGAACAAGAACCTTGAGACTCTAGAACTCTTGCAGCACATTGACGACCTCCTGATTGCATTAGAGACTGAGGAGGCTTGTAGGATCGATACCGTTACACTGTTAAACCACCTGGCAGAAAATGGACACAAGGTGTCCCAAGCAAACTCCAGTACTGTTTGCCTGAAGTTTAGTATATGGGTCATGGCATTGAGAAAGACAAGAGAAAGGTGTCACCGGACCACATTGAGGCGATCATGAAGATGAATGCACCTACCACACAAAAGGAATTCATGATGTTCTTGGAAATGACTGGCTATTGTCGACAGTGGATTCCCAACTTCTCAATGAAAGCAAAACCTTTGCAGAGGTTAACACACAAAGATGTGAGTGATCCGGTACCATGGGACAATGACTGTTTGGTAGCCTTCCTGGAGTTGAGGGAAACCTTTTGTCATGCCCTGGCTCTAGGAATGCCTGATTACAACAAAGCATTCTCTTTATTTTGCTGTGAACATAAAGGTTGTGTGCTGTTAGTACTCACCGAGACACATGGGGGTGTCCGTAGACCAGTTGCCTACTTTTCAAATACATTAGATCCTGTAGCTTCAGCATTGCCCGAATGGCTCAGATCCATTGTTGCAACAGGTCTCAGCATTGAAAGATGTGAAAGCATTGTGATGGGTCATCCTCTTACTGCCTATGTTCCACGCTCAGTTAAGTTCCTGATGACAAGAACTAAAACCCAACATTTGACAAATAACCGTCTCACACGATATGAGCAGGTTATTCTCGCATCTGAAAACATAACTTTGAAAAGATGTTCTGTGTTGAATCCTGCTACACTGATGCCTAGTCCAAACACTGTGGCAAAAAGAGCCATCACCATGCGTTGCATGTCAGCCAGAGCACCAACATTACATGTGTGGCAAAGTGAATTGATCAGATGGGCAGGGGCAGAAAGCGCTGCGCTGCGTAGGGAGGAGGCAAGAGGCCTCATGAAAACCGTGATCTCTCTAGACTGGGATACGATGGTTGAAGCATGTAAGAACAGGGTATTGCCTATTCCTTTTAATGCTCGGAGTACTCAATAGGCAATGGGGGGCAATGACGAGAGAGGGATATGTGCAGCTCATAGCTCCTGTTTTTGTGAAAGTAGCGGTGTACCCAATGCTGAAAATACAGGCAGTTAAGTGATGCAGGACAAACAACAATAAGACTCTGTGTAACATAGTTGGAGCCCGGGTGGTGGAGAATAATTTACCACCTGTTATGTGGAAAAGATACCATGTATAACATTTTTCTCTCGTTATTATCACTGCTACTTGTTGCATGCTCTTTTGTGGTTGGCAAAGGGGACACCAAAGCATCCACAGCTCCTTATGTGCAACTATGTTGGATTATTGACGTAAAAGCTTTCATAAGAATGTATACCAATGACTGTATTAAACATGAGACATTATGATAACAGAAACAAAGAGAAAATAAAAAATCAAAATAAAACAATAAAGTTTGTTAAAAAAATAAAAGTGGCATTTTCACACAACATAGGTGGTCAGTGGTCTGCGCTACGCCAATCTCTCTCAATGAGGGTTCAGGGGGCAACAGACCTTAGGGAGGTCTGCCCCCCAGGTTTTTGGGAGAGAGGATCAGTCCAGAGACTGCCATCTTGTGTCTTGGGCTATAATATAGCCCGACATAGCCCAAGGGATATATAGGGACAGTAATTGGACTTCCTGCCACCATTATAGGTATAGGTGACCTGGTAACTGGTGGCACGGAGTCCCCAAAGGGTTGGCTTATGGGGGGTGTTGTTTTTAACTAGTTTTCTCTAATTTTTTCAGGCTGCATTGTTGGGACAGGTATGCAATGGGGGTTCATTGTTATAGTTGTTGCTTGAGACAGGTGCTTTGCAGGGGCCTGGAACACTTTGCATGAGTTTACAGAAGTTTGATTGGTGTTGCCATTAGTGAACCACGTGAAAGGGAGGGTAGGCAAGAAGTTCAAGGATAAGGATAGAAGTTTGGTTATTTAGAGGTAAAAACAAGCAGTCATAGGCTGTAGGGAAAAGTTAAGGCTGCAGACTGTTAAAATGCACTATAATACGAATAATATAGTTACGGGGTGGGGTATGCTCGTGGGACCTTAGGGTGGAGGTAGGATATTGGGCAGTTTAATTGATGTATAGAGAGGTTTTAGTTCTGTTTTCCTCAGCATGCTTAGTTGGAAGTTTGCTCCTTCGGGAGTTGCGCTTCTGAAATCCTGCATGTTCAAGTTCTCATCCAGTATTATTCCCAGAGATTCAGTAGAATTTATGATGTGTGGGGTGCAGTTGAGAGCAGTAAGATTTTTCAAATAATTTAATAATGAGGGATTGCTTGGGAGGGGAGATTAGGAGAAATTCTGTTTTGAGGGCGCCAAGCAATCTCTCTCTTTCCATTCATCCAGCCATTCTATCTCTCTTCTTTTTCTCTTCTCCCTCTGTGATTGATTTCTCCCTACCTTCCAGCTTCCTCCCTTCCTCTCTCTCTTACTCCATGTTCTGCAATTAACCTCAGGGAGTTGGGAAACGTTACAGAGGTACAGGAACGCCCAGGGCTTTCAAAACAGCCTCCAATTGCTCCAGCTCGCAGGGGAAATGTCTAGTGCAATAAAAGGCCTAGGTGGCCCTGAGTGCTGTTGGGCAGAATGCCATGACTGGCAGAAGGTGCCATATGAGCATGGAGACATTTAACAGCTATACTGCCATCAGATCAAATACTGAGGAGTAGCGTACACTACAGCTGCCATGTGGCCACCTTATGGATGATACCGTAAAACCTTCCTGGCTTTCTTAATCAACAGCATTTTAAACTGCGGGCCTGAGGCTTCTACCTTAACATCGCAATGAAGTCCCCAAACATCTGCATGCAAAGCAAGGTAAAAGCGAGGACTGGATTTAAGTGTCACAAATGACATAAAGGCTCTTGGCAGCAATGTGCCCAAGAACTGTTTTTGTTCCTCCGTTATTTATAGTAATGATAGAGCTCGATAGTGCTCTTCAATTTGTAGCGGTGCATTATAATCACAAGTAGTTTGCACCCGCATATATTCTTGTGTTGTGTTAACCTTTGATCATTAGAAAGTGAAATGTAATAATGTGTAAAGTAATGTGGTAGAGGGATTTCGTGCAACGTGAAGACATTAACATTGTAGCTGTGCTTTGAATGGGAAGTCTTAATGCTTGTTTTACAAATGACTAATGAGAAATTAATTTATTGCCATGTAACACATTGATTTAAACTTGCACAGTAATAATGCTCATGTATATGTGTGTTTAACGAAGATCTTTGGTGATTCTTATGTTAGCCGATTTTGCAGGCTTCATGTGTATTTCTCCCTGGCTCTCATGACTGAAGCATTTGTAATGATCATGTGTATGCAGACTCTCTTCTTTCTCACGTTTCTGTTGCAGGTGGAGAAATGCATCTTTGTTAATTAGAATAACTCTTTTGTTTTAGGAGTTAGGTATAGGGAGGAGAGGATACATTTAACAAAGGAGTGCTGATAATGTGGGACGATGTTCCTTCTCACTGGAGAAGGCCTGAGAATCAAGGTCATCGAGCCAGAGGCTGGGAGGATCGGAAAGTTACATACAAGGAGGTGTCCAGCCAGATTTGATGACCTTGTGATGCAAAGATGGGTGTGTCATAGGATTTTGATGTTGGAATTAGGGACAGTGCCCAGAGGTTTGAGTTAGGAGAGGAGATCGGACGGAAATAGAAGGAGCATCTTAGAACAAGCTCTGTAGCTTTATGCTACTTGACCCATTCAACATGAGTGTACTTCTTAGGAAGTCTTCACGCGCTAACACCTTTTCTCGAGCTTGCCCGGGGAAATGCTAAGTAGGGATGAAGAAAACTCTTGATGTTGGAGCAGTGATTATCTGTGTCCTAATTTTAGAACTGGTCAACCTCTGTATGCTTCATATATTGAACTTTGCCTGTAGATTTGGCTCTGTATTATCGCAGATGTATTTATACACCCTCGTTCTGAGGTGCTTGTATGTCCAATTGTTCTTGGCTTTGTAATAAACTAACTAAACTTAGAACCTGGAGTCAGTGATTCTTTGGAGTCATGGTTTTTCCGAATAGTAGAATCTAATTAGACAAGATATTTTCCTCTACACTTCTAAGCAGGAACCAACGGTCTGTCGCCAAGGAGTTCCCGAGTAAATCTAGGACGTGTCCCATCAGTTGGTAGCATTGCAGAATGGTTTCCTCTTGAAGTGAGGGGAGAATCTAGGAAGCTCCAGATGAGTAGAGCCCCATAGAGCCCTAAAAATTGAGAGCCCAAAAAATCGAGAGTGGAGAACAACGGACTTTAGAGGAGACCGACGGAGATTGACGGTGCGGCAAGAACAGGGGTGAACGGTGGAGTGAGTATAGTAGGGATGTTGTGTGTTAGATTGTGGTGATGATTTGACTGTGTGATGTCTTGCGGAGTTGGGATGAGAGTCAAGATCCCGGGATAGATTTGTGGTGTAGAAGACACCAATTTGATGTAATTGTCTGGCCAGTGATTGTGGGAAGTCGTGAAACGATACCGACGGCCCACCTGAGATGGGGAACTTTTGTGTGAGTGTATCTGTCAGAGTCATCTGGGAAGCCTTGTGCACAAAGGAGGACTGTATAGACTCAAGTGGCCAGCACAGGTCATGGGTCATGGTCTGTGAATGTTCTTGAGTGATTGAATTCAATTGATCTTGAAGAGAAGAGAGGCAGACAATTACTTGTTTATGTGACTGTCTGGTCATATCGTGGATTTGTTTCTATGATTGAGAGTGTTAATGCCTATTGAGAGAGTGTGAAGGATGGTGAACTGATGTGAGGGGGAAGAGTGACGGCAGAGTGTGCCGTGCTTCGATGGGTCAGTTGGTGTAACGCCGCAGTGGGATTGGTGGGTTGTCATCGGGATAGACAAAAACATCTTGTGGGTAAAGAGTTTGATCCAATCATGCGATGCTTTAAAGTATTATGAGATCTTTGTTGGGGAGGTAGAGAAGTGGGTGAGAAAGCACCACCCGAGGATAGGCAAGCACATTACATGGTAACGAATGTAGGACTCCATACTATAGTTTGGCTTCCAATTTGGCACGAGATTACTGAAAAGGAGGGATATTTTGCTTTTTCGCGTTATGGCTCCTTTCGATTGGAGGCGCTATATCAGTTGAAGGGAGTTATGGCTTCATTGCGCCCTCCGGCTAGAATCACACAGCTTGAGGCACTAGATACGTGGATGCGAGCAGCACAGGCAAAGAGCAGGGAAATAAGTCAGGGGAGGATGAAAAAAGCAATGAAGGCATATCAGGATGCACGATGGGATGCACAGTTGAAGAAGTGAAGGGTAGACACCATTGAGGGAGAGGTTATACCCACTGTTGGTGAAAGAGGGACACATTCGGAACAGGAAGGACGAGAGTGATAGTGACCCAGATGACAGTTTGTTAGATAGGTTACTAGCAGAGCATCCTCTACCATACAACCCAGATTCGGAGGAGGTAAGATGGGTATTGGCAAACAAAGCGAACATGGAGAGAATGGGAATATCGTAGGCTACCTCTAGTGCGATGGGGGCAGTAAAGATTTCAAATGGAATGGAAGGAGCAGGGATATCAGTGGGAAACACAGAAACGAGAAGAGTTAATGCTGCTATGCGTTTACCGGAAGCCCTTACGGTACTGGTCCCCATTGGACCTAATGTCAGTGTATGACCCAAGTCAGGGGGAAAGTAGTAGTCAGCTACAGCCAGGAACGGGGGAAAGAGTAAACTTAGGAGGAAATGTTACAGCAAATGGAAGTGATCCATATCTGGTGCCTGTAGAAGCTAGTACCCCATTGCTAGCAACTGTAGATCCTTCTAGGGTGTGTGTTGGGTCTAGCGCAGTACGATCAGTGTCATTGGTGGATTCACACTCCGATTTGAGGATGTGGGAAGCTCCAGTCACAGGACCCTAGGGAAGGACGTCAGAAGTAGGAGTCGATAAGGGAGCTTCTGGGGGTCTGCACGTATCACAGAATACAGTGACATGAAGTCATCAAAGAAATCAGAGTGGTGAAAGGGATGAATAGGGTACCATGTAGGGGTGGGCGGAATTTGCGAAATTCACTTCCGCAAATTATCGCGAAAATGTCACAAATCTCCGCAAACACGCGGAAATGTCGCGAAGATGCGGAAGTTTTTTTCCCGCCCGTTCGCGATATTTTCTGCATGGTTGTGGGTCGCTAACATACCCCTGCGGTTGCTCGCGAGCGCGCCCATCTTGTTTTCAGTGGTCTCGCGGTGCATGATCGCGAGAAGAAAGACGTGATCGTGCGACGCATGACGTCACTGCGGACGCGAACTGTCGCGAGACGTCGCAAATGGCAAAAACAATACAACATCTCATGGAGAACGCGACCGGATCGGGAAAACTTGTCGGCGAACGCGTGGATTCAGGTAAGGCGATCGCGCGCGCGCGAGAATGTATTATTTTACAGCGCGAGCAAGAAACAAATTATCGCAAAGCTGCGGAATGCGGAAATTATGACATTTCCGCGCTCTCCGCGAAACGCGAAAATGCCAAATTATCGCAAATTCCGCGAACGGAAAGGAAATTTCACCCAGGCCTAGTACCATGTCAAGTCGGGGAAGCATCAAGGCCGCAGTAAAAGCCAAGGTGCTGGATGTGGTAAGGCTAAAGGCAGAAGCAGAAGCAATAATCAGTGGGAGTCTGCCAATGGAGAGGATAAATCTTTATGAACAGGATGAGCTGTTGTTTGTGGCAAAGGATGTTACTCGCAAGGCAACACAGGCACATGAGAAATTGACAGAATTGGCACAAAAGTAAGATGTGGATTTGTCCAAAATCAAAATGTTACAGGGAAGTCACCGGTTAAATTACAGTGATAAGGAATTGGAAGAGAAAAGGGTCATAGGTTTGAAAATGCACATTCGAGATTTGGTTGTAGAATACGTACATGGAGTATGCTTGATAAGCGGGAAGAAAGATGGTCAAAGAAGAAAAATGTTAAGAAGGGGATATGCTGCCTCCGGAAAAAGGGGGGGACAGTAGGAGTAGAGGCTTACCCATTGCGAGAGGTACAGAGCAGAGGGTATGTGCATGTGCCTTGAAGCAGCATTCTGGAACGAGTTTCCTTGGCTGAGAGAGACACCTGCCGATCATTTTGTTAAGATCTCAAAAGTATTGCGGATTGAACTAGATCAAGAACCCATAACGCATGGTCCTTTACCCTTAATCATGAAAATGTTTGAGCAGGTAATCACATGGTTACAGTCGAAGATCTCACCACAAGATAACAGTTCAAGTTAGATCGAATCACTCAAGAACCCAGAGAAACAGCACATGCTTATTATGAAAGGCTCTTGCAAGCCTTTAAGCAGTATAGTGGGTTGGACACTCTGGATTCTAAGGACATGGGACAGTTTGTTTGCAAGTTTTGTCTTGGGATTGAGACCAGAAATTAGCTGCATAACTCAGCAGCATCTAATTTGCTGACAGAACAAGTCCGTGGATGAAATTCTGCGTTATGCCAGATACTGTAGTGACGAAGTGGATTCTAAGCATAAGAAAATAAACAATAAACTAATGCTAGTAAAGATGAGGAATGCAGATACAGTAGAACAAGTGCAGACGAGCGGAGGAACGTTGGGCAGGAAGCAAGGAAATAGTCATTGAGGGACCCAGAACGCATCAGTTCATGCGTGTCAGGGACGAGGAAGACCCACAGATCCCAAGACAGGGATTGAGGTGGTACCCGGAAGAAAAACACTGCATGTCATTATTATCACAAAATCGGGCATTAGAAGCTCAAGTGTCGATTAAATCCAGCGAACCAGCTTCAAGACGAGGAGATAGGGCAGAGTACCTGTGGTTGTGAATACTGTATGAGACCCAGGTCCATGAACGGAGGGGACTCAGGTCCACAAATACAGGTTCCCCAACCTCCAAGAATTCCACAGGGAAATCAAGTGTACCAGCAGATGCCTTATATTGAGGCACTGGATGAGTTTGATCCAGACCCCTACAATGACGGTGCCTGAGGGGGGAGAAAGACTGTACCCCTGGAGAAGTCTTAGAGGTAGACCAGAGAGGGCCATATGTGGAGGCAGATGTGGACGGTCATCCCATCACATTCTTGATTAAGACAGGTGCTACCCATTCTACTGTTAGGTGCGCAGTATTCGCAAACCTACCCCTCTTGGGACAATCGACCTAAGTCGTAGGAGTTGCCAACAGGAGAATGGCGAATCCATTAACAGACAAGATATCTGTGAAAATAGGAACCTTTCAAGACCAACACCAATTTTTGGTGTGTGATACGAGTCCAGTCTGTCTATTGGGTTGTGACCTTTTGGGTAAATTGAATTGTACTATCTGTTGCATGTCCAAAGGCGTAGAGCTGCAAACTACTGATGATGATATTGCATCAAAACTGGCGAATTAGAATCTCTGTATAGAGATGTTCTGCGTGCTTACAGCAGAAGATCTGCCAAATGATTTGAGGTATGCTGTCTCTCCAGTAGTGTGGGATATCACAGGAGAAGAGATAGGACTGATTTGAGGAGTTTACGCCAGTTAACATACAGATCAAGCCAAATGCTGAGTTTCTAAGAATCCCTTAGTAAGACCTGACTCTGGAAACAGCGGCAGGGATTACAACTGTGATTGAGTCAAAGATCGAGCAGGACATTCTGAAGGAAATCATGGGGAGCCTGTGCAATTTGCCCATAATGGGATTGCAGAAGCCAAGTGGGAAATACAAGATCGCGCAGGACCTGCGAAAGGTCAACACGATTATAGTTCCATGTTGTCCTGTGGTACCTAATCCATCTGTGAATTTGTTCCAAATACCTTGTGAGGCTGAATGGTTCACAGTGATTGATCTATGTCAGGCGTTCTTTTCGATACCCTTACACGAGGAAAGCCAATTTTTGTTCGCTTTCCATCTCGAAAATTGTGTGTTAACGTGGTGTCATATCCTTCAAGGGTATACTGAGAGTCTATCAATCTTTAATCAGATCCTGAACAAGAACCTTGAGAGTCTAGTACTGCCATATAGTTCAGAACTCTTGCAGCACATTGACAACCTCCTGATTGCATTAGAGACTGAGGAGGCTTGTAGGATCGATACCATTACACTGTTAAACCACCTGGCAGAAAATGGACACAAGGTGTCCCAAGCAAACTCCAGTACTGTTTGCCTGAAGTTTAGTATATGGGTCATGGCATTGAGAAAGACAAGAGAAAGGTGTCACCGGACCACATTGAGGCGATCATGAAGATGAATGCACCTACCACACAAAAGGAATTCATGATGTTCTTGGAAATGACTGGCTATTGTCGACAGTGGATTCCCAACTTCTCAATGAAAGCAAAACCTTTGCAGAGGTTAACACACAAAGATGTGTGTGATTCGGTACCATGGGACAATGACTGTTTGGTTGCCTTCCTGGAGTTGAGGGAAACCTTTTGTCATGCCCTGGCTCTAGGAATGCCTGATTACAACAAAGCATTCTCTTTATTTTGCTGTGAACATAAAGGTTGTGTGCTGTTAGTACTCACCGAGACACATGGGGGTGTCCGTAGACCAGTTGCCTACTTTTCAAATACATTAGATCCTGTAGCTTCAGCATTGCCCGAATGGCTCAGATCCATTGTTGCAACAGGTCTCAGCATTGAAAGATGTGAAAGCATTGTGATGGGTCATCCTCTTACTGCCTATGTTCCACGCTCAGTTAAGTTCCTGATGACAAGAACTAAAACCCAACATTTGACAAATAACCGTCTCACACGATATGAGCAGGTTATTCTCGCATCTGAAAACATAACTTTGAAAAGATGTTCTGTGTTGAATCCTGCTACACTGATGCCTAGTCCAAACACTGAAGGGGAATATTGTGAGGACCATGACTGGTTCGATGTGCCTGAACTTTGCACCAAACCGCGCCCGACATTGTTGATGAATGTCTGCCAGAGTCAGACCAAATCCTTTTTGTTGATGGTTCATGTCTAAGAGACGATGCAGGTTATTTGAGAGCAGTGTTTGCTGTCAGTGCCATTTCTAGAGTAGTGGAAGCTGCTTTTTTACAGGGAGTACACTCCGCACAAGTAGCTGAATTTATTGCCTTGACAGGTGCATGCCTTGTTTCGGATCAAATCAGAATCACCATCTACACTGACAGCCAGTATGGGTTCGGTGTGGTCCATGATTCGGACAGCTATGGGCACGGATGGGGTTCTTAACGTCATCAGAATCTCCTATCAGAAATCGGGAATATGTGAGACAATTGTTGGAAGCTCTGCAATGACCAAAGGAAATAGCTGTGGTTAAGTGTACTGCCCATGGGAAGGGGAAGGACTTTGTAACATTGGGCAACTGGTATGCTGATGAAGTTGCACCTTTTTGTGCTGAACAAGGTTGCGTTTTTAATGGGGACAATACAGGAGAGAGCACAGAAAGAACCGAGCTCAGCATGATGTTAGCCAAAGCGGACTATTGGTATGAGGTCAAGCGTCTGCAGGGAGAAGTGTCAGAACAAGAAGGAGCTAGTTGGATTAAAGCAGGTTGTGAAAAAAGAGATGATGACATTTAGGTTTAAGCTGATGATCGAGCAGTATTGCTGGATTGCTTACTGAGCCCTATGGCTAGACAGACTCATGGAGCAGTTTATATTGGTAGAGATGCCATGTGTTCAGACAAATGTGGTTCAATCCACGGTTCTGAGTGTTTGCCGAGGCGGTGTGTCAAAAGTGTGTTAGGTGTCAACAGATGAATGCTGGAAAGAAAACTGTGGTTACACTGAGTCATATTGGAAGGTCTGAGGTCCCATTAATGGAATCCAGCTTGATTTCATTGAGAAGCCTAAGTGCAATGGCTTGAGATACATTCTGTTTTTGGTTTGTGTTTTCTCACGGTGGGAGGAAGCATATCCAACGAGAAGACGTCATAGTCTCACAGTGGCAAAGCTGTTACTTAGGGAAATGCTACCTCATTTCGGATTTCCAACTTCATTGAAGTCGGATAGAGGAAAGCATTTCCACAGTGAGATTATAAATCTGTTGTGTACTGCCTTACAAGTTGATCCAAGATTGCACTGTAGTTACAGACCGGAGGTGTCTGGTGTGGTGGAGCAGATAAATGGAACTCTCAAAATGCGAATGGCAAAGGTATGTTCTTCCACGTTTTAGAAATGGATTGATGCATTGCCTTTGGTGCTAATGAGTGTGCGTAGCATCCCCAATAGGAGGACAGGACTTTTTGCCCCATGAAATCTTAATGGGGAGGGCGATGCGATTACCAGCAATTCTGTATGCAGTCTTGATAAACTTCACCGATGATTTGATTCTTGATTATTGCAAAGGACTGGCTGACGTGGTCCATTCTGTTTCTCACCAGGTTGAAGCTGCAACTGCACCGACATCGAAGGACCTCTGCCACGACTTATGTCCAGATGATTGGATACTGGTCCAGAAGCATGTGAGGAAGGACTGTCTTGATGCTCACAGGAGAGGTCCGTATCAAGTGATTTTGGTGACAAATACAGCTGTGAAATGTGGAGGCTTACCGAATTGGATTGACACCTCTCACACCCGCAGAGGTTCAGGACCCTCAGAAGAAACAGCTCCTCTCCCTGAAGAAAGAACAGCCATGATTGCGAGGCCACTGGAGAGGAAAAGTCTAGCTGTGGGGGCTCCTGACAATGCAGGTTACCCACCAGAGCAAGCTAGGGGGGGTCACGCTACATAAGGCCCAGGTACTGACTCTGTGGGAGACTGTAACATTGCAAGTGGTACAGAGTCAGACTCAGCTAAAGCGACTGGTGTGGAAAGTGGTCGGTGTCGAGAAGGAGAGCAAAGGGTGCAAGAGAGTTGTGCCCTGTGAGACAGAAGAGACAAAAGCTGAGACTTGCTCATGAAAGGGACTTTGACCCTGTATCAGAAATATCAGAATCAGAATTGAGTGACGCAGAGCAAGCACAAGACAGCGTTAGGAGATCAATGAGAAAGAGTGCTGTGCCAGAGGTACGCTGCTCCAGAGTGGACTTATCTGATAACAGATGCCGGGAACAGAGGGGACCGGGAGATTGAGGTCTTCACGAGTGACCAGCAGAGTTCCAGGAACTGAAAATTGGGATTGAATTGTTGGTCCCAGGAATAGAAGCTAATGGAGTGTTGACAGTAACTGTGCCAAACCCTCCGATACTGAGTGGCTGACGCAGTTTGGTTTTGTGAGATTTGTCATTTCTAACCTTTGTTTATCAACTACCAGCTCAGGAGATCGCAGCAGTGTGTCTTAAAATTCTACAGCGTGTCATTGATGAAGTTGGCTCAGATCTTGTGAGGGATTGTTGGTTGAACTGTGAACTGCAAATAAAACAATTTCCATTTAAAGAAGATAACCTAGGCCCGAGTGGAAGAAGAAGAAATTTAGGGACTTTCAGTAGAAAAAGAAAGAGGGCTAAGGAAGTCTTTTTGAACTGAGCATATATTTGTACAATGAACTGTGAAATTGGTTTCCAGGACTCCAAGGAACTGTGCATGAACTTTGTTAATTGGCAGTAAGAGACAGAGAAAGAGAATGTATGCTGATCCTCTTGCTGTACTAACCTGAACTCAGTCAAAAATGGAGTCTGGAAATCCAAACCGTATAGAGCTAAGTGTATAATGGGTACTAGTAGTTATAGAGATAGTTTTTGTCATGTCTTTAAAAATATCACACAAGGCAGAAGTTGAGGGGGCGGAAATACAAGGGATGTCCACACCTACCACTTCTAGCACAAAAGAGGGTACATTAGGAGCTGATAAGGCTATGCTAGATTAAACTAGTTGCATGTTGCATGTAGATTTTTCCAAGGGTAACTATACATTGAATGCCTATACGAAGTTGCTGTATGAGTATGTTAACACGAAGGATGTGAGAGACTGTTATGTGTGTATGCAGTTGCCTGGGTGAGTCGAGGAGGGGATTCATTACCCCCACCTGCCTCTGATGTATGGTATCACATGTAGTTTGTTGCTTAGTATGTTTTAGGGTAAGGGTCATTATGAGTACTACTTTTCTAATTATGACATGGTGCTTTCAGAAGCTCCAGCTTACAAGCACCTGAATAAGTATGATTATTATAAGCAGGAAGAGAGAATAGGGAAGTATTTCATACCTACCGTTAACTTAGACACAGCTTATTCTCATCACCCCAACTTGAATTGCATTTTGACTGATATAGAGAAGAAGTATGTGGACCAAGTAGAGGATATATATAGACAATTAACAGTTAAATTTAATAGTAAAGGAGGAAATATTGAGTGGACAAAGGAGGAGTTATCCCACAAGGCCAAGAGGAGTTATGGTACAATAACGTTAGATTTTGAATAGTGAGGAAAACTTTGCATTAGACGGGTACAGACCTATTATGATAAGATTAATGTTGGACAGAGTGTGTGTGAGATCACATTTTTACAATTGAAGCCACTGCGAAGAAGTTTTTGCAAGAGGCGGTACAAGTGGTGCTGAATGTATATTTTGTATGTGGGAAGAATGCGTATGTGCGATTGCCATTGAATTGGTACGGTACATGTTATGTGGCTGTTGTGTTTCCCAAGATTTACCATGTTAAAGATTTAGGTCCATTGGAAGGGGGATCACCACATAGGGAGAAGCGAGGTACAAGTGCAGGATCAATTGTTGGAGATGTATTTGGTGCAATGATACCAAGTTTAGGAGTGGTTTTGAATGACATAAAGATCAGTCTTTGCTGCTTGTAGATGGAGAAATGTTGTCGATAAGAGCTATTGTGATGCAAAACCATCTTGCATTAGATGTGTTGCTAGTGAAAGAGGGGGGAGTTTGTAAAATGCTGAGGGTCCAACAGTGTTGTACTTATACCTCAGACCATAGTAAGGATCTGAGGAAGTACATAAGTAACATCACTGAGATTCACCATGAGATACATGACCTGGCAACTGAAGGAGTTTGGGAAAAGGTTGGGAATGGATTTGGAGGGATTAGAAGTTGGTTTGCAGGTTTTGGTAAGGGAATTCTTGGATACATTCTGAAGCCCATCATAATAGTAGTGGTTTGTGTGATTCTTTTGATTGGAGCGATAAGAGCTTATAAATGGCATAATTCGGGACAGGCTGAGAGATCTCTTAGAGAGCGGGAGAGGAGGATGGAGAGACTGCTGGACAGTCACTGTGAGAATCTTAAGAGCCTAGAAAAATTCAGACAGGGAAGACTGGCTACGACTTCTGTTTAGGTCGTTTTTTCTACAGGGAATTGTGATTGATAGTGCTGACACTTGTCATCAGAGGGGGAACTGATAGAGCCCAATAGTGGTCTTCAATTTGTAGGGATGCATTATATTCATGATTAGTTTGTACCTGCATAACTTCTTGCGTTGTGTTAACCTTTGATCATTAGAATGTGAAATGTAATACCATGTAAAGTAATGTGGTAGAGGGATTTCGTGCAACATGAAGAAATTAACATTGTAATAACTGTACTTTGAATGGAAAAGTTTAAATGCTGGTTTTACAAATGACTGAGAAATTAATTTACTGCCATGTAATAATGCTCATGTATATGTGTGTTTAACGAAGATCTAAGGTAATTGTTATGTTAGACGATTTTGCAGGCCTCATGTGTATTTCTCCCTGGCTCTCATAACTGAAGCATTTGTAATGATCAGAATCTTTTCTTTCTCATGTTTCTGTTGCAGGTGGAGAAATGCATCTTTGTTAGTTAGAATAACGCTTTGCTTTAGGACTTAAGCATAGGGCGGAGAGGATACATTTGAACAAGTAGTGCTAATAATGAAGGATGCTGTTCTTTCTCACTGGAAAAGGCCTGGGAATCAAGGTCATCGAGTCAAAGACTGGGAGGATCGAAGTGAACTGGAAAATTACCTTCAAGGAGGTGTCCAGCCGGATGGGATGATCTTTTGATACAAAGATGGGTGTGTCCTAGGATTTTGATGTTGGAATTAGGAACAGTACCCGGGGGTTAGAATTAGGAGAGGAGATCTGATGGAGAGAGAAGGAGCATCTTAGAAAAAGCTCTGTAGCTTTATACTGCTTGACCCATTCAATGTGAGTGTACTTCTTAGGAAGTCTTCACGCGCTGACACCTTTTCTTGAACTTGACTGGGGAAATGCTAAGCATAGATGTCATATTAGTGCTAGTGTAGGGACAGACTAATGATTTCCACTTACAAACCTCAAATGAAGAATACTCTTGATGTTAGCACAGTGATTATCTGCGTACTGATTTTAGAACTGGTCATCCTTTGTATACTTCATAGATTGAACTTTGCCCGTAGATTTAGCTTTGTATGAGTTCCGATGTATTTCTACACTCTCGTTCTGAGGTATTTGTATGTCTAATTGTTCTTGGCTTTGTAATAAACTAACTAAACTTAGAACCTGGAGTCAGTGATTCTTCGGAGTCATGGTTTATATGAATAGTGAAATCCAATTAGGCAAGATATTTCTCCCCTTCACACTTCTAAGCAGAAACCAATGGTCTGTAGACCAGAGGTTTCCGAGTACATATAGGACTTGGAACCTGGCCCAATCAGTAATAATCAACTGTAACAGTTGTGCTCTTGCTGGTGGAAAAGAGCTAGAATTGACAGTGAATGGTGAGGGGAACCCTGCAGGAAGGCATTGTGAGCTCAGATGCAAAGGGTCTTATATGCTAAAGACATTTGTACAGCAAGAGGAGGGCTACTTGCAGATAAGTATTTTTTGTGAAGAAGGTTCAGTGGCACTGGATCCCAGGGGTGTAAGATACCCACAGCACTGAAATTACAGCTGTCTTTAATACCCAACAAGAGTGAAGGGGCTTGCTTTGTGCAGCAAATATCCAGAGCCAAGGAGATAGCTGGTGCTTAGAAGTTGGATTCCTATACATAGGGAGAGAAGTACTGGAAAGCATAATTGCGAATTGAATTTATTTATTTCAAGAATTGAGATTCCAGTATCTCGAGATGACAAAGAGTGGGCAATGTATTGTAAAGATGAGTGGAAAATATTATGTCTTTTAAGATCTAAAGAGGTGACAAGTTCATGAAAGACATGTTAGCTGTGGCTGTTTAGATTTGATTGTGTAACTGAGATGAATAAATACATTTGAATGATTTAAAAAAGCCTTCAATGCTTGGAATGCTCGAGGACTACTTGGAATATCAGGAGAGATGAGGCATGTTCATCTCAAAAAAGGACAGTAATTCTGAAAACGATTGACTGATTTTATTGGATTCTTCACGGATCTTTGAACAGTTTATTTGAATATGTTTATCTTGTTTGCATTAGTGGCTATGGCACTCTAAGTCAATAACACACAGGGGCATATTCTCAAGGAGCTTTCGCCGAGTTATCGGCACATTATCTCAGCCAAAGTCGCGATAGATTTATCACCCCATTCACAAGCCAGTGCTAACAGCCCATAGCACCAGTTTACCCACGATAGCAGCCACAAAAATCATCGCCACACATGACCCCGGAAACTATCGCTAATAAAAGGCAGAGTAGACATTCCCGTGCAAAAAGCCACATCAACACCACACCGCAACATTCTCAACAACCAGCCAGATCGGCGCTAAGTCCACAAAACATGCGATATGGCGCGTTAGCAGCAGGAAACTAACACCTGCTCTGACCTGGTGTAAAGTCGGACGGCAGCCGGCACCAGAAAAGGGAGCCCAGACCCCAGTCACACGTGAAGAACAACAGATGCCATGGGGCTACTCATCACGCAGCTCGGAGCCCTTACAGGGCCACAACACCCACCACCCCCAGGCCTGCCACCACCCCCCGGACCTCCCATCCGCACCACCTCCCTGGACCACCACAGAGGAAGACACAGACCACGGACCTTCAGAAAATACACCAGCCTTACAAACATGACACCAGAGAATGTCATTGCCCACTACAGGATCAAAAGGACAACCATGACTATACCAACAGCGGACAACAAACATCCCTCTGCAGACAAAGCTGCTGGCTGTGCTGCACCTGTTGGCCTCTGGGATATTCCAACCAACAACGGCCAGAGTCGGAGGAGTCTCACAGCCAGCCCTATCACAGTTCCTCACACCTGTCTTGAATGCCATCATCAGCTTGGTACCCCAGTACCTATACATCCCACACACTGCGCAGGTACAGCTGGAGACTAAGCAAGGCTTCTACGCCATAGCTGGATTCCCGCGTGTGTTGGGGGCAATAGACTGCACACATGTCCTACTTGTGCCCCCTGCCGACACTGCACACAATTACCGCAACAGAAAGCACACACATTCCATCAATGTGCAGGCAATAGTAAACCACCGGGGACTCTTCACCAATGTCGTCCCCAACTACCCAGGCAGTGTGCATGATTCATACATCTTCCGACAGTCCCTCATCAACCGGCACTTCCAGGATGGCACCTACGGAAATGCCCTGCTCGTTGGTAAGTACCAACTGAACACACCACACACCTCCAATCCACAAACATACAACTCACAACTCTGGGAATGCATATGTTACAAACCCACATACAACATGCCATACAACACGCCCACCCACCAGACATGGCAGCACAACCTACCATGGGAACCTGGCCTAGCCATGTACATGAGTCACAAATGGCATGGCACCTCGGCCACATATTAGCAGAATGTGGGAAGAGGAGGGAACCAGGCATGTGCGAAGGAGGAGATGTGACCGATGAATGGAACTGCACACAATGCCAAGTGTGGCGTGGATGTGTTGGACAGACTGCAGTATGCAGACCACACACATATCCATGTCGATATACACTGCTGGTGTTTGGTGTAGTGGATAGTGGACACAACCATGTCACCCCAGCCAGTGGGGAAGATCAAGGAAATGTAGCTTGTTACGTCCCCCCCGTACGCGTAAGAGGAGTGGGCTGGCCCAGCGTATGCCAGGTCAGCGTATGGTTGTGAATGAAAAGCACGTAGCCCTGGGCGTGGTCCTCTTCTGGAATGTCCAACATCCCTTCCAGGGCAGCGCCTCTCATCCCGCCACGAGGCCTACGCCGTCAGTGGTGTTGCCTGGGATCCTGTGAGCCTGCTGCACCACGGGCCACTTGTCCCCGAAGCCGTCATGGCCGCCCCTGCGCATCCAGGCATCACTGCTCACCTACCGACACCGGCGTGTGTCAAAGAGGGCCCATCACGTGTCGGTGAAAGCTCCAAACCCGAGGCCCCCGACCTTGGCAGACTCCTCGGACCATCACGCCTCCACGACACAGGCACACTGAACTCCTTTCTCGTTGACGTACTCCATGGGCATACACAGCGGACAAGTAGGACACAGATTTGGAACTGAGTCTTAACTACACCAAGGCTGAGTTCATGTCACTATACTCCCTCTGATGTGATGCCACCAAGTCTGTGCATAGGACTCCCACTAAACGTGTCTGTGGGACCTTGCTGACTCCGGCCTTCGGCCTGCACTGCGGTCCTGCAGGCCTCACACCAATCCAATGCAGTCCGTCACAAGCAGGATGCGGCCTCCTCGCTGTCTGTACACCTGCCCAGCTCTGGTGCCACTACCTATGTCATAGCGGTACAAAAGGGGGGTGGTGATGGACAGAGCATCAGAACCAATCAAACACTCACACCCAGTCAAAATATCTGGGTTTGATCCATCACCGTTCTTTAGCCCACTCTGCCACCCCAGTTCAGACATGGCCATATGCAAATCAGTCTGACCCTGTGCCTCCCGGGAACAGTCCAGCCCGAACTGCCAAGCCATGTCTTCCCTGGACCAGAAACAAGCTTCCTAGGACCGGTTTCTGGCATTTCAGCCGTCTTCAGCCAGGCTTGCTTGAATCCAGTGGCAAAGTTCGCCATAAGTTGGCAGGGTATGCTCAGACATTGACTGGGTGTGAGTATTTGATTGGTTCTGATGCTCCGTCCATCACCACCCCCTTTTGTACCGCTTTTTTCGCCATAAGTTGGCAGGGTATGCTCAGATGTGAGTCCCTTGCTCACTTTGCCACTGGATTCAAGCAAGCCTGGCTGAAGACGGCTGAAATGCCAGAAACCGGTCCTAGGAAGCTTGGTTCCGGTCCAGGGAAGGCATGGCTTGGCAGTTTGGTTGGACTGTTCCCATGAGGCACAGGGTCAGACTGATTTGCATATGGCCATGTCTGAACTGGGGTGGCAGAGTGGGCTAAAGAACGGTGATGGATCAAACCCAGATCTGTTGACTGGGTGTGAGTGTTTGATTGGTTCTGATGCTTCGTCCATCACCACCCCCTTTTGTACCGCTTTGTTCGCCATAAGTTGGCAGGGTATGCTCAGACGTGAGTCCCTTGCTCACTTTGCCACTGGATTCAAGCAAGCCTGGCTGAAGACGGCTGAAATGCCAGAAACCGGTCCTAGGAAGCTTGTTTCCGGTCCAGGGAAGGCATGGCTTGGCAGTTCGGGCTGGACTGTTCCCATGAGGCACAGGGTCAGACTGATTTGCATATGGCCATGTCTGAACTGGGGTGGCAGAGTGGGCTAAAGAACGGTGATGGATCAAACCCAGATCTGTTGACTGGGTGTGAGTGTTTGATTGGTTCTGATGCTCCATCCATCACCACCCCCTTTTGTACCGCTTTGTTCGCCATAAGTTGGCAGGGTATGCTCAGACGTAAGTCCCTTGCTCACTTTGCCACTGGATTCAAGCAAGCCTGGCTGAAGACGGCTGAAATGCCAGAAACCGGTCCTAGGAAGCTTGTTTCCGGTCCAGGGAAGGCATGGCTTGGCAGTTCGGGCTGGACTGTTCCTATGAGGCACAGGGTCAGACTGATTTGCATATGGCCATGTCTGAACTGGGGTGGCAGAGTGGGCTAAAGAACGGTGATGGATCAAACCCAGATCTGTTGACTGGGTGTGAGTGTTTGGTTGGTTCTGATGCTCCATCCATCACCACCCCCTTTTGTACCGCTTTGTTCGCTATAAGTTGGCAGGGTATGCTCAGACGTAAGTCCCTTGCTCACTTTGCCACTGGATTCAAGCAAGCCTGGCTGAAGACGGCTGAAATGCCAGATACCGGTCCTAGGAAGCTTGTTTCCGGTCCAGGGAAGGCATGGCTTGGCAGTTCGGGCTGGACTGTTCCCATGAGGCACAGGGTCAGACTGATTCGCATATGGCCATGTCTGAACTGGGGTGGCAGAGTGGGCTAAAGAACGGTGATGGATCAAACCCAGATCTGTTGACTGGGTGTGAGTGTTTGATTGGTTCTGATGCCCCGTCCATCACCACCCCCTTTTGTACCGCTTTGTTCACCATAAGTTGGCAGGGTAAGCTCAGACGTGAGTCCCTTGCTCACTTTGCCACTGGATTCAAGCAAGCCTACCTGAAGACGACTGAAATGCCAGAAACCGGTCCTAGGAAGCTTGTTTCCGGTCCAGGGAAGGCATGGCTTGGCAGTTCGGGCTGGACTGTTCCCATGAGGCACAGGGTCAGACTGATTCGCATATGGCCATGTCTGAACTGGGGTGGCAGAGTGGGCTAAAGAAAGGTGATGGATCAAACCCAGATCTGTTGACTGGGTGTGAGTGTTTGATTGGTTCTGATGCGCCGTCCATCACCACCCCCTTTTGTACCGCTTTGTTCACCATAAGTTGGCAGGGTATGCTCAGATGTGAGTCCCTTGCTCACTTTGCCACTGGATTCAAGCAAGCCTGGCTGAAGACGGCTGAAATGCCAGAAACCGATCCTAGGAAGCTTGTTTCCGGTCCAGGGAAGGCATGGCAGTTCGGGCTGGACTGTTCCCATGAGGCACAGGGTCAAACTGATTCGCATATGGCCATGTCTGAACTGGGGTGGCAGAGTGGGCTAAAGAACGGTGATGGATCAAACCCAGATCTGTTGACTGGGTGTGAGTGTTTGATTGGTTCTGATGCTCGGTCCATCACCACCCCCTTTTGTATCACCACCCCCTTTTGTTCCACTACCTATGTCAGCCACAAATCTAATACAAATGCCATTCCAACGTCTGTGAGAGATCCAGGAGGAGATGGCTGGACAGCGGTTGGCCAGCGCTGACCGCTACCTCCGGCCGACACTGCGGCCAATTAGGTCGCACTTTTTTAACTGAGTCTTGATTTCTTCATGGCAGTGTTCATGTCACGGTACGCAAGGAGAGGAGTAAGAGGAAGACGCGCTTCAGTCCGGAGGAGAATAGGCTCTTCTATACGGAGGTGATGGGACACTACCAACAACTGCACTGGTGCCACTGACTGCGCAGCTCATGCCTGCCACACGTGGATGTGGGTCCCTGCTGACCGCTGCCTCCGGCACACACTGTGGTGGCGTAGATCACACAATTTGAACTGAGTTTTGCTCTCTACATAGCAGAGTCCATGTTATTGTACAGGCCTCATCGCAGACTGCATCCCCTTCCAGCTTTGGTGCCACTGAGTGTGTTCCCTGAAATCCATGGGCAATCTCTGTTTGGACGTCGATGGCGTCTGAGCCCATGGGCTGGAGGCTGTCTTCGTCTACATGTAGCTGATACTGACAAGGTGGAAAAGTGGGGTCTGTAGCATTCAACTCCGTCATCTGCCTGTTCCTGCTTGCTTCTGCCTTCTGCATCATGCCCTGGAAGGACACCTTCCACTGTCCTCCGCAACCTTCCGCGAAATTCCCCTTGTACATCGACGAGTACAAGCTCAGCTTGCGTGGCACTACCTCAGTGCACCGCAAGTTACTGTCCCGTGGCGGTGTGCCTGTGCCGGCCGCTGTGCATTCGGGGAAACAAACTCTGTGCTGCTCAAGTCAGGGTCCCATGATGTACGTACCTTGTACTGCTGATTGTCTGCTCACTGTTGTGGTCTTTGCTAGCACCAACCAACCTCCGAGTGGTGGCTTACACTACCCAACACCCATCCAGCACAGGCGTCACTGGAGATGTGAGCCTGGCAATAAAAGGGACCGGGCGCACATGCCCGTGGCCAGTCCCACAAACTCACTCAGTGTGTCTGTGTGGTTATTATATATGCATGTGGGACCGGGGTCATTCCACATAACATTGTGCTGTGTACAGCATGCGCATCCATGTCACCGCAGGCAGTGGTTTAGACCTGGGACATGAAACTGTGTTGTACCTTCCTGTGAGCATAAGCGGGTGGACAGGTGTATGACAGTACTGCGTAGGGCTGTGGCTACTCCACACGTGGATCTGGGTGTGGTGCAGTGTAGGCCTTGCAAAGGATGTGGCTGATGCGTGTGTCTGTGTTGTAGTGTCTGCGCCACCCGTCCCAACAATCGACAATGTTGCCAGGTGGCATGCCTCCAGTGTGTGTGCTCGGCCAAAGGGATATATGGGGGAGGGCATGCCGGAACGGGGTCAGGGATCACACATGCCAACTATTGTGTGTGTCGCTATTATCACTGCATGAGCCAAAGATGTACCCTCAACTGCATGTCGGGTTCATCCAGGCAGGTGCTCTACATCTGTGTCAGCCCTGCCCTTGCAATTGGCTGACACACACATGTCTGGCCACATTCTGGGCAGCATCATCACTGTGTCGTAGTCAGGCTTGTGGACATGCGCAGACAGGCATGACAATGGTGTGCCGTAGGTGTGCATGTGATGCAATCATGCTGTGCACAATAGTGAATGTGCTCGGGGGGAGGTGCAGCAGTGAGGCTACGTGATACACAGTGATGCCGCTCATTAGCAACACGCAGTTCAGTACATGTCATAGTGGAAACACTAAGTCACACATATCACACACCAATGAACCAGTGAGCCTGCCAACACATCATGCAGTGCGTAGTCTTGACTCATGTCTCTCTGCACTGTCACAGGTGACCAAGGATATGCACTCTGCGCTTGGATGATGACACCCCTCCGAGCTCCGAACACACAGCCCGAGGCAGTACAATTTGGCCCACAAACGCACCAGGGGCATCGTGGAACACACATTTGGCATGTTGAAGTCACGTTTCAGGTGCCTGGACGTCACAGGTGAAAATCTCCTGTACAGCCTAGGTCTCATGTGCAAGATGATCGTTGCATGTTGTGTGTTGCACAACATATGTGTACGCAGTAGAGTCCCATGGATACGAGTGCCAGATGCACTGGACGATGATGATAAAGATGAGGCAGGTGGACCACACCCCACTGCAGCGGCAGCAGGAATTGCCCGTAGGAACTACATCATTGACAATTTCTTCTCTGGTTGATGTCACATTGTGAGGGTCCTTAGCAGTAATGGCACAGTACGTTGACTGACCACAGCCACAGCATGTGCTAATAAATGCATTCCGAAACACATTCCCTGCGTGCATGTCACTCATCTGTACAGTCACTTCACTCAGACAAGTGTGGGTGTGACATGTTGTGCTGGCAATTTAGGAATTTGTTAATGGATGGTGCGTGTGTCACCTCTGTGCAGTGAGGCTGTTTAGGGTGTCACGTACTCGAACTGCCAGTTCTGTGTGTCACAGTTGTTATGGTACCCAACTCTTCAGTGTTTCACATGTGTCCCAATTCATTCCATTTTGGCTGTCATTTGTGGCCTACAAGTGACAACAGGGCTTCTTTTGGGCTATGATATGTGCCGCCATGATGCAAGGATGCACCCTGTGACTCAAGTCCCGTGACATGGGCGACATGTACGTGGGGAGAGTCACTGCCCCTACATTGGTCCCTGATTTCATTATTGTATGCTCATGGACATGGCACATCGGTGTGCAGGGGGTGTTGTTTGTCCCTCTTCAATGTGAAGAGGAGATGCGGTTTCACAGCATGTTCCGTGTTTGTTTCCACATTGACGCAGGTTACATACTGAATGCATGTCAATGTACATTGTGGCTGTTTGTGGGGAACTGCCTATCTGATTTGGACAATGGTCATTTGTTCTGCGTCACAGCTGTGGGGTTGTGCTCGTACATTGTCACCTCACCGTTTGTTTGGTCTGCTTTTATGGTGCATTTTCCCGCCAGACGCGTGAGAATTGCAGGCCTGTCTGGGGTTTTCGCTGCCTTTTGTATCGCGCTTGACCTCATCGCAACCTTTTTTGCGTTCGTGTTTCGTATTTTTACGGCGTGGCGTTGATTTTATCGCGGTCATTTGATGCGTTATCTGGGGACTATTGTATGGTGCCGCCGTGTTGTGAATAGTTAACACGCCGTAAATTTCCCGCGATGGACTGCGATGTTGAAGGTTGCGTTAAGTAACTTTTGCGATGGTTATCACACGTTCTTGAGAATATCCCCCACAGAATCCTCGGCTGTTTTCAGTTCCATGCACGAGTAGTGCATCCAGTCAGGTCTATTTGCATTCTGGGACTTGTAGTCCCAGTTTTATAATGGGCTAAAAATGACTACATATCCCTGAATGGAAAGAAAACCGAACTTGTTGGCCTACTCGCGCATGGGGCTGAGAAACGTAGGTCTTTTTTACAACATAGTGACTGCTGGAACGGCTGAGTGGTGTGTGGTGAATTTCGAAGTAGAGGTGGAAGGCTAAAGAATGACGAAGAGGAAACAAACAATAAGCCACGATGCTCATTGCGATGTTTAAGGGCGCAATCTAACGAACTCATGAGAGTCAGGTGTGCCTGATAGCACATCAACTCCACTCAAAAATCCCCCGCGCTCTGGTTATTAAAACCCCAGTAAGACAATCGGCGCATGTTTGGAGTGCGTCATCACGGCTCCTGGAGTTCTCAGGGTAGACGCTTGCGGTCGATCATATAGCGAAGGTGCTATGGTGCATCTGTTGCTTCCAATAAATATAGTTTGGTTTGCGATTTTGCTCGCATAATGCAATTGAGCGAATGCTTGACTCCCATGCAGCCGTGTAATAGCCATGTGATGGTTTAAGAACAATGTTGGCTTGTGTGCTCGAATTATCACGTAACTTCTTTTTTTCGTGAGAATGTTAGCGAGTGGCTGTCTCTCGGAGTCAGCTGTCGGTGGCTGCACTTGTGTGGTTGAGAGGGGCTGACCCCCTAATAAACCGTGAAATCACAGGATCGGCGTGAAGCAGGTCATGCGCTGCCTCCTCTGAAGATCTGACCGCAGGGGTATAAAAGGATTAAGGGGCGACGTCCTGGGCTTGGCACTGCTCGAGTGGAGGGGGGTATGGTCGGTCCAGAGCTCTCATTGCTTTAGAAGCCCCGAGAGAAGTAGGGTGTGAGTTAGAGAAGGTGAGCGCGCTAAGGTTCGGATCTACGACGTATGCGCAGCGCGCGGTTTTACCGATGAGATGCGATCATGCGTTTGCCTTGTTCTGGTTGGTATTTTGATAGCAAATGCTCCGAGGGTTATTGAGTGGTGATGCCCGTCCGGGGAGGCACAGGCTTGTGTCGATATCGGCGAGGGGGTGGTGAAAGGAAGAGACTATATAACATTGAGACTCCAAATTGGTATTGATTAAAAGCTAGTACTGTTGACATTTCTGTTAAGTGACCAGGTAGCAGCTATGGTGAGGCCACAAGTGACCAACCTTTAACACTTAATGTCTTTATCTTCTCCACCTGTGTAGTGCTGACTGCAGACTCTTGGCGCTTTGTGATGGCCGGGCTTCCAGCTCTAGCAGTCCTGCTGCTGCTTCCTGTTGGCTGGGCCCAGTTCCCTCGACAGTGCGTGACCCCGGAAGCTCTCCGGAGCGGTCAATGCTGCCCTAGCCTCTTCCCGTCACTGACTCCGGACCCGACGGACAGCTGTGGGGCCTCAGTAGGCCGGGGGCGCTGTGCTCCGCTGCAAGTAGATGCCCGGCCGCACGGACCCCAGTACCAGCACGATGGTATCGATGACCGTGAGCAATGGCCGACCCGCTACTTCAATAGCTCCTGTGTATGTGTTGGTAACTTCTCTGGTTATGACTGCGGCTCCTGCAAGCCGGGATGGACGGGGCGCAGCTGCAACGAACGGGTGCTGGCAGGTAAGTGCCACCGAAATCAGGGCGGAAGGCCAGGGCTGGCTCACTTAAATAAATGTTGACAAGCGTCCCAGGTTTCCCAGTTTCACACGAGTAGCTCGTCTAATCGTGGGGTTTCTGATAGTTTAATTTGTAATGACATAAATGAGACTGCAGGTACCAGAACCCCAAAAGACTTGCTGAGCTACCCGCATCTTAAACTTGCGAGCTTCGGTGACCCCTCGCTCCTATTTGTTCCCGGAGTACTTATGGTGGTTGCAGTTGCACGACTGTTTCTGTACATGTGACTTCAGTCTCTAAATTACTTTCCACCTTTGGTGCTTTGCGAACCTTCTCGAATGTGTTAATAGTAGTAAGTCATTTCCTATATTGAAGACTAAAGCTATCCGTGGTTTTTTTGTCCTTCCACCATCGAAGCTTATCTCCATCTATGGTCCGCCCCAAAAACACTGGATGTAGCCATGGCTCTAGCTCTTGGTCAGTTCATTTTTAGGTCTAGCCAACTGAACTTTAGCTGTCAGTTATAGACACTTATGGGTTATTCTGTATCTCATACTTAGAGTAGACTTTGATGTCAGCCACTTAAAAAACCTGGACATTTGGTGTGCTCCCTCTTCAGTCGTGGCTTGCGCCAATCCGTATCACATCTGGAAACCGCAGGCTTGCTCCTGGTCCTCTTCATTCGATGGGCTTTGTCCTTCTGCCTCCTATGGAATCTTGGCATTCCAGTGCATGAAGCACTACCTTACCTTCTCTTCTGTCTCTCCCTCGGTGCTTAACAGCAGCTCTCTCTGAACTCTGTTTCCACTTGACACTATCCTACTCAGCCTGTGCTCTCCTGCAGCCTCCACCCTTTTCTTCTGCTCCAGGCATACTTGTATTGGATTTGTCAGTGCGTTTCTAAATGTGTTGATAAAGCAAACTGATAGCTCTGGGTGGACACCTTCCAATAGAATTTTTGTTGTTGTCATATATATTAAACAGATGGCTCCTTGTGAGTGTGAATGCCCTATGACAATCTGAATGGGTTTTGGTTTAGTTACCGGACAAATGGAATTGGACGCTTATTTTTGGCCTTTGAATTGGCTTTGCCAATGCTTCTTTATCTGAGTGTGTCCACGATTTCTGCTCTACTATTACTATTGCTACCCATTGTGCACCTCGCACCTGAAGGTACATACTCGTACGTGTAAATTGCTTCTGACTGACGTTAATTGCTGGATTTTGCTTGTGGTAATACTGGAGTTGTACCGGACTTCTAGGCACCTGGCTTGCCACACTACTCTTACAGTCTGCCATTGAGTTATATAAAGTATGTTCTGTTAAATTTGATGCTGGTCTACATTCCAATAGTTTCACACTTTATATTTTTGGAGTGGCAAGAAAACTGTAATCTTTACCCAAGTTTATTTCCATATATGCCTTAACAAACGTGTCTAAATGATTTACTTTCTTTGTAGTGAGGCGAAATATTCGAGAACTAAGTGCTCAAGAAAGGCGCCGCTTTATCAATGCCCTGGATATGGCCAAAAGAACCACACATCCGCACTACGTCATCACCTCGCGGAGGTATGCAGAGGTCTTTTCTCCAGATGGCAACAGCACTTTGTTCGAGAATATTACCATTTACAACTACTTCGTGTGGACCCACTACTACTCGGTGATGAAAACCTTTCTGGGCACAGGGCAGGAGAGTTTTGGGGGAGTAGATTTCTCTCACGAAGGCCCAGCATTTCTCACCTGGCACAGGTTCCATCTGCTTCAGCTGGAAAGAGATATGCAGGTAGAGTGTTCACAATTTCGGGTAGTTTACAACGTTTGGTGGAGCGGGGATTCCCACGCTTTTTGTTTGTTACTCTATCCTCATCAAATGTTGCATAGCTAATTTCATGAATGACATTCTGAAGGTTGTTGCTCATAGGAGCCACTTTAAGCTCAATCTTCATAGACTTTAAAAAAAAACATTTTGTTATTTTTTTTTTAGCCATGCTAATGAGTATTTTGCTTCTACACAATATCCCGCAGGAGATGCTTCAAGACCCCACCTTTGCTCTTCCATATTGGAATTTTGCAATCGGTGGCAGCGAGTGCGACATCTGCACAGATGACTTCATGGGAGCTCGGAGCAACTTTGACTCTACGCTTCTAAGTTCCAACTCCGTATTTTCCCAGTGGCAAATTCTCTGTGAAAGTGTCGAAGACTATGACACGTTGGGAACAATTTGTAACAGTAAGTGTGTTGTATGAATGTGTGTTGGTCATAGGTAATGACCCGAATAATGTGGGGCAAAATTGATCCTAAATTTTCATGCCAATATTAGATTTTTTGGTTGCACTCTGTTTAATAGGCAATATTTGTCAGTAGTACTTGTGCTCCCTGTTCAAATTCGCAACGGTCGTCTGTTGCTTACATATATTTTCAAACGCACACAATCCCGTACGAGAGGAGCACCTTAACAGTTGGGGCCTGCGGAGAGACCAGGACTATGTCTCGCTGAAAATTATCCGCAAAGATGATAACGCGGCGCTCCCTTTGGTTTTAAAGATGTTTATTTTGATGCAAATCCCCTACGCGTTTCGAACACTTGTTTTTGTTCACGGTAGTGTCAACAAATAAGTCCTTTGTCAATTTTCTATTTTTATACATGAACATGCTACTATTCATTGTAGTGCATTCTGGGAAATGTAGTTAATTCAGCATTAAACTTTATTAGTTAATTTTGTCCTGCCACCAATGAAGCCGCATTGCTGAAATCGTCATGTTTTGTAGGTCCTAACGAGTGTGCAGCATAAGGACGCACACTCCGTGTATGATTACACGTATGTGATCAGATTACCGAGGTCTGATGGGTTGATCATAGTCGGGGCTTATTGATAGAATGTTGATACAATTACGGCTAAGTGCCTGAATAAATTGTCACCATGTCGGCTTATTGGGCAGGACAGAATTGATCTTTATCAACCTGCATTATGTATTTATTATTGCAGTACAAGAGGAGGGATGAGGGAGGGGGAAGGGAAAGTCCATATGGAACAGATGTTATTGTCCATATCATATACGAATAGCATTTGCGAATAACATTATTTGAGTCTTTAGATCTATCAGATTCCGAAGCGTCCTGGTCGTCATTCTTCTCATCTCAGGATTGTTAGTTTAGAGCTGTACGTACAGTTCCTCACCCCCATTCAAGCCTATAGGGATTTTGGTTTTTGAATCTTATTATTAATCTGGATTCCAGGCGTCTAAGTTGTTGTGTTCTGTTACCTCCGGGCTCATGCCGGAGGACCATTGCTAGCCCGGAGAAACTCATGTCCAGCCATGATTTACCTACATGGGTACTAAGATGTTTGGCCATTGCATATGTATGATCTTGATTTTTTTTTATGGCTCTTATGTGTTCCAATATACGTTTTTTTAAGGAGCAAGTGGTACTCTGTATGTATCTTTTCCCACAGTAGCATTCCGATACATATACTACATGAGTTGACTCGCATGTAATTGCTTCTTTGATTTGGAACAGTTTTCCCATCGGATCTTTTAAGGCCTTTAGATTTCTGCCAATTTTGCAAGCCTAGCATGTTAAACATTTGGCAAAGCCTTTTGATCTTTGCTGAAGCCAGGTTTCCGTTTTTTTCTCTTCGAAGTGGCTTCTTACCAGTGAATCAGGCTGGGGGCTTTTCTGTATGAAATCATTGGTTGATCTCCAATAATGTTACCAATATCTTGATCTTTTTTTAATACATTCCAGTATTTAGTTAGCGTTCTTTGGATCTTAAAACTATCCTTATTGTATGTCCATATCAGACGTGGTTGTGTTATTTCTTTCTTCTCTACGTCTTCTAAGATTTCATTTTCCTTCTTTTTGTTTATCAGGAGTTCTGCTCTAGTCTTGTTATTTGCTTTTTCTTTTCCACGTCTAATGTCTGCATGTTTGTAGCCCCTTTCTAGAAAACGGATTTTGGTCTCATCAAATTTTCTTTCCATTTCTTGTTCTTCCGAACAGTTCCTCTTCATCGGAGGAATTCGCCGTATGGTATACTCTTTGAGTGATTGTGGATGGAAGCTAAGTCCATGCAGCAGACTGTTCGTTGCGGTCTTTTTTCTATGGACAGTTGTATGCAGTTGGTGGTTCTTGACGTAGATCTTGGTGTCCAGAAATTCAATTTCCTTTGAGTTCAGATTATATGTGAATTTTAATCCCACATCATTTGTATTCAGGACCTTCAGATAGTCTAAAAATTCTCCTTTCGTCCCCCTCCACAAGAGAAAGATCATCTATGAAGCGCAGCCAAAGGGCTACGTTCATAGTGTGATGGTCGTTTTCTTCTCTCCAAGTGTTCATAACGCGTAGGGGATTTGCATCAAAATAAACATCTTTAAAGCCAAAGGGAGTGCCGCGTTATCATCTTTGTGGATAATATATACTTTTTTTTTAATTTTTTGTTTTTTTGCTGTGCCCGACTCGAAGTTGTTCCCAATACTGGCCCTGTATGTTTGTGCTGTCTGTTTGCTGATTGCTGCACTTTAGGCTTCTGAAAAGGCCAAAGACTGATTGTTCCACCTGTGCAACCAGAGGAGTTGGTATGAATGTATTTGTACCTATCCATACTAAGAGCGCTGGTGTTGGTATTTCTTTAACATGCTTTCAGCTGTAGCAGGCAGCAGGATCTCATTAGGTGTATGAATGTCCCTCTTACCTGTAGATTTGATTTTGAATTACCATTTATAGTCCAATTTAGCAGGCATGATGCTTGCTGTAAGCCAGCGTGGGTCCTGAATAATTGTTCATGTGCTATAAACCAAGGAAGAGCTGGGTTATTGATGTATTGAACATTCAAAAGTTATGTCCACATCCTATTTAAAACTGCTAAGACAGGAATAACTCACCGTTGAGACCTTCTGCACTACTATAATACTGTTAGTTTCCCCCACCAGCCAAGAAATATTTTGCCCCATTTAATACGGTTTTACATTTTTGCACCTTGTACTCTTTGCAGTCTTCCTAGTCATAGCCGCACCTAGTATTGCCACCAAGCTCTCCCACCAGCAAGCGCCATATACATGACTCCTTTTTACAAATCAGTAAATGGCATTGCGCTATTACCTCTGATATTGTAACCAACTCTCACATATGGCTCTAGATTAACATGAAAATGGCGACTTGGAAAGGGGTGGAGCAGAGGCCTAACAGACCCACCCCCGAATCTTTAGGGTGCCCCCATTCAGCCCAAGGCCAATGTAGGTCTATTAGATTAGAGATTCAGGGGGCCATCACATTCTGCAGGGGTGCCATTCATTTTACATTGTCACTTGGGTGACTATGATCATGCCAAAAGCTTGATTGTCCAACTAAATTACAAATCCTGGCAGATTAGATGTTTCTTTCCCTGCTCTGTATGTTTGAATTTTCTTTGTTTTAATTAAGTACCTGTTTATTTGCAGGTACGGAGGGTGGTCCAATTCGAAGGAATCCTGCTGGAAATGTAGCTAGACCAATGGTGCAGCGCCTTCCTGAACCAGAGGATGTTGCGCTCTGCCTTGAAGTTGGTTTATTTGACACCCCACCTTTCTACTCCAACTCTTCTGAAAGCTTTCGTAATACAGTTGAAGGTAAGTCGGTGCTCATTTCTGACACTTAAATAGTCTTGCATGGTCGTCTTGTAGAATTTTACAGGTTTTTAGGTCTTGCCTAGAGACTGCTTTAGCTTCATCACCAGCCTTCTTTTCTCTATAAAACTCATAATAAATGTATATTTTGAGGGACTTTAGGTCAGCCCTTATTATTCTGTTAAAGTCTCTTTCGTTATTTGGGTCTGCCTGCTTCAGCAACCAGCACTCCACTGTGACTGCATTATTTGCTCTAGAACATGTGCAAAACAGCCTGAAAAGAAGTGGACTTAAAGTCAGTGTTGGTTTGCTGATCCCTACATTTTGTTGCAACTTTTGACATTAATTTGATTCTATTTCATATTTTTCATTTTGCAAATTATTTTAAAACGTTGACAATTGCATAGGTTTGCAAAAAAACCATAATATAGACTTGTCCATCTCACATTTATCCCCTTCACGCCTATTTGTCAAAGCTAGAAAGCCTACCGTGTGGGCCTGGCGCCACCTTTTATAAAAAGCCTGATTTTAGCTGGCAGTGCATAAAGTAAGTGCTTTGTGTGTGTGTGGCAGTCGCTTTGATTATTACCAAAAACTGTGTGTCAATAATTGATATATTATGTCGACTTAAGTCATGTTGTTGAACTCAACCTGCCAAATGTTGCAATTGACCACCTATCAATCCACAGGTTAATGCTGCATAGAAAGGAATGTAGGTCATGCATATTTATAGGGATGCCATAAATGAGCTGGTATATCTCGAGCATTGGTTTATTTTCGATGGACAATTGAACAGATGTCGTATGGCAGTAGCGGCTCCTCAAGGGGGTGGGGTGGGGCGGGGGAGGGCCAAGGCCAGGGTGGTGAGTAATAACTCCAGAATGCGGCCAAACTGAGTTGTGTATATAAATAAAACTCATTACATTGCTCGCGCTGCAACGCCAAATCGGCGTTGCAGCGTGCAAAGTAATTAGTTTTATTTTTATACACAACTCCGTTGGCCGCATTCCGGAGTTTACTACCTCTGCCCCACCCCACTGCCCCGAAGCACTCCCTCGGAGCCGCTACTGTTGTATTTACTAGTGTTGGAGGTAAGCCTAACTTTTTAGGTCGAGCCTGGGCAGCGTACTTGCTGCTCTGCGAGGCATGCTGTATTCTGGAATGGACTTGAAGCTCCACCCATATTTTTCGTTGGCTTGTCATTGTCCTTTGAAAACTGGCTTTTTATTGGTCAGTAGGCTTAGTAGTCACTCTTTAGCACACCCTTGTGTCATTTTTAACCTCCCATAAAGACATCCCGGTTACATGTGTTACTCGGTAGGCTTTAAATATAGCCTCCGAGCACTATTTGCCTAAATAGTTTTCTCGTGCCCCATGCTGCACTTTCACTTTAATGGATGTCGTGCCCCGTTCCTTAAATAAGCCGCGTATAAGGAAAGGGGCGCTGCAGCCAATAAATTGAAACCGAGGTATGGGGTGCTTTTACAAAAAAAGCATTTTTGTCAAGTTGAGACAAATGCTACTTTTTGTTAAAGCTCCCCATACTGCGCTTGCATTTTAGTGGTGACTTCGCCCCTTTCTTTGGACACTGCTCGTCTAAGGAAAAGGGCGCGTCCAACATTAAAGTGAGAGCACCACATGGGCGCTTTTACAAACCAGCACTTGCAATGCAATAGGTGTCGCATTTACAAGAGTTCTGTAAATGCGAGACCTATTACATTGCAACTGCGTATTAGTGGGGTCAAGTGTTTGGTCAGGACTCATTCAGCTTTCTTTCAGCCCAAAGTACATTTTGTAAGACTTGATTACTGCTAAGGGTAATCATTTGCATACCCACAGGAGACCTTGACATTAATTGATGAATTAAACCAAGTAAACCAGCACGGTTACCCCTCTCATTCCTAAAGCACGAAAAGAGAACAAGCATTAGTAAACCCTATCTGTCTCGCCTTTGAGACCTATTTGTTCAGTAAATTTCTCCAAATTGCTTTAAAACCAAGCTTTGGCAAGGACAGTAGACCTTTGTCTATTAGCTATTGGCTTTGATAATGATTTGTAGTCCATCTGTACTCCAGCTTGGCTGCTATGCAGCATGGCTAAAAATAAAGCACTGAAGTGGCCAGTGCTAATGCACATGCTTTAGTGCTGGCCGTGTCATAAATTTTTATTTTCAGCTGTGCTGCCCATTCCCTCTTGCCTGTCCTCTCCTCCCACCTGCCCTACCATGTTGCTTCGTTAATGTGTTTCCACTCCAGTAGAGTGGCAAACAAGAGTACATTCTACGGAAGCTAACAACCTAGGAAGCAAATGAGTGACAATGTCAATCGCTGGTAAGGAATGGGTGGCCTCTAATCCCATAAAGGTAACAAACTCTTGCATGAAACTGCGAATGTGCTCTTTTAGATGTAACCTAACTGAAGAGGTGTGGAGGGGAGAAGCAAAGACTGGTGAGTGTGCAGGGTGAAAGTGTAAATGGAAGGCAGTAAACTGCAATGGAATGAGACTGGGTTGGGAAAGCAACAGGGAGTAGGGATGGGCAGGCACTAAGCAATTGGAGAGAGGGTGAGTGGATATTAAGTGGCAAAGGGATGGTGGTTGGGGGAACTGTGATGGATGAATAGTGGGTAGGGAATATCGTGGACAAGGAAACAAGATCCAAGAGGGTGGAGAGAAGTGGAAATAGGAGGGGAGCAACAAAGGCAATGGAAGGGGGAGGGTGGGCGGGAACACTGAAAAGAGGTGGAATGGGTGGGGAACCCAATGGAGGGAGGGTGGAGCGGGATTAAGTAACAGTGAAGGAATGGTGGGTATACACTAAGCAACAGTGGCAACAAGGGGAAGGTCGGGGAAGGGAGGGTGGGCTTAATCTTTGTGGAGGGGAGGAACTGCAGACCAGCAAGGTGAGTATGGAGTGTGGGACACATAGGTGAGCAGCGGGTGGAGGACCAAGCAATCCAGGGAAGAGGGGGGGATTGAGACATGGACTTCGGTGAAACACCACAATATGGAGTGCTGGGGGGCACCGGGAGTGGCAGCAGAAAACTGTAGAGGAAATCACTGAGTGGGGGGGAAGAAAAGCACAAGGGAGACAGCTAAACAAGGCATGCACTCGTGGGGTGATTCAGGAAACAAAAATAGTGCCTGGAAAGTGAACACTACTGGATGCATAGGAGTCAGCTGCTAAACAAGCTATGCTTTGAGGGGGAGGGGACAAGTCCACCTGGGTAATCTAAAACAAATACTCAGCCAGTAGGAAGTAAGCAAATGTGAGTGACATACATTCATTGGGACATAAGTGGAGTGGATTCCTAGGTCCGGTTTCTGCATGTCCCAATGTTTTTTCAAATCGTGTGGTAGGCTTTGACCAAGATAAGATCAGAATCCTGTGCATAGGCGAACCCTTATGCAGACTGAAAATGTGGAGAAAGATTGCAGAATGTACATACTCGGGTGTAAATACACAAGGCGAGATGCTGGGAGGTTATGTCTAATATACCTTTGCCACCTGAATATGAAATCGTGAAATGTGACGCTTCAGAGATGATCTTCTTAGCTGAGAGAAGAGTTCTCTTTAGAGAACTTAAGTAACTGGTCTGCCACGCTAACATGATGGACGGAAGCCACATTTTCCCATAAACCCTCCCCTCAATGAAACTGTTCTCGCAATGGTTGGCAAGATCCCTAGTGGAGACAAGGATGATGTCTGCTACCAAGGAAATATATTCTAATTTGGCATACAGTTTTTAAATGTACCCTGGTTACATTTCAGCTGTACACTTTTATCGAAGGCTACATTTATTTTTGAGGAGATAACCTAAATTAAGCATTGGTATGTTACACTTAATAACAGATTTTACCCAGTTCAACCTTTCGGTGCTTACTAGTAGTAAATATTGAATTTGAGACTTCTTCTTTCAGGTTACAATGATCCTACCGGAAAATATGATCCTATAGTCCGAAGTCTCCACAACTTGGCTCACCTGTTTCTGAATGGAACTGGAGGACAAACCCACCTGTCACCTAATGATCCCATATTTATTCTTCTACACACGTTCACCGATGCAGTGTTTGATGAATGGCTGAGGAGACACAATGTTGGTAAGAGCTGGTATTTTTGTAGATGTTTGAATTGTAGTTTGGGCTACAATTGTTCAATACTCCGTATCCATGACATCTCTCAATCTATGCTTGTTATGCAGTTCAATATAATAGTTTCATACATCACGAAGATGTAGATGCTGAAATCATCTACGGGGATATTTTTTCTCTTCTGGTGGTCTATTGTAATACCAGATTGACTCTGCCTCGGTGTTGACTGGATTTTCTGCTAGGCCCTCCTTTGTCAGTTGACCTACATCTTTACAGAAAAGTGTAATGGAGCATGTAGCCCAGAAAGAGGTGGGGTTGTGTTCTCTTACTGTATTTTGATTTGACGGAGTGTGCCAATGTAAAAGGAATGGGAGGGAAGCATCACAAGATGCCTGGAAATGTCAAGCAAGTAACGAGTCTAAAGGTAGCCCTCCATGTGTGTAACAAACTGAGCAATGCTGCTCTAAACCTGATTAGAACATAGACATTTGAGAGGTTAACCATGGTTGAGTCAACATTCACAGGCACTGCAAGATAGAATGTTCAAGTTTGAAAATTGACACCTACTGCAGTCTTCAGGATTGCAGTGATCGATAAGGAAATGCCTCTCTGGCACAACAATGGTCCTGAAAAGGGTGCCAATGACAGGCCCCTATAGCAAGATGCTAAACGACCAATGAGATTGTACACCAGTATCTAAAGAGGGATGCAGCACTATGGAGGGGACAAGAATGCTGGCAGGAATAACCTATCTTGTGCAAGGTTCAGAATAGGACCTAGCTCGGTCTAGTGAATTAACTGCAAAGATCAGGACTGCAGGAATCTGAATGCGAAGTCAAGTAGAAATCCTGGCTGTGCCTCAAAGAGGGATTAAGGTAGATTTACAATACACATTAGTAGGCCTTTGGGCTGCCCTTAATTGTACAAGGGGAGGGGTCTTGAAGCTAAATCCATGCCAGAATGTTATGGGTAGAGATGTTGGGCGTGCAGAAGTTCTCAAATAGCAACTAGACCTCCCCGAAAATGACCTAGTGGGGTCCCCAACTTTACTGATCCTGGTCTTGTGTCCCCAAGCAGAGGCTGACTTGAAGAGGTGGGTTAGGAATGAGAAGTATGTTCTGTTGCTGAAGACTGGGCATTCTAGGTCCAATAGCACCCACCTCACGATATACTTTTGCTGACACTCTATAGGCACCAGAGGTTTCTTCCTGTATGAGGACAATGCAGTAATTGGCTTTAACCCAACTGCATGTTCACTGAGTGTTTGGAAGTGTACAGCAGTGAGATTATGGAAGGTGACGCACAGTACAATGAGGTGCCAGACCCCAAGAAGAGTGTAACTAGTTGTAAGGCACCATGCTACTGCATTTATATAGCATCTCAATATAACCTTGCATTAGTCATGGTACAGTACTGTGTGTTCCCATTAACAGCCTCCCAGAGTATAGGGTTGGAATGGAACCCAGCGGAGGGTTGGTTTTGGAGGTTAAAGTATGTAGACCAATAGGCCTACTGCTGAAGTCCCAGACTTACATCGGGCAGATGAAGATTAAAACAATTGTAGCCCACTGGCATTTGGAAATTGTACCAGTGATCCTCTGTAGTTCTTCCTACCACTCTAGTGGCAGAGTCCAAGTGTTGCCTTCCAGTCTCTCAGTTCCTCCAGTCTCTCATAATTCGGTCCTGATGTTCGTGTATGGCTGTATCACATACAGCAAGTGCCCCTTTAAGCTGAGCAATGCCTGCTTATTCTGTCCTTTACCCAGGATGCCATTGTGACGCTTGCTTTGACCAGTTCAAACAAATGCTTTCTTTGGAAATGTAGACTTCTTAATCGTACTGCTACAGTTCCATGCAACCATTGCCCCCCAAAAGAATGGGTGGCATAGTTGTGCTACTCTATCACACTACAACCCCCACCTTTCTGATCCCTCAAAACTCAACTAAAGCCTTCAGCTGAATAAGTGCACTGTTCTCTCTAGCTCGTTTGCTGACATTTGCTTATGATCCAGAAAGCCGTAATAAGGCTTGTGCACCTAAAACATATGAACCTCACCCCAAGCACCTTCCCTTTTTTGAGTAATGATGGTAATCTGACATCAGATCTAAGAATAACTTTCTTCCAGGGCTGGCTCCTCCGTTATGGCCGAGGAACCTCACCCCACTAAACACTAAAATGATAAAACCATTTTATTATCATTGTGTTTTTCTTACTGCCAGCTGAGGTTGAGGCAGGGCCATCCTGACGAGCGTCACTTCACGGTAGGGTGGAGTGTTCAGCACTTGTGAGGTGTAGGTCAGTTTGGCCAGCCATTTTAGGCCAGCCAAACAGATACGAACACTTATGTTTCACCAACCCAGCTGGGTTGCACAGCCGGGTTGGAGAAAAATCACACTGTCTGTGCCTGAGTGAACTTCAAGTCAGCCCGCTCAGACCAATCCATCCGCTATTCTCATGCTGGTAAATAGTATTAACAGCATGACAGCAGCGCCATGATTGCCCCCCTGGGAGCTTGTACAGCCCAACCAGCACCTGGAGAAGAGTACTGAGACAGCGGGGGCAGGTACATGTATTTATCCCCCCCCCCTGTGTTCACGTTGCCTCACCACCCCAAAATTATAGCTGCCACCACTGCTTTCCTCATAGGTACTCTGTGCAATAGGAGTCCTAATATTTGCCTAATCTACGTCTAGGGGTTACATGCTCCAATGCAACTACTGCTCACATCCCACTATGAAGCCTTACTCCAGTCCTTCAGTGCAGGAAGAATATAGCGATGTTGGGTACAGGACTGACTGGATCTAAAATTGCAGAGATTCTGGGTGTGTACAGTTTGACACCAAGCTATATGTAGAGCTTGTATATTTGAACCACTACAGGATGTACCCTTAGAAGGTATTTGGGGGGAGGGGGGAGGTGGGGGGTGGGTGAAGGTACTTTGAACTGCAGTGCCTCCATACTGCTTCTAGATCTTTAGCCATCTGAAAACAAGGGGAATGTTGAAGTGGGCACCAATGCATATTGTACCCTAGAAATTTGTGATGGTTACTTGGCTAATTTCTTGTAATCTATTTGCTCCACAGATATATCTGTTTATCCAATTGAGAATGCCCCCATTGGGCATAACAGACAGTATAACATGGTTCCGTTCTGGCCTCCTGTTTCCAACGATGAGATGTTTGTTACTGCACCCGATAACTTGGGATATGCATACGAAGTCCAGTGGCCAAGTAAGCTATTTCAATTCAGTTTGCTCTAGGAGCATGTGTAAAATATTGCAAATTTTTGTAATTCGTTAGTTTCGATTTGACTGGATGCCAAACATTGCTGGCTTCCAATCAGTCCCTTGTTTGAGGATGTTCATGCTGTTTGAGTTGTAGGGTTTTAAAAGATTTGTAAATTCAGAATATGTGCTAACAAAATTTCATTTTAGAACTTTAATGATGTTCTGGATGCTTATTTCTTGGGCTCAGATGAAATACACAATTATGGAGGCGTATATTTGGGAATTTCCTTGAATGTTTAAGAAAAATGGCACCACAATTCTTAGCAAAATTATAGCACAGGGACAACAAACAACCAGAACGCTAGTGGCTGTTATATGCATTTGTGGGTATGTGTGCTTTTAACTTTTTTAAAAAATTTTTTTTTTTTTTTTTTGCCATGCTTGCGTCAAATGAACTCCTTCAAACTCAAATTGTGTGGTATAATTTTTCCTAAAATTGAATGAAAGCAAAGTATGCACGTTCCACACAACTCAAGTTCTGTAGTCTTGCTAGAGCACATAACATATGTTTATTCCTTATAGGCCGGGCTCTGAACATCACGGAAATCATCACGATCGCAGTGGTAGCGGCGCTTGTTCTGGTGGCTGTGATCTTTGCTGCTGCCTCTTGCGCTGTGCACCGGAGGAGAAAGGACGACCTTCACCAGCCTCTTCTCGGTGAGCAGTATCCCCGGTACTCGGACGAAGACTACGAAAGGAATGCGAGTCAGTCTGCTGTTTGAACGGACTTCCACTGGACTTCCCTATTTAAAAAACAAAACAAAAAAACCTCCTTTCAGAATAAAGAACGGATGTTAATGTAGTCTTGCATCCTGATTATTAATGCGACTTCCGACTTTCCCTAGATAAGGGGATATAGTAGTGATGCGCATGTGCTTGAATTGATGCCTAATCCTAAAACTGTGGCTTAGATCTTGATTGCAGTTTAAGTGGATGAGGTGATTACCCCTGGAGACGTTCGTCATGCGTTGCAAGTTTACACAAGGGTTGTTGCTTATCAAGTCCTGTCACATTCTGATCGCTGGTATAGCATGTGATACTTTGCTCGTGCCTTAAAAAGGCTGTTGTGGTGGAGGGCAGAGCGAAGTGTGTAATTGCCCAGGAGCCCCCACCTTCCAACCTTTCTACCTACACCTCGGACTGCAGGTCGACCCAGTGTCCTTAAGTATATTAGGGGGCTCAGGCAAGACATTACAACTGTTTCTGTGACCCTGTTTAGCACACGTATTGTTTGGCATCATACGTTCGTGAATTGGTAGGATATTAGTAGAAAAAAGTGCATAAACTGACCCCTAACATGTCTTGCCTGAGACTACCATGACACTACCACAAGCCAGAGGGTTTGCCCGTCTGTGGCCATACTTGAATCGGACTCCCCAGCCTGATCATTTTCAGTGTATTAGTGATTCTGTGCACTGGGTCCTCGGCTCAATGAAACTCCACTTCCAGCATGATGGCGACAAAGACCCCTTGAGTGGGTTCTGTTGAGCTCCTTTACTCATTTATGGTAGGAGTGCCGCACTGTCCGTTAACTTGATTACTTGGTTGGTGACATTTCACTTTAAATATCCAATGCTGGCTACTTGGTGGGAGAAACACAATTGGACTTCCTTAAACGTTAACATTTCTTTAGGCTACTGTATTATAAAAGACCTAATTAGCACAACCTTTGTGGGTTTATTTTTTTGTCTGGGAATGACTGACGGTCTGATCTAGGTAAAGTCCCAGCAATGTCTATTTTATGTGGGAGCTAACTCGTGTTTAGTAAAAATGGCTTTGAATATGTTCCATTTTCCAGGTAATGGAACCCAATCAGCAATGGGGTCTCTGTCTCCGGGGTTGACCTAGAACAGGATACTTTGGGAAAAAAAACTCTTGGTGACTATTCCCATAGTTGTTTTTCTTTGTATTAGGCCTTAAACACATGAGACTATTCGTGAGTAACTGCCACTTACCGTACTCTCTCAGCCATAAACTGTTTCCTAATTGTTCTGCATTAGTTTTGTGCTGGTGATCACTTTGACTCAGCATACTGATACTACAGCCTTTCATTCAGGGGCCCAAGCAAGGGAATTTATGGCCGTTTTAGGTAAGATTCTGTACATGGAACCCTAACCTTTTCAGGCAGTAGTTTTCATTTAACAGCAGTGCAGTCACACTTGTTAAATATCCTGCAAAACAACGTTTTAGGTAAAGTCTCTGTTTGCTACAAAAATCCACCAGAAGCAGCTGACTTTTTTTAGGTCTCGCCTATGCAGCGCGCATGTGCTGTGTAGGCAAAAAGACCTTTTGCAATCGCTTTGGCTTTTCAGCCAAAAACGTGCACGCGTTCCATTGCCTTCAATGGTAACGCGTGCACGTGTGGAGATTCACTTGCTGGAGCGCGCGGCACCATATGGTAGCAATTATCGCTCCTGGCGCTGCTCGCTCTCGCAAGTGAAACGCTTTCTCTCACCTCCCCTCCTCTCGCCCCTCCCCCTGCTGCCTCCTTTTAGTGCGAGGAACGCGCTTGTTCTCCATGTTCTGTCCTCGATATACAGTCCTGACGATATTGTGGGTTCAAAATTCAAAATACACACCCATACAGTGTAATCCTGGGCAAACCACGTTTATTTTTGCCTCAGTCAGTCCCTTGTTTGCCAAGGTTGGGAGTGCTTCAAACCAAGCTAAAGAAGCCAAGAAACCCCCTCTGTGTGTTTGTGCGCTTTACAAGAGCAAAATCTAACTTGGCCAGGTTGAAAACCAGCATTTAGTACGAATAAACTGGTTGTGTCCTGTCCAGACACAAGTTTGTGTGCACTGTGCAGGGCTGCACCAGCTCTTCCTTTCATTCACAGAGAGGCAATGAGGTAGATGTGAACGGAGTGCCAAGGCCTGCACCACAGTAGTGCCTCCTGCTCATTCTCCTGGAGGTATGACAAAGCAGGCTACACGAGGCCGGCTGTCACTCTGAAGATAGCAGCAGGGGGCATGCCGACCTGCATGGACATTGGACACTAGGCCAATAGGCTGCTGGCTCAAGCGGGCCTGAACAGTGTAAAGCCTGATATGTGCTTGGCTCTGTCCAAATTCTCCCACTTACAAACATCCCACTTGCTTGCATGCATACATACAATCTGGCCTGCCCGTTGGGAAGTTGCAAATGTTTCAAGGGGCAGCTCGCCTCTGGCCTACTGGAAGAAGAAAACTCAGTCAGCAGTGGCACCATACTCTAGTCCACGCCTTTCATTTTGCAAACTCCTATTTTCGAACAATTTCAATTTTTTTATGTCCATTGACGCAAAATCAGACTATACCTCCCAGAATGCAACTGGGCAGTCGGTGTAAGCCCAATGGAAGAACACTGAGCGTGTCCTCAGTGGCATGAAGTCGTCACCTAGTAACCCTGACCTGAACCCAACCAAGAGAAAGGCGTCCAAGTGGTCACATGTGGCAGACTGCGCTCAGCCCTGGACCCGGCTTCACACTGACGTAAGAGGGCAAGGGTCACCAGCCAGATGAGGCCACTTTCCTAACCCAGTTTTTCCGCTGACCCATACAGCTGACTCTCTCCGAGTGAGGAGGGACCTCCAGACCCCAAGGCTAGGCCGCCCCAGCCTGCCTAGGTAGGCCAGGGGCCACAGACTATGGAAGCCCCGGACCTCTGGCCCTTCTGGGCCACTGCCAGCTCATTGTCTGCTCCAGAAGCAGGAAGGATGCCAACACACAGTGCCGTGGGGAGTCCTAGCATCGCATGTCGACGTCTGGGCACGTGTCTGTCTCAGGCCCTTGCACACTCCACTAGGTGTAAGGCCGGGCTGCTCCTGAGGGCACGGGGGAGGGCCCAGACAGCCACTGACAGGAGAGAGCAGGCACTAGGAGGGTGCGATAGGCCAGCTTCTGAACCAGCATCATCAGGGGGGCGCAAACTGCCCTTTCAAGCGACAGACGCACCCGTGCCAAGGGGGTCCAAATGTCACGCATGCAGTGCTTCAAATAGGTTTATCTGTGGTATACACAGTCAGATAACATATCACACCACCCCACGACCCTCCTTGTTCCATGCTTAGCCCCACACCTCCTTCTCGCTTCTGTTAGCTATAGGGCTTTGAAGAGGCATACCTGCCAACTCACACGGTGCCACCATGTGACACACTATATCGACTCCCATCACCCGGCGAGGAGCCGATATCACAGGGTGGCACTGAGGACGAGCTGAAACCACTGTAAATAGTGGTTTTCCAGCTTGTTCGAGAGGCTTTGAACTGCCGACCTCCATTAAGGGTGTGAAAACACCCCAGGGCATGAGCACCAGCCTCAGCAAACGTTTTCTATTTTGGGGAATAGGGGGCTTCGGAGCGGGATGGGATTCAAAAGTGCCACCTAGGTACTTCTGGGCACGAGGCCCCACCCCCTTCAAGGCCCCGCCCCTCTTCACACGTTGAAATTGTTCCTCAAGTTGGCAGGTATGAAGAGGTGTAACAGTGTTACAGCACCACACAAGGACCTAACAGAACATCACCTCCCCTCCTTCATTGCCTCCTGTGTCCCCTTTCTTGTTCCTTCTCACAGTCTGGTGATTCTCCCGCCTCCCTTGTGTCGCCTGTGGCACTTCAGAGAGATTTAGATGCACAGCTATGGTGACACAACATTTCCTCCTTCCCTGTACACTCTACCCTCCGTCTTTTTGTTTTTCCTCTAGCTCCTCATGTGCACTCCTTCCCTCTTCTCACCTCTTAGCTCTGTGAAGCGGCCTCAGGAGTCCGGAGCACTATATCGTAACTAGGGTTTCCGGTTTTATGGTATTTATTCTTTCAACATTTCCATCTGTATTTATCCATATTTATATTTTTTGCCCATACTAATGGTAATTTATCCATATTTACTTAGTGTTTTGAAAATAAATGGAATTGTGAAATGGTGTTTTTCCACGTTTATTTAACGGAAACATCCACTCATACTTTGACGCCTGTCGAGGTTTTAGGAAATTATGTAGCCAAATTTGAACAAAATACTACACCCACATGTAAATATTAGCATTAAATAAAAATATATATTATATGCCTGTATGTAAGGAAAGCTCATTCAAGTTGTAACTCACATGTTGTCTATCTGATCAGCTGTTGGCCTGGAAATCAGTGGGGGCTCCTGCGCTAAGGCGGAGGAGCATTGCCCCACTGCTCTCAGTGCAGGAAAAAGGAACAAGCATTTGCAATGCAATAGGTCTCGCATCTACTCGGGTTTGAGCTATTGGCATTTTGAACGACAATGCCTTTTGTTTGTTTGTTTTTAAAACATAAATAAAAGACATTGTCATTTACAATGCCAATATCTTAAACTCGCGTAAATGCGAGACCTATTGCATTGCAAATGTGGTGTTTTTTGGGTTTTTTTGTGTGCCAAATTTGAAAATCCTAACTTTAACAGTTCCTGCGTTTTCTTTTAAATTGTCCTGACTTGAGAGGGACCTATGTGTAACCCGTTTTGCAGGAGAGAAGCTATGGTAAAGCAGAACCTGGGGGAATTCAAAGGATGGAATTAAGACTATAACAAACTGTTGGAAATGTGCAGCTTTGCTTGCGCTTCTTGTTTTTTTACATTTTTTGCCACTTTCCTTTGGTCCTCTGAGCAGGGAGAGTCTTCAAAATAACTCTGACTGGATGTGCCTCTCTGCTGCAACCGGTTAGATGTGTTGATCAAACTAATTTGAATAGTGACTTTAATGTACTTCCCCCAATAAAAGGCAAATAAACCGCACAAGTGGTGTGAAAGTTCAACACCTTATGTAAGCATAGTGAGACTTTTGCTTCCCACACATAGTACAAAATCCCAGTACATAGGGTGAGAAACATCCGAATTGTGGCTTAGGACTGCAAAGTTTTTCTTCAAAAAGAAACCGCTTTTGACACTTACAAATATATCTGACCTAACTCGGCAGAAAGTACATATTGAAGCAGAAGGGTCCAGGTGCGAAATTGTTCAAACATCAAAACTAGAAAAGGACATGTACGCTTGAGCTCCATGCCACCCGCTCACACAGGTGTGATGCCCCTGGCCACCGGATGGGAAGGTTTGGTCGGTGCCGTGCATTGGAGCCTCTTGCAGCCTTAAAGATGGTTGCCCCACTTTGTATGCGGAGGCTACAGTAGTGCCCTGCAGTGTCAGAGCTCCTAATTCTGACCAGCCTCCCACCATTATTGACTGTAAGGGGGGCCCCAGGCCCTTGGAATTTGACAGTGTTGCTGGTTTCGGCTCTTACAGGGGGGCACATTGATGTCCCACTGATGACCTCAGGGACAATATAATTGGCCTGAAAAAATAAAAATATTGTTATTCAAGCAAAAGGTAATCATTTTAAGGAGCATCTCATTGTGTTTACGAAATTTCAATTCTATTTTTCCGAGAACCTACTCCACAGCTTTGACTCCATCATCGTATATATATATGTGTGTATAGATTACCTACTGGCGGTCGCCAGTAGGTAGTTATAGTTAGGACCTATTATCCATAGGAAATCCGCAACATTCTATTTGGAATACATTTGGCGCCGGTTGACAAATCTTTGCAAAATTTTCAAAACTGGTGGGGCGCTCCGGTCCCTCCTATCCTGCAAGTCTCGGGGTAATTTGTGAAGCAGGGGCTGAGAAAAAAGGGGGGTCCCAAAACGTGTTTTCCCCATGCAATTTTCCATAGGGACCTTTAATCGCAGCTACAGCCCGAACTGCTGAACGGAATTACACCACATTTGGCAAAAAGGTAGCCCTTGGTTCAGAGTCGTGCCTTTTTGTTAAATGGTGTAAATCTGTTGAGCAGTTTTTTAGATATTAAAGGGAAAAAAGATAGATATATCTGGGCGGAGACTAACCACTCATCTCATCGTGAGATCTGATTGGCTGTCAACACTTCTTGCAAGAAGTGTTGGCAGCCATCTTGGGACCAATATACACGATAGCACCTCATTAAAAAGCATTGCAGTTAATAGAAGGTTTTAAGACTTTAATTACATTATAAATCATTTGTTGATGGTACCATACTCATTTTAGGAATTGTGGTGTGTTCTAAGGTGATTTTACCATGTGAAAAAGCCTTCTGCTGGGATATCATGAATCATGTTTGAGAGAAAACTATTTTCTCATGCTTTTCCCACAGAGGTTTGGAAGGTGATCTATAAGCTAAACTGGGAGCATATTTTTTGTATATTCACATTATCTTTCTCAGTCATGTGAGAATGAAGTCTGAAATTCTCAGTAAAACATGTATCTCCAACAAGGGCAGAGACTGTCAGTTGATTCCTTTGTGTTCTACTGCAGCTTCCCAGAGTGTTCTAAACAACAACTAGAGCGCTAACAGTACTACTTATGACAAACGTATGGCACACCTGAAGCGATCTTGATTGGAATAAAGTGGTAACTCTTAAAACATTTAATTTAAAAAGGAACAAAATGAGGGGGTTCATTTTGCCATAGAAAGTAAGATTAGTGCTGCAGAAAGAAAAAATTAGGGCACAGTTTGAGTGACTTCTCAAATCCTCTCCTATTTCATTAAAAAATACTGACATGCAGACTGAAACATGCACTTTCAATACCAGCAGAAGACTTCCTTGGTGAGCAGTAGCTTTACTACAGTGATCTATTAAGCAACTAGAGTGTGAACATTCTGAATTCATGGCAAACGTGTGACACATCTGAATTAAGGGTGGGCGTAGTGGGCGTAGTGGGGCTACGTGAAGCAGCGCGTAGTGTGCCCAAATCTACGCGCACTACGTGCTTCGCGTAGCCCCCACTACGCGCCACCCGCCTCCCGCCTGCCCTCCCGCCTGCCCTCCTTTTAAATCAAACCTGCATTTTAAAATAAATACCAAGTAAAGAAACTTACCTGGAGCGCCGCGTCTCCAGGGCTCCCTCTTCATTATTTCCGACGTCTTCTAACAAATGCGCATGCGCGGACGCCCGCGCATGCGCATTTCTAAATAAATACTAAGTAAAGAAACTTACCTGGAGCGCCGCGTCTCCAGGGCTCCCTCTTCATTATTTCCGACGTCTTCTAACAAATGCGCAGGCGCGGGCGTCCGCGCATGCGCATTTGTTAGAAGACGTCGGAAATAATGAAGAGGGAGCCCTGGAGACGCGGCGCTCCAGGTAAGTTTCTTTACTTAGTATTTATTTTAAAATGCAGGTTGATTTAAAAGGCGGGAGGCGGGTGGCAGCGGCAGGCAGCTACGCTTCGCCCTGGGTGTGCGTAGCGCTAGCCTGCTTCGCCTACTTCGAAAACTGCGAAGCAGGCAGCGCTACGTACACTACGTGGGCGAAGCGTAGTGTCTCGCCCAGGGTTAATCTGAATGCCTTCTTGATGGAATCAAAGTCAAAAACTGAAAGTATTTCCTACTGAGGAGACTGTAGTAAATGAGGAAAGTAGGAAACTTCATAACAAAAAGGTCTCCCAAGATGGCCACCAGAGACAAAAGAGCCCAAATGTAGCACAAATATCACCCAGATGTAGCCCGAGTATAGCCCAATGACAGAATGTCCCAGAGTATTCTAAAGAACAACTAGAGCGCTAACAGTCTTACTTATGACAAAAGTATGGCACAACTGAAGCCATCTTGATTGGAATAAAGTGTTAACACTTAAAACATTTAATTTGCAAAGGAACAAAATGAGGGGGTTTATTTTGCTATAGAAATTATGATTAGTGCTGCAGAAAGAAAAATTAGGGCACATTTTGACTTCTCAAATCCTCTTCTATTTCATTAAAAAATTCTGACATGCAGACTGAAACATGCACTTTGAATACCAGCAGTAGACTTCCCTGGTGAGCAGTAGCTTCACTACAGTGATCTAATGAGGAACTAGAGTGCTAACATTCAGAATTTATGCCAAATGTGGGACACAGCTGAATGCCTTCTTGATAGAACTAAAGTAAACAAGCCTTGAAAATGCAATAGGTCTCGCCCTGGTTTAAGTTAAAGCAATTCTGTTTGTAATTAGGTGGCTTTTTAGCTTTGCTTGTATTAGTGTTTTTTCAAACTTTCATGTACAGAACATGCATATGTATGCATATATGTATATTTATATGTATGCATGCATTTATATATATATGTTTATATATACACATACATATATAAATGCATATGAATATATATATATATATATGTGTGTGCGTGTAGAGTGAGTAGTAGAAAGTGTGTAATAGAGAGTAGTAGAGACCAAGTAGTAGAGAGCAAGTAGTAGAGAGTGTGTAGTAGAGAGTGAGTAGTAGAGAGTAGTAGAGAGAGTAGTAGAGAGTGAGAAGTAGAGAGAGTAGTAGAGAGTAGTAGTGAGTGAGTAGTAGAGTGAGTAGTAGAGAGTAGTAGAGTGCGAGTAGTAGACAGTGAGTAGTGGAGAGTGAGTAGTAGAGAGTAGTAGAGAGCAAGTAGTAGAGAGTTAGTAGTAGAGAGTGAGTAGTAGATAGTAGTAGAGAGCGAGTAGTAGGAAGAGAGTAGTGGGGAGTGAATAGTAGAGAGTGGTAGAGAGTGAGTAGTACAGAGTGAGTAGTGGAAAGTGAGTAGTAGAGAGTAGTAGAGAGTGAGTAGTAGAGAGTGAGTAGTAGAGAGAGCGTAGTAGAGAGTTGTAGAGAGTGAGTAAAAGAGTAGTAGAGAGTGAATGGTAGAGAGTAGTAGAGTGAGTAGTAGAGAGTGAACAGCAGAGAGTGAGTAGTAGAGAGTAGTAGTACAGAGTAGTAGTGTGTAGTAGAGAGTAGTAGAGAATGAGTAGTAGAGAGTGAGCAGTAAAGAGAGAGTAGTAGAGAGTTGTAGAGAGTGAGAAGTAGAGAGTGAGTAGTAGAGAGTGAGTAGCAGAGAGTAGTGGAGAATGAGTCGTAGAGAGTGAGTAGTAGAGAGTGAGTAGTAGAGAGTAGTAGAGTAGTAGAGAGTGAGTAGTAGAGAGTAGTAGAGAGTGAGTAGTAGAGAGTGAGTAGTAAAGAGAGAGTAGTAGGGCGTAGTAGAGAGTGAGTAGTAGAGAGTAGTCAGTCAGTGTCAGTTAGTGTCTGTCAGTCAGCGTCAGTCAGTCAGTCAGTGACAGTGTCAGTCAGTCAGTATCAGTCAGTGTCAGTCAGTCAGTGTCAGTGTCAGTGTCAGTCAGTCAGTCAGTGTCAGTCAATCAGTGTCAGTCAGTGTCAGTGTCAGTCAGTGTCAGTCAGTCAGTCAGTGTCAGTCAATCAGTGTCAGTCAGTGTCAGTCAGAGTCAGTGTCAGTCAATCAGTGTCAGTCAGTGTCAATCAGTCAGTATCAGTCAGTCAGTGTCAGCTAGAGCAGCTCTGCTGACTTGGTTCTCTGGCTCTAGAGCAGCTCTGCTGACCTGGTTCTTTGGCTCTAAAGCAGCTCTGCTGGCCTAGTTCTCTGGCTCTAAAGCAGCTCTGCTGGCCTGGTTCTCTGGCTCTAAAGCAGTTCTGCTGACCTGGTTCGCTCCCTCTAAAGCAGCTCTGCTGACCTGGTTCTCTGGCTCTAAAGCAGTTCTGCTGACCTGGTTCATTCCCTCTAAAGCAGCTCTGCTGACCTGGTTTCTCTGGCTCTAGAGCAGCTCTGCTGACCTAGTTCTTAGGCTCTAGAGCAGCTCTGCTGACCTGGTTCTCGGCCTCTAGAGTAGCTCAGCTGACCTAGGTCTCTGGTCCTAGAGCAGCTCTGCTGACCTGCTTCTTAGGCTCTAGAGCAGCTCTTCTGACCTGGTTCTCTGTCTCTAGAGCAGCTCTGCTGACCTGGTTCTTAGGCTCTAGAGCAGCTCTGCTGGCCTGGTTCTCAGGCTATAAAGCAGCTCTGCTGACCTGGTTTTCTGGTTCTAGAGCAGCTCTGCTGCCCTGGTTCTCTCCCTCTGAGTAGTAGAGAGTAGTAGAGAGTGAGTAGTGTAGAGAGAGTAGTAGAGAGTGAGTAATAGAGAGTGAATAGTAGAGAGAGAGTAGTAGAGAGTTGTAGAAAGTGAGTAAAAGTGTAGTAGAGAGTGAATGATAGAGAGTAGTAGAGTGAGTAGTAGAGAGTAGCAGAGAGTGAGTAGTAGTACAGAGTAGTAGTGTGTAGTAGAGAGTAGTAGAGAATGAGTAGTAGAGAGTGAGTAGTAGAGAGTAGTAGCGGGTGAGTAGTAGACAGTGAGTTGTAAAGAGAGAGTAGTAGAGAGTAGTAGAGAGAGAGTAGTAGAGAGTGAGTAGTAAAACATGAGTAGTAGAGAGTGAGTAGTAGAGAGTGAGTAGTAGAGAGTAGTAGAGTAGTAGAGAGTGAGTAGTAGGGAGTAGTAGAGAGTGAGTAGTAGAGAGTGAGTAGTAAAGAGAGAGTAGAGAGTAGTAAAGAGTGAGTAGTAGAGTAGTAGAGAGTAGTCAGTCAGTGTCAGTCAGTGTCAGTTAGTGTCCAACAGTCAACGTCAGTCAGTCAGTGACAGTCAGTGTCAGTCAGTCAGTGTCAGTCAGTCAGTGTCAGTCAGTCAGTGTCAGTCAATCAGTGTCAGTCAGTGTCAGTCAATCAGTGTCAGTCAGTGTCAGTCATCAGTGTCAGTCAATCAGTGTAAGTCAGTGTCAGTCAGTCAATCAGTGTCAGTCATCAGTCAGTGTCAGTCAGTCAGTGTCCGTCAGTCAGTGTCAGTGCCAGTCAGTCAGTCAGTGTCAGTCAATCAGTGTCAGTCAGTGTCAGTCAGTCAGTCAGTGTCGGTCAATCAGTGTCAGTGTCAGTGTCAGTGTCAGTCAATCAGTGTCAGTCAGTGTCAATCAGTCAGTATCAGTCAGTCAGTGTCAGCTAGAGCAGCTCTGCTGACTTGGTTCTCTGGCTCTAGAGCAGCTCTGCTGACCTGGTTCTTTGGCTCTAAAGCAGCTCTGCTGGCCTAGTTCTCTGGCTCTAGAGCAGCTCTGCTGACCTGGTTCTCGGCCTCTAGAGTAGCTCAGCTGACCTAGGTCTCTGGTCCTAGAGCAGCTCTGCTGACCTGCTTCTTAGGCTCTAGAGCAGCTCTTCTGACCTGGTTCTTAGGCTCTAGAGCAGCTCTGCTGGCCTGGTTCTCAGGCTATAAAGCAGCACTGCTGACCTGGTTTTCTGGTTCTAGAGCAGCTCTGCTGCCCGGGTTCTCTCCCTCTGAGTAGTAGAGAGTAGTAGAGAGCGAGTAGTAGAGAGTGAGTAGTGTAGAGTGAGTAGTGTAGAGTGAGTAGTAGAGAGTGAGTAGTAGAGAGTGAGTAGTAGAGAGTGAGTAGTAGAGAGTGAATAGTAGAGAGTGAATAGTAGAGAGAGCGTAGTAGAGAGTTGTAGAAAGTGAGTAAAAGAGTAGTAGAGAGTGAATGATAGAGAGTGGTAGAGAGTAGTAGAGTGAGTAGTAGAGAGTAGCAGAGAGTGAGTAGTAGAGAGTAGTAGTACAGAGTAGTAGTGTGTAGTAGAGAGTAGTAGAGAATGAGTAGTAGAGAGTGAGTAGTAGAGAGTAGTAGCGGGTGAGTAGTAAACAGTGAGTAGTAAAGAGAGAGTAGTAGAGAGTGAGTAGTAGAGAGAGAGTAGTAGAGAGTGAGTAGTAGAACATGAGTAGTAGAGAGTAGTAGAGAATGAGTAGTAGAGAGTGAGTAGTAGAGAGTGAGTAGTAGAGAGTAGTAGAGTAGTAGAGAGTGAGTAGTAGGGAGTAGTAGAGAGTGAGTAGTAGAGAGTGAGTAGTAAAGCGAGAGTAGAGAGTAGTAAAGAGCGAGTACTAGAGTAGTAGAGAGTAGTCAGTCAGTGTCAGTCAGTGTCAGTTAGTGTCCAACAGTCAACGTCAGTCAGTCAGTGACAGTCAGTGTCAGTCAGTCAGTGTCAGTCAATCAGTGTCAGTCAGTGTCAGTCAATCAGTGTCAGTCAGTGTCAGTCATCCGTGTCAGTCAATCAGTGTAAGTCAGTGTCAGTCAGTCAATCAGTGTCAGTCAGTGTCAGTCAGTGTCAGTCAATCAGTGTCAGTCAGTGTCAATCAGTCAGTGTCAGTCAGTCAGTGTCAGCTAGAGCAGCTCTGCTGAATGGTAGAGAGTAGTAGAGAGTAGTAGAGTGAGTAGTAGTGAGTAGCAGAGAGTGAGTAGTAGAGAGTAGTAGTACAGAGTAGTAGTGTGTAGTAAAGAGTAGTAGAGAGTGAGTAGTAGAGAGTGAGTAGTAGAGCATGAGAAGTAGAGAGTAGTAGAGAATGAGTAGTAGAGAGTGAGTAGTAGAGAGTGAGTAGTAGAGAGTAGTAGAGTAGTAGAGAGTGAGTAGTAGAGAGTGAGTAGTAAAGAGAGAGTAGAGAGTAGTCAGTCAGTGTCAGTCAGTGTCAGTTAGTGTCCGTCAGTCAGCGTCAGTCAGTCAGTGACAGTAAGTGTCAGTCAGTGTCAGTCAGTCAGTGTCAATCAGTGTCAGTCAGTGTCAGTCAATCAGTGTCAGTCAGTGTCAGTCAGTCAGTGTCAGTCAATCAGTGTCAGTCAGTGTCAGTCAATCAGTGTCAGTCGGTGTCAATCAGTCAGTGTCAGTCAGTCAGTGTCTGCTAGAGCAGCTCTGCTGACTTGGTTCTCTGGCTCTTGAGCAGCTCTGCTGACCTGGTTCTCTGGCTCTAAAGCAGCTCTGCTGACCTGGTTCTCTGGCTCTAAAGCAGCTCTGCAGGCCTGGTTCTCTGGCTCTAGAGCAGCTCTGCTGACCTAGTTCTTAGGCTTTAGAGCAGCTCTGTGACCTGGTTCTCGGCCTCTAGAGCAACTATGCTGACCTAGGTCTCTGGTCCTAGGGCAGCTCTGCTGACCTGCTTCTTAGGCTCTAAATCAGCTCTGCTGACCTGGTTCTCTGCCTCTAGAGCAGCTCTGCTGACCTGGTTCTTAGGCTCTAGAGGAGCTCTGCTGACCTGGTTCTCAGGCTCTAAAGCAGCTCTGCTGACCTGGTTTTCTGGTTCTAGAGCAGCTCTGATGCCCTGGTTCTCTGGCTCTAAAGCAGTTCTGCTGACCTGGTTCGCTCCCTCTAAAGCAGCTCTGCTGACCTGGTTTCTCTGGCTCTAGAGCAGCTCTGCTGACCTAGTTCTTAGGCTCTAGAGCAGGTCTGCTGACCTGGTTCTCGGCCTCTAGAGCAGCTCTGCTGACCTAGGTCTCTGGTCCTAGAGCAGCTCTGCTGACCTGCTTCTTAGGCTCTAGAGCAGCTCTGCTGCCCTGGCTCTCTCCCTCTGAGTAGTAGAGAGAAGTAGAGAGCGAGTAGTAGAGAGTGAGTAGTGGAGAGTGAGTAGTAGAGAGTAGTAGAGAGCGAGTAGTAGAGAGTGAGCAGTAGAGAGTGAGTAGTAGAGAGTGAGTAGTAGAAAGTGAGTAGTAGAGAGTGAGTAGTAGAAAGTGAGTAGTAGAGAGTGAATAGTAGAGAGAGTGTAGTAGAGAGTTGTAGAAAGTGAGTAAAAGAGTAGTAGACAGTGAATGGTAGAGAGTAGTAGAGAGTAGTAGAGTGAGTAGTAGAGAGTAGCAGAGAGTGAGTAGTAGAGAGTAGTAGTACAGAGTAGTAGTGTGTAGTAGAGAGTAGTAGAGAATGAGTAGTAGAGAGTGAGTAGTAGAGAGTAGTAGCGGGTGAGTAGTAGAGAGTGAGTAGTAAAGAGAGAGTAGTAGATAGTAGTAGAGAGTGAGCAGTAGAGAGAGAGTAGTAGAGAGTGAGTAGTAGAGCATGAGTAGTAGAGAATAGTAGAGAATGAGTCGTAAAGAGTGAGTAGTAGAGAGTAGTAGAGTAGTAGAGAGTGAGTAGTAGAGAGTAGTAGAGAATGAGTAGTAGAGAGTGAGTAGTACAGAGAGAGTAGATAGTAGTAGAGAGTGAGTAGTAGAGTAGTAGAGAGTAGTCAGTCAGTGTCAGTCAATGTCAGTTAGTGTCCGTCAGTCAGTGTCAGTCAGTCAGTGACAGTCAGTGTCAGTCAGTCATTGTCAGTCAGTCAGTGTCACTCAATCAGTGTCAGTCAGTGTCAGTCAATCAGTGTCAGTCAGTGTCAGTCAGTCAGTGTCAGTCAATCAGTGTCAGTCAGTGTCAGTCAGTCAGTATCAGTCATCAGTCAGTGTCAGTCAGTCAGTGTCAGTCAATCAGTGTCAGTCAGTGACAGTCAGTGTCAGTCAATCAGTGTCAGTCAGTGCCAGTCAGTGACAGTCAGTGTCAGTCAGTCAGTCAGTGTCAGTCAATCAGTATCAGTCAGTGTCAGTCAGTCAGTCAGTGTCCGTCAGTCAGTCAGTGTCAGTGTCAGTCAGTCAGTCAGTGTCAGTCAATGTGTCAGTCAGTGTCAGTGTCAGTGTCAGTCAGTCAGTCAGTGTCGGTCAATCAGTGTCAGTCAGTGTCAGTCAGTGTCAGTGTCAGTCAATCAGTGTCAGTCAGTGTCAATCAGTCAGTATCAGTCAGTCAGTGTCAGCTAGAGCAGCTCTGCTGACTTGGTTCTCTGGCTCTAGAGCAGCTCTGCTGACCTGGTTCTTTGGCTCTAAAGCAGCTCTGCTGGCCTGGTTCTCTGGCTCTAAAGCAGCTCTGCTGGCCTGGTTCTCGTGCTCTAAAGCAGTTCTGCTGACCTGGTTCGCTCCCTCTAAAGCAGCTCTGCTGACCTGGTTCTCTGGCTCTAAAGCAGTTCTGCTGACCTGGTTCATTCCCTCTAAAGCAGCTCTGCTGACCTGGTTTCTCTTGCTCTAGAGCAGCTCTGCTGACCTAGTTCTTAGGCTCTAGAGCAGCTCTGCTGACCTGGTTCTCGGCCTCTAGAGTAGCTCAGCTGACCTAGGTCTCTGGTCCTAGAGCAGCTCTGCTGACCTGCTTCTTAGGCTCTAGAGCAGCTCTTCTGACCTGGTTCTCTGTCTCTAGAGCAGCTCTGCTGACCTGGTTCTTAGGCTCTAGAGCAGCTCTGCTGACCTGGTTCTCAGACTATAAAACAGCTCTGCTGACCTGTTTTTCTGGTTCTAGAGCAGCTCTGCTGACCTGGTTCTCTCCCTCTGAGTAGTAGAGAGTAGTAGAGAGCGAGTACTAGAGAGTGAGTAGTGGAGAGTGCGTAGTAGAGAGAAGTAGAGAGTGAGTAGTAGAGAGTGAATAGTAGAGAGTGAATAGTAGAGAGAGCGTAGTAGAGAGTTGTAGAAAGTGAGTAAAAGAGTAGTAGAGAGTGAATGGTAGAGAGTAGTAGAGTGAGTAGTAGAGAGTAGTAGATAGTGAGTAGCAGAGAGTGAGTAGTAGAGAGTAGTAGTACAGAGTAGTAGTGTGTAGTAGAGAGTAGTAGAGAATGAGTAGTAGAGAGTGAGTAGTAGAGAGTAGTAGCGGGTGAGTAGTAGAGAGTGAGTAGTAAAGAGAGAGTAGTAAAGAGAGTAGTAAAGAGAGAGTAGTAGAGAGTGAGTAGTAGAGAGAGAGTAGTAGAGAGTGAGTAGTAGAGCATGAGTAGTAGAGAATGAGTAGTAGAGAGTGGGTGGTAGAGAGTAGTAGAGTAGTAGAGAGTGAGTAGTAGAGAGTAGTAGAGAGTGAGTAGTAGAGAGTGAATAGTAGAGAGAGCGTAGTAGAGAGTTGTAGAAAGTGAGTAAAAGAGTTTTAGAGAGTGAATGGTAGAGAGTAGTAGAGAGTAGTAGAGTGAGTAGTAGAGAGTAGTAGAGAGTGAGTAGCAGAGAGTGAGTAGTAGAGAGTAGTAGTACAGAGTAGTAGTGTGTAGTAAAGAGTAGTTGAGAGTGAGTAGTAGAGAGTGAGTAGTAGAGAGTAGTAGAGGGTGAGTAGTAGAGAGTGGGTAGTAAAGAGAGAGTAGTAGAGAGAGAGTAGTAGAGAGTGAGTAGTAGAGAGTGAGTAGTAGAGAGTGAGTAGTAGAGAGTGAGTAGTAGAGAGAGAGTAGTAGAGAGAGAGTAGTAGAGAGTGCGTAGTAGAGCATGAGTAGTAGAGAGTAGTAGAGAATGAGTAGTAGAGAGTGAGTAGTAGAGAATGAGTAGTAGAGTAGTAGAGAGTGAGTAGTAGGGAGTAGTAGAGAGTGAGTAGTAGAGAGTGAGTAGTAAAGAGAGAGTAGAGAGTAGTAGAGAGTGAGTAGTAGAGTAGTAGAGAGTAGTCAGTCAGTGTCAGTCAGTGTCAGTTAGTGTCCGTCAGTCAGCGTCAGTCAGTCAGTGACAGTCAGTGTCAGTCAGTCAGTGTCAGTCAGTCAGTCAGTGTCAGTCAATCAGTGTCAGTCAGTGTCAGTCAATCAGTGTCAGTCAGTCAGTCAGTGTCACTCATCAGTCAGTGTCAGTCAGTCAGTGTCAGTCAATCAGTATCAGTCAATCAGTGTCAGTCAGTGTCAATCAGTTAGTGTCAGTCAGTCAGTGTCAGCTAGAGCAGCTCTGCTGACTTCGTTCTCTGGCTCTTGAGCAGCTCTGCTGACCTGGTTCTATGGCTCTAGAGCAGCTCTGCTGACCTAGTTCTTAGGCTTTAGAGCAGCTCTGCTGACCTGGTTCTCGGCCTCTAGAGCAGCTCTGCTGTCCTAGGTCTCTGGTCCTAGAGCAGCTCTGCTGACCTGCTTCTTAGGCTCTAGAGCAGCTCTGCTGACCTGGTTCTCTGTCTCTAGAGCAGCTCTGCTGACCTGGTTCTTAGGCTCTAGAGCAGCTCTGCTGACCTGGTTCTCAGGCAATAAAGCAGCTCTGCTGACCTGGTTTTCTGGTTCTAGAGCAGCTCTGCTGCCCTGGTTCTCTCCCTCAGAGTAGTAGAGAGCGAGTAGTAGAGAGCGAGTAGTAGAGAGCGAGTAGTAGAGAGCGAGTAGTAGAGAGTGAGTAGTAGAGAGTGAGTAGTAGAGAGTGAATAGTAGAGAGAGTGTAGTAGAGAGGTGTAGAAAGTGAGTAAAAGAGTAGTAGAGAGTGAATGGTAGAGAGTAGTAAAGAGTAGTAGAGTGAGTAGTAGAGAGTAGTAGAGAGTGAGTAGCAGAGAGTGAGTAGTAGAGAGTAGTAGTACAGAGTAGTAGTGTGTAGTAGAGAGTCGTAGAGAATGAGTAGTAGAGAGTGAGTAGTAGAGAGTAGTAGAGGGTGAGTAGTAGAGAGTGGGTAGTAAAGAGAGAGTAGTAGAGAGAGAGTAGTAGAGAGTGAGTAGTAGAGAGTGAGTAGTAGAGAGTGAGTAGTAGAGAGTGAGTAGTAGAGAGTGAGTAGTAGAGAGAGAGTAGTAGAGAGAGAGTAGTAGAGAGTGCGTAGTAGAGCATGAGTAGTAGAGAGTAGTAGAGAATGAGTAGTAGAGAGTGAGTAGTAGAGAATGAGTAGTAGAGTAGTAGAGAGTGAGTAGTAGGGAGTAGTAGAGAGTGAGTAGTAGAGAGTGAGTAGTAAAGAGAGAGTAGAGAGTAGTAGAGAGTGAGTAGTAGAGTAGTAGAGAGTAGTCAGTCAGTGTCAGTCAGTGTCAGTTAGTGTCCGTCAGTCAGCGTCAGTCAGTCAGTGACAGTCAGTGTCAGTGTCAGTCAGTCAGTGTCAGTCAGTCAGTGTCAGTCAGTGTCAGTCAATCAGTGTCAGTCAGTGTCAGTCAGTGTCAGTCAATCAGTGTCAGTCAGTCAGTCAGTGTCACTCATCAGTCAGTGTCAGTCAGTCAGTGTCAGTCAATCAGTATCAGTCAATCAGTGTCAGTCAGTGTCAATCAGTTAGTGTCAGTCAGTCAGTGTCAGCTAGAGCAGCTCTGCTGACTTCGTTCTCTGGCTCTTGAGCAGCTCTGCTGACCTGGTTCTATGGCTCTAGAGCAGCTCTGCTGACCTAGTTCTTAGGCTTTAGAGCAGCTCTGCTGACCTGGTTCTCGGCCTCTAGAGCAGCTCTACTGACCTAGGTCTCTGGTCCTAAAGCAGCTCTGCTGACCTGCTTCTTAGGCTCTAGAGCAGCTCTGCTGACCTGGTTCCCTGGCTCTAAATCAGCTCTGCTGACCTGGTTCTTAGGCTCTAGAGCAGCTCTGATGACCTGGTTCTCAGGCTCTAAAGCAGCTCTGCTGACCTGGTTTTCTGGTTCTAGAGCAGCTCTGCTGCCCTGGTTCTCTGTCTCTAAAGCGGTTCTGCTGACCTGGTTCGATCCCTCTAAAGCAGCTCTGCTGACCTGGTTTCTCTGGCTCTAGAGCAGCTCTGCTGACCTAGTTCTTAGGCTCTAGAGCAGCTCTGCTGACCTGGTTCTCGGCCTCTAGAGCAGCTCTGCTGTCCTAGGTCTCTGGTCCTAGAGCAGCTCTGCTGACCTGCTTCTTAGGCTCTAGAGCAGCTCTGCTGACCTGGTTCTCTGTCTCTAGAGCAGCTCTGCTGACCTGGTTCTTAGGCTCTAGAGCAGCTCTGCTGACCTGGTTCTCAGGCTATAAAGCAGCTCTGCTGACCTGGTTTTCTGGTTCTAGAGCAGCTCTGCTGCCCTGGTTCTCTCCCTCTGAGTAGTAGAGAGTAGTAGAGAGCGAGTAGTAGAGAGTGAGTAGTGTAGAGTGAGTAGTAGAGAGTAGTAGAGAGCGAGTAGTAGAGAGCGAGTAGTAGAGAGCGAGTAGTAGAGAGTGAGTAGTAGAGAGTGAATAGTAGAGAGAGCGTAGTAGAGTGTTGTAGAAAGTGAGTAAAAGAGTAGTAGAGAGTGAATGATAGAGAGTGGTAGAGAGTAGTAGAGTGAGTAGTAGAGAGTAGCAGAGAGTGAGTAGTAGAGAGTAGTAGTACAGAGTAGTAGTGTGTAGTAGAGAGTAGTAGAGAATGAGTAGTAGAGAGTGAGTAGTAGAGAGTAGTAGCGGGTGAGTAGTAGACAGTGAGTAGTAAAGAGAGAGTAGTAGAGAGTAGTAGAGAGTGAGTAGTAGAGAGAGAGAGTAGTAGAGAGTGAGTAGTAGAACATGAGTAGTAGAGAGTAGTAGAGAATGAGTAGTAGAGAGTGAGTAGTAGAGAGTGAGTAGTAGAGAGTAGTAGAGTAGTAGAGAGTGAGTAGTAGGGAGTAGTAGAGAGTGAGTAGTAGAGAGTGAGTAGTAAAGAGAGAGTAGAGAGTAGTAGAGAGTGAGTAGTAGAGTAGTAGAGAGTAGTCAGTCAGTGTCAGTCAGTGTCAGTCAGTGTCAGTTAGTGTCCGTCAGTCAACGTCAGTCAGTCAGTGACAGTCAGTGTCAGTCAGTCAGTGTCAGTCAGTCAGTGTCAGTCAATCAGTGTCAGTCAGTGTCAGTCAATCAGTGTCAGTCAGTGTCAGTCATCAGTGTCAGTCAATCAGTGTAAGTCAGTGTCAGTCAGTCAATCAGTGTCAGTCATCAGTCAGTGGCAGTCAGTCAGTGGCAGTCAATCAGTGTCAGTCAGTGTCAGTCAATCAGTGTCAGTCAGTGTCAATCAGTCAGTGTCAGTCAGTCAGTGTCAACTAGAGCAGCTCTGCTGACTTGGTTCTCTGGCTCTTGAGCAGCTCTGCTGACCTGGTTCTCTGGCTCTAAAGCAGCTCTGCTGACCTGGTTCTCTGGCTCTAAAGCAGCTCTGCTGGCCTGGTTCTCTGGCTCTAGAGCAGCTCTGCTGACCTAGTTCTTAGGCTTTAGAGCAGCTCTGATGACCTGGTTCTTGGCCTCTAGATCAGCTCTGCTGACCTAGGTCTCTGGTCCTAGAGCAGCTCTGCTGACCTGCTTCTTAGGCTCTAGAGCAGCTTTGCTGACCTGGTTCTCTGGCTCTAAATCAGCTCTGCTGACCTGGTTCTCTGCCTCTAGAGCAGCTCTGCTGACCCGGTTCTTAGGCTCTAGAGCAGCTCTGCTGACCTGGTTCTCAGGCTCTAAAGCAGCTCTGCTGACCTGGTTGTCTGGTTCTAGAGCAGCTCTGCTGCCCTGGTTCTCTGGCTCTAAAGCAGTTCTGCTGACCTGGTTCGCTCCCTCTAAAGCACCTCTGCTGACCTGGTTTCTCTGGCTCTAGAGCAGCTCTGCTGACCTAGTTCTTAGGCTCTAGAGCAGCTCTGCTGACCTGGTTCTCTAGCTCTAAAGCCCGTCTGCTGACCTGGTTCGCTCCCTCTAAAGCAGCTCTGCTGACCTGGTTTCTCTGGCTCTAGAGCAGCTCTGCTGACCTAGTTCTTAGGCTCTATAGCAGCTCTGCTGACCTGGTTCTCGGCCTCTAGAGTAGCTCTGCTTACCTAGGTCTCTGGTCCTAGAGCAGCTCTGCTGACCTGCTTCTTAGGCTCTAGAGCAGCTCTGCTGACCTGGTTCTCTGTCTCTAGAGCAGCTCTGCTGACCTGGTTGTCAGGCTATAAAGCAGCTCGGCTGACCTGGTTTTCTGGTTCTAGAGCAGCTCTGCTGCCCTGGTTCTCTCCCTCTGAGTAGTAGAGAGTAGTAGAGAGCGAGTAGTAGAGAGCGAGTAGTAGAGAGTGAGTAGTAGAGAGTGAGTAGTAGAGAGTAGTAGAGAGCGAGTAGTAGAGTGAGTAGTAGAGAGTGAGTAGTAGAGAGCGAGTAGTAGAGAGTGAATAGTAGAGAGAGCATAGTAGAGAGTTGTCGAAAGTGAGTAAAAGAGTAGTAGAGAGTAGTGAATTGTAGAGAGTAGTAGAGAGTAGTAGAGTGAGTAGTAGAGAGTAGTAGAGAGTGAGTAGCAGAGAGTGAGTAGTAGAGAGTAGTAGTACAGAGTAGTAGTGTATAGTAGAGAGTAGTAGAGAATGAGTAGTAGAGAGTGAGTAGTAGAGAGTAGTAGCGGGTGAGTAGTAGAGAGTGAGTAGTAAAGAGAGAGTAGTAGAGAGTAGTAGAGAGTGAGTAGTAGAGAGAGAGTATTAGATAGTGAGTAGTAGAGCAAGAGTAGTAGAGAGTAGTAGAGAATGAGTAGTAGAGCATGAGTAGTAGAGAGTGAGTAGTAGAGAGTAGTAGAGTAGTAGAGAGTGAGTAGTAGAGGTTAGTAGAGAGTGAGTAGTAGAGAGTGAGTAGTAAAGAGAGAATGGAGTAGTAGAGAGTGAGTAGTAGAGTAGTAGAGAGTAGTCAGTCAGTGTCAGTCAGTGTCAGTTAGTGTCCGTCAGTCAGCGTCAGTCAGTCAGTGACAGTCAGTGTCAGTCAGTCAGTGTCAGTCAGTCAGTGTCAGTCAATCAGTGTCAGTCAGTGTCAGTCAATCAGTGTCAGTCAATCAGTGTCAGTCAGAGTCAGTCAGTCAGCGTCAGTCATCAGTCAGTGGCAGTCAGTCAGTGTTAGTCAATCAGTGTCAGTCAGTGTCAGTCAATCAGTGTCAGTCAGTGTCAATCAGTCAGTGTCAGTCAGTCAGTGTCAGCTAGAGCAGCTCTGCTGACTTGGTTCTCTGGCTCTTGAGCAGCTCTGCTGACCTGGTTCTCTAGCTCTAAAGCCCGTCTGCTGACCTGGTTCGCTCCCTCTAAAGCAGCTCTGCTGACCTGGTTTCTCTGGCTCTAGAGCAGCTCTGCTGACCTAGTTCTTAGGCTCTATAGCAGCTCTGCTGACCTGGTTCTCGGCCTCTAGAGTAGCTCTGCTGACCTAGGTCTCTGGTCCTAGAGCAGCTCTGCTGACCTGCCTCTTAGGCTCTAGAGCAGCTTTGCTGACCTGGTTCTCTGTCTCTAGAGCAGCTCTGCTGACCTGGTTCTCAGGCTATAAAGCAGCTCTGCTGACCTGGTTTTCTGGTTCTAGAGCAGCTCTGCTGCCCTGGTTCTCTCCCTCTGAGTAGTAGAGAGTAGTAGAGAGCGAGTAGTAGAGAGTGAGTAGTGGAGAGTGAGTAGTAGAGAGCGAGTAGTAGAGAGCGAGTAGTAGAGTGAGTAGTAGAGAGTGAGTAGTAGAGAGCGAGTAGTAGAGAGTGAATAGTAGAGAGAGCATAGTAGAGAGTTGTCGAAAGTGAGTAAAAGAGTAGTAGAGAGTAGTGAATTGTAGAGAGTAGTAGAGAGTAGTAGAGTGAGTAGTAGAGAGTAGTAGAGAGTGAGTAGCAGAGAGTGAGTAGTAGAGAGTAGTAGTACAGAGTAGTAGTGTGTAGTAGAGAGTAGTAGAGAATGAGTAGTAGAGAGTGAGTAGTAGAGAGTAGTAGCGGGTGAGTAGTAGAGAGTGAGTAGTAAAGAGAGAGTAGTAGAGAGTGAGTAGTAGAGAGAGAGTATTAGATAGTGAGTAGTAGAGAATGAGTAGTAGAGCGTGAGTAGTAGAGAGTGAGTAGTAGAGAGTAGTAGAGTAGTAGAGAGTGTGTAGTAGAGGTTAGTAGAGAGTGAGTAGTAGAGAGTGAGTAGTAAAGAGAGAATGGAGTAGTAGAGAGTGAGTAGTAGAGTAGTAGAGAGTAGTCAGTCAGTGTCAGTCAGTGTCAGTTAGTGTCCGTCAGTCAGCGTCAGTCAGTCAGTGACAGTCAGTGTCAGTCAGTCAGTGTCAGTCAGTCAGTGTCAGTCAGTCAGTGTCAGTCAGTCAGTGTCAGTCAGTGTCAGTCAATCAGTGTCAGTCAATCAGTGTCAGTCAGCGTCAGTCATCAGTCAGTGGCAGTCATCAGTCAGTGGCAGTCAGTCAGTGTTAGTCAATCAGTGTCAGTCAATCAGTGTCAGTCAGTGTCAATCAGTCAGTGTCAGTCGGTCAGTGTCAGCCAGAGCAGCTCTGCTGACTTGGTTCTCTGGCTCTTGAGCAGCTCTGCTGACCTGGTTCTCTGGCTCTAATGCAGCTCTGCTGACCTGGTTCTCTGGCTCTAAAGCAGCTCTGCTGGCCTGGTTCTCTGGCTCTAGAGCAGCTCTGCTGATCTAGTTCTTAGGCTTTAGAGCAGCTCTGCTGACCTGGTTCTCGGCCTCTATAGCAGCTCTGCTGACCTAGGTCTCTGGTCCTAGAGCAGCTCTGCTGACCTGCTTCTTAGGCTCTAGAGCAGCTCTGCTGACCTGGTTCTCTGGCTCTAAATCAGCTCTGCTTACCTGGTTCTCTGCCTCTAGAGCAGCTCTGCTGACCTGGATCTTAGGCTCTAGAGCAGCTCTGCTGACCTGGTTCTCAGGCTCTAAAGCAGCTCTGCTAACCTGGTTTTCTGGTTTAAGAGCAGCTCTGCTGCCCTGGTTCTCTGGCTCTAAAGCAGTTCTGCTGACCTGGTTCGCTCCCTCTAAAGCAGCTCTGCTGACCTGGTTTCTCTGGCTCTAGAGCAGCTCTGCTGACCTAGTTCTTAGGCTCTAGAGCAGCTCTGCTGACCTGGTTCTCGGCCTCTAGAGCAGCTCTGCTGTCCTAGGTCTCTGGTCCTAGAGCAGCTCTGCTGACCTGCTTCTTAGGCTCTAGAGCAGCTCTGCTGACCTGGTTCTCTGTCTCTAGAGCAGCTCTGCTGACCTGGTTCTTAGGCTCTAGAGCAGCTCTGCTGACCTGGTTCTCAGGCAATAAAGCAGCTCTGCTGACCTGGTTTTCTGGTTCTAGAGCAGCTCTGCTGCCCTGGTTCTCTCCCTCTGAGTAGTAGAGAGTAGTAGAGAGTGAGTAGTGTAGAGAGAGTAGTAGAGAGCGAGTAGTGGAGAGTGAGTAGTAGAGAGCGAGTAGTAGAGAGCGAGTAGTAGAGAGCGAGTAGTAGAGAGTGAGTAGTAGAGAGTGAGTAGTAGAGAGTGAATAGTAGAGAGAGTGTAGTAGAGAGTTGTAGAAAGTGAGTAAAAGAGTAGTAGAGAGTGAATGGTAGAGAGTAGTAAAGAGTAGTAGAGTGAGTAGTAGAGAGTAGTAGAGAGTGAGTAGCAGAGAGTGAGTAGTAGAGAGTAGTAGTACAGAGTAGTAGTGTGTAGTAGAGAGTAGTAGAGAATGAGTAGTAGAGAGTGAGTAGTAGAGAGTAGTAGCGGGTGAGTAGTAGAGAGTGAGTAGTAAAGAGAGAGTAGTAGAGAGTAGTAGAGAGTGAGTAGTAGAGAGAGAGTATTAGATAGTGAGTAGTAGAGCATGAGTAGTAGAGAGTAGTAGAGAATGAGTAGTAGAGCGTGAGTAGTAGAGAGTGAGTAGTAGAGAGCGAGTAGTAGAGAGCGAGTAGTGGAGAGTGAGTAGTAGAGAGCGAGTAGTAGAGAGCGAGTAGTAGAGAGCGAGTAGTAGAGAGTGAGTAGTAGAGAGTGAGTAGTAGAGAGTGAATAGTAGAGAGAGTGTAGTAGAGAGTTGTAGAAAGTGAGTAAAAGAGTAGTAGAGAGTGAATGGTAGAGAGTAGTAAAGAGTAGTAGAGTGAGTAGTAGAGAGTAGTAGAGAGTGAGTAGCAGAGAGTGAGTAGTAGAGAGTAGTAGTACAGAGTAGTAGTGTGTAGTAGAGAGTAGTAGAGAATGAGTAGTAGAGAGTGAGTAGTAGAGAGTAGTAGCGGGTGAGTAGTAGAGAGTGAGTAGTAAAGAGAGAGTAGTAGAGAGTAGTAGAGAGTGAGTAGTAGAGAGAGAGTATTAGATAGTGAGTAGTAGAGCATGAGTAGTAGAGAGTAGTAGAGAATGAGTAGTAGAGCGTGAGTAGTAGAGAGTGAGTAGTAGAGAGTAGTAGAGTAGTAGAGAGTGAGTAGTAGAGGTTAGTAGAGAGTGAGTAGTAGAGAGTGAGTAGTAAAGAGAGAATGGAGTAGTAGAGAGTGAGTAGTAGAGCATGAGAAGTAGAGAGTAGTAGAGAATGAGTAGTAGAGAGTGAGTAATAGAGAGTGAGTAGTAGAGAGTAGTAGAGTAGTAGAGAGTGAGTAGTAGAGAGTGAGTAGTAGAGAGTGAGTAGTAAAGAGAGAGTAGAGAGTAGTCAGTCAGTGTCAGTTAGTGTCCGTCAGACAGCGTCAGTCAGTCAGTCAGTGACAGTAAGTGTCAGTCAGTCAGTGTCAGTCAGTGTCAGTCAATCAGTGTCAGTCAGTGTCAGTCAGTCAGTGTCAGTCAATCAGTGTCAGTCAGTGTCAGTCAGTCAGTCAGTGTCAGTCATCAGTCAGTGTCAGTCAGTCAGTGTCAGTCAATCAGTGTCAGTCAGTGTCAGTCAGTGTCAGTCAATCAGTGTCAGTCAGTGTCAGTCAGTCAGTGTCTGCTAGAGCAGCTCTGCTGACTTGGTTCTCTGGCTCTTGAGCAGCTCTGCTGACCTGGTTCTCTGGCTCTAAAGCAGCTCTGCTGACCTGGTTCTCTGGCTCTAAAGCAGCTCTGCTGGCCTGGTTCTCTGGCTCTAGAGCAGCTCTGCTGACCTAGTTCTCTAGGCTTTAGAGCAGCTCTGCTGACCTGGTTCTCGGCCTCTAGAGCAACTCTGCTGACCTAGGTCTCTGGTCCTAGGGCAGCTCTGCTGACCTGCTTCTTAGGCTCTAGAGCAGCTCTGCTGACCTGGTTCTCTGGCTCTAAATCAGCTCTGCTGACCTGGTTCTCTGCCTCTAGAGCAGCTCTGCTGACCTGGTTCTTAGGCTCTAGAGGAGCTCTGCTGACCTGGTTCTCAGGCTCTAAAGCAGCTCTGCTGACCTGGTTTTCTGGTTCTAGAGCAGCTCTGCTTCCCTGGTTCTCTGGCTCTAAAGCAGTTCTGCTGACCTGGTTCGCTCCCTCTAAAGCAGCTCTGCTGACCTGGTTTCTCTGGCTCTAGAGCTGCTCTGCTGACCTAGTTCTTAGGCTCTAGAGCAGCTCTGCTGACCTGTTTCTCGGCCTCTAGAGCAGCTCTGCTGACCTAGGTCTCTGGTCCTAGAGCAGCTCTGCTGACCTGCTTCTTAGGCTCTAGAGCAGCTCTGCTGCCCTGGCTCTCTCCCTCTGAGTAGTAGAGAGTAGTAGAGAGCGAGTAGTAGAGAGTGAGTAGTGGAGAGTGAGTAGTAGAGAGTAGTAGAGAGCGAGTAGTAGAGAGTGAGTAGTAGAGAGTGAGTAGTAGAAAGTGAGTAGTAGAGAGTGAATAGTAGAGAGAGCATAGTAGAGAGTTGTAGAAAGTGAGTAAAAGAGTAGTAGAGAGTGAATGGTAGAGAGTAGTAGAGAGTAGTAGAGTGAGTAGTAGAGAGTAGCAGAGAGTGAGTACTAGAGAGTAGTAGTACAGAGTAGTAGTGTGTAGTAGAGAGTAGTAGAGAGTGAGTAGTAGAGAGTAGTAGCGGGTGAGTAGTAGAGAGTGAGTAGTAAAGAGAGAGTAGTAGATAGTAGTAGAGAGTGAGCAGTAGAGAGAGAGTAGTAGAGAGTGAGTAGTAGAGCATGAGTAGTAGAGAATAGTAGAGAATGAGTAGTAAAGAGTGAGTAGTAGAGTAGTAGAGAGTGAGTAGTAGAGAGTAGTAGAGAATGAGTAGTAGAGAGTGAGTAGTAAAGAGAGAGTAGATAGTAGTAGAGAGTGAGTAGTAGAGTAGTAGAGAGTAGTCAGTCAGTGTCAGTCAATGTCAGTTAGTGTCCGTCAGTGTCAGTCAGTCAGTGACAGTCAGTGTCAGTCAGTCATTGTCAGTCAGTCAGTGTCAGTCAATCAGTGTCAGTCAGTGTCAGTCAGTCAGTGTCAGTCAATCAGTGTCAGTCAGTCAGTGTCAGTCATCAGTCAGTGTCAGTCAATCAGTGTCAGTCAGTGCCAGTCAGTGCCAGTCAGTGTCAGTCAGTGTCAATCAGTCAATGTCAGTCAGTCAGTGTCAGCTAGAGCAGCTCTGCTGACTTGGTTCTCTGGCTCTTGAGCAGCTCTGCTGACCTGGTTCTCTGGCTCTAAAGCAGCTCTGCTGACCTGGTTCTCTGGCTCTAAAGCAGCTCTGCTGGCCTGGTTCTGTGGCTCTAGAGTTACTTAACCTATTACTCCACCAATACCTAAGCACTTATAAATTCACTATACACTCTGTTTATAATACTGTAATTATTCTAGTGACTAGTAATGAACTTATGGAATGGCCTAGCTACTAACACAAGTACAGCTTTAATATGTTGTGCACCATCCAAGCAGACCTCTAACTAGCTACATACTATTGATACACTCTTCGAAATACCCAGTTAGTACTCATGTAGTGTAGGAATCGTCTAGTCTGTCCCATGCACTTCTTTAATCACTTATCTACCACTAACTACTTATCCTATCACTCCACCAATACGTAAGCACTTATAAATTAAGTGTTTACTCTGTTTGCAGCACTGTCATCATTCCAGTTACTTGTGGTATTCTTATAAAATGACCTAGGCACCAACACAAGTACACATAAAATATTCTGTGCATAATCCCTACAAATCTCTAAGCAGATACATACTATTGATCCACTCCAGCAAATACTGAAGTAGTACCCATGCAGCGTAGGATACCTCCTGTCAATCTCATGCAATTTTTCAATCACCCATCCAGCACTATTTTCTTATTGTATCAGTCTGCCAATACCTAAGCACTTATGGGGCAGATTTACAAGCACCGTGCGCCACCAGTAAGTCATTTTTGTAATGTAGTGATGGTGCCAGGCACTCCTTCATATTTAAAAGGAGAGGAAAAGCCACCCTGCGTGGTCTTTCCTCTCCTTGTAAATACGACCCCTTCATACACAGAACTTTGCGTTGAAGGAGCGTTCCATAGGTGTTGCTGTGGGTGTTCCCACGCAACACCCATAGAACAAGACACATCTCCAGATTTATAAGAAATCGCAAATCTGGAGATGTGTCTGAATGCTGCGCCATCCTAGAGTTGGTGTAGCAAGGTGCAACAAGGAGAATTGATTTCATTTCTCCTCATTGTTTTCTCTTTCAATGCATGCTGCATTCCACAGCATACATTGAAAGAGGAAAATGCCCTTACTGATTATTTTTGTGCAGGAAGGTGTCCCTTCCTGCACAAAAACAATCTCCGCACGACACAGACATCCTTGCACCATGGTGCAAGGGTGCCTGTGTCACCACATGGCTGCAGTTTGTGCAGCAGTGCAGAGGGAAGCACAGAGTTGCAACATATTCATGTACATATGTCACATCCCTGTTCTTCGGAAGTGCCACAGTGCAGTGCAGCTAAAGAGCTTGCAGTGTCACGCTGCAGTACTTCCTCATAAATCTTCACCTATAAATTAACCATACACTACTAATGCATTCTTTCAGTCAATCATGCTGCATACATATATTCAACCAAACTTTCACACCTGACCTTGCGATTATAGTTCTTTCACCAGGTAAAGGTAGTTCTGATAAGAACTTTTTTTTCTTCTTTTTTCTTTTTTTTTTTTTTTTTTAACAATTTGGAATTTTTTGGGTGTTTTTTTTTTAAAAAAATGAAGAAAAAAGAACGAATAAAACAGGAAACTTTTGGAATTACTTATCATTCCAAAAACAAAAAAAACAAAAATTAACAAATATGGTTGCATTGCGCAGCACAAACTGCATCCACCGACTGCTCACCGAAGCATATGTTTCTTACATTTCACGCAATGTTGCTCGAGAAAGGTGAATTCTGGCCTAATGACCATCGCAAGTGTTCCTGAGGATACTCCAGACGTACTTGCCACAGCAGGTGAGGGGTTCAAAGCAGATCGCCTCATTTCCTCCCGAGCAAGATTGAGAGGATGTGTGGTCCGGAGATGCTTGTACATAGAAGCAGTGCCACAAGAGTATTTTTTCTCACTGCCTCTTGACAGGACTCAGTCACAAATTTTACACGTCACCTTTCTCGCATTTACTTTCTTCTCTCCAGGTGGAAAAGTGAAGAATTTCCACTCTACAGATTCCGGCCTCTGTGGACGTGGTGCCTCCTGCAAGAATTCTTCTTCAGAAGATACTTCCTCCTGCTGCTGTCCAGATATCATTTTGTTTGATATTTTTTGAAAAACACCAAAAAATACAAGCAAAAAGGGTTCTTTTAGGAAAAGAGATGTCTCTCTAAAGATGCTCCAAAAAGAATGATTAAAATGGGTGGGGTCCTTCAATAGTTACAGTGAGAAATGTTATGAACCAAGGAAATCTTTTTTTTTGAGGTCACATGGGACCCGCGCACTCTGCGCTCACAATGCACGCACCCGACTTGGTGAAAATATATTTAAAAATAATGTAAGTTTATTATAAGTACAAATATATTATTTTTATGAATATCTTAGATAATCTCTTGCCCTAATATGTATATTAAAGACACATACATATCATTTTAGAACATACAATTTTGGGGGGGAGTCGCGCACCCAGTGCGCCCCAGCACGTATATGACGTCACGCGGGACCCGCCACCGTGCAAGCGTCTCGTACCGTAATGTGCATGTGTCGCGAATGCGCGGGAGCAGGAGACGCGGACTGGTCGCATACCAATCGCGCACATCACGTAATATTAAATGTATATGATGTCACTGAAAAACACGCAGCCGACTTTTCGAAAATGGCAGCTAGAATCCGTGCACCCACCATGATGTGTACGCTTTGAGTGCACGACTTTTTTTAAAAAAGAAAATATTTTCAATGTATTAAAATAAAAAATGAAAACAAAAAAATTTATCAATATTTCAGTTTGAATAGTTTTAAAAAATTTGTTTGCAATTTTCAGAAAAATATATAATGTTATTTAATGAATACAATATTTATAAATAAACAGTTAAAAAACTGTAGAAAATCAGTACAAAAAAATAGGTATAACTACTATCACACTTAAAAATTAGCATTTAAAAAACCTTTTAAATTCACTGAAAAAACCATAGGTTTCAGGGGTGTTATGGTTAGCTGGCCATTTCACTCATACAAAACCATAGCAATTTCTCCGTTATAGTTAGCTCTGCTAACTATAACTCTGTGCCTGCAATGCACTGCTGATGATGTCACATATTGCATCATTCATGACATGGTCAGCGACATCACTGAAGACATCACTGATGACATCTCAAATGACACAGACAAGAAGCACCAGTGACACTCTCAGGTATCAGTCAACCTATTCACCCTGACTGCATCCTGATCCAGCGGCAAGCACACCTGTGGTTGCATGAGTGACAAGACAGTGGCTCCCCTGTGGTCTTGCAGCAGCCCAGACATGGAGCACACACAACCTCAGAGGAGACCACATGCAGTCCCATGGCAACCCAGCCAAGCGGCCTTCAAAAGCATGAGAGATGGGCTTGCCACTGCCCCACTGATGGATTCTAGGAGGTAGCAAAGCCTAAGAGCTGAAACTTCAACAGACTGATGGAAACCAAGACTTTCTTCAAGAAGACAAGCAACACCACAAATGCAAACCTCGTGATGCACTCCATCAATACTCCTGACGCAGCCTTTTTTTGAACTGTTGAGATCAACCACAAATCATCTGGACCATCAGCAGATTGAGCCAACTCTACACAATGAACATGACTCCGCTGGCTTTGGACTTCCTTGAACCAGTGATTGTGTCCTGTCTCATACAGGTTATACCATGAATGCAAGTAGAGATGTCCTATTGCAGCCAGCGTCATCCTGCTGTTCTGCTGAGTGACTCTAGAGACTGGTGGACTATGTAGTATCCAGTTTGTTTTTGTTTTCACAGCTTGAACTTGTCGTGTTTTTGTTTGGATTTTGGGAGGAATGTAGTGTCCTGCTCAACACACCATGCAGCAGCCTCTCCCTAAGGCAGTGGAGGCCGGCACAGGTAAATGCAGTGGGCGGGGCAGGTGGGAGTGGGGGGGAAGTCGACAAACGGCAGAATAGGTATAATTAAATAAATAAATAATACCTATTCCGTAATCTGTCAGCTTCCCCCCTGCCGCTCTCCCCTGTGCCGGCTGCCGATGCCCAAAGGGCAATGCTTACACCCACCCCACACCCATTCAACACAAGCACCACCAGTCTGGTGACACTGCCAATAAAAGGGGTCCGGGCTCGCGTGTGTTGTCATTTATTCAGAATGTGAGACCAGTGCCCACGACTTTACAGACAGTTAAGCCAGAACAAATAGCCAGGTTTCAAGTTTCTTCATGAAAATAGATTCAGAACTAAGGGAGCGGCGTTGAAGTGTACGTTGATTCCAGGCATTCCCGGCCCGCTAATAGAAGGAGCGTCCTAACCCCCGCTTAGGAGGGCTGTCTGGCAGCCCAAATGGATGGGGAGCGCTGGATGACAGTTTCATAAATATGATGACAAAAAGATGCATGTTATTCTGTTCAGATAACAGGTACACATTTATGCAATTTGCAATTTTATTGGGCCGTGATCTTTCTCAAACGAGGTATCCATAAAATCAAGTTTCGTTCGTCGCAACAGTCGGTTTTATGGCGGAAATTAAATCTCTCAATTAACAACAGTAGAAGCCCATGGTAAATGGTAACATGATTGTGTCCTCTAGATGTCACTACAGGACCGATGAAGTAATTCGTGCCCAATGATAAATGCAGGACAATCCAAGCATAGCCATTGGCGCGAGTGGACGACAAATACAACGAGAGGCAGACTAAATATTTGAGTTTTGGGAGAAAATAGTTTAACTGCGTCTTCTGTCATCGAGATGTCATTATCTGTAGCGAAATGAGAAAGATTCATTCATAAAATGAACTGGGTCCGATTCGCAAGCGTTTATGAGATTGGCGGCAATTCATTCTTTGTGAAATAGCTGCGCCTAAGATTTGTGTGAACGTGAAAGTTTTTGGAGCTAACCAATGAAATTCCATAATGTTTTTTTAAAAGACAGACAGACGGTTGGCCATCAGATAGCTTCATCTAACCAGCTGCTAATAATTGTTTTAACATACTGTATACTTTTCTTTTTTCAGATTGAAAAGTGAGGGTGTTTTAAGTAACTTGCCCCAAATGATACTCCTACTGGGGTACAGGAGAGTGTAAAAAGAAGTGACTGAAGTATGGGCATGTTTTACAGCAGCCTCACAAATAAAAACCATCTGCTTGGTTTGCAAATTATACTTCTCAAGTATTTAAAAAAATATCAGAACATTGAAATACAGTAGGGGAATACTTCCCCAAGTAAATACAGCTGCGGTGCAGTCATTTTTAGGCATGGTGTACCTACCCATTCCAAGTTCCTCTATATGAGGGACACGATGGTAATAACACATATTTTTCATTGATCTGAGCCACAAACAAAGAACATTTCTGCATTTCCCCTTACAAATTCTGCCAGAGTTTACCTGACCAAATTTGTGCTGTGGAAAAGTGTGATACTTTAGCACAAGTTGGAATTCCGACCGAAGCGCAAATTTCAGGACAATCACCCACACTCCACATAAGTGGTGCTGGAACAATTTTCAGAATGTGGGTGCGGCTATCAATGTTATGCCACTTAACACAGAGGGATTCTGAAAAACCCAAGCATCGCACAAAGAACAAGTGTTGCAAATCAACCAAGTCTATTCAGTAGGAGAGTAGTAATGGTGTAGTATGTAGCAAGTGTTGCATATTGGAGCACACTCACAAATTTGTTACTAAAGCATGGTGTGGTAGCACACTATCATTTACAGACAACACATTTCCCATTGAAATGACCACTAAATTTGACCATACATACAGTTTTCTAATAAAACTATAGAGCATACAAACAATAAGGATAGTTAAGTATGCTACTATTAAAAGCATAATAAAAAAACAAGTACGTTTACGTTCCCGCACTTTGGACATGGAGTCCTTGACAACAAGAAGATTTCACGAGTCCCAAAGCCTCCCACATACAGTGCATAATCTCAAACCTCATCTTACGCAGGCCGTGGGGAGACAAGCCCTACATAGGATTTTAGCAGCCAGGCTACATCCTCTCCCCCTTAAAGAACTATACTCCACCGGGTCAATAAGACCAGTGATCACGGAGTGCCAGCTCTGCAAATACAAACGCAAGTCCTTGGCCCATATCTTGCTTTGTTGCCCGGCCCTTCATCTAGCTCGCAGAATTTACCTTAGGCCCATTTTATTGCAATTGGGCACTCGTACAGCAAAGGAGGCAGTCCATCGACTTTATACGCTGGACACAGTGAAGCACATGGCTACCTTTGGCAAATTTGTACAAATTACCCGTACAAAATTGATGGACACTCCTCTCTAAGCAACCTGGCAGGCATTTGTACGGAGGCTGTACACTATTTTTTTAATACTTGACTGGTTTTATTGAAGCATGTACAAGAAAATTTGTAATATTTGCTGGGCATATAGATTTATACTGTTTTAGATTTTGGATTTTAGACTTCTAGATTTTATTGTGAATGCTTTTCTCTTCTTTTCTATTGTAATGGTTTTGAGTAACCACGCAAATAAAGTTAATTCATTCATTCAATTCATACAAACAATATTGTGTGGAATTTGAGTTTCAGCAAATATCTGTAATTAGCACATCACCAAGTAAAGTGGTTTGATCTGTTTTGATCCTTTGGAAATCTTTATTTCAAGCACACTGCACAATTAGAAGTGCTTTATTTGTGCTTTCCTGACTATTTATTTATTTTGAAATATGTGTAAGTTCTTTTATAGGTATTCAAATGTTGCTGTGTGTTAGAAGAAAACGATGTCCTACATCCATTCCTTTCACGCCGGCAGCATTGTTGCGCAGATCCCGGTACAAAACCCTCACACTTTGCAGTAAGGGTAAACACCATTCTCCACGTTAAAAGAATAAGCAGTAAATTGTCAGAAGACAAGACTGACACTTGACTTCAGTCGTTGTACGCACAGCAAATGTGAAAAGATAAAAACAAGATTTAAAGTTATCTTTAATGTTCATTCACCTCAGGATTCCAGCATGGTTAGTTTGGGGTGTGGCAGCACCACCCACACCCATGCTTCCAGGTCCTATGCTCCCATTTGAGCCATAGCTCCAAAGTGCACTATTGGACTTCGTACTACTCCTGACTTGCACTAAAAGGGAATCCTCTTTAAGAACGTTTTCTCTCTAAGTAGCTTTTGGATTTTTCCAAACCCTACGTCTTTAGTGAGTTGATGTCACTGGCATGCACCCCCTTCTCTCACAGCTGTTCTAGCCACATTACTGGATCCATGACTTAAGTTGTGTCCTGTCACCCCTTCTCTGACCATAAATGTACCACTTGTCACTTACTGGAACACCTGTATCAGCAGTACTCCAGCCCATTAGAAACACTAGTTCTTGCTGACCTTCTGTTGTGCCATCCAGTTTGTAGCAATATGCCACATTGTCCTTGGGCTATTTGTAGATACATGATTGCTCTTCCCCTGGACCTAGGTTGGTGTTTGCTGCACTACAATTTAGTAAATCATGTACCAGGCACCCCTCACACCTTTGGGAGCCACAGATTTAGGAAAAGCTTCTCTGCAACTGGTAGAAACTAAGCAGGACCCAGATGATGAATACAACCATTGGGTGCCAACTGTAAGAGACCAGTACTCTGTGGTATTGCGAACTGGAAAACATGCTTGTGCCACTGACGTAGTCCCCTGGATCTATGTTTGAAGTTAGAAATCTCTGGGACACTGGGCGCCCACTGTTCTCTGGCTGCAACTTTGGGCATTACCAACTTAAAGCACCTACTTTGCATTTTTGTTGTACATTCATTTATTATGGTGGATAACTGGATCAGGCCATACAGTGTTGGCCACTGTGTCATATACTGACTCTCGGAAGTACAGCTGACTTCTAAAGTATTGAGCCTTCCTGATCCTCCCCCCAGAGGACAATGATGAGCCTAAATATTGACTCGGTCATTTAGTCTGTGCTTACCTAAAAGCATTTGAATACCCTTGGAGTAAAAAATGGGGGCATGCGAAATTCACGTAATTTTCTTATACCTATTTTCTTTTATTAATTTATAGCATTTATAAAGCACAAACTGTCACACACTGGTATCCTGGCGCTGAAAGCTTATGTATGGGCCCAGCACTGCTGACGTAGAAAGAATGCACATGAGCAGGGAGCAAAGTTACTTAGGGAAAAGCCAGGTCTTCAAAGCTTTCCTGAATTGCAACAATTCTGTTGATGGTCTGGGAGTGGGTGGCAGTTTGTTTCACAGCTAGCCCACATTAATTATAAAGGCCGGACCACCTTGTCTTATCTTTCTAAATTTATTTATGCAAACAAGATTTGCAGAACTTGAGCGCAGATATCTCCCAGGAGTGTATTCTTTCAGTCTATGCTGTAAAGGCACAAGACACTTGCCATGTAGTGCCTTAAACACAATGCACGCAGCTTTAAATATGAGCCTCTGCTTCCGTGGTAGCCAATGCAAATCCTTCAGTGCATTGGATGTCAAGGATCTACAGGGTCTGTTTAAAGCAAGTTTAGCTGCTGCCCCTTGGACTCTATGTAGTCTTTTAATCAAATAGCCAGGATCTGCAAGTAATAGGGCATTGCAATACTCCAGCCTACTAAGTCTGACACTGCACATAATGAGAGATTTAGCTTGGGTAGGTAGTAATGGTAGCACCTTCCTGGGGCCACGGAGGAGTGTAAAACAGGTACCTACGTCTTTAGTGACATGGCTCTCCAGAGATAACTTGTCATCAAATAAGACCCCAAGATTGCAGACAATGCCCGATGGTCACAACTCCTCTTCTTTTAAAAGGGGCTAAAAGTTGGGGGGGAAGTATCATGGGGATTCTGCTCACCGAGAAGAATAGAAATTCAGTTTTATCCCCATTTAGCTTGAGGGAGTTTAAGTTCATCCTATTAACAATGTCCCACAAACAGTTCTGGAATGATGACACTACATACTGCTGGCTATTTTTGAGGGACAGGATCAGCTGTATTTCATCCACATAATTGACCAGCCCGATGTCATTGGCCTTTATAAGAGTAAAAAGTGGCCTCATATAGATGTTAAACTGGACTGGGCTGAGTGCCGAGCCCTGTGGAATCCCTTGTCACAGGTTTTGAAATTCGGAGCAGTAGGGGACAAGACAACAAACTGACACTGATCCGATAGGTAGGACTCCATCCACTTCAGCACTGTACCACCCACACTGATTGAGGTCAATCTGGCCAGAAGGATTTGTGGTTGAACGTGTCGAAAGCAGCCGACAAGTCAAGATTAACCAAAACTGTCGACTGGACCTGTCCACCCTCATCTGTAAATCATCCATAGCGACAAGTAGAGCTGACCCTGCGCCATGCACAGGTCTGAAGCCAAATTGAAGCATATTATGCAAAATGCTGTAAAATTATGTAAAATGCAAATCTGGAATTTAGTGCTATACTTTAGTGAATATTTTTTATTATCGTACATTTTAGAATTGAGGAATCATTTGACACTTAAAAAATAGAGCAAAAACACAAGTGCCAAAAACAACAGCAGCTCATGTTATGTTTGCATTCTTCCCTATGGTCTTGCAATTGGATTTTTCACCTGAATGGACTTGAAACTAAGCCACCTGGTTTAATGGCATAATTGTGGAAATGTCTTGTAACAAGCGTAATGTAAAATGCTGGAAATTACACAAGATTTTGCTTGAGTAATGAAGAATTTGTCCGATCCTATTCATACCTCAAAGGTGTTAGGCTATTTGAGTTTGTTTCATTATTTGATATGCCCTTCTAGCCTGGCACATAATTACAGTCTTGTTTGTTTTTCTTTATAAAGAATGAAACTCACAGAACATTGATCTTGATTTGTGTGATTTTGTGTGTCATAATGTATCAGGGGTCAATCATCTCCACCCTCCTGAAGAAAGCCTTACCTTCCTTACCAAGATAGTCACAGATTAGCATACAAGGACGTTTTAGCTTCCTAATTGCAATGTAACAGTATGCATCTGGTGTCTCGAGTGAGTAGGAAAGAAGATAGTCCCAACCATTAGTGCCTTTCAGTAAACCTTAACGGTTCAGCACCCAAGGAACATCCTAAGAACTAGGCGGGTTACATTTTGTACAGAGAAGATTTGTGTGTGTAGTGGAGGATGACAGGGAATCTTACTTGACAGGTGAAAAACTGAAGTGTGTGGAGGTGCATGGAGGAGGACAGGGATTCTTACTTGACAGGTGAAAAACTGAAGTGTTTGGAGGTGCATGGCACAGTGGAGTCACATTAATACCTGTATTTTGGGATTCATTATGTTGACTTCCATGGCTTTGATAAGCATTTACTTATAAGTGGACCAAAGGAGTGAAAGAGGATTCTAGATCCTTGGTTTCCTAATGTGCATTGGCACCAAATCTCAGCCTTTGTCTAGCTTCTGGAAAAGCTGGTTCTGCACGTCTGCTGGGGTGCATTTTTGCAGGAGGCTTCAGATTAGTAATGCATCCATTTGTGGAGGCCCCTGCTTAACCTTTTGGCAGAACCAGTCTGTAGGATAAGCAGGGTTGAAAGGGCAGTGCACAGGATATGCCGTGCGACTACATGCCGCCTTCCTGCGATCAAGAGACAAGAGGTGTTAGAGGAACCACTACTATCATCCTACTTTGTCACCTCTCGACACCATATTCCCCGAGTTGCTTCCACTGCACCTTCATGGGGAACACCATCAAGTAATTGTTACATTGAGCTACTACCCACACAATGCTACCGAAAGAACCTGCCCACTATTAGGATGAGTGTCCAGACGACTTAGATTGGTGACTGCCTGAATTGTACCCACTATGGATTCCAGTGCACATGCGGATATTTCCAATCCCTACTCCATCCAATCCACATGAGCCCATGGTTACACCAGTGAAACCTAACAACCAAGGAGTGCGCATGCATTGCAGTTCTCTGGTACACAGACAAGGCATAGTTTTTTGTTATGCAAACTGTTACTTCAAGACAAGGCTCAATTTATGCAGCTTATAGACCCGCTAAGACAGGTGATCCCACTTGGAATCTACCTGCACAGAATATGGCTGCAGTCACCCTAGGGTGTTGTATTTGTTTAGAAACTGTGGGTGGTTAGAATTTAACCCCTTTGCCGTGGCACGAATTCCGCCACGGCGCTGGGGGGGTTTGGGGGCAGTGCGGCGCCGCCATGCTCGTGACGGAACCACTCCGTCATGAGTCACGGGCGAGCTGTGCTCATGACGGAGTGGTTCCGTCACGACTCCGCCCACTGCGCTATTCGCCCACACAGGCGGGGAGTTAGCGCCGCGTGGGTGGAGCGGCCGCCAACGGCCGCAGCATGACGGAACCACTCCGTCATGAGCACACGGCGCCCGTGGCCCATGACGGAGTGGTTCTGTCATGAGCAGGGAACGGGTTAAAATAGTTACCAATGCCTCCGTTCTGCTTGTTGCTATAACTGGAATAGTAAATAACATTTCAAAGCAATACATTGACAAGTATTGCATACTCATGTAATTATGTAACAATCAAAACATATACATTGAGAAAAACCAACATTCAAGACCCTACATGATATTTCTTAACACATTTTGATTTTACACTGAACCTGACGCCTAATTTGCAATGACAAAGCCAATAGGACTTGCTTATTTTAGGTGTTTGTTATTGATGCTGCAATTAGTCAGTCTAATCCAAGCGCACTTGCATAAAAAGACCTAGAAATGGATGTTGGAGAATTCACAGTCCAATATGTGCCAATGACCCACTTACATCATGTATCCATAGGCCTAGTAAGAGGTAACAATGACCACACACAATTCATGTATGAATGGGAAACAGTCTTTACACCGCGGCTCAAACCATGCTGTGCCTTAACAGCGTAGTACGAACCACAAATGTGTCTTTACAATGCATTGCTTTACTACGGTAAACAACCTTTACAACGCAACTTTTACAACGCGATACCATTACATCGCGGTTTTTACAACGCAAGTCGTTACAACGACTTGCGCTAGATGGCGCTCTAGGACAAGGAATAGTATAATTTACTATCCAACACCTTCCCTACTGTACGTAGACTGGAGTTGGAATAGTAAATTATACTACTCCTAAGTCCAGCGCCCTCCAACGCAAGTCGTAACGACTTGCGTTGTAAAAACCGCAATGTAATGTACCGCGATGTAAATGTATGCGTTGTAACGTCATACATCCCTTTACTACACAAGTCATTACAATGACTTGCCTTAAGGAAAGAACTGTTAGACTGATGTTGCACTTTAAGTCCAACACTTTTCCTACTGTTGCACAGACTGGAGTTGGAATAGTAAATTATACTATTCCAACTCCAGTGCTCTCCCTAAGACAAGTCGTTGTAACGACTTGCGTAGTAAAGAAATGCGTTGTGAAGATGCATTCGTTGTTCAGACCACGTTATTAAGCCAGGCGTGATAAATGCCTGCATGGTTCCGACATACAACCATATGAATTGTTTTGTAGCAGGCGTGATTGATCCAAGACTTTGCATGCATGAATGGCCTAGCTAGGGGCGTCAGAGGCACTATAAGTGCATGATTCAGTGGTGCACCATCCTTGCTGATGCTGGAAAGCACATTGAGTATGAGGGGTAACCTTCTTTGCAACACCTGGGGTGGTGTCTTCTGTGGAAGGGGGGGAGTGAAAAACATAGGATAACAATGCATCTCACTTGCAGTGGAGTAGTCACTTCACTGTCCATGTATTGCAATAGAAACACTCTATAAGTGAACTACTATATCTGCTGGCCAATCCAATCCTGAGCTAAGAGTCTTGTCAACAAAATGGACCAACCCCAGTCCCTCTGTTTACTCTTTTTTGTTATAACTTGAGCTGCTGAAAACAGCTAAAGCTGTTTCGAGTCAGCCCTAAAATAAGAATACATAGTGGAATGTTGATATTAGTAAGGGTGGACGACAATTTCCTTTCCGCTCGCGGAAATTGCGAAATTTCGACATTTTCGCGTTCCGCGCGGAACGTGAAAATGTCGAAACTTCCGAGATCCGCGGTGGGACGGAAATATGCAGGGAAGGATCTATTCTGGCACGATGCTCCTGTCATTTTAAACCTCAGGAAGCACTTACAGATTCAAATAAAGCAGGTGCCCGAGTTGAAGGTCAAATTCAGTAACGCACTAATCAGCACAAAAGATTCGTGAGCACGGTGGAGGCTAGGCAGGTGTGCTTTCTCCCCATATCTACCGTCAACAATTTGCTGTAATCCTTGATGGAGGTCTGTGCATCCATGAGTTTCTCTTGCGCAATCCCCATGTAGTTCCTGACACCAGGAGGTTCTTTCTTCTCATCTGCTGCGCTGGTCGGTCTCTGATCCTTTATAAACAAGAGGCATGTGAACTGCATAGAAGCCCCGCCATTTGGCCCCAGCCCACACACCAGCGGTGTGCAACATCTTCCCGCCCTTTACCCACTATGATTGACAGCTCACTCGAGGGACCCCGGCACCCATCGGCGCGGTGGCAAAAGTTACAGACACACATGGTCGCTGAACAACTCTTCTGGCCCTTTACGCAGCTGTAGTGTAGGAAAAGCACTATACATTTACCCACCGAGGTAGCACTTACTGATTAGCCAGTAGAAAGTACTCCAGTTGAGTATTGCACAAAACGGTGGCATCATCTTGTAAAATATGCAGGGCAGGATTCCTTCTGTCACGATGCTCCTGTCACAAAAATTAAACCTCAACAGGAAGCACTCACAGATATAAATAAAGCAGGTGCCCGCGTTGAAGGTCAAATTCAGTAACGCATTAATCAGCACAAAAGATTTGTGAGCACGGTGGAGGCTAGGCAGGTGTGCTTTCTCCCCATATCTACCGTCAACAATTTGCTGTAATCCTTGATGGAGGTCTGTGCATCCATAAGTTTCTCGAGCGCAATTCCCGTGGTGTTCCTGACACCAGGAGGTTTTGTCTCCTCATCTGCTGCGCTGGTCGGTCTCTGACCCTTCATAAACAAGAGGCATGTGAACTGCATAGAAGCCCCGCCGTTTGGCCCCAGCCCACACACCAGTGGTGTGCAACGTCTTCCCGCCCTTTCCCCACTATGATGGACAGCTCACTCGAGGGACCCAGGCACCCATTGGCGCAGTGGCAAAAGTAACAGACACACATGGTCGCTGGAGACAATTCTTCTGGCCAGTAGCGGTCCATGGAGGGAGTTCGGTGGGGCAGGGAGGCGGGGCAGGGGAGGGGCAGAGTGGGGAAATGTAAACACCGGAATATGGATGAACGGAGGTAAGTACACATTTAAAAAAATAAAACGAATTTCGTTGCGCGCGCTGCATCGCATTTTGTGATGCAGCGCGCGGAAAGGAATTCGTTTTATTTATTTAAATGTATACTTACCTCCGTTCATCCATATTCCGGTGTTTACATTTCCCCACTCTGCCCTTAAAATGCGATGCAGCGCGCTCAACGAAATTCGTTTTATTTATTTAAATGTGTACTTACCTCCGTTCATCCATATTCCGGTGTTTACATTTCCCCACTCTGCCCCTCCCCCACCCCGCCTCACCGATCTTCCTCCACGGACCGCTACTGCTTCTGGCCCTTTACGCAGCTGTAGTGTAGGAAAAGCACTATACATTTACCCACCGAGGTAGCACTTACTGATTAGCCAGTAGAAAGTACTCCAGTTGAGTAGAGGTATTGCACAAAACGGTGGCATCTTCTTGGATAAATATGCAGGGCAGGATTCCTTCTGGCACGATGCGCCTGTCACAAAAATTAAACCTCAACAGGAAGCACTTACAGATATAAATAAAGCAGGTGCCCGAGTTGAAGCTCAAATTCAGTAACGCATTAATCAGCACAAAATCTCCGCGAGCATGCAAAATTTCGCGTGTTCGCAGAGATTTTTTGCCGTTTCGCGACATTTTGCGAAAGGCACTTTCTCAAATTCCGCCCACCCTTAGATATTAGCATAGCTCAAGCATCATATAACGAAAATAACAGCGACTTTTCATTGTGATAATGAACAAACAGGTAGTATAGAACCTCAAAGGAATTAGCAATGGTGAGGCGATATCTAATTCTTGTCCTGGCTTTAGATAATCAGATAGGTAGTTTGTAGTTTAACAAATATGACCAGGGCACCTGTAATGACATTACATATTGTCCTTTTTCTTGTTGGTATATATGAGGAGAAACTCGGTAACCATTATTATGTAAGACAAGTAATAGGAAAAACAGGAACAATTCTTAGCATATGTTTCCCCAACTCATTTCAAGTACACCAGAAAAGAGGTCGTTTTGGACTATTTTAAATTGGCAGACTACAGTACCAAAGTACATTTATAACCATCTTTCCATACCGTCATTTTCTCAAGAGTGAATTTGATAACTGTTTTCCACATAGAAGTTACACTATTTGAAGTGAAAATCTGCATGTTTACTTCGGCAGCCGTGTAAAGCTTGCAGAGATTGCCCTTTCAAATGAACACTGCTACATTGTTAATTAGCCGTAAGCAGATAGGGCTGTTCACATCCCAGCAGCTTTCGCCGCCTTAAAATGAAATTGCTGTAGTCACATTTAAAATAAAAGTGGGATGTGTATTATTTCTTTTCAATAAACTCATTAACATTTTGCCTCTGTCTTTTTCCACCGGCCTTACAATGCGTGGGTTAACCTACTCTTCGGAACATGCACCTGGATATAAAAAAATCTCATTATTTGTTCTTTTTAATCAATTTTTTTTTTTTTTTTTAAATCTCCCTTTAATTGAGAGCTAAATCTCGATCACGTCCTATCGTGCTCTTGTGTTTATTACCTTGCGGTATGGGAGGAGGCAAGGTGCCTTGACATTCTGGCCTGGACAGGTTAGGTACGTGTTCTCTTATCTAATTCATATTTCTTGATACAGGTACTTAGTGACTGAGCGCAATGTAAATGTCATGGCATAAACTGCTCAACAGAGTGTAGTTTATGCCATGACATAAACCACACATTAATGTGCCGGTATAGTATGTACCTACATTTGGAGGTGTTGTTTGATCGTGCTGTACACCAAGACATACACTCACCTAAAATGATCTAGAGTATTGGAAAATATTATAACAAACATCGACAATGCAGTAGGTCAGGCTTATGAATGCACATCCAAACCAGACCTAAAAATCCATGTAGGTGAATGACTGCATCCTCTTCCTGTCTGTGCTGCTGCCGGAGAAAATCACAATAAATTATCTAGTTATCTAAAACACTTCAATAGCATGACAGTGTTCAGATGAAGTTCAAGATTTTCAAGATCCTTCAGGGGTGACACTGGACACAAGCATGGCTTCGGTCCGCAGGACTTTTGCCCCGCTCCTCTGGCTGGAAATGCGACCACACGCCTTGTGACACTGTCCATCTCCTATTCCAATGTCCCGCCATCCCCCCTTCTGGACCAAGGTGGAGTCCAGGCTGAGGGAGTCCATTGACATGCCCGCCCGCTACCCAGCACGCTGGTCCTCCTGCATGACCTGGCGGACCTCCCCCATTTTGCTCATCATGCCCCTCGTTTGCTCATCACTGCCTTTACAGCAGCCAATATTTGCATATTGTGCCATTGGCACTCCCAGTAGCAGTCGACACATGAGGAATGGCTCTTGGCTATGTTCAAAACCGTCTCTCATGAGAGGATAATGTACAACCTAATGGATGAGAACGACATGTTTCTTCTTATCTGGTACCTTTTCCTGCGGGAAAACTTAAGCAGAGTGCAACTGTGTGGTCAATGACTGCCTTGATGGCTCGCCCTCTCGGGCTGTCACCTCTGCAGTCCTTCTCTTCTCATTTCTCCTCTTTCCCCATGGACACCCCTTTTTCACCCCTCTTCTCCCTTCCTCCTCCACCTTCCTTTGCCCCATCCACTCACCCTCCTGTTCCTATCCCCTCTTATCTGCACACTTCATCGCCTCCATACCACTCTGCTCTTCATATGAAACTCCCACTCCTCATGGATTTCTTTTTTTCTCCTTTCCCTTTCTGTTCTTCTCACCACCCTCACCCCCCCCATCGTTAATTTCCTGTTGGATTGGTTACACCCCCTAGTTGGAAACCCATGTACTGTCATTGACAGTCCTAATCATGCATTGCACTTCTGTCTTTTTTGACTCTTTGTATCCTTAGTGGATGTACATGGCACTATTTTCCTGGAAAAGTAAAAAACAGAATTATAACACAAAAAAATAGCATGACAATGACATGTATGTGCCCCTTAAAGTTCAAGCTCAGGCAGCTGGATAAATAAAGAAAATGATCACAACTATGTGGAGAGCAAGTACTTTTTGTGGAAGCACACAACTTCTGCTCAAAGATGTACTCCTGGCTTCCAACATGTGGGTGGAGCCAAAGCCCCTCTCCTGGTGGTTCTCCCATAGTTGTCTAGCGACATCTGCTGCTGTCGAGCCAGACCATGAAAACCAAGCATATTTGGGCTAGAATGGGCACTTGATCCAACCATGGATGAGCCTGGTAAAACCCAGGAAGAGGTCCAGGAAACAAAGGGCCTGATTTAGAGCTTGAGAGGACTGCCATCGTCCCTCTGTGGCGGAGTCTACAAGTACTCCTCTAAGCTGATGGAATCCTGCCCACCCTATTTAGATGTTAGCCGACTGAACCTCTACCTGCGTTGACAGAGTGTTTCCCGTCGCATATATGGTTCACCACTGTCAAAGCGACGGACTTCAGGGTGGCAGGATTGTGCTGTGCCTATTTAGATTTCACAGTTGTGTTGGTGGTATCAGGGGCGTAGCTAGAGCTTGTGGCGCCCGGGGCTATCCCTCAGATTGCCGCCCCTGGGGGGGGGGGGGGGCGCTGGGAAAATGGACGGCGAGCACTTGAGAGGTCAGAGAGACACGTAGTATCGCTGCTAATAGTTACCTCGATCATGCAAGTTACAGGCACATACATGATACGGTCCTAGGCTACACAGTTGAATACACCGGTGACCGGCAGTACAAAGGAGAAAACACAGACTGCATGATCTATCTGGTGACTCAGAAAAACCGCACGGCAATGGTGCCAAGTCTAACATGCGTCCCCTCCAGCTGAAATGTGGGGAGAACTACCCGCCCTCTTGGGAGTTCTCTTCACTAAGGCGGAAAAATCTGGACAGACCATCAGCATTGGCATGTTCTGTACCAGGGCGGTGTTCCACGATGAAGTCCATACCCTGTAGGGAAATGGACCACCTCAACAGCTTTGGATTCTCACCCCTCATCTGTATCAACCATCTGAGGGGCCTGTGGTCTGTCTGAACCCAGAAGTGAGTCTCAAACAAGCATTGTCTCAACTTCTTCAGTGCCCTGACCACAGCAAATGCCTCGCGCTCAATCGCACTCCACCTCTGTTCCCGTGGAAGCAACCTCCTACTAATGAAGGCTACAGGTTGGTCTAGGCCCTCCTCATTCATCTGTGAAAGCACAGCCCCCACACCATGCTCTGAAGCATCTGTCTGCACAATGAATTCTCTTGAGAAGTTGGGAGCCTGAAGCACGGGCGTCGTGCACATGGCAGATTTCAGGGCATCAAAAGCTTTCTGGCAGGCGTCAGTCCAGTTCACTTTCTTGGGCTGCTTGCTGGAAGTCAGCTCTGTCGAGGGTGCAACAATGCTGCCATACCCCTTGACAAACCTCCTGTAATACCCTGTGAGTCCTAAAAAGGCTCTCACCTCTGTCTCTGTCTTGGGGGGGGTTCCCAAGCCAGTGTGGTATCAATTTTGGGCTGAAGGGGCGCCACCTGGCCGCTCCCCACCTGGTGTCCCAAAAGCAGATCATACAATATATGGATGACATTCAACTCTCTAGCGAAAATATGCAGTCACATGCAGAACGTCTGCACCAAGTTCTACAGGCTATTCAGAAGGGATGTTTGAAGGTGAACCCCAAAAAGGCACAGATTGTGCAGACACAGGTAACATTCTTAGGGTTAGAAATATTCCCTGAGTGAAAGCACATAGGTCAAAGCAGACTAGGGATGATACAACCTAAGTCCCTTCCACATACCATGCACTCATTACAGAGCCTTTTAGGAGTTATGGGATTCTCAAGATCCTGCACCTCAATTTTTGCTGAGGTTGCAGCCCCCTTGTACGATTTGCTAAGATACAGAGACTGGAACTGGACTGGACAGTGAGAACATTGCCGGAAGCACTTGTTGAAGCCCCTTCATAGGAAAGCATAGACATCACATTGCCATTCTATATTTGGCCGATGGTCACAGATAATTCAATTGCATGCATTCTGTCCAGATGTATTGAAACAAACACATCCCTGTAGCTTTTGCCTCTCCGTTGATTGAAATGGTTGAAGTGAAATACTCTTTGTGAAAAAACAGTCTTGCATATGTACTGGGCGATTTAGACATTCCAGTGCATGATTACAGGATCAGACATCATCAAAACACACCATACACTCACTGCTGAAGGTGTTGCTTAATGGTGCGAGCAGCTAAATGGATAGCAGGCCTTAGCAATAACTCCATGCATACAGAACATGTTCTACCCAGTGACCCCAATTGATAATAATACCCATTGTGGGCCAGACACATGAGTGTGTCATTGAAGCAAAAGGAGACACTATACCCAGTGTTTAGAAACCTCCCTCAAGATAAAGTTCATATTGTCAAGGAGGTGCTGGAGTGTTTGTTCAATATCCTAGTGCACCAAATGGGACTGCACACACAATTCAGAGACAAACTGGTAACAGATCAGGGCAACTTGCAGAAGTGGTAGCTATGCTACTACCCCTAGAACATGAAACCCAGCATTACCAGTGTGTGCTATGATTGATGTCATTGTTGCTTCTGACTTTGTTTTCCGAGGGTGTGTGTTAGACCTGAATCGGTGGAAACAAAACAACTTTAGAGGAACAGATGGTTCTACTGTGAAATTTTCAGATATATGGCAGACAAGTGATTCCTTAACTTGTTTGCTTATACAAGAAAACATTGTAAAAATCAGTTCACACAAGAAAACAGGCCCCTTTACAATAGGTAATGATTGTGCTGACTGATCAGCTAGCAAAGGGAGCATACCTCTAAAATGCCCCTATATTCATAGAACAACAACGTACACATGTGACACCTGTGACACGTGCCCAGGCAGCATCAGACCAGACGATACATGACAGCTTTCAACATCTCCGGACTGCACAAAACAAAACGAATCCCAGCACTGTGCAAGAGCTAAAACAAATACCTGGGTTTGGGTTCTTGCTTTTTGTCACATGGAATAATATGGTGAAAAAAGGATTCCTCTGTACTGTATATAAGGAAGACGCTGCTATGACAATGTCAAATGCGGAGTGAAAGATGTGCAAAATGTCGTACCCAGCATGGAATACAAAACATTTTATTAAATGTGTTTTAATTACTTGCCTTTTTGAAGACCTCGATAGATTCCAGGGGTGCCTGCAGCAGCGTTGTGAACGCCAGCGCCATCATTCAATTTGCGGCAAAACGGCCAGCACGGAGGCGCGCACCTTCCTCAAAACTCCCGGCCCTCTCCAGCGCAGCAGGATGTGACGTCCGCAGCAGTTCCTCCCGTGTGCTTCTTGCACTTCAAAAACCGGGGCCGCACGTGCGCCGCACTAGTGGCCCGTTGCGGCGGCCTTTATTATTTATTTGGGGACACTGACTTAGTGAGTGACCCCAAATAAATTATAAAGGCAGTTGCAACGGGCCACCAGTGCCATGCGGCCGCCGCCCACTAAATAGTGCCGCCTGGGGCGGTCCGCCCCCACCGCCCCCCCCCTAGCTACGCCACTGGGTGGTATTCTAGTGCCAGGTTACCAACGGAGTGATACCGTCGCACGACACAGTCAACATAGGACTATTCATGTTGTTGTAGGATGGATGCCTAATTGTTAGCACCTGCACACCACCGTATATAACACACTCCCTCTGTTTCTTGTGCATTTTACATTTCAATTTTCTTTTACTTGTGGGTTCTCAAATTCATTTAATATAATTACATTATAATGGCAAGGAGGAGAAATCCCTGTATTACAGAGGGAGAATTGACAGTCATGGTGGATGAAATTATTAGAATAGAGCAACAATGCTTTGGAGCCCAAGTCCAAACTACAACCCTATCTCAGAAAAGGCAAATGTGGGCCAGAGTAGTTGACAGAGTGAATGCTGTAGCAAACAATCTGAGCACACGGGAGGAAATTAGGAAGAGGTGGAATGGCCTGTGGGAAACAGTGCGTTTCCTGGCCCACAAGCATCACCTGGAGGCCCAAAGGACTGGCAGTGGTTCTCCCAGCCCCCCTCACCCACCCTGTCCCCCCGTCCCCCTGTCAACTTTTTCCCTAGGAGGAGAATCTCTTGCAGATCCTACACCCTGAAGGCTTGACAGCAATCCCTGGCGGAGTGGAGACTGGTAGGTTAGACTTTTCAATGTGTCACTAAACTTAAATGTCCTGTTTGCTTTGAAGTTAGCTGTTGCCAATGTGTTCTGCACATTTTGTTTAACATTGAAACCTAAATATATCAGTAATATCTTCTTTGGCTTGTTTGTTTGAATGCTTTTTGTTGTATTTAAGATTACAGGTTTCAATCTCCTTTACATTTCATGATGTTATGGTGCTTGTAAGTGTTTGTACACCAAATAACAAAATACATATATGCGTTTCATATAGTAGATGTCTGTTCTAGTTTTACTGCAGTTTTTGATTAGGTATGTTCAGGTTGCAATTTTGCACGTATTATGAATGTTTCATTGAAATAACTACAACTACCATGATGTCTTGTTTCTGTTTTGTGAAAATAATATTGCAATGTAATTTTGTTCATTCTCTCTTTTCTATCAATTTTTAACATATGGTAAAGTATAATTTATTGATCAATCTCATTTTAATGCTCTCTTTTAAAAACTGTTTGTGTTAAAGTTTGTATGTTGTCCTTTTCTTGTCATGTAATTGAATTGATGCCAATAGTTTCACAAATCAAAGTTTGTTGACCTAAAAGTTTTAAGGTATGTAAATTAGCATGCTGAATATAAGTGTTATATGAGAAAAATGCACTCTGCACTGTTTGTATGAAGACTAATGCTAAATATCCTTCTAAGTTGTGTAAACGTCTGTTTTAGCCTGCTAGGCTATGGAATGGTTAATTTCATATTACTCCTGTGTTGTGTTAAATGTTTGGTAGATTTCATGTATAGTAAAACATGTATTTTTGTCATTTCAGGACATCTTATCTGTTTATTTGAAGTAGTTGTAATTAATTACAATACCACTGAAAGATATAATCATGATATTCAATTCCTTTTCCCTTTTAGGTTGTTAAATTATTTGCTTAAAACTAATTGATGCGTAATCCACACTTTCACACTTTTTTGTTATTGTTATTCATAATAGATCCAAAAGCCAGAGCACATGGCCAAACATCTGCCACTGAGGATACGACCGCTCCAGACCAGGATCATGCCTCCAGGGAGGACTTCCCTCCAGAGATTCTGGGTGAAGAGGAGCGGCCTGGTCCATCTGGTCTGCTTGGGCAGACGGCTCCAGTGAGTTTCACTTGGCCCACACCTACAACTCCCACCCCAGCTATTACAACACCTCAGCTTATGGATACCTCCACTTCCTGTGTCCAAACCAACATCACACCAATCTTGTGCCCCCCCAATCCTGGCTGCTGCTGAGGCAACAGCACCACCACCACCTCCAGTTTAGCCAGGACCAGTGGGATGAGACATACTGGGTCAAGAGCACTGGATAGTGGGAGTAGGGGTCGTGGGAGGGAATCTGTGGGCCAGCATAGTGAGGCCACTGGGTTCGCTGCAAGTCATGCCACCATTGACCGAGTCTTTGGATCCATCCATCTGTCCCAAGACAAAATGGGCCAGGTACTTACAGAGCTCTGGGACATTTGTTCATACACAAACTGGACAGCGGACCAACTTGGCAAAAGGCACCAAATACATAAATTAAACCAAAAATTATTTTCACCAGAACCAGAAATCCTTCTGTGTGCAAAATCACAAAGGCACCTTCTGTCCAAAGGAACCACCCCGATGCACAGGGTCAATAAAGCAAATGAACTTGTATTGTGATTGCACCACTATCATTCAATATGATCAAATAGTCCACATTGAATCCATCAAAAGTTTAGATGTCCATTCGCGATCTTCTTTCTTTAAGAAAACACACAGCCAACGCATTTCGTTCTCCACAGAGAACTTCTTCAGGGCTGTAAAATTAAAACATTTATAAAAGACCCCTATTTATAACAAACATATATATACACAACATATAAAAATACAATATCACATTTAAATAAAACACACGACATAATACCACATAAAAGAAGATGAAAGTACGACAATCATCACCATATATAACAAATTGACTTATATCAAAAATACAATCCAAAGGAATTGACCTATGTATGACCATTTATCAAAAGTAACCTCCCAAAAGTTGATACCGAGTTTACAAGAAAGAATCGGATCGTCAATTAGCCATAAATGTGCTAAGTCTGAAAATGTTTAAAACGAAACATAGACATTCATGTCCACCAAATTTTCAACAGTGATCTTATTAGACGGTTGACAATTTTCTAAACATTAATCGCTATGCAAGCAAAGCTGTACATATATTATTATTACTGGAAAGACAAAAGAAGAAAAAGGAGAGGAGAGGAGGGGAAAAGGAAGACTGAAAGCAAAAAGCAAAACAAATAAACGTACCATTTTTGATTTCCACGAAAGAACCGATATAGTGTTTATAACCATGTCGTCCTGGTCCAAAGCGATCTATACGCCCGATGGTTTTAGATCAACTGTAGATATAAGCGTAACGAAAAACCAAGAGTACAGGCTAGGTAAAATCACCGAAGAAAACATCACAAATGCATACATGTTATATATAAATTGAAAGAAATATAACAATCAACCCACCTTGGTTGAGAAAAGTGCTTTTGCCATATTCCAATTGCTATTTAGTATCTTCAAATAAAATTGTGATATGATAGTCATATGATAGAGCTCTGGTACATGAAGCAGTTGCAGAGGGACCACAGTGTACAGATTGAGAATCTGAACTCCAATTTCGGCTCCCTGACTAGGGTGCTGCATGACATTTACACCTATATGTGCAGAGCTTTTCCAGCACATCTTTCCCTTTCTCTGGTCCAACAACATCTGGGCCAAGTACATCTGCCACAGAAAGGGAGGCGCTGACACAAGAGGAAATAGTTGCACCCACCCCAGTCCCTGTTTATCCCCCCTCCCCCCCACAAGGAGGGTAAGTTCATCCGGACTGACAGGAGAGGATGGCAAGACTTCCACCACCACCAGCAAGAGACGCAGAACCTAATTTCCTCTAGTTTGTAACTACCATTCACTCTGTAGACTATTTTCTGGACACATTTACCTTCCTGAGGCCAGTTGTATTTTGGACTTTAAACAATTTTGGCTCTTCAAAACTGGTTTCAATCACCATGACTGACTTTTTCTTTTTTGGTTCGCTTTTTGGTTTTCATGCTGTTTTAGTTTTTTGCTTTTGTTTAATAAAAAAAAAACTAACAAAGTCAAAGACTGGTGTTGTAGATCTTTTTTGTATTTATTCATTGTTTGCCTACCATCATACATTTTAAAATGTAAAATAGCAAATGATTGTTTATTCATAAATGCATTGCAAGTAGGTAATGTTTCTCACAATTTTCTACAATGACAACAAAATACAAATATCAAAAACTCATTAACTAATATTTTAATAAATTTTAAAAAGATGTGTCCATCCATTTTTTCTTAAACATAACAAACCATACATAACACAAATACTCAGTGCCATTATCATATTTCCACTTCCACACCTTGCCACCATGGAAGAAGGGGATATAATCAATACAATCAGATTCAATTGGCAATATATTTCTGAAGCATGTTTACAGCTGGAGCCAGATCTTCTGCCTCACAATAGGAATAGTACAACAATAACACCGATGGTCATAAATCCTGGCAGTACTCAATTTTGTGGCCGCAGGATCATTCCAATTCACTGTTGCAGTATCTGGGGGAATGTGGCAACCAACTTTAAGTGGTGTGCTACAAGAAGTTCTCTCTACAATGATGTGACACATCAACAGCCTCCTACACTTAACACAAAATGAGCATTTTGCCAATGTGAAAGGAGATTAGTATGCTCTGAGTAGACTACCACATGTGGTTAGAGCAATTCAAGCAGCACAGATTGGCTTTGTACCAATTTTCAACAGAAAACTAATCTAATGCAATCCTAAAAAGTTCCATTCAATCACTTTGCTAGTTGCCTCAGTACAAGATATTGACAACCAAAGTCTGTGTGTATTCTTCTACAGGATCAACCGATGTTCCCTTTCTAATTCGCAACAGCAGCATATGACTTCAAATGTCACAAGTTTGAAATTTCCAAATAAAGATGACATGGTGAAGGATCGTAAAATAGATCAAATTAAAAAGAATAATTTAATTTCATTACACATTAGATATGTTGCACATGAGTACTTTTGATGACACATTTGCTAAGAAAATCAAAGATAGACAATGTAAATTATGTTATCTAGGAATCACTTTTAATAATATTGGGTCTTGGACCTCGGAATTTGATTCTATAAGATTAAAAATGCTGCGATCTACTGGCAGTATTTTTCGTTTTGCCTCTAAACTCGGCTCACGTAGCATTTTAGACATGATGAACATATACAATGTTCGTTGTGTCTCCTCTGCACTGTATGGGGCAGGTGTATGGGGCCATAGTGTGGGTACATCTCTGCAGAAGGAGGAAAACAAGTTTTTAAGAAGGTTGTTATGTGTTCCCCCTTCTGCTTCCACTCTGTTGATTCATGAAGAAGTTGGGATCGAGTTTATCTCTGATTTAGCAGCAGTCCGGCCACTCTTATTGTGGCGTTCTATTTGGGCTAAACCAGAGACTCGATTCACTCAGGATATTATTCTTGATTGTATAGGCCTGGACCACTCCTCACGCATACAGTGGCTGAGATACATCCACCGCTGGTATCTTCTTCTGTTCAATATAGATGCACTCCGCGAGCCAGAGGAGGTTGTTTCCATTTCAAAGAAAGAAATTAAGACAACATTTTTAAACTTTCGAAAGGCAGAGCGAGATAAAATTTCTGGCAATCTTGTCACCGTGAAATTTTATAAAGATTTAAATTTAACTTCGGGGTTCCAACCCTATCTTGCGTATGTGACCCGTCCTTCCCATCAGTATGTTTTAACACGCGTTAGACTGGGTATTGTTCACCATCTGGTTGCATTTCCAAACACAAGAACCAGTTCAGATATACCCTGTCCGTGCGATAGTATTTCCCGACAGAATAGTCGCCACTTTTTACTTTTTTGTAAATTTTATCATTTTCTTAGGTTAAAATACCTTAAGCCAATTTTTATCAAATATAATACTCGTACTACAGAAACAGCACTGATACTTTTATTCTCATTAGAGAACGAAGAGATTTGTTTTTTCCTGGCTACTTTTATCTTGAAATGTACAGCTGCCAGGGAAAGTATTGCACCATAAGATTTTTATACTTACCTGTCTGTACTTATGTTATACAGCTGCCAGATATCGTGTTGCTATTACTGATTACATTTTTGCTTGTATATATAAGTTTTAAGTTTTATACCTTCTTTGTAATTAGGGTTTTATTTTTGTTTTTTGACTACAGTATTTTATGACTATTTATTAACTCTGATGTACAGCTGCCAGGATAGGCCCATTGAGGAATTCCTACTGATTACCTGTTTGTATTTCCGTCTATAACAGCATGTTGATTCAAACTGGCATGATTACCTAACTGTTGCACTTTAGTCTTTTTGTATAATGTCTCTTTACTGTTTTTTATAAGTGGCCATATGGTGATTTTTCACATTTTTAATCATGTATTCTTCTGCTTGTATGATTTGTATGTACAAATCGAATAAAAGCTTTAAATTGAATTAAATTGAAATTGAGTACTTTTGATGACACATTTGCTAAGAAAATCAAAGATAGACAATGTAAATGAACCCAGTATTCAATTGGTCAACACTCTGATCAACATACATTTTTGACATGGATTTCATCAACTTGTCCTTTCCGACAAATTTCCAGCACAGACTGTTATCCTCATGAGATGAAAAGTTGGTTTAACCTTGATGTCATAATATGTAAATTTAAACTTACACTCAGGTGAAGAAGTTGTCAATAACTTCTTGTTGTAAGCCAATTCCTTCCTCTTCACCACTATCATCTTCATTTGCCATTTCACCATTCTCACCCCGTGGCTCTTCATGTTCTCTATCCTCTGCGATGTACCGGATGTTAGATTACAGAGCTATGTTGTGCAACATGCAGCAGGCCATGGTGATTTGGCACACATTATTGGGTGAATAGAGGAGGGCTTTACCAGTCTTATCCAGACAGCCAAATCTGGCCTTTAGGAGCCCAAAAACCTGCCCCACTGGCTTCCATGTTCTTCCATGGGCCTCATTGAAGAGGACATCCGCTGGCGTTGTTGGATTCCTCAGAGGTGCTAACTCCATCGGTCAGTTAGGATATGCTGAGTCTCCTATATGGAAGATAAAAAAAGAGCCAAAATATGTCAATCAACTTCAGATTATTCAATTTGAAATTACCCAAACAATATTGTGACAGGTTGAACTTACCAACAAGCCAGGCCCTTTGAGGTCCAAGGTGTGACATTTGCTGGGGTATGCTGCTGTTCCATAATACAAAGAAATCATTGGGTTATACAGGAAAACGTGCACAGACACTTGTGAAGTACAAATCAGGTAAGCAGTCAAGTTGCACCATGATTAAATTGTACGTTCTTCCGATTCTGGTAGACTTGTTCTCTGGTGTGTGGTGGAACTAAGGCAATATGTGTTCCATCAATTGCTCCAACCATATGTAGTAGGCAACAAAAAACCATAAAAATATCCCTTCACATTGGCAAAATCCCCATGTTGTAGAAACTAGATGAAGCTGTTGATGTGTCTCATCATTGAAGAAAAGAGTTCTTGTAGCACACCACTATAGGTTGTTTGTGACATTACACCAGATAATGCCACCGTTGGAATGATCCTGTGATCACAAAATTAAGTACCGCCATGAGTTTGAAAATTGGTGTAATAGATGTGGGATTTTTATTGTGAGGCAGAAGATCTGGCTCTAGCTAATGACATAAATCCAGTATAGTTTGCCAATTCAAACTGAATTTTTTGATGAAACCTGTCCTTCCAAGGTGGCAATGTCTGGAAATGGTCAGGACACTTGAGGCTGTCGTCTCCTCACTCTCCCTGGGTTCATATGTCTGCATAAAAAAATTGTCAACATTTTAAAACATTTACAAACCTTTTTTGATAAATAACACAAATGTCATGTTTTGCTAAACATATATATGGTTTAGTAACATAATTTAACACAACATGTAATATTGACATATTGTTCTTAACAAATATTAATACATTTAAAATGTATTATTTACACATTTTTGTTATTTTCAAACAAAATACCATCAACGGAAGTGTAAACAACACCGCACAACTATCACATTTAACCACAGTAACACACAACATATAAATGTTTATTTTTAAATTAATGTGTAACATTAGCATTTTTTATATGCAAAGAAACTAGCCATCATTTTTAGTGGCAGTGACGCACTAAACATTCACAAACACATTATTTGACCACCCAAATTGGCGGACCTTGACATCAGGACATTTGTAATTAGATGGTCACAGCGGAAGCTGGCCGGGTAGTGGGTGTAAAACTCCACTAAGGACATAACCATAGGCTAACATGTGTGCCAGCAACGTACGAAAGCCAATGTCTATGTCCGTCTCCGTTGATGATTGCGTACATCATGTACATGTATGCAGCGATTCATAAAAAGCTCACTTTGCAGCCAACAGGACCTGCTCAACTTTTGCTGCTCATTCTGCCCTCTGGGAGCCATGATGCAAGAAAGAGCAGGTGACAGGGCCTCAGCCTTTTTGCCAGAGGAGTTGGAGTTGCTGGCAATGGAGGTTCTGTTTCTGTACAGCTAGCTCTATGGTTCACCAGAGGAACAGGTACATGTTTAAAATGTTATTTTGACTAACTTGCTTTTTTTAAAACACAGGCTAGAATGCACTTTAAGTTCATGAGTGAAGTGTAGTAATAGAAGAGAACTTTCTGTTCAAATTAAATTACATTGAACAATGATGGAGTGAAATTTTAAACACGTTATATTTAAACACCACAATCTTCGGTTGTGCTGTGTGTTTGACACCCTATATTTTATTTGGTGTGTATTTTTATGTATATATGTATATTTGATAAGTTTCTGTGAAATCTACTAAACTGTCATTGTTAATTTAGAAGATACATTACAATTTCTGTACAAAATACCATATATGTATATTTTTATTTTTACATATCAAAAATAAATAGTTTCTGCTATTTGTAGTATTCCACAATTTACTCCAACCAGTCGATCATGACCTACCAGTAGCTTCCACACACCTTCAGTGTAGCTCCCAGTCTTGAGTACATTTTTAAATAAGCACAAGGTCATGTTTTACTTTAAAAGTTAAGGGAAGGCTGTGTTCATTTTACATTATTATCATCAGGCTGCTGATAGCAGGGCATGATAATGAGCAGTGTTCAGTCAGATATTTGAGTCAGGCTGGGTCACAGAGGTGAACAAGTAAAAATTCTTGTCAACTCAGTCATGGAGATGTGAACAAAATCAGGAGTCTGAATCCTTCTAAATGGAAGACTATTAACGTGGAAGTTACCTCCATGATTAAGTGAACACTTCATTTCAATTTTCTTGCATTTCCGTGTGTGGCCTTTACACCCAGCAGGCCCCTTACTCCCAGTAGACACTGTGCCATAAATATAATGGAAAAACACAGCCTTTTTTATAATGAGAGAATTTTAAAGTGCAGAGAAATGTTCCATATTATGGGACAGATTTACAAGAAACTGACGCATCTCTGCATCATAGCAGGGATGTGTAAGTTTACTTGCATCGTGCAAAAAAACACTTGCGCCACCATGGATGCGTCGCATTTACAGTGCGGGGCACCATGGCGCAAGGATTGACAGATGCGTCACACATCTGTTGGTGCAAAGGTCACGCATTGATGGAGTCGCGTCGCAAGCATAAAGCAACTCCAGCAATGCTCAGAAAGGCCTATACCGATTGTGCTGTGTCACTCTTTACCCCTGCTTCAAGCAGGCGTAAGGTATTGATGCAGTGGCGTCGGAGAAGTGGCGCAGTGAAATCTTGTAGATTTCCTTGCGTCACTTTTAAGAGGCTTTCGTGCGTCGGAACGCCCACCCTGCATACATTATACCCGACACAGGTATATTGTGGCGCAGGGCTTTACAATGTGATGCATCTCTCTAGATGCACACGTTGTAAATGTGTCGCAACGTGGCGCATTGTTCACACCGTCGCTGCGTCACAAAAGTGACAGAGCAAATATATATAAGTATTGCAAGGGGCTTGTAAATCTGCCCCTTTTAACTTTTTGGCTGAATATTTGTCTGCACAATACATTTCTCCCATTTAAGAACAAGCATTGGCATAGCCAATAGGTCTCGCCTTTGTGACCTTCTATGTGTTTAACCATGCAACAGTTTATGTTGTTGCACCAAGGATATTGTGCTGCATAACTAAATACTTATAAGGTCCCAAAAGCGAGACCTATTGGCTATGCCAACGCTTATTTCCTTTATTGTGGATGGGGGAGGAGAATAAGCAAGAAGGACAACGAGGGGGTGGGAGGGAATAAGCAACATAGCTGGGTGTGGTGGGTGTTGGAGGGGATTAGGCAATACGTTCGAGTGGTGGAGTGGATGAAGCAACACGGACGGGGTAGGAGGGGAAGATGCAAGGTGGATAGGAGTGTGGAAGAGAAAGAAGCAAAACAGACTGGGCGGGATGGTAAGGACACAGGTAACTCAGACCACAGACGTGGGGCATGGGATGGGAAGGAGCAGCATGTACGTGGTAGGGAGAGAAAGAAGCAACACGATTGGGGAGAGGAAGGGGAAGAAGCAACTGGTAGAAAGAAGAGATCAAAGTGAATTGTGTTCCTACCAAAATTATGTACGCAGTCATTTATTGAAATTAACCCCCTGACAAATTTGTTTCAAAGAAAATAGCTCTGTGGTGACTGAACCTGCAAAACACAGTAAATACAGTTTCCCACCCACAGTACGCGGAGCACAACAACCTGTAAATACTTTATAAAACATACAGCAGCGTCTGAAAAGTGGCACTGAGTCCTGATTGTCCGGCAATGTGATAAGAACAATAATCTTTCAACGCTTCCTACCTGAAAACAAATATCAGCAGAAATACTTGACACTTAAAAGGCGAAAGATGAGGTCAGTAGAAATACTGTTAATTAGACTTGTGAATAAAAATTGAATGTTTCAACTCACTACCTTTAAAACAAAAATCACAGCAGGAAAACGATCTTCCTCTTATGCTGCTGCAAGCAGGCCTCTGCCAAAATGATAATCTGTGCCCCAAAGTGGGAGAAGAGATCATGGCCACATACTGAAGCTCCCCTCATGAGATCCCTGCAATACTTCACAATCGAACCAGCGTGTAAGCATAGAAAGAACTAATGTGAGAGCGGAGCTGGGCACCCATTCTCCCTGCTGTATTAAAGTCTGGGATTTAAGTTAATCCTAAAACCACAGGCTTTCGAGTACACCAGTCTCTGCATTTGTAAAGCCTGTTTCCTCCAAGAACATCGTGACCATCTTCCCTCACCAAACAAAGCAACGCAAAGTAAACAAGCAAACTGGACACATCTGGACAATTTTACCGTCACTAAAGAAATGTAAAATTAAATTGGAACAAATAAGTGAACAAACAAATCTCAGTGAAAGGCAGAAACACGACCCAATAACAAAATACACACTAACACCCAGCTTTTAGCACACATTCTGTCGAAAAATAGAAGCAAATAGCGCATCGACGCAGTGGAGCCCTCTATATTTCTGCAATGTAATAAGACATTATTTGAGCGACATGATTATGATAGCTGGCAACCTGTGGATGGCACCCTTTGCACAAATCAGAGTAAATCTTTCACAATTGTGCCCTACACAGCAGGTCTTTGCTGTGTGATAATCCCTTATAAATTCCTTGGTTTCTTACTTCGCAATGAGAAGTAGTTAAAAGAAAAGTCTGGCACCTTCAATCTGCTGAGCACTTCACAGCACTAGGCAAAAAAACAAAGGCACCACTTGAGGACTTCTACAGCACTTCACTCTCAATTTACAGTTTCTTTGGAAAAGAAACACCAGTGAGATCCATATACATTCCAATAAGAAGCACACCAAAGCAAGCATATTAAAAAGCTCAGTAAAGGCCCTTACCAAAACATTTACACTTCCTAAAAGAGCTCTAAATAGAATTGCGATAAGACAGTACCCAGCACAATTGTTCACAAGTATCACCCAAGCATAATAAACAATGCTTGCTACTTTCTGTGAGCCCCCTGGATTGAACTGGCTGCCTTTTGAGCGATACAAAGAATGGCCTGCAATGGTGCCCTGCTTTAGTCCCATGTGTGCTGCAAATTGAAATGCCTGTCCTCCAAATAGCTTATGGATCGCCATCGGCAAAGAGAGACATGCCTTGTACATGGCATACGAGAAGATTGTACACACTCCTCCGCACCGGGATGACCAGCATGCTACAGCAAAGAATGCAACAAGGATGGCAGGGGAAGGAGAAAGAAAATCCGTAAACAAGATATACTCATATCATTTGTTGTGACAGAGGCCAATGGCACAGGCCTGAAGCAGACTGAGATTGGTGGAACTGAGTAGGAGAGATACCTGTCTAGCAGGGAGCTGAGGAGAACGTTTCAGGCACACTGAAGACCTCCTCCAGCCGGCGGTACAGATTAAGATAGATGCAATTGGAGACCCCAAGTACAAGTAGGGAATGGCAGAGGTCGAGTAAGCAAGAGTGGAGCAGGAGGTGACGCTCATGAATATGCACTGGGCGGGTGGCACTCTGGTGACGAATAAAGCCGAGAGAAGGTGATCCAAACCTGAGCCAAATGAAGCTGCGTCTACCTAAGACAACTTACCAGCACTACTCTCATTCACGCAAGTCACGGAAAGCTTCCAACTGCTTTCTACACTAGGAGCGAGCTCATCAGACAGACTGCGTTGGCAAGCCCCGAACTGTATATTAGGCGATTCCAGCTCTGAAATCCGAAAGCAAGCATGATCTCCCCATGAAATGAAGCCCAAAACAAGCGCAAGTTATACCAAACAAAGTCCAAAACAAGATTAGCCCCTAATATCACAAACATATTTTGAAAAGAATGGACGGTAATTAACAATAACAAGCGCGCGCGCGCATCGCGCTGAAAGGAGGCAGCAGGGGGAGGGGAGAGAGGAGAGGTCCGGCACCTGTTTCCCTTGCGGGAGCGAGCAGGAACCATATGTTTGTAATTAACACATGGTTTGAAAGCTTGCTCTCGCAAGGGAATCGGCAAACGTGCAAGCATTGCCATTGAAAGTAATGCAACGCGTGCACGTTTTTGCCTACAAAAGTGAAGCGATGGCTAAAGGTCTTTTTCCTATGCAGCGTATGTGCACTGCGTAGGCGAGACCTAAAAATGATTGTATGTTTGTATTATACATGTAACGGTGCCACATAGGGTGAGAAGGTATATCCTGTGCAGCAAGAACATACAACATGGGCTCCTCAGTCACCCGTACAAATATATCCCATTCATACACACGCATGTTCATACATCCCCAAAGTTACACGTATCAGCCCTTCGATAGTGCCTCTAGTCTTAGTATTTAGTTAAATTGATAGTTTATGTCTCTGTGAACATTAGGCTTAAAGTCTATGTCGGGGTGTCTGGTAAGAATGTGCAAGTTGTTTAGCTTTCAGTAGTTCACAATAATTTTCACTGATCAGAAGTAGCTCTCACAGAAGCACATTCTGGATACCCTGGCCTAGATGATGTGACTAACCTGTATTAGGAACTTTAGGACATGACAAGGGATAAAGTTACTCAACAGGTTACTATAAATGTGTTTTTTTGTATTTTATGAGAATGAGAAAACAAAAATTGTGTTCAATGCTTGTGTTTGATTTCTGAAAATTATGTTACATTAACACAGAAACAAAATGTCACAATTTGTTTTCCATCCATCACTTTTCATACACTTTAGTGTGTTGCCCTAAGTGAGACGGGTATGACCAGATGCGGGTCCCGTGCACAATGTATCACTGGAACCAAGCTTTACCTGGCTGATGAGCCCTAGCCAGGGCGCAACAGATCCTAGGTTGCTTGTATTCTGGTTCATGGAGGACATTGCTTAGCAGTTCTGGCTGGACTGTTTCTACTAGAGCTGGGTCAAGAATGACTTGCATGTAGCTTGATTCAAACTGGGGTGGCATGGTGTGCAAATTATCAATGGACTGGGATGCGGTCCAAGTAATTACCGATGTTACATCAATTTAAAACAGATCAGCTTTAACACAATTATCATTAGATGAGGCAAGGTAGATATGGTTGGCCTCTCAGTGCCAAGTCTTTGAATCGGAGTACAAAGCAGGTCAACTCTCATAATGGCTTGCCACTTGGAAGTATCCATGATCATACCTGGAATTAGACACCTAGAAAGGGAGTGGTTGGTTGCTGCTGTGGGGACTGCCTCCACTTGTACGATCTATGAAAGTACACTACATAGAGAGTACACACTATTGGACAGCAACATGACAACTCCGCTGAATAGTGATCTACCCCTCTGAACTCTGAATGAGTGGAAATAAGACACATTAGACAATCCACAACATGGAGGAGTATGGAGGCTGTCTAAGAAATGCAGAAGGGTAAGATGACAAGCCCTAATGGATTCCCTCTCGAGTTCCTCAAGTCATTTAACTCACTTATATCCCCACATCTCTTCAGTATGTAAAATGAATCTATGGAAATGGGCTTTCTGTCACATGAGCTAGAACTATCTAAAATGGCGGGTATACTGAAACCAGACTGTCAGTGTGATGCTTGTGCATCCTAACTCACGATCTCCAGAAGTAAAGCAGAAACTAAGATCATTTCCAAACTGGCTGCCAACGACTTGTCAAGGTTATCCCCTCATTGCTACAACAGACCAGAATGGCTTTATGCTAGTGATGGAGCGGGTAGTACAACATTTTGTATACCCCCCTCTTACTTTGCATGCCTAACTAATTAGAAAAATCTATTAATTATAATATTAATGTGTTTGCATGAAAACTTATCGACATTACTAATAATCAAAATATACGTGAGATTAGCATTTGCATGGCTGAATAATTTTATTTATTAACCCATGTACCCATGCATTAACCCATGTGTGGAGAAGTGTGGCTCAATGGTTAGACCCTGATGCAGAGGTCTTGCCCGGGACCAGGGTTCAATTTCTGCCTTGGAGGGTCTTGGGCTCAATTTCCTCGGACATGTTAATTCTCGCCTCGGTGCTTATTCTAATCATGGGTCCCACTCTGCAACTCTGGGCAATAGCTTGCTTAATCTCCACAATGGCCCCAACAGCGCTGGTATGCCTGGCTTCACCTTGGGGGTGCCCAGGAGTGGACATTTCACAGGGAAAAGCCAGGAAGGGTTCCACAGCGGTATGTGTACAGCGCCAGGACACCCTAGGGTAACAGTGTGCTATACAAGTACAACACATATACATGTATGCATACTAACTGTAGAAAATAGGATACTGCATGGTATATGTTGCTTTCGTGATGTTTTCATAATGTTGCACCAGATGACATCAATGGGTGAATATGAACGCTTTGAATGTTGCTATACGCTAGATAATTACAAGCACATAAGGGAATTAGTGAGGGTTTAATACTTTATTCATTATTTCTATGTATTAATTATTCTTTTGTGTTTGTTTCGCTTAAGTTATCGTTTGGGCCTAAAAACAAAGATGGCCGCCGACGTGACATGACAAAGTGGCCACTGTCCCACGAGGCATGGAACGAAGTGCGCCAATGCGACAAAGGCTTCTAGACCTCAACATGAACTCTAAACGTGGTGTACCCGAACAAGGTCACAATGGGATGACGGCCAAGACGAAAAACAAGGGGCTTCCACAAGCAAACCAGTATGGACTGACTTTAGAAGAACCATGACATCACCACGTGAATTATACCAAATTTGCTTACTTCAGCATCGAACAATCCTAACTAACCAATGGATGAAGTCCAAATTTTGTAAAATGTATCATTCGGACTTCACTTTCATTATAAAATGACAATAGAATAGAGAGGGTTGCGCTTTTTGCTCTTCCTTTTCCTTATAATTTCTTTGCTGACGGAGGTGACGGTGACGCTGTGTTCTTGACAGACTGAATTGCTGCCCATTTTTTTGATGAACTGAGGACTTCCTAAATCTATGGGTACTGACAGATGCTTGCACGGCTATTTGGTCTGTGACAGAAGGAGGATATTAGGTAAGGGGTTTCGTCTTAATTCCCGATACCCAGGTTTCCGCGCTGCATAAGTTTTTTCTGGTAGCAGGATGATGGTTTTTATTGTTTTGATTTGGTGATTATTGCTTGTAAATAGCTTATTGATTATTGATTGTGGATAAGTATTGGTTTATGTATTAACACTCTATGTTCAGTCGCGTTGAGTTCTATGTTGTTTGCATGGCTTTTGGGATGTAGGAAGTCTGAAGTTTGTAACGGTTCCGTAGTAGAGCAGAAGTAAGCGCTGCTCTCGGGAAAGCAGGAATTGTTGTTGCCCTGTAGGTACGCAGGGGAAATGTGTAACAAGTGAAGATGCACGACGCATTGTCTGGGTTCGATTCGGTGACATCGTCGTGTGTTGCCATAAGAAAATATCTCCTGTATGAAAGAAGTGTATGGTAGCCAAGGTCACCTGTGAAATTTTAGTCTTAGGTACCAGGGGTCCAGAAGGCACTCCGATAACGCTTATCACTAGAAAGGTAATAGGTGCTCCCTAAGCTTGATAGAAGGATAAAGTAGAGGGAAGTGCTACTTTATTAACGTGTGTCATAATTCGGTAGTAGGACAGACATTTTCCGTATGAAAGTGCGTGAATGAAATAGCATTCGGGTTAATTGTGAAACTCTGGTTTTATTTCTCAGGAGCATTGGGTCTCCAACTAGGTGTCTTAATTCTGCAGAAACGGTTAGCTAATGCTTGTTAGAAGGGTAAGTTAGAGGGATGTGCTACTTTATCAACGGATGTAACAATTCCGTAGTAGAGCAGAGGTAAGCGCTGCTCTCGGGAAAGACAGAATTCTTGTGACAAAGGTCATTAACTATTCTTGGCTAGCGAAGCGGACAATGGTGGCGTTTTTATGTTGTTACTAACAGATTTGTAAGTTAGAAAAAGCGAAAGAGCTTACCGAGAAAATTTTGTAAAGGAGGGGTCAGTAGAAGCTGGAGTAAGAGCAGCGGCTGCTGACGTCAGAAAGACCGCGCTGGGATTGGCTAGTCAGCTAAAGACGTAGACGCTCCTGATTGGTGCGTTAGTGTGAGTCGCGCTAGGAGTTGAGAATTACAGGGTGACGTAGACGCTCCTGATTGGTGCATTGGTGTGAGTCGCGCTAGGAGTGGAGAATTACAGGGTGACGTGGACGCTCCTGATTGGTGCGTTAGTGTACGCAGCGCTAGGAGTGGAAAATTACAGGGTGACGTAGACGCTCCGGATTGGTGTGTTAGTGTGAGTCGCGCTACGATTGACTAAAATAACAGAATAGTCGTAAAGGAGAGACTAGCGATACACGAAAAGACAAAATGATGTATTACGATCCACCTGAAAAGGAGAAAAGTTCCTGGTTTTGAAAAATCAAGAAGTGGTTCAAAAAGGACAAACCGATTGTGACTAGGGAAGGACAGTTGCTTCCCCCACCGAAAACCCCCGCATCCTTTATGGTTGCGAAATACGGATATCACACTTGTATTTGGTTAGATAATTGGGTGAAATATACCAAGAATGACGGAGTTTTAGCATTTACAGAGCATGGTTTGTATAATTTAGCGGTTTTGAGAAATTTGATAGAAAGAATGATTAATCTAGAACCGAGACCTAGACCAATACAATTTGAAGCACTAACAGAATGGGAAAATGAAATGCATGACAGAAAAAGACAGAGGAGTGGCGGTAGGTATAAATACATGTTTGGCAGATACGGGCATGATACTCATGAGGAGAGAATGAGAAGGTGGCGGAATGCGAGTATGACCGATGGGTTGTTTCCTGTAAGAATGGTTGAAGAAGTTGGAGGAAAAAAATATATGGAAAAAAGACATAATTTAGAACCAAAGGGGTATGGAGTGAACAAACTAGAGGATGATGTTCTTGATGAGATGTTTTACAAAAATCCACCTCCGTATCAACCAGAATCTGAAATGTTGACACCAAGTGCCCCAATGAGAGAAACTTTGCATATCATTAAGACAGAACCAGTACCTCAAGAATTAGGGAAAAGTAAAGCAATGGGAGAAATAGAGAGAAAATCAGATGATAAAATGAGTAGTGAAAATTCAGCAGAGTTGGCAAAACCAACCTTAGAATTAACTGAAAAGATAAGAGAATTGACCAAAAATTTAGAAGCTGTAACTGTTCCGGTGACTATAGGCCCTGTGATGCCTATTTTTGACAAACAGAAGGATAGTGAACATTGTTTAATGGTTCCTTATAACAGTAATAAACAGATTGAAAAGCCAAAACAGAGCTTAAATGAGAATCAATGGAGACAGACAATGGGTACGATCGAGCCAAATGCCTCGAATAACCCATTTGTAGGCCCAAATGTAGCAGATAACCCTACTGTGAAGATGGAATCAGTATTTGAAACCCAAAGGGACTTAGAACAAACTAATGTAGTAAAACCAGTAGGCCCATCTTCAAAGGAAATGAGCGAATGGTTGAGAAGTCTGCAGAGAAAAGACAAAGAATCTCAATCAATAGATGTAGCCAAACTACGAATGATACTGGAAGAGTTAATAGTAGGAACTATCCCCTCAGAGAAGTTAAAAACCTACCAGGATGAGGAGTTACTGTTTTTGTGTAAAAGCATAACTTGGAGAGCAAAAAATCTGCATGAAAGATTAGAAGAAGTAGCAAATGAAATGGGCATCAATATTGAAAAGGTGAAGGCCCTGCAGAAACCATATCGAATAGATTTCACTGAAAAGGACATTGAAAATTTGAATATCGCAGGACGAATGAGTCAGATTAAGGAAATAATTATCCAGCTGAGAAAATGGGGAGATGTGGACAAATGGAGAAGCAGATGGTATCGAAAACGAGATGATGCCTCAGATAAAACTTTTGCAGTTTTCCCTGTTAGAGAAAAGGAGAAGGTAGTAACAGAATACCCTATGAGAGAAATTCCAGGAGGAGGATATGTACATGTCCCATGGACTAGACAAGATATTTTGTCATTCACAAATGATTTCCCTCGACTACGCGAAAAGCCCGTCGAGTGGTATAGGCAGGTGGACAGATTTGTAAAATTGTCTAAAGTATTATGGATTGATCTAAACAGCCTGTTTGATATAATAGTACCAGCAGATTTATGAACAGAGTGCAAACTTATGATAAATTGGCCCACACAAGAATACCCTAGGGATCCAAAGACAGGAGCCCCTGACCTGGAGGTAATGAAAAAATATTAACAGGTCATTGTCTTTTTGAAAAATAAAGTACCTCCTAAAGAAACCGATTGGGTGAAAATTGACAGAACACATCAGGAAAGTAAGGAGTCGGTACATGCCTACTATGAGAGGTTGATTTTGGCTTTTAAACAATTTAGTGGTGATGAAAATTTGAGCGAAAAGGACTTGAGTCATTTTGTATACAGATTTGTATATGGTTTACGTCCAGAAATTAGTGAAATGATCAAGCAACATACTGTAGATTGGCAAAACAAGAAAATAGATGAAGTATTGAGACACGCAAAATATTTCAGTGATGAGATTGAGGCCAAACAACATAAATTAAAAAGAAAAGGCTATGTGGGCACAAGTAAAGGTAGCAGAGAGACAGGAAGCCCAGTTAGTGGAACAAGCGAATAATTTAGGCCCCAAAAGGTTCACTCCTGGGAACGGTAAGGGAAATGTTAACATAGAAGAAGCTAAAAAGAAATTCCCATGTCATAATTGCGGTAGGATAGGATTTCCCCCTAGTACTAATAATGAAAATGCATCATTGAATCCACAGGTGCAGAATGAGGTGAGTGAGCGACAGCAGCAGGTTGTAACCCAACAGAATCAGGTGCCAAAACCACCTTTTCCACAAAGCAAACATTCACAGAAATACAGTAATGAGACAGGATTCTACAACGAAGAACAGGTAACTAAGCTGCCGCGCGCTAGCGCTGTTTTGCAGTATTGGCTACAACGTGATGCAAGCGATTCGGAAGAAGGTTATTGACGGTGCCGAAGGGAGGGAGAAGAGTGCGTACTTGGTGCAACTCTAGAAGTAGACCAGACAGGCCCATTTGTGGACGGAAAGATAAATAACCAAAATGTTACTTTCATAGTAGATACTGGTGCTACTCGATCAACTGTTATATCAGCTGATGCTAAAAATCTTCCTCTCTCGGATAAAACGATCCAAGTAGTTGGTGTATCCAACAGACAGATTAAAACTTATCTGACAGAACCTGTAAAAGTTAGCATAGGGAAATTTTCTGAAATGCACCGCTTTGTTGTGTGCGATACAAGTCCTGTGAATTTATTAGGAAGGGATTTGTTGTGCAAAATGAATTGCACTATATTCTGTACTCCTGATGGTATAGCATTTGAGACCCCCTGATGAAGATGTGTTGTATAAGATGAATATGGCAAACAGAGAAACTGAGGTTACTGAAGCCTATGCTGTATTTAATCCAGATGAATTACCCAAAGAATTGAAACAAACTGTAAAGGCAGAAGTTTGGGATTTCACAGGAGAAGATGTGGGACTAATGAGAAATGTAGACCCAGTAAAAATAACAGTGAAAGAAGGAATAAGTTATCCAAATATTCCGCAATATAAATTGACACCTGAGATAATTGAAGGAGTTACCCCTATAATTGAGAAAATGATAAAACAGGGCATTTTGAGGGAAATAATGAGCAGTCCATGTAATTCCCCAATTATGGGACTGAAAAAACCTAATGAAAAGTTCAGGATAGTACAAGATTTAAGAAAGATAAACAAAATTGTTGTGCCATGTTGTCCTATTGTACCAAATCCATCTATGATTCTGTATCAGATTCCCCATGAAGCAGAATGGTATACTGTAATTGATTTATCCCATGCTTTCTTTTCCATCCCATTGCACGTTTTGGCGAGCGTATTTTGGCATGGTGCCGAATTCCACAGGGGTATACAGAAAGCCCCTCAATCTTTAATCAGATATTGAAGAAATATTTAGAAAGTTTAGAGATGCCCGAGAATTCAGTTTTAGTACAATATATCGACGACCTACTTGTGGCGTCAAAGACTCGTGAGGCCTGTGTAACGGACACTATAACATTGTTGAATCATCTGGCTGATGAAGGACTTAAGGTGTCACCATCAAAATTGCAATTTTGTAAGAAAGAAGTACATTACTTAGGCCATAACCTCGAAAAGGGTCTGAGGAAAATAACATTAGACAGAATCAGGAGCATAAAAGGAATGAGAGCCCCTATGACACAAAGAGAGGTAAGGATGTTTCTTGGAATGGTTGGATATTGTCGACAATGGATAAGAAATTTCTCCCTGATCGCAAAGCCATTGGTACGCTTGACAAAAAGTGGTGTGAGAGATCCCATTGATTTGAACAAAGAAGAATTGGCAGCTTTTAAACAATTGAGAGATGGTTTGTGTGAAGTGCCAGCATTGGGAATGCCGGACTATGAGAAGGAGTTTGAGTTGTATTGCAGTGAGAGGAATGGATGTGCACTTTCTGTATTAATTCAGAAACATGGAAAACTGAGAAGACCAATTGCATATTTTTCATCAATGCGAGACCCAGTAGCTGTAGCTTTACCTGGGTGCTTGAAAACAGTGGCTACTACATGTCGAAGCCTGGAACAGAGTGAAGGAATTGTGATGGGGTATCCTGTGAAAGTGTTTGTACGTCATGATGTGGCAATCCTTTTAACAAGGAGTCGCACTCAATACATGACACATAGTCGGCTGACTAAATATGAGAAATTCATATTAGGTGCAACGAATGTGAGCCTTGAGAGGTGTTTGAATGTGAATCCTTCAACATTATTGCCTGATGCTGAGAAAGTGGAAGTCAGAGACGAAGCAGATCATGATTGTCTGGATGAACTCGATTTCTGTACCAAGCCATGTCCAGATATAAAAGATGTACCATTGCAAGAAAGTGATTTTGTGATGTTTGTAGATGGTTCTTGCTTGAGAACAGATGATGGAATGTTGAGTGCAGCATATGCAGTATGCACGGTTGCAGCAGTAATGGAAGCATCCTATCTGAAAGGAGTGAAATCAGCCCAAGTAGCTGAACTTGTTGCTTTGACTAGAGCATGTAAGATTGGGAAAGGTGTGAGAGTGACTGTGATCACTGACAGCCAGTATGGTTTTGGTGTGGTGCATGACTTTGGCAAAATATGGCTACAGAGAGGATTTCTGACATCAAGTGGAACGCCCATTAAGAATGTGGAAGTGGTTGGAAAATTGCTTGAGGCGATACAGCTGCGTAAACAATTGGCTGTTGTGAAGTGTGCTGCACATAATCAGTCCGGCGATTACATCACTGTACTGCTCGATTTTCCCGGCCCTATTGTGTTGACGGGTGATTAGGGTGACTTCAGTCTCTTACCATTCAAGCCTAAGGGTTAGAGTAGTGAATGAAGTCTATTTACTAGGCACTTCGACATGATCCTGTGTTCTTCCCCATAGATTAGGGCTTGCACACATATCCTAGGGGATAGATTCGTTAGTATTAGGGATAACCTGCCTTGTAGTGAGGATATTTCATGGAGCCGTGCTGAATTCAGGCCTTTTAGGCCTCAAACGGGAGAGACTCCATCTTTCTTTCTGCTCCGGCAGCTTGAGATGCTTCTAGGTTAAAGGGGATGTTTTAGTTATGAGGTGTTATTCGCTTGGAGAGAACCGGTTCAGACCGGCCCTTATCGAAGGATTGTATTTTTCTTCATGCCGAAGACACTACATCAGGCCGGCCGGCTGGGAAAGTGTCCTTGGTACGGGGAGGTACAAGAATTTGGTGGGCGGCAGGTTACGGGCCGGAATTTTCCATGAGGAAATGCACCTCTATATTAGTGAAAGTCTGAGGCAGTTACGTGGCACTTACTTCAGTCCGTAGGCGGCATCTAGCCGTTAGCAGTAAAGCTACTACTTATTCCAGGGAAGACAGATGACAAACTTGAAGGCGGAGAAAAACCGAGAGACAGATACTCTTCTAGCAGAATTGCCAGAGAGGAGAGAGTAGCCGATGAGGAAGAGGTCCCAGTGACTCGGAGAAGGGAGAAGGGAACAGATCCGTGACTACGGAGGTGTGACCTCCAGGCGAGCCGAGGCACAGACGAGAAGGGAACCTAGATGACCATTGAGTGCAGGCTACACACGACTAAGGTGATGTCAACCCCTTTCTTATTAGAGTGTACAACCTAATCTTTCACTTTTTCTTTGCAGGTTATGTGTTACACAGTAATGTTATGTGATTGCGTATATAATGAATAATAAAGTATCCAGTTTGTAGTGAATCAACATGTGCTGCGTGTTCTTGTATAAGAGGGTAGCCTATTCTTCTAGTCAGCTGTGACTTGACATGAACAGATGTTAACCCTGATCAGGTAAGTGGTAACTGAATAAGGGAGAGAGGAGCCCCTCGAACCAGAGAACAGGTTGTGCTCAAACTGGCAGTTCTTGTGTGATCTGATAAATAGTAAAACTGATTCCCTTGTTGTATGTTATGGTAATCATAGGATGAACTTGTACTGAGGCTGCCGTCTGGGTAGGAAGTCCTGGGTCCGTCTGGGACCGCGAGGCTAAGGCTGCCGTCTGGGTAGGAAGTCCTGGGTCCGTCTGGGACCGCGAGGCTGAGGCTGCCGTCTGGGTAGGAAGTCCTGGGTCCGTCTGGGACCGCGAGGCTGAGACTGCCGTCTGGGTAGGAAGTCCTGGGTCCGTCTGGGACCGCGAGGCTGAGGCTGCCGTCTGGGTAGGAAGTCCTGGGTCCGTCTGGGACCGCGAGGCTGAGGCTGCCGTCTGGGTAGGAAGTCCTGGGTCCGTCTGGGACCGCGAGGCTGAGGCTGCCGTCTGGGTAGGAAGTCCTGGGTCCGTCTGGGACCGCGAGGCTGAGACTGCCGTCTGGGTAGGAAGTCCTGGGTCCGTCTGGGACCGCGAGGCTGAGGCTGCCGTCTGGGTAGGAAGTCCTGGCTCCGTCTGGGATCGCGAGGCCGCCACTTGTATTATAAGAGGTCTAGATATATATATATATATATAGTAGGAATTCCCTGTCCTTAGGTGGTATATATATCGGTGGTTACTTGTTGTGAATAGGCCCTAGAGAGAGGGTAACGTTCTGGCTGGGTTAGAGAGGCTCTGATGAGCGGGTTCTATCTGATCCGAAAACCCAAGCAGAACATTTGGCGTCACGAACCGTTTTCGAAACCTGTGTGCGTCGTGTTGTCTCGTGTTTGCTTTCGGCGTGTGCGTGGTTTTGTTTGTATATTATTTGTGGTATACTTGTGTGTATAGTTTTTCTTCTTCTTTCTTTTCTTTTTCTTTCTTTTCTTCTTTCTTTTTCACGATGTTTTCTAGAAAGTCAAAATCTACTTTTAAGTTGCCCGTTGATATTCCCGGATGGGATTCAACGCCTTATGAAGCCTTAGCCCGTGAGTGGGCTGATTCTACTGGTTTGAGTGAGAATTGGAATTCTTCTTTGGAGCTGGCGGAGCCGGCTAATGTGATTACTTGTTTACAGAAGGCACCCATCTCGAAGGGTGAGGAGATTCCCATTTTGGGGCGCAGAGGTTGGATTGTTCTGTCTGCGTACAGGATTCTGCATGAGAGGTTGTTGAAGCTACAGATATCTCTTAAGGATGTGGAAGCGCACTTTGTTGAGATTCAGAATTCTCATACTTTGTTGCGGTGTCAAAATAAGTTGCTTGCTGACAAACTTGAGACTTACCAGACTATTGCCGAGAGGGCGGCTGTGCGAATTGCTCGTTATAAATACAAGAATCGGCGCGGTCGGGTTTCGACGCGAAAGGTGCGTCTGGTCGTGGCGAAAGCCGGACTGGATTGGAATCCTGATGAATGGGATGGTAATATCTGGAATTCGAGTGATTCTTGTTCCTCGGGTGAGGAATCTGTCAAGCGCGAGTCCTCTCGCTCCCGCCATGATTGTAAGCCTGCTTCTCGCACCTCTGATGGTGCACCCCGTGATTGCGCTCGTCCTTCGAGCGGGGTTGATGCTTCTTCCACTGATTGTTCCTCTACGTGTACTGGTCGAGCTCCTTGTGATGCTCATCCCGCGGTCTCGGCGCATCCAGTTTTTCGTCGGAAGTTGCAGCAGTCTCCTGCTGCTCCGCAGGGTGTTTCTTTAGACTCTTTAGAGGACTTTACTCAACAGGAAATTAGTGATATTTTGCAGCGATTTCGGCAGCGAGCTGGTGAGACCTTACTCACATGGATGGTGCGCCTTTATGAACTGGGCGCTGCTGGCATTATGTTAGATAATGGCGATTGTTTGAAGTTTTGTTCCTTGAGTTCGGATTCTACTGTACAGGATCATTTTCGTAACTATAATGGTGGTGGTCAAATCTCTTTACTTCAATTGGCGACTGAGGGTTGTAATATAAAGTATCCTACTGAGTCTGATTGGCCTGTGAATGACAAACCGTGGTATACTTTGCGCGACGCTGCACAACGTCTCAAAGAGGAGGTGATGAAAACGGCAATTTTTCTGGGTACTGCTGACAGGTTGCTTGATGGTTCGTTGACATCTTCTGTGCGGAATCGTATTATTCGTTCTTCCCCTGTTGCTTATATGCAGGTCATGATGACTTTATTGATTAATCAGACTGGTAACGTGTTATCTACGGTACTGGAATTGGTACGCCAACTCGGTGAGTTGGGTGAGTGGTTTAAACCTGAACGTCAGTCCCGGCCTGACACTCGTACTCCTGGTGACAATAAACTTACTAGACGTGATATCTTTTCTGGTCTTCTGGCCGATGGTGTGCGGAGGGAGGACATTGACGGTGAGACTACTGCTCGTTTGTGGGAGTTGTTTCGCAAACGTGGCTTGGATCGGAAGGAGGGTGCCCGGCGTGTTCGGATGACTGAGTGTGATCGTGGTGGTTCTGACGGTAGCGGTGATGACGACCGCCGTGGGCGCTCTGTTCGTCGTGATGATCGACGTTATGTACGTGATATGTCCCCCCGTCGAGAGAGAGAGAAGAGGAAAGAGAGAGGGGAAAAATGATTATGTTTACAGCAGACGTAGAGATGATAGGGATCAATCCCCTGAGTTGAGGAGGAGAGAGGATCGTCATAGTTTGGCCGATCGAAACCAGCAGTGTAATGCAGAAGACACGAATCCATTTCGTACTGGGAATGGATATGAACAGGAGGTACCGATACCTAAGAAACGTGAGAGTCTTTATCCTGATTTATCCTGGTACACAGAATGCAGTAAGCATGACTAGGAAATAGGTCAAGCTCCAGTACACAGATGGGCTCACAGAGATAATAGACCCTATGTAGATATTGAAATTTATTGGAGACATCGTAATATCCAAAGGGCCCGAGCATTGGTAGATACAGGAGTGGAGGCCACTCTTATTCATGGAAAATCAAAGAAGTTTACAGGTCAGCCTTTTACAATTACCGGATTAGGTGGAAAGGAAACTCCTGCCGTTCAAACTTTACTTGAAATGAGAATAGGTAGAATCCCTAGAAAAGAATACTCTGTACTAGTGGTGCCACTCTTGGAATTCATAATTGGAATTGATATTTTGAAAGGAATGACTTTGCATTTAGATGATGGATGTTACCAATTTGGAACTACGCATTATATATCGTCCAGGCCTATACGGGTTGGTCGTTTACGAATGCCCCCCATAAAAGTTCCTCAGGCGACAAAAGTGGTTTGTCAGAAGCAGTATCGTATTCCAGGTGGTCATGAGGAGATTAGTACCACTATTCAGGAGTTGGTGGATGCAGGTGTTATAGCCCCAGTTACTTCTGCTTGGAATAATCCTGTTTGGCCTGTACGTAAGAGTGATAATTCTTGGCGTATGACTGTTGATTATCGAGAATTGAACAAACACACACCCTCTTTGAATGCTTTCTTTTCGATTCCGATTGCCCCTGAGTGTCAGGAACAGTTCAGTTTTACGTGGAATGGGCGTCAGATGACGTTTAGAAGTCTTCCTCAGGGCTATGTGCATAGTCCTACGATATGTCACCGGCTGGTGGCAGAGCATTTGGCTGAGGTACCGGTTCATCCACAAATTCAGATGTGTCATTATATTGATGATGTTTTGATCCAAGGCGAAACACAAGAGGAAGTTCAGACCCAATTGGACAGAGTCATTGAGTGCCTGTGTGAGAAAGGTTGGGAAATCAATCCGGATAAATTACAAGGCCCGTCCCAGGCTGTAAAATTTTTGGGTATTAATTGGCATGAAGGGCACCGTGAAGTGATCCCTCAGGTTAAACAGAAAATTCTTGATTTTGCAGTTCCGAGGAATAGGAAAGAAGCCCAAAGCTTCATTGGTTTATTTGTTTTTTGGCATCAGCATATTCCTCATTTGAGTCAAATATTGGCCCCCTTGTACCGTGTCACTCGTAAAAAGAATGCATTTGAATGGGATAAACCACAGCAAGATGCGTTCAACCTAGCAAAAGAGGCAATTCAACATGCTTTGGATTTATGGCCCGTACGTGATGGTGAGGTGGATTTGAATGTGTCTGTACAGGGCCTTTATGCGAATTGGAGTTTGTGGCAGAAGCAAGGCAGGAGTAGAGTGCCGTTGGGTTTCTGGACCAAAAAGTTACCTGATGCTGGTGAGCGTTATACACCTTTTGAGAAACAGTTACTTGCATGTTATTGGGCTCTGGTGGATACCGAGCAACTGACTTTGGGACATGATATAGTTTTGCGACCTGAAATTCCTATCATGCAGTGGGTTATGAGTTCGCCGAAAACTCACCGAATTGGACATGCTCAAGAGGCGAGTGTGATTAAATGGAAATGGTATATACAAGACAGGGCACGTGTGGGACAGAAAGGAGTTGCATCTTTACATGAGCAGGTGGCGCGAGCGCCATCGACTGAGACTGAGAGTGAATGTCCCGTACCTTTAGTACAGGAGTCTCCTGTCAAGTGGGGTAGACCTTTTGATGATTTGTCCGCAGAGGACAGAAACCATGTCTGGTTTACGGATGGTTCAGCAAGGTTCATAGGGACGAAACGGCACTGGAAAGCGGTGTCCTATAATCCGATCACACAAAAACTGCTGAGCACAACTGGTGAAGGTAAGAGCAGTCAATTTGCTGAACTTTATGCTGTTTATCAAGTTCTGAAACAAGAGTTACCTGGCACATGTCATATTTTCACCGATTCTTGGTCTACTGCCAATGGACTGGCAGTTTGGTTACCGACTTGGCATTCCCATAATTGGGAATTGCATTCAAAACAATTGTGGGGAAAAGAATTATGGCAGGAGATTTGGGAGATGCTCCCACAGAGTACTGTTACAATCTTCCATGTGGATGCTCACACCCCGATAGATTCTCTTGACAAATTTTTTCATAACATTGCAGATGAGAAATCTAAAATTGCTGAGGCTGTGGTGGACAGGCAAGATTCTGATATTGCGGGATTGGCGAAATGGGCCCACCAGAAGGCAGGACATTTTGGAGAGAAAGCCACTAGCAGGTGGGCTGCTGATCGAGGAATTTATATTCCCCTAGATTTGATCAAGAATGTTATTTTACATTGTCCCATTTGTCAGCATATCAGACAGCGCAAAGTGCCCCAAATTGTTAAAGGTCATTTACATCGCGGGAAACTGCCCGCTCAAATTTGGCAGATTGATTACATCGGTCCACTTCCCATGAGTAGGAATTGTCAATATGTTTGCACTATTGTTGATACATACAGTGGCCTGTTGGTAGCCCTTCCCTGTAAGCAAGCTACCCAATTGAATACCATTAAAACATTGGAATTGATTATGATGTATTATGGTGTGCCATTCCAAATTCAATCTGATAATGCATCCCATTTTCGTGGAAGATTGGTACAGGAATTCTGTGTGGAAAACAATATTGACTGGGTATTTCATATCCCATACTATCCGCAGGCCTCGGGTCTTGTGGAGAGATTGAATGGTCTGCTGAAGGAGCAGCTGCGTAAATTGACAGATGACAAATATAAGAATTGGCGAGACTTTTTGCCCCAAGCGCTATTAATTTTGAATAATCGTCCTTTTCTAAATGCTGAATCTCCACTCATGCGTTTGTTTCCTCCGAATGTTAATGCTCAGCCAAATGAAATCAGAGAGACTGTGATGTACTGGGAAATTACTCCCGGAGCTTTGGCTCCATGTAGAGCGACCCCAGGGTCGGCAGGTTTAGACTTGCATGCCATGGATGACACCGTTATAAAAGGTAAAGATCGGGTCATCATCGCGACCGGTGTTGGTGTTCATATACCACCCGGGAATTTTGGATTAATCGCCCCTAGATCGGGGCTGGCTGTAAAAGGCATTCAGGTGCTTGGAGGGGTCATTGACAGTGATTATCAGGGAGAGATTAAGGTGCTCCTGCTGAATAGCAGTGAGGCTGACTTGCTGATCCATCGAACTGACCGAGTGGCTCAATTACTCATAATGCCTGTCTTCAGTGGTGGGATGGTAAAAGGCACTGCCCCAACTTTGCTAACTGTACGAGGCCAGAAAGGTTTTGGCTCCACAGATAACCCTGGGGCCAGGGTTTGGGTGCAGTCGCCTAAGAATCCCCCTGAACAAGCAGAGGTCATCGCCACCGGTCATGACAACACCATTTTAGTTATGAGACCAGGGAAAGATAGCTGGGAAGCGGTCCCGGCTGACAAATGTTACTTACGAGAATGAATAATGCCTGTATTTGATTCTCTTTCAGATCATTCTTTGGACTGTTGCTGCAGGATGTGTCGTCGTCGGACTATTTTCGGGTTGGTTCGACGAGAGAGGAGGAATCCCGTCAACCCGTGATGAGCTACGCACCCGAGTGTCGCGTTCCCTCGCTGCGTGGGATTCGTCATCGAACTTTTGGACCTTACTGGCGAAGAGGGTGACCGATGCCCCTCACTTTTGTTTGACGCCGATGAGATCTGTACACGACATCTTAGCGACCTGTCTGGTTGCTGTCCCTGCTTCGCTGGAAACTTTGACTAATATTTTCAACATTTCAAAGGCTCGCCCCAATGTTCTTCTGGGCGATTTTGCCACCCATGCGTATTGCCCCTTATGTACTGAACTACCAGACCAGATACCCCCCGTCCAGTCCCAAATAGTTACCTATAATATCACACAAGGAGATATGTGTTTTTTCCTTACGTGTAATCCTAGTGCAATTTCTGAATGTCTGCGTCTAAAATTGAAAGGTGCTACTTCCTTTACCCTTCATGAGCGAACTTTGTGCTTTCAAAGGACACCGAAAACATGTGCTTCGGTCCAGAACAATATGACTTGCAAGAGTTTGGTAGTTACCCCTAGTCATTATCGCACGATGTTACTACCTGCCGGATGGCTTTTCTCATGTGGTAATACTTCCTGGCCATATGTCCCCGCAAATATTTCTGGTGGCCCTTGTGCCATTACGAGACTCAGTTTACTGATGTTCTCGTCACATCCGAATGCCAATTCTCGTGTGATTCGAGATACAGTGATGTTACAGGAGGATTGTGACTCATCTTTGCATTTATATTCCAAGTCTGAATACCTTAGCCTGGCTATTTCAATTATTGGTGTTCCTGCTTTGGCGGTTTATAATGCTAAATCTATTGAGAAAATGGCCTGCTGGATGGTAAAATCCATTAATCATACTTCTACAGTCCTGTCTGACATGCTGTTAGACGCCCAGGGTGAACGGAGAGCCATCTTGCAAAATCGAGCGGCCATTGATTATCTTTTGCTTAAACATGGACACGATTGTTCTGATTTTGAGGGTCTTTGTTGTTTTAACTTGTCTGATCATACACAATCCATTCGCGCTCACATTGACAAGCTACATGACTTGACGGAGGAAGTTAGAAAACACATTGACCAGGGCTGGTTTGACTGGCTCTTTAATTGGTTACCCGATTTGTATCTGTTACGTCAAATATTAGGAGGTATTCTGATTACCATCGCTGTTTTGATTTCTATCTGTTGCTTTATTCAGTGTATTCCTTCACTACTTCAATTCTGCACATTTGGTACTAGACATAGATCAGTTAGCTTTGTTTCATATTATTCTTCCACAGATGTTAGTTCTGTTTAATGAATGTATAATAGACTGAAGTCAAGGGTGAAATGTACTGCTCGATTTTCCCGGCCCTATTGTGTTGACGGGTGATTAGGGTGACTTCAGTCTCTTACCATTCAAGCCTAAGGGTTAGAGTAGTGAATGAAGTCTATTTACTAGGCACTTCGACATGATCCTGTGTTCTTCCCCATAGATTAGGGCTTGCACACATATCCTAGGGGATAGATTCGTTAGTATTAGGGATAACCTGCCCTGTAGTGAGGGTATTTCATGGAGCCGTGCTGAATTCAGGCTTAGTAGGCCTCAAACGGGAGAGACTCCATCTTTCTTTCTGCTCCGGCAGCTTGAGATGCTTCTAGGTTAAAGGGGATGTTTTAGTTATGAGGTGTTATTCGCTTGGAGAGAACCGGTTCAGACCGGCCCTTATCGAAGGATTGTATTTTTCTTCATGCCGAAGACACTACATCAGGCCGGCCGGCTGGGAAAGTGTCCTTGGTACGGGGAGGTACAAGAATTTGGTGGGCGGCAGGTTACGGGCCGGAATTTTCCATGAGGAAATGCATCTCTATATTAGTGAAAGTCTGAGGCAGTTACGTGGCACTTACTTCAGTCCGTAGGCGGCATCTAGCCGTTAGCAGTAAAGCTACTACTTATTCCAGGGAAGACAGATGACAAACTTGAAGGCGGAGAAAAACCGAGAGACAGATACTCTTCTAGCAGAATTGCCAGAGAGGAGAGAGTAGCCGATGAGGAAGAGGTCCCAGTGACTCGGAGAAGGGAAAAGGGAACAGATCCGTGACTACGGAGGTGTGACCTCCAGGCGAGCCGAGGCACAGACGAGAAGGGAACCTAGATGACCATTGAGTGCAGGCTACACACGACTAAGGTGATGTCAACCCCTTTCTTATTAGAGTGTACAACCTAATCTTTCACTTTTTCTTTGCAGGTTATGTGTTACACAGTAATGTTATGTGATTGCGTATATAATGAATAATAAAGTATCCAGTTTGTAGTGAATCAACATGTGCTGCGTGTTCTTGTATAAGAGGGTAGCCTATTCTTCTAGTCCGCTGTGACTTGACATGAACGGATGTTAACCCTGATCAGGTAAGTGGTAACTGAATAAGGGAGAGAGGAGCCCCTCGAACCAGAGAACAGGTTGTGCTCAATCTGGCAGTTCTTGTGTGATCTGATAAATAGTAAAACTGATTCCCTTGTTGTATGTTATGGTAATCATAGGATGAACTTGTACTGAGGCTGCCGTCTGGGTAGGAAGTCCTGGGTCCGTCTGGGACCGCGAGGCTAAGGCTGCCGTCTGGGTAGGAAGTCCTGGGTCCGTCTGGGACCGCGAGGCTGAGGCTGCCGTCTGGGTAGGAAGTCCTGGGTCCGTCTGGGAACGCGAGGCTGAGACTGCCGTCTGGGTAGGAAGTCCTGGGTCCGTCTGGGACCGCGAGGCTGAGGCTGCCGTCTGGGTAGGAAGTCCTGGGTCCGTCTGGGACCGCGAGGCTGAGGCTGCCATCTGGGTAGGAAGTCCTGGGTCCGTCTGGGACCGCGAGGCTGAGGCTGCCGTCTGGGTAGGAAGTCCTGGGTCCGTCTGGGACCGCGAGGCTGAGACTGCCGTCTGGGTAGGAAGTCCTGGGTCCGTCTGGGACCGCGAGGCTGAGGCTGCCGTCTGGGTAGGAAGTCCTGGGTCCGTCTGGGATCGCGAGGCCGCCACTTGTATTATAAGAGGTCTAGAGATATATATATATATATAGTAGGAATTCCCTGTCCTTAGGTGGTATATATATCGGTGGTTACTTGTTGTGAATAGGCCCTAGGGAGAGGGTAACGTTCTGGCTGGGTTAGAGATGCTCTGATGAGCGGGTTCTATCTGATCCGAAAACCCAAGCAGAACAATCACCGTAGGCAACAAATATGCCAATGATATGGCTCAATACTGTGCACAAAATCAGAATTCAATCAATAGGGGAAAGGAGAAAGAAGTGACTTCTTGCACCTTACTGTTTACTAACATTGTGGGTACCTGGGAGGAAGTGGGACAAGTACAGGAAGAAGCAGGAGATGAGGAAATGAAACAGTGGGTAAAAGCAGGTTGTGCACCAAGAGAGAATGATCATGTATGGGTCTATCAGGATAGAAGACCAATTATGCCTAATAGCATGATGTCTGCCATGGCACGGATGTATCATGGACAGGGACACGTAGGGAGAGATGCCATGATAAGGTCGTTTAAACAGACCTGGTACAAGGCTAAATTTAGACTTGTAGCTGAAAGTCTTTGTCAGAGATGTCTTATATGTCAGCAATATAACCCAGGAAGAAAGACAGTGGTGAGTCTAGGAACAATAGGTCAAGAAGGAGGACCGTTTACCAGAATGCAAGTAGACTTCATTGAAATGCCTCCTTGTAACAGGTTGAGGTATGTTCTAGTTATGGTCTGTTTGTTTTCGAGATGGGTGGAAACTTACCCAACGAGAAGAAATGATGGAATCAGTGGCAAAATTGCTTTTGAGGGAATTCATTCCCAGATTCGGGTTCCCAGTAACAATTGAATCAGATCGAGGAAGACATTTCCAGAATGAGATCATAAAACTGATTTGTGAAGCATTAAATGTGCAGCAAAAACTACATTGTGTCTATCGCCCAGAAGCTTCTGGTGTGGTGGAACAAATGAATGTTACTATCAAAAACAGGATAGGGAAAATGTGTTTAGCCACGGGTATGAAATGGCCTGATGTCTTGCCTCTAGTACTCATTACAATTAGATCAATTCCAGACAGAACCACAGGGCTGAGCCCCCATGAAATTATCATGGGAAGAGCAATGAGCCATGTGTTCATACCAGTCAACAAGCTGTTGCCTATAACTGATGACAGGGTGTTGGATTACTGTAAAAGCCTGGCTGACGCAGTTCATTCTGTGTTTCATCAGGTTGGAGCGGATGCCACCACACTTGAAAAGAAGCAAGCTCGTGACCTGAGCCCAGGGGACTGGGTAAGAATCAAAGTACACAGAAGAAGAAACTGTTTGGATCCAAGGTGGGGAAAGCCACAAGTGATTTTGACTACAACAACAGCTGTAAAGTGTGCTGGAGTCAAAAACTGGATTCATGCAAGTCACACGTTGAGAATCCCAAATCCAGTGGATAGCACAGAAAAGGAATATTTTGATGAGACAGAATCAAGTACTGAATCAGACGAGGAAGAGACAAGAAAAAAAGAAAACCCTGAAAGGGGGGAATTGGAGACAGATCAAACAGTCGTCCAAAAAACTATTTAATTGAAAAGAAGTTTACAAATTTCTGATACCAGCTCAGACTCAGAGACTGAACAAGCAACTTTACATTCGACAAAAGAAAAAGATAGCGAAAAGACAATTAAAGAAATTATTGATAAAGAAATTCCAGATGAAAAATTGAGAGAAATTCCACCTGGAGTAACAAAATTAGATGGACAGGAGCCAGATACAGAGAGAGAGGGAAAGATTCTTGCGGAAGACCCCCGAGGAGGTGTAGGGAATTCCAACATCCAGTTAGAGAAAGGGACAAGTAGCCAGCAGGAAGATTGTGCGCAAGAAACCCGAGTAGGGACAGAAGTAGGGAAAACGAAAGAAGCAAAAGAAAGAAAAGAGGTTGGAAGGAAAAAGCAAGTTGAAACAGAGTCGGAAGAAAGTGAAGACGAAGTACCAGAAGGTAGAGTCTTAAGAAAGAGAGCTTGGGGGACTGAAAGGAATGATAAAGGAAATAAACTGAAAAGATCAGCAAAGGATGAAGTTTGGCCGAATAAAATAAATAAGTTGAGATACCGACTGACACAAGTAAAATCACCAAGAGCTGAACAGGTGAATGAAATAACGAGTCAAGAAAAATCAAAAGATGAAGAAACATTTGTAATTGAGGAAAGCAAAAGAACGAGGAAGCCTAACCAGAAGTATAAGTCGCCGGAATGGACATATGTAGCCCTGTCTGAAATTAAAGAAGAGGCAGATAGCCAAGAAAATCCAGAGGTGACTATACCAGAAGTGGTTGAGGAAGACGAAGAATCGGAACTCCTGAGAGTTATCTTATCCGATATTGGAGAAGAGACGGATGTTCAGGAAATCCTATATCTAGACAACGAAGGAAAGGTGAAGAATGATGAGATGCCAAACTGAATAAGACAAGAATGCTGCTGATGGAAAGACAATAAATAAGGAAAAAGATAAAAACTGGTAGAACCAAGTAGGTGCTTAGAGCCTTGGGTTAGACAAACTAGTTGTGAAGTAGAAGAGGCTAAGTCAAAAGTCACTGTTCATTTCACGAAATGGCAGACACAGATGGTATAAAAGGTAGATGTATATTTTTGAAGCGATGGTGTAAAATGTGTTGTTGTTGTACAGGATTACTAATGTTTCTATGGAGTATACTAGCCTTGATGATTACATTTAAGGTTAACTTAGACACAATAGAAGAACATAGGGAAAATAAGACTAATATAGAGCAGATTCAAAGGGTAGATCAGACCAGAATAGATAAACATTATTTGCATAAAGACAGGTCTATAACTGATTTTTCTAATAATGTATTTTCAAAATTACTGTATGAATATGTAAAGACAATGGATGTGAGGGACTGCTACGTTTGTATGCAGTTACCTGCATCTGTTTCGGAGGAAGTGACTTATCACCACCTTCCTGTAACTTATGGAATAACATGTAGTGTAATAGCTAGTTTATTTTATCAAACAGGAAAGCTAGAATATTATTTTTCAGATGTAGATAACACATTTTCACAAGTACCGTCAATTAACAAACTAAATAAGGTAAAACCTGCAAAGGTATTAGGTGAATTTTTCTTAGAGACTTAAGAATTAACATTAGAATATATATATAAAAATAATTTGACTTGCAGTTTAAAGAAAGAAGAAAATACTTTTTTAGATATGGTTGAAGAAAGAAGACTGAAAATGCAAAGGAAGGCCTTTGAAGGAAAGGTAGAAAAGACGAATGATGAAGATATGGAAAAACACTTGAAGGGAGAAGCCAGTCCAACTATGGCTTTAGGTTGGCCTCAGAAAGGAAATTTGTGTATTAGAAGGAATAAGACTGCATATGATAATTACTTTGTAGGTAACAGTGAGTGCCATGATACATACCGAATCATCGGTGGATGGGGATTTAAAGGAGGAAATGATCCAGTTTTTCCTGGGTTATATTTCATATGTGGGAACAGGGCGTATTATCGTTTGCCAGACCATTGGTATGGCACATGTCATGTAGGCCTGGTTTTCCAAAAGATCTTTCATATGGAAAGAGGAGAAGATGGTGTACATCATTTAGGTAGTTATTTAGCACGTAGAAAGAGAGAATCTTGGTCAGAAATTGTAGGTGACATCTTTGGAGCATTGATACCAGCAGTGGGAATATCTCTGAATGCAAATAAAATTAAAAAACTGTCAACAGTAGTTTTGAACTAAGCAAGAGCACCCATTTGTCCACACTCAAAAGATTACAAGTCTGAAGAGATGTCATTGAAAATCATCACAGGCTGCCAGAACAGTTTGAGAAAGATAGCCTTCTTTATAGAATATATTCACTATACATAAGATGTCTTAGATAATAAGATTGGGATAATGGGAGAAATCCCATAAATTGGTGGGTTTTTAATCACCACAACCCGTGGTCCTATAGCCTAGATCATTTTAAATAAGGGAACTGGCAGGTTTCTGGCAGTGGAGCATCGACTAGCGTTTATTCAGAAACCTTTGACCTGCAATAGAACTGTTAGCAAGATTGTGTCTGATGGGCTGCTCAACAGCGTTGACTTTCCAATACTTGTTTTCCATGCCTTTCTCTGTCATGCTTGCATGGCTGTCTAGGCCAGCAAACCATATAAATGACCCAGATGTGCAGATACAAAACTCTCTGCACATCAGGGTCATTGATTTTGTGTATTTCAATAACAAGATCTCGTTTTGGGGATTTATTTCTGAAATACAAACAAATGCTGACCAGCTACCATTACATGCAGCGATCCTGCTTTAAAAGTGCTTCCATCTCTAAATTCAGTGGAGGCCCTCCACAGGGGCTGAACATCACTGGCAAGTACTAAATGACCCCTTATGTACTTATTATCAAATCAGACGTGGATCCATGCCCAAAATAAATTGCTGTGACATTGCAGTGATTGTTACTCACACAAGATATAGGGTAGCAAGGTGCAACTAGGAAAAAGGCTGTGACAGGGAGGGGGCACAAAGTGTGTTTGGATGAAAACCCTCACTCACCCGAGGGTTACATGATTCATCATTTGGTTCCTCCTACACACTAGGCCCGCAAGGTACCCAGTGTGGGCTACAACTTTTCCCGGAGGGAAGGAGCAGGAGTGTTTTATATAAAGCATGTATGGTTTCATATGTCCCTGTGCTGGAACAAGCGTGCAAAAGTAAAATAAAAAAATATTCCGAAGATACTCAGGCCTCTATTCTTGACCAACCATCTGTCACAGTAACAATCAGTGCGGTAGGTCAAAGGGCTCTAAGATCAACGTGTACAGTCCGACACTACCATCTACAGAGTCTCTAACTACCTAGATTCCTCTTTCGTTATGTGGTGGTGCTCCGTCGTAGACTCTGGAGGGAGTGATTGCCATGATAGATTTTTTTTAAACAAATTTTATTCATTTTCCACATTGCAACAAATGGCACAGTCATACAGCAAGACTAAGTATATAATCATAAAAGCGAAACAATTTAGCAGTTTTCATCAGAGTTGTGGCTCAAGTGACTGTGCAGTCCATGACATCCAGTAAAACGATTGTCCTCGCCCTCCTGGTAGAACCAATAGTATCAATCCCGCTCAAAAAAGTACCACAAGTACACCGTAAGATAAACTTATTTTGCATTTAACAAATAACTTTTAAAACAAACCTACCACCACCCCCCCCCCCTTCTGACGGTACCTGAAGAAATCGAAATTAGACTAAGCGACAAACAGCAAGACTGATGATACAATTGAGCATGTCTTGGTGATATCCATTCTACTATACAAATAGCCTTAATGGGAGACACCATACATAGTAATACAAGGAACTCCGGTATGCATACCTTCCACAATACTGTATCCAATCAAGCTTAGACACATTTCCAGGAGTAAGGACATCAGTCACCTTAAAAGCCTCCAATATAGAGACTTCCCCTCCGACATTGGGGAAATGGGGAAATGACCTGGATAGATGCATGGGTGCAGAGATTGCGGTGTTCCAGGTGCACAGCTGCCCCCAGAAACACAGGAAAAAATGGTCCCGCTGGGCTACATATCGGAGTATCGATCTCCCCCCTCCCTCCCAAATCCCTTCATGAGTAAGCTCCCTCATACTTCTTTGGCCACGTTGCATTGTACACAGCATTCTTACTGTTACTTCCATGCGTACCTATCCACGCACTTATACTGCATGGGGAATGGAACTGACTGCGCAAAGTTTTGTTGTTTATTATAGACATTTGTAGTCAATGTTGTATATTCGCTTGGTACTTTGGCATTATCTTGTCTTCAACATGTAAATGTCGGGCGGCTGCCCAAATGGTACCATTAAAAGTCAATAAAATATGTTTTAAAAAAAAAGCCTCAAATATGGTGTCCCAGCTCATAGCTATGGGAATTTTTCGCAGACCCTTACTTTCTTCAGTACGAGTGGCCACATTTTCCACTAGTCCACACTTAACCACTTTGTCCTTTCAAATCAGAAAAGTAGGTGCTATTGGAGATTTCCACCTTCTGGTTATACCCTGTTTAGCTAAAAGTAAGGCCAAGTCCAGAAATGTAGCTTGAACTTCGCTACCCTTCCGTCTTTTATATTATAAACCCAGGATATAAACTTTTAGCGCTTGGAGCCCCATGTCACCCAGTGTCTCTGTCAGTATTTGTGAGATCTCCTCCCAGTATCCCCGTAGTTTGTTACAAGTCCACAACATGTGTAATAGATCGGCATCTTGGTGGGAGCACCTAGGACATAGCGCATTGGCGTAAAGATAGATGGTGTTGATGGTGTGCGGGGGGTTAAGTAGGCTTGTTGAGGAACTATGTATCGGATACATTTAAAATGAGTATTGCTTGACATGCGTTTCGGATATTCCAATAAAGTCACCCATTCCTTATCTAGCCGAGGGCGAGCAAGGTCTCGTTCCCATTTACCATGCAAAGCAGCCAACGGGGACGGCTGATGTGTACGTAATCCATGACACAAACAGCGCATCAGGTGGCTACCTGTTCCCATAAGATACATCAGGTGAACCAGTTCATTTTTGGGGGGCTCCGTGCCCTGAGGAGTCCACTTCTTCTTAACATAGGCTGTAAGGCTGGCATGAGTCAGAAACAGTGTATCTGGTACTCCCCGTTCATTAACAAAGTCAGTATGCGTCAGTAACGCCCTATCCCCGAACAAATCGCACACTGTGTCCGCCCCTGCCTGCGCCCATGGATCCAGCTGTCGCACTGGTAATGTTCCAGTATTAGTGGGGATACCCAATAATGGGAAATTGGGTGCTTATGCGGGGACATCGGCAGTATATCGGAGCCCTCTTTTCAGTAATCCAATGCTATCTTAAGCAATATATGAGAGGTAGGGGGACCGCAGTGTCTACGATGCAGTCTACCCTGTGCAAGCATGTTTGGTGTATATGCAATTTCCCCCAAATTTCGATCAGCCAACCAGTAAGACAGCCGTTGAAGTTGTGCAGCCAAACAGTAAGCATAGAAGTCCGGCGCTCCTAGCTCACCTGCAGTGGATGGGAGCTGCAATTTCTTCACTGCGGGAGCTGCAATTTCTTCAAGCTCAGCCAGCGACAGCCTACACCCCAGATCAAACTTGTCAATAACGTGTTCAAAGTTTGAAAGATAGCAGTTGAAAACCTAACAGACAAATTGGAGATCACAAGCCTGCCTGCAACCGAAAGAGGCAGGGATGTCCAGAACGCCACTTGTCCCCTCAAAGGGGTAATCGCCTTCTGGAGTTTCCCATCAATGATATCTTGCATGGCCCGGTATACTTGCATGCCCAAGTATCAAAAAGTGGAATGGGCTAATGCAATGTGATAAGTGCTGAAGGGATCTCTAAAGTATCAGTAGGACCATTAAAAGAGAACGCACAGGATTTGTCAAAATTGATAGTCAGTCCAGCAACTGCTTCAAAGTGTCGAAAAGCCTGTGCTGCAGTCCAGGCATTATCCTGCAGATTGAGGACATACAGTCAGCCGCGGTCGGTAGTAGGAGTAACTGCAGGGCGGTGACGTGGGGAGGGGGAGGGGCAGGGTGGGGGGTAGTAAACTATGGATTACGGAGGTTTACAGGTAAGTTAACATATAAATTAATAAAACAAATTTCATTGCGTGCACTGCATCTCCAAATGCGATGCAGTGCACGCAACGAAATTCGTTTTTATTAATTTACATGTTAATTTACCTGTAAACCTCCGTAATCCATAGTTTACTAACCCCCACCCTGCCCCTCCCCCTCCCCACATCACCGCCCTGCAGTTACTCCTACTACCGACCGCGGCTGCATACAGTATAATGTTGTCAGTGTACAAAGAGATGGCATTGAGTGTATTAGAGAGGGGGATGCTCCAGTCAAGCGCCTCTGATCGGATCCTGCACGCCAGTGGTTCCATTGCCTATGCAAACAACAGGGGGAAAGTGGTAAGCCTGGGCGTAGTACTACGCTACGCTCGCGGAGCGCGCGTAGTTCGCGCTACTACGCACTACACAAATTGTACGTAGCACAGTGCAAAAACACGTAGCGTGCATTTTTTGCTTGCTCGCGGTCATCATCGTCATGCTGGCGACCGCGAGCGAGCAAAATCAACATCAAGGCGAGACGTTTTCCTCGATCATCAACATCAAGTTGCCAATCACGAGCATGGAAAATAAACCTCCTTGCGAGATTCTCAACGCGGGGAGGTCAGGTTTCTCATTGCGAGTGGTCGGGTATGCTCGCGACCGCACGCGATGAGAAACTACCAATCCGCGTTGAGAAAGCTGCCACTCGAGTACAAATCTACTCAAGCGGCAGAAAACGACCGCTTGCACTGTGCAAGATGCAATTTGCAATGATTGCACAGTGTGGACAAGCATCCGGCACTGTGCAATCAGTGTGAACAGCATTTCCCTACCGCACAACGCAGTTCGCGTAGCTACGCGTAGCGTGCATAGTGCGAAGTGCACTTCGCGTAGCTACGCGTAGCGCTACTACGCAAACTACGCCCAGGTTTAGAAAGGGGGCAACCGTGCCTTGTGCCTCTTTGTATGTCTAGAGGTTTAGAGATATTGTAGTGTGGTTAACATATACTCGCAGCTCAGCATGTCAAATGCTTGAGTGATATCCAGTGAAAGGCACCCAGCTTGCGGGAGGTTCTCAGCGCAAGAGAACATTACAGAGCAAAGTCGGCATATATTAAGAGAGGTGCTGCATGTGGGTATAAAACTGCATTGGTCAGTATGTATGAGGCCCGTCAAGAGTGGTTTCAGCTGGGTACAAAAAATCAAAGGAGGGGGAGAATGGACCACTTGTCCTGTGTCAAGTTCGTTATTGTTCCGTCTAAAAAAATCTCATTCTCGTACACAAGATTCGGGCGGTATATCTTGGTTCTCCGCCTTAACGTAACGTGACAGCATCATCATAGGGTTTATTTTGAGAATTTTCTGACCTCCTCCTGGAGGAAGATCACCTGGTATTGCAGTAGGGTCCAGAAATGAAGTGCCATTGTGAAGTGGATTAAAATTCCCTACGCCACCATGTCAGCAGGTACTTTAATGGTTTTGGTGGTGTGGAAAAGTAAGTGGTGCGTGCGTAGATCAATTTACCAATCTACCGCAGTGTTGGTGGTCGATATGTTTCAGCCTCGTTGTTCATCTAGAGGCTTTCTTCAGGACCGGTGGGTGTGTAGTAGCACGTTGTGGCGACTACTAGAAGCAGTTGACTTACCTCTCCTATTGTGTGGAGTCAGGTCAATCGTACCTGTAACTGAAATGAAAGAAAGGTGCAGTTGTATACTTTCTTTTATGAATAAGCCCAAAATGGTGATGCTTAATATGGCTCTTTGCATCTTGCTGCATCAATCTGGTCTACACATATTGAGACTATGAGGAATCAGTGGGGAATTAAGCGCATTAAGTTGGATAACAGGTTTTCCCTCGTGGTGTAAGCGCAGCACTTATGGCAACATATTGGTACTCAGTCACATACGTCATGTGAATGGCGCCCGTTGCTCGGTATAAGTTAGTGCTTCTTTATGCTGCTGTGTGCATGCTGGTTTAAGAGATGTGAGTGTTCCTTGCTCGTGTTAAATATCATGGCTCTATGACTCCAAGTTGTTATAATGGGTGCGAAATAGCCAGTGCAGAGCTCTACTTTAGATGTCATTGCGAATGGTGTGCGTAGTGCTACCATCGATAGTTGTTGCCCACACAGGGCTCTTTTTTTGAAATTGAGAAATGTTGTTGTTCATGGGTTCGTACTTAGATGGCAGACAGTGTGTGATGGTACTATATTAAACTGGAAAGCAAATGTGGGACATGGAGCGCGCGGTCACTGTCATGGCGTTCTTCTATTAAAGGTCGCGAGTTCTATATGAGCATATTTTTATGTAAAAGGTCCCATTTCGAAGCGCTTACAGGCTCTGGATGGATAAGGAAAGGTTAAGTTGCTTTACTTATCAGAGGTGAGACAAGCATGATTTTGATCGTGTCTCTCACTGTTAGGAGCTTAGTCCTGTCTTGTGCTGGCTCTGTTCACGGCACCTCAGGTGACACTAGCCCGCGATGAGTCTGCATTATCTACTCTTGGACATTGTAGAAAGAGTAGATAGACTATCAATATTAGTCGCGCTTTGTGTGTTGCAGATATATTAGGAATATATTAAATAGACTCAGTGTTCGTGGCTAACATATTCATAAATAGTTTCTGTTCAATTTATATAATGAATAATATTAGTTTTGACATGGTAACAATCAATGTGATTATAGCACCTCATGGGTTTTTCGAAAATCGACCTATTGGTCTTGCTACCAAACAAAAATGAAAAACTGGCTGTATGAAGTTTATTAAAATGATGATTATCAAATGTACATTGGTACTTTCTATACAAACCCTAGTTGGGGCTGTCTAGTCTTTTACATGTTCTACAGAGTGTAAAACAGGAGAACTATGTGATAATCGTTATTTCTTTCAGCATGTGTCACATGATTAGTGGCTTCTTTATTTGTGTGAGTTGTTGGGATCACATACTTTGGCCGTGCAGTTCATTATATCTACATTCAGGCGATGGGGGCTATCGTGTTAGAGGTATGGCTTAGTTATTTTTGTTTTTTTGTGCATATGTTGTTATTCGGAATAGTCAGCGTGGTACGTGATTTGCATGCTTTTGTGCTTTAGATGGTCTATGTTATTGCTAGGTGTGGTATATGTTATTGCTAGGGGGAGCCTTAATGGTACATGATTAGCATGTTTTTATTCCAACAGGTGTATAGTTGCTCTGAGTCTCATGTTAAAGCATGCCATGGGATATTGTCGTTCAATCGGAGTACCCAACGTTGTTCCTTTTCAAATAAAACTATTTCAGCATTGTAACTTTTCACCAGTAGTTTCTCGAGGACTACCTAATGTAATTCATTGATAGAGTGGTTGAAATCGATGTAATGTTTACTCATTTTTGTTGTGGCTCTCTTGCAGTTGACGTTGCTCCTGTGCATGCAAATCCATTGTTTTATTTTGCGGCAAGTCATCCCTATATATTTCAGGTCACAGGGGCAGGTGATCATGTAAATTACGTGGGTGGTGTTACAGTTGGTATAGTAACGTATTGTCCAGATAAGGTTGGTTGATAGTTGTAGAGTCTTTGTTACTTTGGTCAGTTTGCAAACCGAGCATCATCCGCATGGATAATGTCCTAGGATGGGACTCAGGTTCCATGCTGTAGTGATTGTTTCACTTCTCACTTTTGGTGCTGGTCTTGTGTGATTAAAAATGTCTTTGATGTTCTGCGTTCTCTTGTTTGCAAATCTTGGCTTGGGCCATTGTAAGGAACATGAAGTAAGTGTTCTCCAATGTTTGTTGATGATCTTTTTAACTGCATTTGTGGCTGCGCTGTAAGTCGTGACACGTCAATCGATCTTCTGGTGGTTCTTTGGGTGTGGTATCTAGTACGCTTTCTCTCTGTTGATTATGTGCTCTCTTTTGGCACTTATTTATTGTTTTGTTGGGTAGTTCCTTCTCTTTAGTTTCTAGCTCAGTTGCTCTGCTTGCACTTTGTAGTCCTCTAGTTTACTGCAATTGCGTTTGAGGTGCAAGAACTGGCTATAAGGTAAATTGTCTCTCAGTGGGTGAGGGTGAAAGCTGTTCTATGAGAGCAGGCTGTTTTTGGCTGTTGGTTTGTGGAACGTTTTTGTTTGGAGAGTACTGTTTTCCACGTATATAGTGATCTCTAGGAAGTCTACTTGTTTCCTGTCTGCTGAGCAGATGAATTTTAGACAATCGGCTCATGTGTTGATCCATTCTAGAAATCTTTGCAGAATTTCACTTGTGTCTTCCCAGATCATGATGACATCATCTATGTATCATCTCCAGAAACGTATCTTCCCAATGTATGGATTTTGTTCATTTTGAATATATTGCTTTTTAAAGTTGCTCACGTAGAGCCTTGCCACACTTGGGGCAAAGGTACTGCCCATCCATGTTCCGTGGCATTGTAAAAACAGTGTACCATCATATTAAAAAGAAAATTCCGTTAGGGCCAACCTACATCACTCCAGGACAAAGTGTCTGGGTGTCCTGTGTTCCCATTGTTCAGAGAAGAGAATCTCTTCTAAATTATCCAAGGTCTTTTCTTGTGGGAGGCTCGTGTAGAGACTCTCCACATTGAGACCTATAAGGTACATGTTGTTCTCGTTATAGTGTTGCCCTTCCAGTTGGTTCAGTAGATCGTGTGTGTCTTTTAAATAAGTTGGTGTTCTTTGTACAAGAGGTCTACGGAAATGGGCCGCAAATTGTGAGATGGGATCAAGTACAGATCCATTTCCCGAAACTATAGGGCGTCCTGGAGGTGGTGTCCTGTTCTTATGGGTCTTTGGGAGTGAATAAAAATATGGTATTCGCAGTGTTCTTGTCTTTAGGAAGTCTGCTTCATGCTTTTAGATCCACATGTTGACCACTGCATCATCGACCATTAGTTCAATGGTGCGTTGTAGTCTCTTGGTTGGGTCGGTGAATATTTTCTTTCAGAACTTTTCAACTGAGAGAAGGTCAAGGTATTGTTTGCTATAACCTTCCTTACTTAGGTGGACAATGCCTACTCCTTTGTCTGCCAGTTTTATGATAAGGTAGGCATTCTGTCGGAGATTATCAAGTGCTTTTTGTTCTCGCTTCGTGAGGTTAACGAAGGGTTTTTTGCTTGTGTCTTTTTTTTATTCTCCACTTCCTTCATAATGGCCTGTTCAACTGCCTCGATTTCGACAGGTACCAGGTGGTTTGGAGGGCAGAAAGAGGATTTTGGTCTCAGTTTGGTATCGCTTTCAGGGATCTGGGCCTCCTTGTTCATGAAGAAGGCTGTTAACTTTATTTTTCTACAGAATTCGTCCACCTCGCATTGCAATTTGAAGGTATCCAGTGTGGATGTCGGTACGAAACCCAGTCCTTTATTGAGTACTCACTCCTGATCTTCAGTAAGAGTAATGTCAGTCAAATTGACTATCAACGATTCGCTGAGCTGGGTCCTGGTCGTGTCTGGGACTGGCTGCATGTTAGCACCTGTCTCTCCCGTTCACTCCAAGTGACTCCTTTTCGTTTTCCTCTCTGGGTATTCTGGCCTCTCCCTAAAAAAGGTGTTTGTTGCATGTTGTTTGGTCCCAACATGTGGCTTGATGTTTCATTCCCTTGGAAGTAAGGGTTCATCCATCCATGAAAGTTTGGTATGTATGGTTGGTACATTGGTGGGGGCTGACTGGCATATTGTGGTGTGTACCAAGTATTTGGTCTACGGCGTTGGTTTCTTCTGTATTGGCCCCTGCCTCTTCGGGGGTTCAGTATTTCATCACCGCTCCAATCCGAATTGTTGTGGAGGCATTTCCTGATGACCCATCGTTTGCTGGTTGGTCTGGTGCAGTGTAGTGATCCTTTATGTAAGGGTGCATTTTCTCCATTGAGAATCTTTTGAGGTCTTTACCTAATTTCTGGATTTTGTTTTGAGTGATGTAGTCTCTAGTCTCATTCATTTCATGGTTTATTTTGTCTAACCTCTTTTTATATACAGAGATTTGGACCATTGATTTTAGTTTGGCCTCGCTTACCTGTATCTTGATGGTTAATTCTTCAGCTAATCTCGTGGCTGTTTTGATGATTAGCACCAGGTAATCCCTAGTGCATTTCAATGATATCGATGACCAGTCCTTTCGGAAAACCACATCGTGGAGAAAAATGCTTGGGGCATTGTGTACCCATAAGCCTCTTGGAGCTGCATTTGCGCAAAGGTATTTGGTCATAATGAGACCATGTATGGCTGTTCTCACCTGTTCCTTCTTTGTCTCAGTTAAGTCGTCCCATTCATTCGTCTGTGTTAGTGTCTGCGTCAGTTCATTATCTTTTAATATAGAGGTTCCTGACAAAATTTCGCTTATTTCCTCTTGAGTGTAGCTTAGACCCGGATGTTCTGCCTTTTTTCTGTGTTGGTAGATTGGTAGGTGGTTCCTGTTGTTTGCTCACGTTTTGGTGACGAAAATTCAGAGAGGACTGGCCGAAGGTCGGTCAGTTAGGGTAACTCACATTACTAGAAAGATAAAATTCCCACAGCTGTGCGCTGCTTTAATACAGTTAAATCAGGATGGAGGGAAGGAGAAGCTATGGTCCATTCGGCTTCCATACATCAATACAAAAAATACATGAGGGGGAGAATGGACCACTTGTCCTGTGTACCAGGATCAAGTTCATTATTGTTCCGTCTAAAACAAAACTAATTCGCATACACAAGATTTGGGCGGTATATCTTGGTTCTCCACCTTAACGTAACGTGACAGCATCATCATAGGGTTTATTTTGAGAATTTGCTGACCTCCACCTGGAGGAAGACCAACTGGTATTGCAGTAGGGTCCAGAAATGAAAAAAAGTGAAGTGCCCTTGTGAAGTGGATTAAAATTCCCTACGCCACCATATCAGCAGGAACTTTAATGGATGTGTTGGTGTGGAAAAGTAAAAACAAAGTGGTGAGTGCTTAGATCAAGTTACCAATCTACTTTACTGTTGGTGGTCGACATGTTTCAGCCTTGTTGTCCATCTAGAGGGTTTCTTCAGGACCGGTGGGTATGTAGTAGCACGTTGACTTATCATTTCCTATTGTGTGGAGTCAGGTCAATTGTACCTGTAACTGAAATAAAAGAAATTAAGAATAAGCCCAAAATGGTGATGCTTAATATAGCTCTTTGCATCTTGCTGCAACAATCTGGTCTACACATATTGACACTATGAGGAATCAGTGAGGTAGCCAGGATTTTACTAAGGATCTAATATTCGGTGTTGAACAATGATAACGGTCAGTATGTATTCAGTGTCGCAGGATCACGGCCCGGTTTAGGTAAGGAAGTGATCAATGCCTTTGCAGTAGAAGGTGACATGGTACCTGTATCATAAACTGCTGCGTATAGTTTTTTTGTGGTGTGGAAACAGTTGCTGCACAAAGGTAGCATAAAACTCTGCGGAAGCCCATCTAGACCAGAAGTTTGTTTTTGACAAGATTCTTCATTAATGCATGTATTTCCCCAATCGTTATGGGGTTAGTTGTGTCCCTGGCATTGTCCGTAATTTGGAGTAAATGCACTTTGCTTAAGAAGGAATGTATCCCAAGGGGGTCCGCCCGGTGTTGGGCCCTGTACAGGGCCTGGTAATGGCAATAGAAAGTGTCATTTATATCTGCCTGGGAGGTAACCCACGTATTGTGTAATTTGTTTATTTCTACTATTGGTGCAGGTGGGGGGGCATTCCTAATGATTTGTGCCAACAGTGCACCAGGGCGGTCTGCTTCCATGTGTATTCTCGGTGTATAGGAATGGTAGTCAAGTACCCGCTGCTGCTCCAGCAACTCCGCGTATTTAATACCGGCATCTTGAAGTGCCGGCATCGCAGCCAGGTCCAAAGCTGCCTGTGCCTCCAGCGCGCCCATCTGACCCTCAATGTAGCAGAACTCTCTGTTAGTTTGATGTCAGGCTCCAGTGACGGCATTGATAGCTGCACCACGGATCACCACCTTAAATGCTTCCCATTCTGTTGCGGTGTTCGTCGCTGTCCCCATGTTTTCTATGTAGGTAATGTGAAATGGTGGGGGCCAGCGCATCTTTAAATACTCAGTCCTCTAAGTGTATTGGATTCAACATCCATGTAGGCACTGGGGAAGGAACACGACCCCAGTCAAATGTTATTTCCAGCACACTATGATCAGAGATGGTTTTGCCCACGTATGCGGAGCGTGTAGTTTGTATTATCAGTTACGCATTGCAAAATTTATGGTCAATTCTAGTGAGTAAGTTGTGTAAAGACGAGTAATAGGAATACTCCTGCATCCCCTTATTGTGATTGCGCCACGACTCTATAAGGGACCAGCCCTGTGCCCAGATATTCAGTAAAGCTGACAGCTGTTTGGTATGAGCCCCATCTAGAGGTGGATGTGAACGATCCAAGACCACATCTAAACCCGCATTATAGTCTCCCCCTAGAATCCATGGGTGATCGGCCCAGTTCGTCAGAACAGAGTTGACTTGGTTGTAGAATGGCTCCTGGTCCGTATTAGCGGCATATAGCCCACCCAGCACCACAGGACTGCCGTCTAATATACCTCGCAGTAAGACATATCTACCATCCTTGTCTTTGCGCTGTTCCTGCATTATAAACGGGATGCCTGAGTGTATCCAGACTGTCACCCTCGGGCAAAAGCAGAATAGACCGTGCTGTATATTTGTCCCCTCCACTTTTTCTGCAATTTAGACACCTCTAAGGCCATCAAATGTGTTTCCTGTAGGAAGGCTATGTGTACTTTACACCTAACCAACTGAGCATGCAATCTATTGCGCTTATGTGGGGAGCCCATGCCCCGTACATTCCAGGTGAGACAATTATATTGCTGTGCAGTATATATTTGCATAGCTTTCAAATTGCAGTTATGAGTCATCCCACCCAGTAGAAAATCCTCCAGTACCCGTCAGCCCCCAACTTGAACTACCCAACCCATGGTCCAACCTCAAAACTGTGGTCTACCAATTAACAAATAAAAAAAAAAGAAACACTAACAACTCTTCAAGCAAACATTCTTCTTTTACAATAGGGATCATGGTGATAACATAGCAATGTGCAAGCAGAGCAAGCCTCATAGGCACTTCGTTAAATAGACATCGGCCCCTGACCCGGGGACTCGCTCGAACCCTGCCATTCAACAAGGATCCATGACACAGACCACATATCAAATCAGGCCCATTAAAGTACCCCATCAATGTCCATGTCCAATGAGTCATGATGGCAACCGACTTACCGCAGCACCTGCCGAACCCAGGGTCTTCCAGCGCAGTCCTCTGCCCAACCCAGACAGTTGGGTCCATCCTCTTTAGTAAGAATCAGTATGGAACAACCATAGGCCTGTGGAGGCATCAAACAGTGGCTGACCATGTAACAGATACCACCCATTTCCTCTGCAGAAGACACCAGAGTGTGTAGAGTAAATCAGTCAATTAAGCAGATCAGTAATTGTCTGTGAAGATATGGAGGAGAAAAGTAACTGGCTGGAGTCCGGCTTCGAGTGCACTCTGTCCGCTCTAGAAACTTCCTTGTCTGTAATTGTTCTGCATTCATGAAAGGCAGCTGCAGAAATTATGACCAGCTCTTGTCCCTCCAGAACTTATGCCGGTGTCAGCGTCGGGTCATCCTCCTGTTTCTTGGTCCTCCCACGCCTCTGTTGTGGCAGTTGTTTTCTGGGGAGTGGCTCCTCACCACTACGCTGGACCGAGTCGATTGGGAAATTTGGGGATGTATGCTCCAGCCACTCCCGCGCCTCGTCTGGAGTATCAAAATAATTACTTTTTTGGTCATGCAGAATCTTGTTCCGGGCGGGGTAGAGCAGTGCATATTTCAAATTGATGTTCTGCATGTGTTTCTTGACTCCCTGATATGCAGTGTGCTGCTTTTGGACCTGGAGGGTGTAATCCGGAAATATGGAGATGCGCACATTGTCCCGTAGGAGAGGGGTTTTCTCGTGCACCTCCTGTAGTATAAGGTCTCGATCTCTACTATTGAGGACCATGGCTATGATCGGGTGAGGGGGCACACCGGGTACTCTTTACCGTGCAGGGACACTGTGGGCCCCTTCGATGCAAAAGGAGCTCGTCAGTGCTTCTGTAGGCAAACATGTTCAAATCCAGGCCTCGACGAAAGACGTGGCATTTTGACCCTCTGCATTTTCCGGCATACCTACTATGCGGACATTGTTACGCCGTGAACGGCCTTTCGCGTCTTCGACACGGTCTTGCAGAATCGAGACTTGGTGTTGTAGGTGTTCCAACTCTGCAGAGTGCTCTTTCTGCTTCAGGAGTAGTTCCTGTAATGCCACTTTGTTAGTGGCCACCTTACCTGAAAGTTTTCTGTGGTCGTCCCTGATTAGCGCCACCTCTGCCACTAGTGAGACCAATTGTTGTTCCAACGAAGTATGGGATTGTCGTATCTCCTAGAGGATAATGTCTAATTTGTCTGGAAGCGCAGGTTTTGTCGTGTGGGGAACAACATTAGAGGGGCCAGTAGATGAGGATGAAGAGGCATCGTCAGATTCCTGCGTAAAGTCCCCCTTCGGACGGCCCACCGTGGACACCTGTTAGTTTATGACTGCAGCACCGGATAATAGTCAGTGGAGGCTGTGCATGTACAGGGGACCATGCAAACAAGGAACATCCAACCCACAGAGCCCGGCATGGCACAATCCAAGTGACACCAAAGTGGGTATAGGCGGTAGAGAAGTCACACGTGATGCCATTGCCCACAAGTAGTGCAGCCACCACAGTGTGGACGCCATGTTGTGCTTCCTCCTCCAGCCAGTACGGAGATCATAGATCTTGACACCCCTGTTGGGACCACCTTCAGTTCCAGCACTGAATGCACTTCACTGATAAATATATGAGGGAGTGAGAAGCAGGAGGAAACATAACTTGCCCCACCGGAAGTCAGCAGTGTTTCAGACGGTGCCACTCAACAGTATACTCAGTGATGAACAATATCCAGGGTGTTGTGTATTCAGCCAGTGAGAGGGGAGGGGGCAAACCGAGTTCAAAATCGCCGATCCCTACTGCAGTTCGTAGAGGTGCTGATCAGTCGCTCCCCTACTATGCCACAACACTCACCGTCATCTTGTGCAGCAGCTTCGCTAGATCCTTCCATAAAGCAATACAAAGCCCGGTCCAGGCCTCTTTTGTAGCAGGTACTCCGGGTCTAGAGCACATTTGTGCACTCAGTGCTCTCCCACATTCACAGAGACTTTCAGGGTAGCCAAAGCAGCGGTCCCGGCAGGCAAATCAGCAGAGCCTCCCATCGGCTCACCACTCTGGCCAATGTGCTCAAAAGTGTTGTGGAGGGGCACCAGCTAGGGAGCAGCAATCCACTACTCCAGTGCATAAGACAAGCCACTGTCATAGGATTTAATGCCACTGGGGACGATCACACGGTGCTCCAGCCCCCGAGACGCAGACAAAGAAGGAGGAGTCTGACATTTTGGCCAGGCTGGGCTCCCGGCGCACACTGCCCATTTCAGAGCGTGGGCACAGAAGATAGGCGGCTGAGTAGTCCCCATTGTCCCCACGGCTGTAGGGTCTGTTCTCTGATGGTTAGCGGCCAAGGGCGGCAGCTGACGGATGTGTTATGGCGGGATTGACAGGCTCCAGGCTGGGAGCTCCAACGTTAGGTGTCCGCCATGCTCGGAGGTTAACCACGCCCCCGATTGCCATGATAGTTAATGCACAACTTAAATCCAACATTGATATTTCAAGATAAAGAACCTGCAGCATGTTATCCCACTCTTTTGACAGGGAGATAGTAAGATATTTAATTTAATCTATTCTTAATCATTTTATTCACCTCACAAGAGGCCATATTATACAATGCGGCGGATTTTCCTTCTTAGCACCAGGCTCTCCTTTCAAAAGGTGCGCTTGGTGCTATGGCTTGGGGCCATATTAGATTGAATGCACTGCCCCCAGTGCAGCCGTGAACTTGTGGTAGTTCAAATTGCGACCCCCTACAAATCGGAATATTGCGAGCTAACATGCTTGAACATATGAAGGTTTGCAAAAAAGCTGTGCATTTGGCAAAAGTCGATGCCCAAATTGTGACCACTTTTACTGAATGCCTTGTAGAACATAAGGCCCTTTGTTGCCAATTCAATGTGCTCTCCGTAAATGTCAGAGCGCTACCACACCGTGCTTTAGTAATATATTTGTGACAGTGCACTTCAAAATGCACACCAGCTACATACCACGCCCTGCTGACTGGCATGGCTCATTTGCTAGACTTGTTTGTGTGACTTCAATGATGTAACATTAATGGCAGCCCCCTCAGTCTGAAAATTGTTCCAGCACCACTGCGTTTTGAAAGCAGCATCCACGGGCCTTATACCCAGGATCACAAGCCTCGGATAGTGTGAAGGACATAAAAAGGGGCTATGACTAGGTTGGATGCTCTCACCTAATACGAGCCAAAGCCGCCAAAAATATGACATACGTCAGAAGATTTTGAAATCCACAGAATGCAAATTTACATTAAGGTTGTTTTCGCAGTTTCACACCCTGTAATTAAGATGAAGCTTAACAAGATAATTATTCCAATTAATCACTGTTATTCAGGCAAATCCATCAAAGATGTGCCCAATTTCTGAGGGTGTGTTCTATTCCTGGGAATTCAATGAATGGAAGAGAACGAGTCCCTGCATTAAACATGTTTTGATGATCACAGCTTCATAATTAGTTGGTAGGCTGGATCAGCATGTAAAAATCAAGCATTTGCTCAATGCAAATGTAAAAGAAAAAAAAAAAGATTAAATCAAACATCAGCCAAATTTGCAGAATGCTGTGAAACACACTGCATTATGCAATCCTGTAGAGGCTGTTTTGCAATGCTAAGGTAATTCACTTTGAGCAGTGTGTTATTATTATGTTGCTATGGCTCTGCTGAATTTGAACTAACCACACTTAGGTGTGGCACCAGTTGTGGCATATCCCGAAAGGTCGGACTCATGTCTGCTAGAATGGTCGAATGCAACCTAAACAGGTCAATCAAAAATATAGGGAGAGGCGGAACTGAAAATCGGCGAGTTTCTAGATGAATCTCTAAATACAGAGAAGAATTTACCCACAGAATTTCCTTCACCACAGGAATAGTCATGCGGGGGAAATTTAGGTGGTAATTTGATTCCTTATTTAAAGTTAACCCAAGATACTGGAGGATTTTCATTTCCTTCCAAACTCTAAATGAGGCAGCAGTCCAGAGAACTCACAGCCAGAACTCAATATCAGAATCCCTTTCACAACTTTAATCCATGTTTATTTCCTGATTATTGTGTTGGAGACTTGACATTTATTTATCTGAGGATTTGTGTATAGTTCCTAGGCGTTTTTTGGTAGGTTGTTCGAAGCCCGAAGATGAGAAACAAGCACTGGCAAAGCCAAAAGGTTTTACCTAGACAGAGCTATTGGCTTTGCCATATGCCTTTTAGCCGTATTGTACAGCAGTGGAGTGGCACAGAGTGACGTGGTGTAGAGTGCATTGACGTACAGTAGAGTGGTGTATAGTGGAACGGCGTAGAGCATGGTTAATGTTCGCAGTTACCAGGCTACAATAGAGAGAAGTTGAGTGGAGTGGCATAGAGTGGAGTCCCATAGGGTAGAGTGGAGTAATGCAGAGTGCAGTGGACTAGCAGAGATTAGAGTGGTGTAGAGTGCAGTGGGGTAACCTAGAGTGGCATAAACTGGATCGGCGTGGAGTGGCATAGAGTGGAATGGAGCAGAGTATAGAGGAGTGGTATGTGTAGAGTGGTGTGGAGTGGCGTGGAGTAGAGTGGCGTACAGTGAAGTGGCATAGAATAGCGTGGTGTAGAATAGATTGGCATTGTGTGGAGAGGGCTGGGATAGAGTGGTGTAGAGTGGCACTGTGTTGAGTGGAGTAGCATAGAGTAGAGTGGTGTACTGTGGAGTGGAGTGGCATAGAGTAGAGTGGCGTATTGTGGAGTGGAGTGGCATGGAGTAGAGTGGCATGGAGTGGCGTAGAGTGGAGACGCATCTAATGGAGTGGCATAGAGAAGAGTGGAGTGGTGTAGAGTAGAGTAGAGCAGACTGGAGTAGAGTGCAGTGGTGTAGAGTGCAGTGGCATAGAGTAGAGTGGTGTAGAGTAGAGTGGCGTAGGGTGCAGTATTGTAGAGTGAAGTGTGATAAAGTGGTGCAGAGTACAGTGGCATATAGTGCACTGGTGTAGAGGGCAGTTGCATAGAGTAGAGTGCAGTGGCATAGAGTTAAGTGGTGCAAAGTGGTGTAGAGTGGTGTAAAGTGCAGTGGCATAGAGTAGAGTGGTGTATTGTAGAGTGGCAGGCAGTGCAGTGGCATGGAGTGCATTGGCATAGGACAGAGTAGAGTGGTGCAGAGTAAAGTAGGGTGGCATAGAGTACTGTGGTGTAGAGCTGCCTAGAGTACAGTGGTGTAGAGTGGCATAGAGTGCAGTGACATACAGTGGAGTGGCATGGAGTAGAGTGACATAGACTGGTGCAAAGGAGAGTGCAGAGGAATAGAATGCAATGGCATAGAGTGCAGTGATAAGAGCAGAGTGGTGCAGAATACAGTGCAGTGGCTAAGAGTGGTGCAGAGTACAGTACAGTGTCCTAGAGTAGAGTCGTGAAGAGTATAGTAGAGTGGCTTAGAATGCGGTGGCGTAGAGTGGTGCAGCATAGAGTGCAGTGGCGTAAAGTAGAATAGTGCAGAGTAGAGTAGTGTAGAGTGCATTGGCGCAGAGTAGAGTGAGGTAGAGTAGAGTGCAGTGGAATAGAGTGCAATGCCGTAGAGTAGAGTGGTGGAGAGTAGAGTACAGTGGCATAAGTGCTGTGGTGTAGAGTAAAGTGGTGCAAAGTAGAGTAGAGTCCAGTAGTGCAGAGTACAGAGTAGAGTAGAGTGGCATAGAGTGCAGTGGTGTAGAGTGGTATAGAGTGCAGAGGCATACAGTCGAGCGGCATGGAGTAGAGTGGCATAGAGTGGTGCAAAGGAGAGAGCAGAGGAATAGAATGCAATGGCATAGAGTACAGTGATAAGAGCAGAGTGGTGCAGAATAGAGTGCAGTGGCTAAGAGTGGTGCAGAGTACAGTACAGTGGCATAGAGTAGAATAGTGCAGAGTAGAGTAGTGTAGAGTGCATTGGTGCAGAGTAGAGTGAGGTAGAGTAGAGTGCAATGGCATAGAGTGCAGTGCCGTAGAGTAGAGTGGTGGAGAGTAGAGTACAGTGGCATAGAGTAAAGTGGTGCAGAGTAGAGTGCAGTCCAGTAGTGTAGAGTGCAGAGTAGAGTAGAGTGGCATAGAGTGCAGTGGTGTAGAGTGGTGCAGCATAGAGTGCAGAGGCAGAGAGTAGAGTGGCGTAGAGTGCTGTGGTGCAGAGTAGAGTGAGGCAGAGTAGAGTGGAGTTGCATAGAGTGCGTGCCGTAGAGTGGTGCAGAGTAGAGTACAATGGCTTAGAGTGCAGTGGAGTAGAGTAAACTGGTGCAGAGTAGAGCAGACTCCAGTGGTGTGAAATGCAGTAGCACATCGTGCAGTGGCATGGAGTAGAGTGGTACAGAGTGCAGTTGCACAGAGGAGAGTAGCGTAGAGTGCTGTGGCATAGAGTAGAGTAAAGTAGTACAGACTAGGTTGCAGTGGCATAAAGTGCATTGGCGTAGAGTGCAGAGGAATAGAGTGTAGTGACATAGAGAAGAGTGGTGAAGAGTGCACTGGCAAAGAGTGCAGTAGCATAGAGTGCAGTAGCATAGAGTGCAGTGGTTTAGAGTGCAGTAGCATAGAGTAGAGTGGTTCAAAGCAGAGTAGAGTGGCATAAATTAAAACACCATAGAGTACAGTGGTATACAGTTGAGTGGCGTACATTGCACTGGGGTACAATTCAGTGGCATAGGATAGAGAGGTATAGAGTAGATTGGTGCAGAGTAAAGAAGAGTGGAGTAGAGTACAGAGGTATGGAGTGGCATAAAGGGCAGTGGGATAGAGTGAAGTGGCGTAGCGTAGAGTGGCACAAAGTAGAGTGCAGAGGCATAGAGTGCAGTGGCATTGAGCACAGTAACTAGAGTAGAGTGGTGCAATGTAGATTATAGTGGCTTAGAGAAGAGTAGAGAGGTGCAGAGTGCAGTGGCATAGTGTGGTGCAGAGTAGAATTCAGTATCATAGATTGCTGGAGAGTAGAGTGGCAGAGAGTGCATTGGCGTCAGGTGCATTATCATAGAGTAGAGTGGTGTAGTGGCACAGAGTGCATAGGCGTGGCGTAGAGTGCACTGGCTCAGAGTAAGGTAGTGAAGAGTAAAGTGGCATTAACTGCAGAGACAAAAAGTGCAGTGGTGTAGAGTGAAGTGGTGTAGAGTAGAGCGGCGTAGAGTGCAGTGAAAGAGTGTAGTGGCATACAGTAGACGGGAGCAGAGGCATAGAATGCAGTGGCAAGAAGTAGAGTGGTGCAGCATAGAATGCAGTAGTGTAGAGTACAGGGTACAGGAGAAGGGGGCGGGGCGGGAAGGAAAAGAAGCAACATGGAAGGGGCGGGTGGGTGAGTGGGGAATAGAAACCACTTGCATGGGGATATGGTAGATGGAATGAAAGCACAAGCATTCTTTTTGAAAGCTTGAACACAAAAAAGTCGCTCCAAAAACAGGAGCAGTGGATGGACACAAGTACTTGGTCCATGATGCAGGGGAGGGCCAACCACAAGAAGAGGACATGACGCCACCATTCTATGACAAACAACAGCGAAGCAAAGGAGAGTGACGCTGAAGCTAACAAATGGTAAGCTATAGGCGGACTGTAAGCCCACTGTAAGTAAGCAAAAGCCTTGCACAGATTCCGAATGCACTATCGAGGCAGAACCTAAAAAGTTAGGGATTGTCTGCTATTGACCATGCGGTAAATTGAATATAGGGCAATAGAGCCTGAGGTGAAGGGGCACTGACAAGTCGCCATGGAAAAGAATCCTTCACTGTGAAGGTGGAGCCACAGGCAGGGCCAGCCTGGTCTTGTAGTCCATTGGCGTGCCCCCGGTGGGCTGGAGCCACTGGAGGCCAATTTTGAAAGCCAAAGTTGTTGCTTGTGCCTCTTTTACTTTCCCCAGCTCCCTGTGTAAAGTGCAAACGGCACATGGAGCTTAACTAGAGGGAGAAGGAGGAGAGAGGAGTGGAGAGAGAGTGGGCGATCAGAAAGGGAAAGAAAGACAGGGTAGAAGAAGAGGGAGAAAATGGAGGCGTGGGAAGAGAGGAATGGAGAGGGGCTGATTAGAGCGCTTTTGCCAGGGCTGCCTTTGGTGCCCCAGTGCAGCCCTGGCCAGCAGCAGTTTGGATCGGGAGCAAGTAGATGTTTAAAGCCCCTGGGAATCTCACAAAAGATTCTTCAGCCTGCGGTCCATTTATATGCCATCCATTCACTTTTCCACAATGAAGAGAAACATGTTATAGGAAAATGTAAATTGCAGGACGATTAAAGCAAGATAATAAAGAATGCATACGAAGTTTTGCCTAGCTACAAGAGTCAGTTGGCCTCCTTCTGAGCGCTACGGCAATTCCAATTTGGAAGCAAATGGGGGTTTGCTCCTGCTCCTGTGTACGGATGAAAGGTGGTGCGTAAACGTCACATCCGGCAATAATTCACGGCACACATTTTACCAGGTAATACTTGGCAAACCTGTTTTGGGAGATACCTCGCCCTGTGTTATTGGTGGTATTGTATTTTCCCACTGCGGCATTACAACCCCAAATACGGGCCACCCAGTTTAAAGCCCATTATGTCTAGCAATTTGATAGACTGAGAATTAACTGGACAATAAACAGGTAAAACTAAGGCCACGATGTTAAAAAAAATTGTCAAATATGTCAAAACGTGCAGATCCAGTGTTGGCATTTCTACTTTCTAACATATTTCTAACACATTTAAAACTTTTGCCAGAATTTAGGAGAAAACTGCCCCTGGTGCAAGAGGTTGCTTGAGACACTAGAGTGATTTTCTTAAATTAATTATGTATGTGCAATATTACTGCCACCATTTACGAGCAAGTTTGACACGAAGGCCTCAAGCTTGAAAGATGTTTTTCATGTATGACATAGATCACTCATGGTTCTATTTTAAATGTTTGTACTCTCTCTTTTAGTTTGGTTCCCTGTAAGATAGATAATATAATTAGGGCGAATAAGCTGTCCTATTCAAACGTTTCTTTCCACTATTGCTCAGTTGAACATCAATCTGCTTCTAGCTGGCAGGATTTCTTTCAGACGTTCATTCTTTGATAGAAGTTTTCACAGAAAGATACAGTTTGTGTATTTTTTTTAATAACTGTTTATGAGTGAAATTTTTCTGCAAGAAACCTTGCCTTAATATTATGGCAGCACATTTGATTACAGGCAACAGATTAGTTACATAGATCAGTGATTAAGGTAACTGGTAATCAGCTGAACAATACAATTACAGTACGATTCATATAAATATAATATTACTGGCACTTTTATACATGATAATATACAGTTGGAAGAGGTTCATGAACAACGGATGATGGATTGTTACTGGACTGGGTCAAATGTGGTAAAATCAAGACTGGAGAGAGAGACTGGAAGATGAATTCAATGAGTAAAATCAAGCAACATTCTGTGAGGTGGCGGCCATTTCAGAAGTCTTGTTATGATTTCAAAGGAGATATATATTTCGATGGGGGCATTGGATAAGTGGCAGACGCGGCTCCTCCGCTATGCCGGAGGAGCATCGCCCCACTGCTTAAAGGTACAAAATATGAAATTAAACATAATAAAACACTTTTATTATCATTTTGTTTTTCATTGACTTGGCCGTGTTTGCTGAGTCTGCCGAGTCTGGGCGGGGCCACGTCCCAGTGTCACCAACGGGGGACGAGGAGTAGTGGACACTGAGAGTGTGCATCACCATTTCAAACCAACATGTTCACTTAGATATCTCCAAGCTGTTCCTTGGATATATCTGCAGGGCTCAGGAGCACAGACTCCCAGTCCCTGCAGGACCATTAAACTGTCCCGCTCCGCCCACTCTCCTGCTGGGAGTAATAGGATGTGAGAAGCACTGGGATTGTGTGGGGAGCTGGGAGCATGTGCTCATGGGAACTGAGGTGCCAAGAGCAGAGGAGCAGTTAGATACGGCAGGGGAGAAGAAGGTAAGTGTATATTTATGTATTTTTCCCCGCACTTCCCCACTACGCAGATTGGGCAGCAGCAGCAAATGATAAGTGGTAAAAAATTCTAATCACAGTGGTTGTGTTGTAACATAGTAGGAGGTGTTTCAATAGGAAGGGGGAGAGATGTCAAATTATGCATTTGAAGACAAAGGTGGGAGCTTTAAAGAGTGATATTTGATAGCAAGCTGCTATATAAGCAAAAGAGATGTGTGGATGTGTGTCTGGGTAGTGTGGAAAGCACTGAGTTGAAGATGGCTCTGAAAAAAGCAGTGGTATATGTCATGGTCTGAGTCGGCCAAAGGAGTGTCAATATGGTGGCACCGATGTGAAGCAAAAGCTGATGTCAGAGATGTGCCCATGCCTCGAGGGAGAGCCAGGCTCTGGACTCTGAGGATAATCCACCAATCTCCTCACAAAGATGTCCCGAGAGGTGGTATGGTTAGAGCAACCTTCTGGATCAATCCGGAATAAGGAAAGAGGGGTTTGGGGGGAATGGATTGTGAGAGAGATGCATATCACACCAACCAAGACCCATCATAGGAGAATCCTTCTGCACACTTGGAGTGGGTAGTGTTGTAATGAGCAATCTCAGAGTCAGGAAAGAAGGCCTTGTTATAACAAGTGGCACAATGACAATAAATACATATGGGTAAACACATGTGAAAGCATACACAGGAAGGGAAGGCAGTTTGAAGTCACTGGGTCCTTCTGAGGATATGGCAATAACAAGTCCCAAAAACACCAGGATACACCTGGAGGCCTAGTAGCACCCTGAGGACAGTCCAGCAAAGCAGCTGTAGCAATAGAACCAATTCAACCAAGGACCATGGAGTGCAGGAATTTAATAGAGGAGACTAGGTAAGGCAATGAGAGACCGGGGAAACACAAATGGGGAAAGGAACAAAATAGCAAATGTGAAAGGGATGCAATGTGGCAGTGAACCAAACAAGAGCAGGAGCTATACATCAATGGTTAAGTTTGCATGCACCATCTTGCTAGTTTGCAAGCATGTTATAGTAACCAGGAGGTGCTGTGCTCCCTCTACTGGCCCTTGCCTGGAACTGCCTGTTTTTGACCCTCTGTGCCTTTTTATTAGCCAGCTGGAAAGAGATGGCCCTCCACAGCTTCTAATCCTTTCCTGATTTACATAGATTCTCCTGACAACATTCAACTGTCTTGCACATGTGCCCCTCTCCTTGTATGTCCTTTTATGAAACCCTGACAGCTGATTGCTGCAGGTAATAAGAATTGTCATGGAAAAAGTGCAAGTCAGCCCTTTACCAGAAAATACAAAGCCTGCGTATTAATGCCAGCAAAAGTAAGAGAGGGAGGCCAAATTGGTCTTCTTGATAAAACACATAAGGAGGTTCCTCCTGTTACGGTTAACGAAGATGTGCTGGAATCCTCCTGTGAGAGTAAGGAATAAACATAAAAGTTTGAAAGCAACAAATGCAGTGAAACAACTTACTTTACGTGCATGAATAAAAGGCAGAAGCAAGATGTTGGCTGCTTAGCTTCTCTCTGGAGGTGCATCATGAGTTAAAGCCTGATGCTACCCCAAAGAAGACGATCTACACCACATGAGTCGAGCGAACATTGTATGTCTGAGCCAAATAGTTAATAGCTACCATCACATAACATGGTGATCAACCTGACCGAGGTATTCCATGTCTGCCAGACGCACTGACAAAATTAGTCTAGGCAGTATGGGTATTTTCATTTTTGGTCTACAAGAAGTCACCTTCCACACTGTGATTTAGCAGCACAGTAGAAGAAGGGAAATAAATCATGCCTTTGGACACATCAAGAAGATTAGTGCTAGAGACAGAGTGTCCAAAGCACTAACTAGGCCGAGACACACATATCGAACCAGTTAACAGTGGCAATGAAGTTGCAGCAGCAGTAGTACCTCATCACAAAGTGCTGATGGATTCCATGTTAGTAATGGCGTCTTCCACACTAGCAGATGGACATGATCGCGCATTGCGACAGTCAGCAGCAGTCAAGTCATACAAGAATATTGAAAAGTACAGCCAGAGACATGTCAATGACGAGAGAAATGTTACATTTTCCTGCTCCTGCAATACCTTATAAAGAAAGAGTGGTTTGTAGAGGCAAAGGTCAGTGTACCTCTGTATTCAAAGGTCACAGGGCAATCATAGTATTCCGATGTTGTCAAAAGTAGTCACAACAAGAAGAGAAACATCTGACATGTGTTTCGTCAATATGACTTTAACAAAGCGTTGTTGGAATTGTGTAAGTGGATAATTATCCCAAATTCCAATCCAATAATTCTCTAAGGTGAAGCATGCCAAATACTTAAGGCTGAAACAGTAACAAAGTTCAAGGACTTCGCCTTTGTCTCTGTTACTGAAGCTGACAAATACGCCCAGATACTTTCCCTCTTACTACTGGGGCAATTTCCCTCATTTTGCACTGCAGTCCAGGATTTCGACACACAGTTCCTTGAACTTTGTTACTGTTATCGTCTTAGGATTTAAAAAGAACTAAAGAGTTGGGGGTACAGTCTTTGGTGCGCTACCGCCTAGGCTTGGAATGCTCTTGCTTTTCTTCTTTGTGCAATTGATTTCTTGCCTCATTTTCAAAAGCTTCTCAAAACCCAGCTCTTTTCTTCATTGTAACTTATTTTAAGTTTAAACAAAGAAGTTTATTTTGGAAAATATGTAACCAAGCACAAGCAATCGAATAAAGTATCTAAAAGTAGATTAAGAATAAGTGAACTAATGTCATATATATAGAAAAAGATATATAAGAAAAAATCAACATAGTTTCATATATAAAAAATGGCTTACAATAATTGTGAAAAAGAGGGGAGGGGAAGAAAAAGGGAGACAATGTAATAATAACATGACCCAATATATAATATGAGAATAGGAGCGCTTAATGCATCATAAAGGATATCATCACTTACTGAATAACAGCTGTAAAAGAGATGTAATTATAACAGAGAAAAAAAGGAAATATGTAAATAGCTACACAAGTAAATAAATGAATTATATAACAATAAAAAACAATCATGGGGGTTTGGGGACTTCTTCCAATAATTGATGATGTTGGGTAAACGTTTGTGCAGAGGAATCTAAGAAAATAGTCACAGGGGACCATATGCGTTCTCTTTTCAGGAGCAAAGACATGGGGGAGACATAAGCACGATCCAGTCGATGGTTGTAACAAACACTATACCACCAAGATTGAAATAAAAGTTGTATGGATTGTTTCAAATTTTTTGTTATTTGTTGAAGAGCAATTGCAATTAATAAATCCACAAGATCAGTATTATAAGGGAGGGTTTGCCAGTGATCAGATAATGTACCCAGAAATATGTCAATAGGTGAAAAGGAGAAATGTGTGTGAAAAATGGCATTAATTTTGGGACCATACCTTCAACCAGAATTGATGTGTGGAGGGACAAGTAAAAAGCATGTGATATACATCAGCATGAGGAGTGTTACATGACCAGTAATTTAGGGATAGTGTGGATTTGAATTTGTGTAGGGACATTGGAGTAAACACAAGTCATATATAAAGAACAGTGTTTGTGTCATACTAGCAGATCTTGAAGTTTTACGGAGTTTTAGCCATAACTTATCCCAAAATGTAGTGGACCATGAAATGTGAAATTCACGTTCCCATTGAAGTTCTATGTTAGATTTAGCTCTGTGTTCAGGGGGTGAAATGAGGAATTTGTAAATACATGAAGCACTAGACTGGGCACTTAGAATGGGGAGAATATTACGATGAGGTATTGAGGAAGATGGTGTAGAAGATATAGAAGATAGGGAAGAGGATATATTTTGGATCAGACACTTATATTTGGTATAAAACGATTTTGGCAGTTTATAGAGTAATTGTGCATCAGAAAAAGGAAGAAAAGAATCATTTGAGTAAAGCTGGGGGATCCAGAGTAGACCCCTATCTCGCCAAACCTTCCAAAAGATAGGTTTGTTTTTAATTTTAAGAAGGCGGTTGTGCCAAATGGAAGAGTTAAGAAATTGGTCCTTACTTGAGAGGTGAGATATCAGAAAGGAATGAAATAACTTATGGGAATTGTTATGAATAGGTGAGGATATTGAGCGTGTCTTGTCAGTGAAGATAAGAGATTCGTTGAAGGAGAAGGGCGATAAGAAAGAATGCTCAAGATCTTTCCACAGCAGAGAGGGTTTGGAGACATGTTGGTTTATGGATTTAGAAAGTTGTTTAATAAGAAAAGCCTAAGCCTTGTTATAGTGTTGGAAGTTGACTCCACCCTGTAATTTAGGGTATTTAAGCATAAATAGGGATATATGTGGTTTCTTTTTATTACATAAAAAAAATGGTAAAATAGATTTCATTTTTTTTTTTAAATATGCGGGAAAGCTGAGAGGGGTAGCCGAGATCATATAAAAAATGACAGGAGCAAGCATCATTTTAATTGTATCAAGTCTGCCCCACCAAGATAAATATAGAGGATGCCATTTAGAAATACATGTAGATAATGTAGAAAGAATATGAGCCATATTTAGGGATAGAGTCTGTTTGATGGAGGTGGAAAACCAGAGACCTAAATATTTAATTTTTGGGGAATTCCAAAACAAATTAGTAGAAGCAAAGTCCTGTTTAAAGCATAAAATATTAAGAGGCAGAATTTCACATTTATCCTGATTCAATTTCTAACCATGAATTAAAGAGAAGGTATTGACCTCAGCATTGATATCTGGAACAGATTGTTCTGGTTTAGACAAATACAGAAGCATATCATCTGCATAGACACTCATTTTAATATGCAGATTACCATGTTGAAAGCCATATATGTTAGGATTTTGTTTGATTTTTGCCAGAAAGGGTTCTAATGCAAGAATAAAAAGAAGGGGGGGGGGGGGGTTAGAGGACATCTTTGACGAACACCTCTTTGCAAAGTGAAGGAATTAGAAATGGAACCATTGGTAAAGATAGAAGCTTTGGGTGAAGTATATAATAAGGACATATAAGAAATCAATTTGTGTCCAAAGCCAAACCAAGATAGTGTGTGAAAAATAAACAATCAATCCATTCGGTCAAAAGCTTTTTCCGCATCTAAGGAGATGGCTGCAAGAGAGTGGGAATATTTATTAGATTTGTGTAGAATATTAAAGAAGATACTGGTATTGTCAGCGATGTTCCGTCCCTTTGTTCTTTACAAATAATGGTTTGTAAAAGAGGTTCCAGGCGAAGAGGAAGAATTTTGGAAAATAATTTATAGTCGGAATTAACTAGTGATATTGGTCTATAATTTTTACACAAATGGGGATCTTGTCCTTATTTAGGGATAAGGCTGATGAGGGCATCTTGAAAAGTACCAGTGGAGGCATAGGAGGAAGTGAACTGCAAAAACAAGGAAAGAAGATGAGGAAGGAGGGATTTAGAAAAATGGAAATAAAACTCTACAGGGAATCCATCTGGACCAGGGGCCTTCCCTGGTTTGAGAAATTTTAACGCGTGGGAGATATCATTTATAGTAATGGTTCGTTCTAATGATGAAAAATCAATATCTGCGGGAAATTGTTTTTGTATTGATTCAAGATAATTTTGTATGTCCACAGAGTCTGGTATAAATTCAGGGGTATAAAGAGAGGTATACTATGTTTTAAATTGCACTAAAATTTCCAAATTTTGAGTTGCTAGAGAGGAAGTAGAGTGTAATACATGATCAATATTAGCACGCTCTTTTTTGATTTTGGGATATGAGGCAAGAAGTTTGCCCGCTTTGTTTTGGCCACCATAATAACGAGCACTACCTCGAAGGAGATAAGCGGAAGCATTTTCTGTGGATAACTTATTATATTTAAACTTTTCTTTAATTAGATTATCAAGATCAGCTTTAGAATTAGATGTTGTATAAAGTGATTCTAGCAATTTAATACTTTTAAGAATTTCATTAACTTTTTGGCTATGTAAGAAACAATAAAGTCTCTGGATGCAACTTAAAAAGAATCCCAAATAATGTAGAAAGATGAAACAGAAGATATGTTACGTTTAAAGAAATCCATAATGAATTCGTCAAAAGATAAAGTGAAAGTTTGGTCAGCTAATAAAGAGGAATTAAAACGCTATCTTCTACTGGTGACATTAACTGTGAGTAGTTCTAAGTCTAATATTACAGGGGCATGGTCAGAAATCAATTTAGAACCAATATCTGCTTGTAAAATAGATTGTGTTAATGCTTTAGATACAAATAAATAGTCTATACGTGAATGTGAAAGATGAGTGGGTGAGAAAAAAGTGTACTCACAGAGTTGTGGATGACAGAATCTCCAAGAGTTAACAAGAGATCTGTGGGAAATGAGAGTGGTAAAGTGTTGATGCATTGGGGAAGGAACGAAAGGAGCCTTGAAAACCCGATCAATATAAGGATCAACAATAAGTTTACAGTCCCCCTTCAAAAATAACATATGAAGTAGAAATATGTGGCCAAAAGTTACCTCAGGTTTAGTAGGAGCATATACATTAAACAAAGTTATAGGAATGTCATTGACTTTAAGGTGAACAATTAACCAACGTCCATCATCATCTGAGTCCTGAGAAAGAAGGGAAACTTTAAGTCTCTTGTAACAGAGAATCACGTTAATTAATTAAACTTTAAGCAACACACAAGACAGTTCAAATGCAAGACAAAATTCTTTATATATGAATTGCGTATAAAGAATTTTGTCTTGCATTTGAACTGTCTTGTGTGTTGCTTAAAGTTTAATTATTGTATATTGTTCGAATAACGCGTGACTAAGCCTAATGTGCAAAGCAATACTTTCACCCAACAGAACCACTGTTACCTTGTATAATATTACAGCATAACATGGATGTAGTAAAATGGTTGCAATATTTAAAGAAGCGAAAAACGAGCACTATTGTAGAAAGGAGATAAGATATGAAGTGAAAGATTTTGGAATAGAGAACAGAAAGAAGAGAAAGAGAGGGAAAAGGGAAGAGGAAGAATGAGAAAAAAAAGGAGGAAAAAAGAAAGACAGAAACTATAATAACACATACCAAAAACTCAAACATGGGTGGAGGGTGTTGAGGCTACAAAGAGGAGATGAACAGCCAGTGACAAGACTCCGGGAGAGACCATGAGGTCGCATCAGTTCAAATGGATTACACAAGAGTGGATGGATCAGGGAGACGAAACCTAGCGGAAAGAAACATAAGGAAGATTAGACAATCAAAATATATAATAGAGGTAGATTTGCAAGTCTACAATCAACAATTAGTAAGGGAAGAGAAGATGATTAAGTAGAAGAAGATCTTATAAATTCCATGGAGTCCTCTCTACAGCTATCAAGAAATTGTTGGAGTAAGGCTGGATCATCAAAGGTAGTTGTTTTATTCTTTTAAGTCACTCTAAAGAAAAATGGATGAAGTAGACCAAATCTGGCATTCAAATTGCGTAGTGCTGGACGCATGAATAAGAAACGTTTCCGCTTGTCTGTGGTGGCTTTCGCATAGTCCTGTGAGAAAAATAACTGAGATCCTTGCCAAGATATATGCCATTTGATTTTAGCTGCGTGTAGGACTTTTAACAAATCTGTGTATTCCAAAAAATAGAGAATGACACCTCTCGGATAGTTTTGGACAGATGAGTTGTGGGAAGGATGGCCAAGTCTATGCGCTCATTGTATGTTTAAAGCCGGATTTTCAGAAAATTCAAGAATCTGTGATAAAAAAGATTGGAAAAAAGAAATGGGATTGGATCCTTCCAATCCTTCAGCCAGACCATAGATTCGCAGGTTGTTGCATCTGCTTCGATTTTCAAGATTTTCCACTTGTTTTTGTAGCTGTAGGATTTCTGCTTTTATGGGAAGAATTTGTAGAGAAGAAATTTGGACAGAATCTATCTGACGTTCCATTGAGTTCATCTTATTATCAAGAGTAGACCACTTATCTTCTAGACCCTGTAGGCATATGTTTGTCTCTTCCATATAAGGTTTAAGTGCTCGGAATTGTCCAGGAGGAGATCCAAGGATGTTGGTGGTGGAGATGTAGTTGGTGAAGGAGGGTCTTTTTTAATCCTTTTAGTAGATGATAACACCAAAGAAGTATGTACTTTAGGAACATTTTTCCCATTCGGAATGCGAAATGTGAAAGAGGAGCAATGAACGCAGGTGAAGTGGCCGTTGTTTCTATGAAGTGGGAAGATGTAGCTTGGTCTAATTCCTCCATGTCAACCTGCAATACCGAGAAAGGATTTGAAGTAAGAATTGTGTTGGATTTAGAGATGGAACGGATGTTGAAGCAGCGCCTATACCTGATTTAATCCTCCCCATAGACATGAGTGTCGTAATCGTAAAAAAGTACGTACTGCAAGGTCAGATAGGCAAGTGGTCAATAAAACTGTAGCGCTTAAATAGCAAAAATGAAGGACAAATATATTGATAGGTTCCTGATATAATTAAAGTAGTAACAATGTTGTCAGAGAGTAGCATATCCTGGCCGTGTTGAAGCATAAGAAAAACATTAATGGAGTGCGGTGAATGACATCATTAGAGCATCCATGGGAGGTAACATTGGTATAGAAGTGGTAAAAATATCGATAATGATGCAAGAACAGCGTTTACATAGTTTCACATAAAGGGGTGTTCCTTAAGTGATTAGAGCTGAATTCATCCTTGCACAGTAATCTAACAATTCCAGACAAGCGTAGTTCTGTGTGAAAAAAACATCTGTTTGATGGGTTTAAAGCTGCTGGGAGTCTCAGGTGGGTGCAGAATTGCCATTGAACCAGATTGGAAAAAATCCTGTGTCACAGCATGCCTCCGTGTGAGAGAAGTGCAGCAGTGCCGATAATTATGTAAATACAAAATGGCGGCAGCAAATCCAGTCACAGAGACGCGCCGCACATTTTAACAAAAAAAGAGGAGTTATCGGGTTTACCACAACTGCTAACATATATTGCTGAAGTCCATGGATAATCACTCTGAAGGTACTTATTGTGTTGATGGTGACAGGGCGCTTTTGCCGCCCGTCACTTCAAGGATTCTCACGTCCCAGGTCGGAGCGGCATCAAGCAGCCACCATCTTCTCTGGTGCCAGACCACGCCCCCCTTCATTGTAACTTATTAACTGCCTGAATCCTATTCTAGCACCAGGACACCTGGTTTCTGAGTAATCATATGGGCAGGAAGTCTCTAATGTCCCAGGAATACCCCCTTCCTTCCACTCCAACAGAACAACATCAATTACAAGGCCTGAGTCCAGCTCTTGGGTTAGGGGTCATAAGACCCCCAGCCGTATTTATTGCACATATACCCAAACACATTTTCAGACATCAAAATTTGCACAGTAACCACATTATTTACATCTTTTTTTCTAGCAAGATCTAGCCTGAGCAGAGGCTCTTGTACTTGGGAGTCACCTAACTATAAGTTTGTTCATGTGTAACCAACAAAACGTAACCATTTCAAGTGAGATTATAATTGGTGCTGTGACCCTTTCTCTTAAGTCCCCCGTCCAAAGGATGAGTCCCTCCTTATGGGTGAACACTACCTTCCCTCTCCTGTACTGGGAGCTCTCCCACCTCAGGAGCTGCAGGGGGCCTGGCTGCTCTTAGGATACCTACCTCGGGCACCCCTAACACACGCGATCCTCGTCCTCCAAGCACTTGTGCTAGCTCGCTTCGACTGCGCCTCTGCGGCTGGTCAAAAGGTAAGGACCACATGTCAGCAACTTCCCTCAGCGCCTCTGCAACCTCCCTCCGACTTGCTGCCACCACCCCTTGGATGGTCCAGTGACGCAACGTTTTTTCCGTATAAAAGCATGCCATAAAGGGTCCAAAAGAGTACCCACCAATCACGACCTCTCCCGCCAACCTGCTGAAATACGACAAAATCATTCACAAACATTGAATGCTGGAAAAAATGTTAAACATGACATTATACAAACCACAACTTTTGACATTCTTGCTCAGTTCCTAAAAAGGGGGAAAAGTTATGCATTTGCCCTGACACACAACCACACCAGAGCACGTCCACCTGTGCCACATGCTCTGGGGATGGTATGTGGCATAAACAGAGCTTACACTGCGCCTCCCAGGAGGGCAGAGCATACTGCAAGGCTGCTAGCAGTGCTGTGGTCTGCCTGTCAACAAATGGAATTGCAGGGTGGGGTCCTCTGTTCCCTGGACGTCTGAGAAGTGAGAGGGGGTTTGAAGCGCTGTGTGTATGAAGGCAATTAGGAACAAAGAGACCTGTTTGTTCCCTGTGGCTCCTTTTGAAGGGTGGGGCTGACCCGCACAACCCCAGAAGCACCAAAAACCGAACAGTTCCATCCCTGGCCAACCCCAGGGTCGCAGCTGCATGCAACCAACCCATTGCCGGCCCGGCAAGGCTATCATATTATCAACTCTCCCGAGTTTGGAGAGCCTTGGGAAAATGGCTAGGGAGTCACCAATGTGTCTGGAGTACCCCTCCATTCCACCCCACATACTAATATCAATCACAAGGCCTGAGCCCAGCTCTTTGGGTTAGTTAGAGGTTATATTACCCCGGCTGTATTTATTGCACATATACCCAATCACTTTTTCAGGCATCAAAATTTGCATAGTAACCACACTATTTCAATCTTGTTTACAAGCAAGACCTAGCCTTAACAGAGACTCTAGTACACGGGAGACACCTAACCATAGCTAGTTTGATCCTCTGCAACCAACAAAACTTAACCTTTCTAAGTGAGATCATGACTGGTGCTGTAACCCTTCCTCCTAAAAAAAACGTCCAAATGATGGGTCCCTCCTTATGGATAAACCCACCTTCCCACTCCTGTACCGAGTGTTCTAGCTCCTCGAAAGTTCTTGTGCAGTGGTCCCAGCTGCCCTTCGGATTCCTACCATGGGCACCCCATATACCCACGTTCCTTGTCTCCCCAAGGGCCTGTGCTCGCTCGTGCCAACTGTGCCTGCACAGGTGGTTGACAGTTAAATACCGCATGTGAGCAACCTCCCCAACCTCCAGCACCACTGCAACCTCCTTTCGACTTGCTGTCAGCCCCCCTTGGAGGGTCCGGCGAGGCCTATGGTATTTTGTTATAAAACAATGATGTAAAGGGACCTAAAAGGTCCCCACCAATCATGACCTCAGCCAGCACAAGCCAGCATAGTTCCCTCTCTTCTGCCCCTCCCCCCTATACTGTGTCCATTGGCCTAGCCAGCAAGTTCTACAAAAACATTACATTGCCTTCCTTTGGCAAGTGCACTCCATCCTGCAAGAAACACCAATCACTGTTGAGGCACATGTGAGGCATACATGATAGACTTGCTGCGTTCAACAACTTACCCACCTTCCTGTTCAACCGTTTTACTGACTCACTAAGAACCCTGACTGACTTACTACCTCTCCACTTCTAGCTTGGGACAATGTTGGACCACGATATTTTGGCCTCTGGGAATTTCTTTGAAAGCCAACACATTTCAGAGACAATCAGTTCAAATAAGTCTTTGCGCCCTATCTCCGCCAAATCATTGCCTCCCAAATGCATAATGATAATTCCTGGAAGCCTCGGGTGCAACAGTCTGTCCAATGCAGCTCACCAGTGGGCCTAGCGAAGCCCTCCTTGCCATCAAGTGAGCTGATACCTGGCCTTACTTGCTCGCGCCACGTAGTCACTTGCAGAATAAAAAACCTCTGCACGCCTCATGTAAGAGTGGCCCAAAACCAGCACATCTGTACCCCCTCTTGCTCTCGCATAGACAGGAGACAATGAAGTATCTGCCACATCACATTATTGTGTCCTCCACCTGCGTTGACAGAATACCAAAAAATAATGAGAAAAATGAATAACTGAACATTACAACATGCTCAATCTCACAATGCGCTTGTAACAATCAGACTTCCACCTGCAAATCCTTTGAATTGCTTGCCCCGCCATCCCCATGCATGCCACTGGGATGACTGCACCAATCTGAAATGAATACTCCGCAGGAACTAGGCCTGCTGCACATAGGGCCCTACTGAGTACCCTAGCAAATTGGAACCTTGTGAGTGGTGTCCCATCCTTATGAATCAAATGGGGCATGTCCTTTCTGCCCTGTGAGCCATAAAGGCTTCCTGAATCCCCAGTGGACAGCACTCAATGCCTAGGGCCCTGTGGAGCAGTATGTGGTCCACCCTGAGAAGTTGGTCGGACTTAGAATGAGTAACGGTGACCACCAAGGAGCCATTTGACCATTGAATATCCACTGGCTGCAAACTACCACACCTGTACTTCTTGTTTTGTGCTACAAGCTCCCTACCCTTATTTCTCTATAGAATACCAGGGAGAAAGCTGCCCTGAATAGGCGCACCTCAGCTGGTGGGTGACCTGCACACCCCCTTCAGGCCGGCCATGATATGCGCAAGCTTGAACATATCTATTGGGGGCGCCTGGATTCCTGCCTGTATCCTTCCAGTCTCTGCCAGCCCTTCAGTGCCCTTTGCACAAGGAAGGCTTTGGTGCCATCCGAGCAACCTAGCATTTTTGTAAAGAAGGAAATTACCGCAGTATGCCACCTGGTGTAGAACACCGTTCGCCCTTCCACTCTCAAGCCTTCAAAAAATGCTATCACTGACTCAGGGGGAAAACCATTCGCCAACCTCCTTGCTTTCCTGAAACCTGTGATAGGTGTAATATGCCCCCTCATAGGCATGCTCATCCTGGGCACTAAGCTGGCAGCCACTCGGTCTAGTAGACTGCGTCAGCAAGCCGCCATACTTGATCCGGATATGGTGAAGGGAACTCCGCTGCTTGTGGGTAGTTGTACCTGAAGGACTGCATCTTAAAATGAGACAAAGCATCTGCTGCATTGTTCAAATACGCCAGGCACATGTTTGGATTTAAAACTGACATTCAGCCTCAAACATACCAGAACGATTTCTTTCAGCAGCCACAAAATCATTTTACACTTGCCCGCTTGCTGGTTAATGCAATCCACTACAGTCATGTTGTCTGTCCAAAATACCACTGAATAATTGCAGAACTGCTCTGGCCATATCATGAGGGCTGCCAAGATGGGAAAAAGCTCTAAAAAAACAATGTTTGCCACAAACCCAGACTCCACCAACTCTCCCCGCCACAGTTGGGTGCACCAAGATGCCCCCAAAATGGTGCCAAACCCAACACTACCTGCTGAATCTGTAAACAAACCTAACTCATCATTGGTCTTAGCTGGGCTTGGCCATACCTCATCCATTGAAATCCCTCAAAAATGCCTCCAAGATTCTTAAATCCTGCCGGACCTCACTTGACAACCTAGTGTGATGGTGCCTCACCTTCAGGCCAGACATGGCCTGCGTGATTGACCTGAATAATGGGCGGCCCATGGGTATGATGTGGAGAGCGAAGTACAACTGCCCCACCACCCCCTGTAACTTGTGTAATGTAACTTTCTTAGCAGACAGACATTCCTTAAAAGCCCTTGTGAATACCTTGACTTTCTTTTGGGTAAGCATAGGCACACCTCCCTCAAATCCAATTCTATCACATGAATTTAATTGTTGTAGTTGATCCACAGGTCTTACCCTATGCTAGGGATACTCCAAACATTGCATCAATTCCTGGAAAGATCCTAATGCCCTCCCACGCTCTAATGTGCCTGGGGGACCCAGAAACAAGAAGTCATTTAAGTAATGTAGTGCCCACTGGTGCCCCATACTCTGTCTGGATACCCGCTCCAGGAAAGTGCTACACCTCTCAAATTAAGCACAGGAGACCGAAATGCCCATGAGCATGCACTTGTCAAGATAAAAGGCAACCTCAAATTAGAAACCCTGTACATGAAAGTCATCAGGGTGCAATGGTAGCAGCCTGAAGGCTGATTCTAAATCTGCCTTTAACAACAATGCCCCAGGCCCCAGCTCTTGAAGCATTGTAATCGCCTGATCCAGTGAGACGTACTTGACTGAGCATATTGCCCCGTTAATTGCCTCATTGACAGATTAACCCCTAGGAGATGATATGTTGTGTATCAAGTGGTACTCCCTTGGGTCTTTCTTCTGTACCACCCTTCAGTGAAACACACAAAATTCTCCAGTGGGATGGAATCAAAAGGATTTGCAAACACTTTCCAGGTTCTTCTTCTTCTTCTTCTTCAAACTCTTATTCCTGGCAATGCTAGGATTAGTCCTTCATGCTTGTTTATTTTTAAAGTATGTTAACCCACATAGCACTCAGCCGAGATCCTGACCCCTTCCTTAAAACCCACACACTGTGTTGCTGTAAACATCCAACTATGCCACTATTGCCTGCCAGTTAACCAGGAAGTGGACCTTGACCAATAGTGGATGTTCATTCCTGCCTTTATAGATGTCTATCCTTTGTTTTTTTAAATAATTTGGACTCAGGGTGTGAGGGTAGGCCGCAGAAGGAACAACAGTGTTTAAACTTGCACTAGGCCCAGCCTCCAACCTCTGTGGCTTCATAAAGTGCAGCCAGGTGTTCCCATCTATCTGGTCTTAAGCCAGCATGGATCTAGTGGACCTTAATTCTCCTAAAACTCTTCGTCATAGTCCCTCCACACATTCCCTTCAATCTCATCATGCATACATACTGTTCTATCTGATAGCATGCTAATTGGGTCCCCAGGGCTGGGAACCGCTCAGCCATAATTGCCTGGAAAATCGTGAAGCCCTTTACCCAAATCAGCAGTGTCTCCTCAACTCTTTTTTTATAAAGCCAAGGCCCACACTCCATAAAATGGGAACACTCCTTGCATCGTTTGCTCTCAACAATCTCAGAGACAACATGTTCCCCCTCACTACTTGGCTCCTGTTCCCTACCCATGGGGCTGCTGCTGGCCTAGGGGGACAGAGCATACTCTGAGGGTGCTAGCGATGATGTGGCCTCGCTGCCAACAAATGGAAGTGCGTGGTGGGGTCATCTGTGCTACGTGCTTAGGAGAGAGAGGGGGTCCAAAAGTGCTGTGCGCACAGTGGCGAGCGGGAAAAAAGAAAAGGGCAGAACTGACCCGTGAGACCCTAGGAAGCACTTTGATGCTTCCGGGGCAGCGCCAAAAAGCAGCCAATCTCATCCCTGACTGACCCCAGGACCGCGGTCACACACTGCAAACCCATTCCGGGCCCGGCTCCCCCCTCATGTTATTGGCTCTCGAGAGTTGGGGGTAGCCTTTGGAAGATGCTCTACAAACGAGTAATTAAACCATCAACCCAAGGTAGCATTTCTAGTGGGTACCACATGGTACTGATGAGCATGGCATCAAGATACAGATTTTAGCATCTGGGGAGGAAGGTAAAGGGCGCAGTACCAAGTTAGGGAATGGATACAGACAGGGGCAGTCCTTAGGTTAGGTGTAGCCTTCCAAATATTTTTTCCATGACCCAACAAACCTTGTAACTTTACATTCAGGGGCCATATATATCCTCACACTAGCACCGGGTGTCTGTTTCATTTCTTCCCAAATTGTCCCCATTCAATCACGCCTTCTCCTCTCTTTGCCATTTCACTGGCTATCTTAACTGCAGTCTACTAGGGTTAGCACATTCAATGACGTTCTCAGTCATCCTCTAGCGTTAATTCACAAAACCATGTTTACCTTATGCTAGGCCTTGATCACTGTCTCTTGTACTTATAAAATCTTTTGACTTTTTCAAACAACTGTCCTACTTGCATAAACATATGCAAACCCTACATGTCCCTATCAAAAAACATTGCTTAAAATATGCATGTTTCTTTTAGGGATATTTGATGTATTGTGAACATTTTAAACTTTCATTTTAATGTAAATCATTTCACAAACTTGCCTGTCCTTCTACAAAACTTCCCCTGGAATACCTAGGGGATTAGTACATCGTCCAACATGTTCAGGAAGACTCGCACTGCAATAGTTATAGAGTAACATTCATGTGCTGACAGCTATAAAAAATGCATTTGCAAATGTATGTGAGCACTCCATGTGTACACACCTTGCAGGACCCACTAAGGGGCATTTAATGCCCCTTAGCATCTTGCACCACGCAACATGGTGCAAGAGAGAAGCAAATTAAAATGAGATTTATGAAGCCACGCAAGGCCACCTTGCGTGGCCCTGAATGGCTTCATAAATCTTGAGTAATGCAACACAGCACAAATCGCTGCGTTGCATTTCTCTGCACCAGGGAGGCATTTACATGGGTGTTGCATGGGTGTTCCCACGCAACATCCATGGATTTTGATGCATTCCCAGATTTAACAGAAGTGGTACAGCTGGGAATGCACCAAAGAACCACGCCTCCCCAGGTGAGGCGTAACGAGGAGAAATATATTTATTTCACTTAGTTTTTTCCTCTTTCTGTAGCGCACATAGAAAGAGGAAAAAGCCCCAGAAGATTGATTTTGAGCAGGAAGGTGCCCCTTTCTGCACAAAACAGTCCACCTTACAGCACAGGCACCCTTGCACCATGGTGCAAGGGTGCCTGCGTTGGCACTAGGCAGTCAACAGGATGCCCTTGCAGGCGAAAAGGCAGGAATGCGCCTTATTGACTTAAATACCACACATTCTTGCCCTTTCCTTGTTACACAGGTGCTGCTCAGCAAGGTGACCTGCTGGGATGCACTGCGTGGCTTGGCCATAAATATAAATATGGTGGAGAGGTGTGGCTCACTGGTTAGAGGCGGCAGACCCGTAAGCAGAGAATCAGCCAGGGACCAGGGTTCAATTCCCGATGCGGCAGGGTCGTGGACCAGGGTCAAAACGGACTCGATAATTCTCGCCTCGGTACCTACTCTAACCAGGAACACACTCGGCAACTCTGGGCATTAAGCTTGCCTCATCTCTACAACGGCCCCCCACAGACGCCGGGGATGCCTGGTTTCACCTTGGAGATACCCAGAAAGGGACCATCTCACAGGGATAGCCAGGACGGGTTCCCCAGCGGTCTACAGCGCCGGGACGCCCCGTTGCTGGGGCAGCTGTGCGCTTTACAAGTCTACAACATATGGCCCTAAATTGTAAAGTTGGCAAAAACCTATAGGTGCAAAATGTAATCATAAGTAAGTAGCTTTCTGCTGCATAAGTGACAAACATTTACACCTGTATTTTTTCCAATGTGACAGGTGACTATATTAGCTAAGTGTAAGTTACACATTTTGTGAGCATAAATCTGTTTTGCACCAGGTATAATCCTTTGTAAATCATGTCCCTTGTTCATGCAGGCATAGTAGACTAGTATGATAACTGATGCCACAAGAAATACAAATGACAAGCAATTCCCCCTACAAACTCTTAAAAAAGAATCATACACCAGAATCATGAAAGAAGCAGAGACTGCTGGGATGTAAATCCTCAAAGGAAAGCAAACACTATTTTACTTTAGAAACAGCAAGTAACACCTAAGGGAGCTATCATGATCAATTGGCGGTGTCACTTTAAATGTGACTTTGTCAGCCAAACGGCTGCATGTAACCACGCACGTGGTGGCCTTCCCCCGTCGCCATGTTGAGAGAGAACTGTAAACACGAACCCTGAGATAATTCAAGTTCCCAGTTGTCACTGGGGTTTAGTGGGAGGAAAAGTATTTCGTTAAACTTGCTGGTTTAGTTGACATTAAGTTAGGAACGGTTCGTTGTTACATATCATTTTAAAGTAATATACAAGTACAATTAGGCACGGCTTCACAAAACACAATGGAAACCTATTAAATTACCTCATGAAATCTGAACCTCTAGCTGTTAAGACTGCATTCCACAAAACTTACCAATTTATGCTTTTTACTGCTCCTGCACGAAACAGAATGAGTAATGCCAGATTAAATATCAACAAAATCTGTATTTTTTGTTTTTCATTTCTCTGACACAAATACCATAAGATCTGTTCGCTAATGACAAACGATGAAAGCAAGAATCTACATGCATATGTGGCTTGAAAACCAACAATAACCTTTCCAACTAGACAACCCAGCAAGACACCTCTGACTGATGGTACACTCTGGCGCGTGGACTGGGCTGGACTGGAAACCAGTGGCGTAACAAAACTTGAGTGGGTTCCCCTGAAAAATACATGGAGGTACCCCTTTCCGGACCAAGTCAGGAGTTCTCAGGCCAGGGGCCCACCGCCCATGGACATCCAGGTCAAAGATTTTACCTTCTCACTTTAGTTCTTACAGTCCCAATACACCACAGGAGTACACTTGTAAACCCACCAAGACCTCAGTGGAGGTAGGTCGGAGGACACCAGAGAGTCCAGTCCAGGTCTAGTTGCCACTGGTCAGCTGGGCAGTTGCATAAAGGCCTCTTGTAGCTTGTTATGCACTTGTAGCTATAACAGTAGGTCAGCCTTATGACCCCTGGAGTGTAATACTTTGTTCTGGGTACAAGAGGGAGAGCTAGTCCAGTGTTCTAGGCACGTCTTGGGTCTCTGACAGCAGTATCAGTTCTCTTCTGATCTTCCATGGGTCCAGCAGTGTTCTGAAGTGGGTGTCTGGAGCCAGCAAATGCCTTGCTCATGCAGGACATGAACTAGTGGGTTGTAATGGTCCATGGAGTAAAGGTTCCCAAGGCAACCCTTTCCTACTTTGGGCATTTTCATGACAGTCAAAGTCTTCAATCTTCACTAAACCTGGGCCCTGAGGGCTGGAGGTGAATGTAGGAAGCATGCTATGGTAATCCTGGTGTTCTCCCACATCTTACACAAAAACTGAGTTTTAGTTTCAGTTTTAGGCAGTTCCTGTACACCCCTAACTCATTTGGGTAAGTTAACATGACAATTAGGAGTATGCCAGTTTTACCACAAGCACTTTACCACTGATTAGCAGGGGTAAAGTGCACAGAATTCTCTAGCCAGAATGCATAGGGTTCAGCAAAAAGGCAAAAAAATAATCAATGTGACTCTGCAAAAAGGGAAAATTCCTACAAAAATAAACAACTGAGTAGTAATCTGCCTGCATGTAAATTCAATTCCCATCCAGGCGCAAAGCTCAGAGCCTGGGATATTCCTGAGGCATTACTTTGTGGCATTCAACTCCCCTCCTCTGACACTTGGGCCAGAGTTAAACTGGGAAATAACTCAGCTATCTCGGACAAGGTAAAAATGGAGAAAAGCATTAAGAAAGGAACTGGCTTATGTGCGAATTGGCACTGTTGTTGGAGTTAGTAACTATCAACACACCTAAACTGGCGAATCACCCTATCACCTCCTTGCTCTAAGCTGATGATGTAGTCCTCCCAAGTCAAACGGTGATGGGGCTTCAAAAGCTGATTATTATTATTAACATTCATTAGGCGCAAAACGAATCATACCCAAGGGGATCTCTCGGCGATTGGCGCACTACATCAGCATAGCAGCTCAAATGGAATGACGGTAAACTTCGAAAACAATATTGTGATGTTTGGCAGCAAAAGAAAAAGAAAAAACTTGGCATCTGGCCAACAGCCATCTGATTACAGGAAAAAAAGAAATATCTGGGATGCTGGTTGGACGATAAAGGCGGCCACTTGACTTCATTGAACTCAAGAAAACCAAAGTCCGCTTCACTACACTTTGCCTTTCAAAGCATCTTCAAACAGACTACCTTTGAATCTCTGTTGAAGATAGTGAAGCCCAACTTCCTCCCCACATTTGTGGTATGGCACGGAAGCTTTCCCGGTTAAACTGGGCATTTGTCTGAACAATGCCCAGAGTGCTGTTTTCGGAACACTGTTTAAGCTCTCTCATCACATGTCTACAGCCCAGATCAAGCTGGAATTCATGCTGAGCAGTCAACTTCTAGTACAGAAAGCTAGCCTCCTCAAATATATGTACTCAGCATGTGCCGCAAAAAGAGGCTCACTGAAGAACCTCATTTGGCTGTAAGTGTTACCAGCGAATAACTCGGCGCCTCAAAATCTTTGGGAGATTGCTCTCTCTGAAGCTCAAAGGTGCAGCAGTTCAAATCATAGCAGTTCATAAGGAGTGTTTTCAATTGGATCGTCAGACCCTCAGTGCCAGAAAATCTGTGCAACTTGTTATTAGGATCTACCTTAAACAAGGAGTGCAAAAATACATTTCTGATACATTCTCCTTATTTTACTATGTTCTGCCTTACTTGCATGGGCAGCTTCTCCTCATTAGACCTTCTACCTCCATGGGTGAGCCGGCCCCTCAGTAATAACTGCCTTGTCTGCGGCTTGGTCCAGGAAACTCTACGTCCCTGCTCTGCATCTGTCTTGTGCTAACTGTCGACTGCAGAAGGTTTCTTTGCCATTTGCTGATTAAACAAGGGATATCAATAATGCAGGCAGTGGTTGACTTCCTCCTGAATGATGCTTACCCTCAAGTAATTGCAGGCTTGATAAAATTTCTGGACAAAGCAGACAAACTGTTAAGAAACTTAGGGGGATATTCTCAAGGAAGTGGTGGTGAGAGGAGTTAGCCTCCTTTGCTTAACGCCTCTCACTGCCACTTCGGAAACGCAAGGCTGCACCCTATTCTCAAGAATGTGGTGCAGCCTGGCGTTTCCCCCTGCAATGGCGCTAAGTTTCACGACTTAGCGCCAACGCAGACATCCGTGCACCAGAGTGCAAGGGTGTCTGTGTGCAGGGGAGGGTTGTTTATGTACAGGAAGGTGCCCCTTCCTGCACATAAACAATCTCAAACTACCATTTTGTAACTTTCATGTGTGCTGCTTCGTACAGCACACTTTGAAAGTTACAAAATTGCATTTTTGAAAAGGTTTGTTCATGTACAGGAAGGGACACCTTCCTGTACATGAACAAACCATGGCATTTTGCGCAGCACACATGGAAAAGGCAAAAACGAGGAGAAATAAGGCATTTCTCCTCATTGCACCACCTTAAGACCAGGATTTTTCCGGTCTTAGGTTCAGCGCTGCCACCTTTTATCGACGCCCTTGATAATAAGTGGCAGCGTCGATCACAATGGGTGTTGCGATGGAACGCCCACTGCAACACCCACTGCACGCCCCTTTCACGCTAAATTTAGCGTGAAAGGGGCCTTATTCTCAAGACAGAATTAAGCCACGTGTCTTAAAGCCACATTAAGTGGGTTAACGCTGCCTTGAGAATAAGGCGCTGACCCTATCGCCACTGGAACATCAGAAAAAGCGGCGTTCCCGTGGCGATGGGGGCTTGAGAATATGCCCCTTAGTCACACACCCAGTCTCCTCAGGGTCATAGTGCTATGAGCCTGGAGTGCACTTGTAGCATGAACTCTGTCCTATTGTGCTAAGAGTGTGTAAGCCTCAAATCTGTTTGCCAATGAAAAAACAGTATGGGCAGGCTGCTAGGCGAACTCTGTAAATTTAATGCAGTTATAAGCTGCTTCCTTCCTTGCTGATCCAGCAGTGAACTTCTCCTATCTTACCCATCTAGTTTACCACTGCCTGGTACGTGATGTAAGCAATAGAATGTTCATTGTACTGCTATTGTGAATATCCAGCACTTTTTAGCACATGGCACTTTTGCGTCTTTTCATTTTAAGTACAAAGCCCTGGCCATTGATCAACTTTGCTCTCTAAATTGCATTAATAGTAATAAAACAGTATTATGTCTGGTTTTAGCAACCTTTCACCTACGATACATATTTTGAATTGTTACCCATTTTTGTTTATTCTTCCCGAATATTGTTTCCCCATCTCTCTTGGATTCTACTGTTTATATCTGGATGACACAGTCCATTTTCTGCCCCGCTGCCCAGAATTATCGGGTCCGTAATAGCACACGGCACTTTAAGAATAGGCACTTTAGTCGCCTGGCCCTGATCAATGTTTTTATTTAAATGCATTAACAGGGCAGGAGCGCAGTTTAGCTTATGTCTAGATGTTTAACTAATAGCATAAATAAATACATAAATAAAATAAATAATAGCAGCCACACAGAAATCGGCCCCAGGACTTTGGGCACTGCTTTTGTAATTTGTATTGTGCACCACATGTATGACTTAGTCTGTCTGCTCTTAGCAATCCATCGCAATTTTACTGCAAAATGTTTAGCTATTTTGTTAGCCACCCATTTACAACACTATGTTATGCACCACCTATGAACTGATTGCGTCATTTACGAAGTTGTCTTTTTTTTCCTACTGTCTTGTTCTTATTTTCACATTATGTTTTATGTTGCCGTCACTTTGATGGACTTGACTGTCTAAATAAAGTATTTTAAACTTGAAAACTTGAGACAGACGCAATAATGAAGATGTAAGGCATCAGAAAGGCTTGCCTGGTACCCATGATGACAAAACATGTCACACTTTGACCTTGAGGGAGCCAGCTTATGCATCCACTTTAAGGAAAGAAGAACTCACCAGTACCCAGCCCAATGTGTCATGTAGGGCAATTATTGATGATAGAAGGGGGGGCAGACACACCCATTTAAAAAAAAAAAATCCAGAGTGTCGGCCGATCTACCTTGTCAAAGGCTGTCAAAAAATCTATAAATGCCACATATACATTTGACCCTTGCTTAAAGTGTACTTCTCCTCAATCAGTTTTAGCATAAAGATATTATCTAATGTGTAATGTTTTTAAAAAAATCTTGTTTGTTCAATAGGGACAACTTTATCCTCTACTACCTAGTCAGTGAGATGATCTAAAATGCTACGTGCAAATATTTTCCCTACCACATCTAGTAGGGCTATTTGATGGTAGTTCACCTGGTGGTGTATAGACCATTTTTTTTAAAGTGGTATTAAAATGCTACCAGACCAGGAGGAGGGATTCTTCCCCTGCTGGTAGCAAAAGTCAAACAGAGGAGAAAGATATGTAGCCCACAGCATAGGCTCTTTTTTTATTATAGTCATAGGGATTTTGTCTGGACCCATTGCTCCGGACGCTCTCATTCTCTTAATGAGACCTACAATCTCTTTCTTTGAAGGAGTGTATTTGGGTTCTGGTAAACTGGGTGATATGATTACAGAAGAGAATGACCAAGCTGAATTAAGGTTGGCTCAATATAGATCTACAAGATAAACTTTTCAATCTTCCTATTTTAGAGCAATGGCGAGGGACTTTACCTTTGTACCAGTGCAATCTGTGATAATTTCCCAATATCTTTTAGTGGCATTCCTTGAGGCTGCCTCTTTTAGCTGGACCCAGTTGTAATCTTCTTTTTCTTGTCTTAGGAGATGTTTTTTTCTTGATATTTACCTATTCAGTAAATGAATATATCTACTTCGATCAAGAGAGAAATTCTGAAATTGAGCCCTAACTAATCTATTTATTTCCCTATTTAGAAGTATTACTGAGTTAGATTGCGGTCTCTGGCGTGATTTAGAAGCATTACTGAATTAGATTGAGGTCTCTGCTGTGATTGTAGACAAGTTGTTTTACATGTGGAGACCAGTGTATCCCTTCAACAATCATGTGAAAACAATGGGTCTGACAGAGAAGGCTGCTTAGCTCCTAATATTGTTTGCTGCTGATCTCTAGTTAAGATTGTCAATGTCTCTTTTCATTTTGACAAAGCTTTGGTATTCCAATATATTCTACCATTTGATTTTTTTAAACTGCAGGTTACCTTTAAAATTCTTACAGGTGTACTTCTGTTAAGGTCACGTCGATTTTACAGCTGATCAACCTATGATGGCTAAGAGAGTTTTCTTGGACTTCCATATACAACAACCTATTAAGAATATCAGCTGAAATAATTAAGTAATCGATAATAGACCCACCAGTGGAGGATTTATGTGTACCTTTAGCTGGAATGTAATTTCCCAATCTCCCATTAGCAATTATTAACTCTGTATTTCTCAGGCCTTTTAATAACATTAGGCCCCTTTTTCGACCCAACAGTTATTTGGAAATATTGCATGGAGGATTTTTAAAGCTTCCTCTTTCGAGCCATTTGCAAACAACCCTATGCTGTGAGTGGAGACTTTGGCATTTAAATCACCCACCAATACTAGATGGGAGCACTCCTCTGTTAGCATAATGGTGGAGATCAAACAAGTATTCAGTAGTTGAGAGTGGAAGGGGCCTGGGGATGTAAGCATTTACAATAAAAGCGCATTTATACTTTCTTGGTCCCTTTTAAAAACTATCTTGACTGCCTGAATTAGATTAGAGGTATGGGTAAAACCTTCATACACCCAACTGGAGTTAGATCTTAGCAATATGGCTATGCCTCCTTTCGCGTGTCCTCTATTTACTGGAAATGCAGGGCAGCTTAACACATTATATTCCTCTATAGACCAATTCCTTACGATCCAAGATTGTTGAATACATATTATAATGGCTTTCTGGCCTTTCAAAAATAGCAATTTCTTTTTATCAGAATATAAGCCGGCTGCATTCCAAGAGATTGGATTGAGACCCATACTAGGAATAATTCTTCAACCTCACTCCAGTAGATCTATTGGTATTGAGAGCCCCTGCCACCCAGCTCAATTTCCTGTCGACTTCATCTAAAGTCTGTAACTGTTTAATTTCTCTCTCTGTAAACAGTGAGACTTTCACACCATCTTTTCCAAAGGAGACCTGCATTTTGGTATCTCCCTCCAAAAAAGGGATTTCTGCTGGAAAGAGGTCAATATGGCAGATAACCTGGTCATTAAGACCATTAGAATTACAAGAAAATGTTATAGGTCTTTCTTTCAAGGAACAAGAACATTGCAGTTTATCACTGTTCAAGAGTATTAGGTTAGAATCACCCAATAATGGATGGTCACTCTAGCCCCTCCGTGGCTACCATGATCTAAAACTTGAACCATATCGAGGTCACTACTCTGTACCATTTGTAGGCTGGGTATGTCTAAAAAATAGGCAAATAAGAAGGACCTATTCAGATATAACTCTTGATCAAAAATAGAAAAATATTATAGGGTCAGGGGCACTAGTATCGGATGGCTGGCCAAAATAGCCCCACTGGGCCCTTTCCCATTTGGATTATACGTAACATAATCCCCTAGTGAGGAAGAAAAGAATGCAGCATTAGGGTTCAAATTATGATTCAAAGATGTCAAAGATTGGGTGTTCGTTGGTGACGAGCTTCAGCTTGAGATTTTCCTTATTTCCCCTTTGCTTCTATCAGGTGGAGTACTGAGTCGAATTTAAATCGAAGCACAAACTTTTTGTTCCTTTTTGGTTTATTTTGCAAAGCTTTTTTTTGTCTATCTTCTGCATGTGGATATTTATATAATTGATCTTCTTGTCCTCTGCTACAGATGATTGCACTGTTGTATCTTTACTTTTAAGAAAGATTGGGAAGACATTCTTTACCTTACTCACTTTTGTCACATTAGAGCAAGAGGATAACGATGGCAATGGTGCAGGGACCTTAGGGCCCAAAAGATTCTGTTGAGAAAAAAGCTTGTCTTTTTCACATTGATTTACGCTGTCCTTCCTCTTTTTTCCCTACTAAACGGTGCACCAGCCTGGGTACTAGAGTCCCTGCATCTGTTATTTAAAGCAGCTTTTTCTTGAGAGGATTTGAGTGAATTTAGGCTACTGCTATGATGTTGAGTCAAGCATTCTACTTTGAGAAGGACAGGCATATTAGAGGCAGTAGGAGAGGGTGGAGAGGTTTTTCCATTCAAGTGTCTTTGATCCAAAATAACAAATTTAGTCCACGATAAAAGAGAATACAAAATGTGATCAGAGTTGGACACGGATTTTTCCATCAAGGCCAATATAGAGGACAGGACTCTTTCCAAATAATACAAAGATTAAAAGAGCATAGCCTTATTTCCTGGTTGGCTACTTGGTAAGTGTGGACTCAGGGTCAAATCTGGATTGAATGACGCCCTTGAATTTGCTGAATCTTGATAGAGGGACCAGTAGGTGTATCCCTTATGTTTTTCCCTAAGTTTGGTAAAGATGAAATATCAGTAAGTACTTAAATTGTCTAGAGGTCTTTCATGGCCAGGCCCATGTTGATAACAGAAGGCCTTCCTCCCTGGTTTCCATACTCGTTTCAGTGTATAACCAAATCTCACTATTTCCAGGTACTTTAGAGACTTGGTTTGACCCATGAAGCATTTCTATTTTTGCCTCACCCTTATCAGGCAGCACTTCGGACTTGATCTTCATAACCGGTTTATTGAATCCTGCCTCTCTTTTAGAAAAGAAGGTGGACATAACATTAAATCCTTTTAAGGTATTTATCTGAATTAACTCATTCCTTAGTGGCTAGGCATCAGTTTTTTTGCAAGCTCTTATAAAAACGAATTTCCCAGAGCGCAACTTCTTGGCAGTCATGTCACAACCCTCAGCTACGCTATCACTGGCTTTAATCCTAGCCAGGAGCCATTTAGTCAGCTTTCTTCCTGGGTAGAAATTTTAAAAGGCCTGATTCCACCAGCTATAAGTGTTACCAGCAGCTTAGGGGAAACACTATATTATGGGCAAAGGTCTAGCAACATTGGCTAAAAACTCCAATGCTGTGTGATTTCTGTTTCAAAAGAATTATAAGAACAAGGGAGTCAGAGTGTGATCACTTTTAAATAAATAGCAAACCACAAATTAGATAAACAAATAAATAAAAAGCGACTCTATAAATATCATCCAGGGATGGAACAAATATTATGTTAGACAACAAACACATAAACGGAATGGAACATAAATAAATATATGACAGTCAATGAAGATTGTCTAAACAACAAGAAGCAAAATAACAGAGTGACCAAAGAGACACAAATCCAAGCCAAGGGCAATATACAGCAGACACCATAACACACTTTACTGCCAGACTGGGTTTCGTAGAGGTGGAATGTTTTGCTATGACCAGAACAAAAGGTAGAAGACTGCACATCTGAGCAAACACCTATATCCTGCTAAATTCAAGAATCAAAATAAAAGACAAATACTTGCAAAGCAAACACTGATGGGAAGAGTCATTAGATGAAGGATCCACCTAAACAAACAGATGCAGGTAGACTGGTAAATAAAGCAAGATAATTGAGAAAGGTAGCAATATGCCAATCAAAAGGTCTAAACCGAGCAATATCATATCAGTCACTCATCCTACAAAGTTGGTAAACTGAGTACCATTGAGATGAATGCCTGTGGTGCCTACTTCTTGCAGCACTTGACAGCACCTTTGAAATAATCAACATTGGTGCTAACTGCTTACAGTGCTTACCACACCTGTTCAAGACAATAAGGTTGTATACATCCCTCTCTATACATATTGATTAATATGGGAGCGCACTTAGTCATTTTAGCATCCTCCCCAGCCTGGGTACCTGCGAAGGACTACGTCAGACACCGAGTTTAGTAATACATGTCTTTATTCTTTTATGTGTAACAGCAAACTCAACATTCTAAAGAAGTCTTCAGTGCATTCCACGCTAACACTTGCATCACAGTTCTACGGAGTCCATCTGGAGTCGAAAGGGTTCCATCATTTCTATTTTGCATACTACATCTCTCCCTCTGTTGAATATAAAACAAAAATGTTCAATATTCACTAAATAATTAGATAGATAGGCATATACATTCAAATCTCTTCAATCAATCTTCTTGGCGCTTCAATTATTCAACCTGATCTTGTTCTTGGAAACTGTGAGGTATTGTCACCAATGTCCAGGATCTGCGTCAGTGGTGTAAAAGTAACAGCAGTCTCTAATGTTTCAGACCCAGTCTATCTTTTAACTATTAGATCTGATGAACAATTAGTCAGATGCCTGAAATGAGAAGAGTCTCAAGTAATAGACTTCGCAGGGCGCTAAACATTCACCACGTGTCCCTTAGTAGAAACCACTTGGAAAGGTATGGCATCAAAAGAAGTATCAGATTTTCTTTACTGCATTTGTCGAACAAGCACTGGATCTTCTCTATTAAAGACAATGTTCTTTGCATGTCACTTTTGTCAGCATACACTTTCATCTATTGTTTGTTAACCAAGTCCTTCTCATGAGTTGTCATCTCATTATCGCTCTTTCTCTGATTGGTCCATGGAGGTAACTTTGTATTCATTGCGATCCTGAATATCAAAGTCACAGGACTTTCACCTGTGGTCGAGTGGGGGTGTTGAATGATAAGCTCTCACAGTAGAATTCAATACAGTTTTCAAATTGAGCTTTTAAAAAGTGGCATGCTGCACTGCTTTCTTTAGCGTACTAATAAAAGTATTTTGGCTTGTAGCCATAGAGGTGTGCTTTTTTGATGCATTATTTTCAAATGCTCTAAGGAAAATCTGAACTCTCGACTATTGAAAGGCAGACCATTGTCAGACTTCACTATGGCTGGAGCACCCCTTATCGCAAAGATGCCATCTAGTCTTTCAATGACTCGTTGTTCGGTTGTAGATGAAAGAACTCCAATTATTGGAAATCAAGAGTCTTAATTTATAATCATCAATAGATGAAGTCCATTGTCAGGTGGACCGGAAAAGTCATGGGTTAATCTCTCCCATGCATGCTTTGGGAGTTCTTACATGTTCAAGGGGTGGTGAATAGGTTTTGTAGAAAGTCAGTTGCGTAAATAACTTAGCTTTAATTCCTTTTCAGCCCCGTCATCAAGGTAAAGAAACCAAACTCGGTCTCAGAGACCTTGTTTTGTGGCAAAAATTCCACAATGTCCGACCTGGGCTACCACAATTATTTTTTTGTCTCAGACTGTCCGGAATCAGGATTTTCTACCATCATAATATAACTTGTTCCTGAGTTATGGACAGTTCATCCTTAACATGTTTGTACTTTAGATTTTCTCCATTATGGGTGAGCAGTCAAGTGTGTGTTGGTTCCATGACTGATGTGTAATTAACTCCTTCAGCTTTAACATTTCACTATCATGGCTCACTGCAGTGATAATCTGGGCCAACAAAATGGTACCCGGTGTGTTTGATTTTACAATGACGTTGATATAGGCCTCAGCCGTCTTAAATGGAGTTCTGTGACCTTGTATAGGCACTCTGGAAAAGTAGTTGGCAGGATTCCTATCTTTTCCTGGCCAATGTGCAATGGTATAGTCATACTCTTGTTATCGTAGTCCACGCAAGGAGGCGTTTTGGTCTTTTTATTTCCAAATATAGTCAGTAAGGCTTGATGATCAGTTACTATCGTAAAAGGTTTTCCCTACAGGAATACATGGAAATGTTCACAAGCCCATACCACAGCTAAACTTTCTTTCTCAGGGTGTGAGTAAGCATGTTCTGTTTGGGACAAACTTCTATTTGCTTATACCACAATATGCCTTCAAGCATTTGGGTGTCCACTGTGCTGAGCTGTGCACGGATAGCACCTAACCCGACTGGGATAGCATCAACAACAATCTCTGTTTGAAGCTTCGGATTGAAATGTGCCATTTCAGTAGCATTCTCAAGGGCTTGTTTGATTTTCTTTAAACTTTTCTCACATTCATGTGACCAATTTAATTAAACATTCTTTCTCGTCAAGTCTCTCAATGGAGCACTTATAGTGGTAAAGTCTTTTTTTATTTTTTTTTATTTGCAATTTGAACACATCAATACAAAAAGAATCAGCATAAAAAACATATCAACCCAGCACAGAATACAGTACATAAGATTAGGGAGAGACTTATAAAGAGACTTATAAAAGCAGGTTTAAAATCTTATGACCCTAGCTCGGCTGACTACTGACAGTCTCCCTCCAGGTTAATATCGGGGCCCACAATCTATTTCCAAAATCCCGCATTTTTTTTTTACTTTTCCGCTCATACAGGCATCTCTTGATGTTATGAATGCTCAACAGTCTAGAGAGCCACATTTGAAAAGAAGGGGGCGATGTATCTTTCCAACCCGAGGCAATTAAAATCCGAAGCACCGCCACAGACATAAAAACCAACGATTCCTCAGCCTGTGCCAATTTCTGCTTATGATCACATCCCAATAACACCAGGGTTGGGGATAGATCGATCTTATGACCTAGCAGCCCCTCCCAGAACTTTCCGACTTCCCTCTGTAATGAGGACAATGAGCTGCAATTAAAGAACATATGCAACATATCAGCTTGCCCGACATTACATCTAGGGCATCTATCATCTACCCTGACCCCCCAAGCAAATAGTTTGGCGGGAGAATGATATAAATTAAATACGGTTTTGTAATGCTGGGCCCTCAAGTTTGTAGATCTGAATACTTTTCTGTTCAGAGTAAGGGCCAAATCAAGATCTACATCAGGGTCTCCCAATTTCAAAGCCAAAGCAGCCTCAGTTTTTTCCATATCATCTTGCAATTCTGCGATTAACTGCTTATAAACCCATTTTATCTTCCTACGTCCCACAATTAACAATTCGAATATGGGGACCTCCCCCATTGATGGGGGTTTTGGTCTCAATGCCTTTAATGACCGTATGACTTGACCATACAAAACCAGTGATTAACCGAGATACCAAACCTTTGTTGGAGGTCATCAAAACCAAGTGGTTCAGGGCCCCCCCATATATCCCCGAAGGTCCTAATGCCAAGATCCCTCCATACCTGCAAATTCCTATCAGCCCCCACATAAGGGAGTAGACTAGAGTTACACAGGTGGAGATAACGATTTACCTTTGGGATTTTGCAAAACTTAGAAATAGACCTCCAGACCCCAGACCCCTTCCAAGATCTTCAGGCGGGGCCTCTTATAATATCTGCGGTCGGCTTCAAGCAACAGCAACCCTATGGCCTCTTCCCCAATTAACAGCTCGAAAATAGAGGGTATGTCCTGAACTGCCAAATTAATAACACCAGGAGTAATCTTATGTTGAAACAGGATGGACATTTGTGTCAAAAGACAGGACCAATGATATAACCTCAAATTTGGTAGGTCCAACCCTCCCCTCTCCCTAGGAAGCAACATATGGTTTGTAGACCGCCTGATCCTGCCATACTGCCAAATAAATCTTATAAAAATAGAATCCAAGCTTTTAATTAGTTTATCCTCCAAAAATAGGGGTATGGCTCTAAACAAATAAAGAACTCTAGGAAATATTGACATTTGTAAAACATTTACCCTCCCAATCAGAGACAGATGAAACACATCTATCCTCTTCAGCTCCTTTTCGATGGATTTCAGAAGTGGGGGATAATTCTCGGCTATTATTTCCTCTACTGAGGCATTAATCTTAATCCTTAGATATGTTGCTGAATCCACATATCTCGTGTCGCTTTTGACTAAATTCCCGGTACAGATAATTTGGGTTTTGGATTCGTTTAGAAGATAACCCGACCGCTTGCCAAACTCCTCTGCTATTTCGATCAGGGCCATAAGCGCCTGCTGGGGATTGGTTGTAATAATTGCCAGATCATTGGCATAGGCCAAGATTTTACTAATATGGCCATTACATACCACTGGGCTAATCCTGGGGGACCCTATTTTTTTCTGGATAAGAGGGTCAATGTACAATGCGAAGAGGATAGGGGAGCAAGGGCAGCCTTGGCGGGTGCGTCTCTTAATGGCTATCTTCTCAGAGCTCTCTCCCATAACCACCACCCTCGCAACCGGATCTACATACATTGCTTTGAGAGCTCTGATAACTTTCTCCCCGAATCCTCTCCCAAGCAGCACACCCCATAGGAAATCCCATACGACCCTATCAAAGGCCTTTTCTGCGTCAAGCAGGATCATGGCCATCTCCCCTCCCCCTGCTACCTGGGCATCGAACAACGCTATTGCTCTTCTAATATGGTCCGTAGTGCTGCGGCCCGGAATAAACCCATGCTGCCAGGGGGAGACAAGGCCACCAATGATCCTGCCCAACCTCTTCGCCCAAATCTTTGAGTATAATTTAGTGTCCGCGTTGATTAGCGAGATTGGGTGATAGGAGCCTAATTTCTCACGGGGTTTCCCTTTCTTATGGAAGACTACAATGTTGGTTTCTCGCCAAGAGGCTGGAACCACTCCTGTAGATATTATTCCATTAAATAGATCCGCTAATAATGGTATAATCACTGGTTCTAAACATTTGTAGACCTCCAGAGGGATCCCATCCGGTCCAGCGGCCTTACCGGAAGCTAGCTCACGCAGAGCCTCAATTATCTCCCCCCCACTAATATCCTTATCCAGTTCATCCTTCTCCAAAATATTCAGACCGGGACCATTATCCACCACCTCGACCCCCTGATTGTCATCCCGCATTTCCTCATCAAACAGGCATTGGTAAAAGTTTTTAAAAGCCTGTATTATCTCATTTGTCTGCGTAAATTCCTCCCCATTTTCTTCAATCAAGGAAATAATATTCCTAGCTTTCCCCTGCCTTATTTGCAAAGCTAAAACTCTGCCAGCCTTCTCTCCCGTTTCATAATGCTTGGCCTTGGATGTTTGGTACTTTGGATGTGAAGCAAGATGGCGGCCTCGTAACGGAGGCCGATGCAGTCGGGCAGTGAGGGCAACGAGTTAAGCCCCTAGGAGGTTTTTTTTTGCAGACACGGTCCGACCCGATTTTGGCAAATATTGTTCAGGATCTACAGTTACGAGACCCCGCTATGCCGACGGCACTTACCGGGTGCCGGCTTTCTAGACAGGCTCTTCGTCTAGCGCTGGCCGCGTTCGCGGCTCTCTCGTCTGTCCACGGATTCCGTGAGCCCCGCGAGAAGGGGCGGAGCCAGGTTCAGAGGCAGCGGAGAGTGGCGCTGTGCAGCTTACGGCCAGGAAAGCTCGAAAGTGGCAGTCTTGGCGGTCTCAGCAGTCTCTGCAGGTGATCTTTGGTTTCGAGAACGCAGAGGGAGACCATTGCCCCCAAAGTGGCTGCTGGCTCCAAATCCACGCTTTACGGGAAAAAATCTCAGAAGGAGGAGATCGAGGCTGAGGGGGGTGAGATCCTGCGAGGACCCCAGATACCAGCAGGACAAACGAAAAGAAAGCAGCAGGGGGCAGGCAGGACCCGGCTCGCGGCAGCTTCAATCACGGATATCTTCCCTAAAGTAGGTAAGGAGAAGGAGAAGGGCCCTAAGGCTGTCGAGGTCGGTGCAAATTTACTGGCAGATACTCTTCCTGGTAACTCTTCTTTGACTTTTGAAGATCGTAATGACTCTGCCATCTCCACTGGTATATCTTCAGCTAACATCTCAAATCCGCCATCTGCCCCTCCAGATATGGAAGCTTTCCCAGGTGAGCCCTCCTTCCCCCTGCGGAGGTCACCACAACATCTTTAGATAGGGGGAAAGAATGCCGTGGTGCAAACAACGAGCCACAGAAAGCTGATCCGTTGCCTATTGGTATGACTACCGATAAGGAGAAAGTGCCGAGCGAATATTATTTCTCTGTCTCTGATGGGGCGGAATGGTCCGAGGAAGAAGAATGTAGCTCCTATTTAGGCTCAGAATCGGACTCTGAGGATGGTCTTCCGTTAACGTTGGTGCGGCCTCCGGTGGTCAAGGGCCAGTCTTTGAAAATTGGCCATTCTACCCGCGAACTGAGCTGGGATCACTCTCCTGACTTAGCCCTGCAGGGTGGACCTGCGGTGGGTAGTACTCATCGTTCACTCTTGGAGACTATACATCAGGAGATACTCGCCCATAGAGATGAAACTCGCCAGGATAATCGTAAGGCACAGGCCGCCATGAGGAAGATGCAGGGAGTAGTAAGGAAGCTCTCGAAAGTCTGTACTAATACGGCGGACAGAGTAACCAATCTGGAAGTGAGGGTGGTATCCACGGAGGCCGAGGTCGCCGCCGCTACTTGTAATGTCAACGCCCAAAGTTCCCAGGTTGTGGACCTACAGTGGAAAATGGAGGAGATGGAGAACAGGCTCCGCAGGAACAACCTGAGGGTCTTGGGGATTCCGGAGGGGTTGGAAGGGTCGGACATAAGGGCATTTATCATCAAGCTCTTTGAGCAAGCTTTCCCAGAGCTTTCAAGCTGGAATTGGTCTATAGAAATACACCGAGTCCACAGCACCCCCTTTAAGGCTCGGTCTAATGTTAAAGAAGGTGACAAACCCAGAGCAGTATTGATATTTTTTGGTAATTTTATATTGAGACAGACCATTGCAGAAAAGGCTAGACCGGATGCTAGGAGGAGCGGCGATGGGTTTTCCTTCTTTGTTCGTCCTGATTACTGCCACACGACTGTGGAGAGAAGATGGTGATTGAGGGAAAGGATTAAACCCTTTCAGGAGAAGAGGATCCAAGCCTATCTCATAAATCCGGCTCAGTTAAAAGTGATTAATGAAGGGAGGACTTTCTTTTTCTCGTCTGAAATTAAAGCGAAGGAGTATCTGGTCTCCCTGGGCAAGAAGGTCGATTAGTTACTGGACTGGAACTGGGTGGAAAATAATTATACATGTACTGGGGGTGGATGGGATCCGAGTCATTTTGTCTGGAGTATATAGTTAAAATTAAGCTAAGGGGCTATAAAGGGTATCAGCTATTGTGTTTTCTCAGTGTTTGTGCTCACATGCCCACTGCAGCTCCATCATATGCACAGATTAGGTCTGAGCACTTCACCAAGGAAGGGGTCGGGGGAGGCACAGCATAAGGGGGGGGCGTTCATTGGAAGGGAGGGTGATCGGGGTGGGGGGAAGGGAGGTAGGGGTTCGGGAGTTAAAAGGGGAAAAAATAAGGGGGAAAATTGCAGTTTGTTTCATCTTGTTTATTTTCTTAGTCAGATAATGGCTTTGGTGATACAGAAGCAGTTAAAGGAGCTGGTTTATTGTTATGTTCAAATAGTGCGTCAAGATGGCTTGCATTAGGGTTTGCTCAATTAATATAGGTGGGTTAAACGACTGGAGGAAACGTTTAAGGCTGGCCCACTTTGTTAAGAATAATAGAATCGATATTCTCTGTCTTCAGGAGAATCACCTCCCCTGGTCTAAAAGGAGCCTTATGTCTCTTAGTGGTTTTGAGTTGGCTGCTTGTTCTACCCAATCTTCAACAAACAGGGGAGTTGCGATTTTATAAAAAAAGAAATTGGGAGGGGTCAGGCGGACTAAGTCAGAAAGTTATGGTAGATGGGTTTTAGTGGAACTAGAAAGGGGCCTGACACTTTGTGTAGTGTATGGGTCAAAGGAAGATGATCCAGAGCTCTTTGACTTCCTAGAATTAGAGCTAGCTACCTGGCCAACCCCCATAATTATGTGTAGAGATTTGAATATCTCCTCTGACTGGAGTGGCTCTGTCGTGTATCAGGGTCGAAAACCAAGAGTTTTCAGGGCAATAAAAGCCCTTATCAATTCACACGGGTTGAAGGATGTATGGGGTACGCAAGAACCGTTAAAACCCGGTTATACTTATTTTTCAAATCCCTATCAGAAGTTCACTAAGTTGGACTATTTTTTTATTTCTTCTAATGAAATAAATAGAGTAGGAATAACGAAACTCCCCAAAAAAATTTCTGACCACAATCCCCTGATATTGTCTTATGAAATATCGGGACATGACAGGGTCGGGACCAGGTGGACTTTTGAGAGACGTTTATTGTCGGATATAAGATTCACCGGGCATATGTTGAAATGGGTAGATGAGTTTTTTGCTGCCAATAGGTATAGCTCTTCCAGGAATGGTGTTTGGGAGTCATAGAGATATAATTTCCGGAGGGGATAGTAGCAAGAGCCAGAGCGAATTGCTGAAAATTAGAGAAGAACTTCAGAAGATGATTCCTCAGAAGGCTTCGGGAGAGTACCAAATATAGTGGTAAAGTCTTGTATGCATCTGGAACAGTAACTGGCCATGCCAAGAAATGAACGCACTATGGAAACGTCTTGCAGGAGTCAGCATTTGACAACGCTTGTACTTTATCATGATCTGGTGTCATACCTCCATCAGAAAAGATGTGGCCAAAGAATTTTAGCTTTGTCTTATAGAACTCACAGTTGTCTGCATTCAACCTTTTTCAGCAAGTACATTTCATACATGCATTAGAGCTTTATCGTGTTCTTGATGTTTAGCTCCGAAAACCAATATGTCATCACTGCAACTGAACGCATTCATGACAGGCTGAATGATATGTTGAATGGATGACACATTAAAACATTGGACCTGATTTAGATCTCAGCAGATGAGATACTCCGTCACAACGGTAATGGATATCACGTCTGCCGAAATATAAATCCCATTGGTTAAAATGGGATTTACATTTCAGTGGAAGGGACATGAGTCTCCGTTGTGGCGGAGTATCCCCTCCACCGAGATCTATATCAGTCCCTTAGTCTTCTGTATCGAAACAGACCAACATGTGTAGAAAAGGTTGTAATATACCTGCAATCTTCTTCAAGTTCTAGCTGATGATAACCTTTGTATCAAGACGAGAGAAGACCTTTCCAACATTTTATCGCGTTATCATGTAAGCAATATGAAGACCGGTATGTTTATTCTCGTTCAATTGCCTTGTTAGCTTGATGTATGTCTACGCATGTGTGTACAGCTCCTTCCCTGTCCTTTTTGACACTACTACTATGGGAGAAACACATGGAGTTGGACCGGTGGAACACTCAATAATATCATGCTCAAGTAACAATTCAAGTTCTTTCTAGACAGCTTCTTGCAAATGAAAATAAATTTGTCTATGTCTTTGAGCAACAGGACAGATGTCCTCAATAATATGCAACTTCACTTTCATAATCTTAAGCTTTCCCAAACCATTAAATAACAAAGGGAACTGAATTACTATTTCATGGTGAGCACTGAAGTTGTAAATCACAGAAATCACTCCCAGCGACTGAAACTGAATATACAGGCACTGAATGCTGTGCTCGGAAGTACATGTATGAGTGCTTGTACCTTAGTTTTCTTGTGTTTCATTGTCGCTAGAAATAAACCTTTACTTTTTAAGGGCGTCAATGCAGTCCATGTGTTCATGGTTTTCGATGGCGTAACTTGTGGTAATGGAGATAATTTATTGCATCGATGCACCACTGTCGATAGTGAAAGGTATTGAGCCACCAATTACTTTCAGAGTCATTTTATGACATTTTTTAATGACTTTGGTGCTTTGGCATGTCGATTTTTATTTGACTGACATTTTTCTTCACAAGGGGCCAACCTAACATGCACACACTTTTAGGCAAACATCGACACTGCACAATCATTTCCTTCACTTTCACTTGACATTAATACAGAGAACCTATTTGTGAATAATTTAGACAACAATCAATGTCATTCAAACTGATGTCCACACTTGGACATGTGGGTGCACATCAAACGTTGCTTATGGAACATTACGGCAGCCATTTTGCTTTCAAGCCGCAACACATTTTTCTTGGCTTTGTAAACTGTGACAAAATTGTTCTCCTTCCCACAGCCTTGACAAATCTGTCCCATCTTAAACACAACTTTTTTTATGGGCAGACATCACCTTGTTTCCTTTAGGCTTTGGCTTCAGCTTATTTTCTTACACTCATGACTCCATGTCCGCAGCTTTTCTATTGGCAAACTCTTCAGCACTGGCAGCCATTAACACTCACTCCAGAATCGGAGTTTTTCTCAGCATTCGTCGTCTGAATGAATCCGACAAGCACCCATCAATAACTCTCAGACGCATAGCTTCTTTATCATTAAATTAATTTAACTTACAATGTCTGATGAGTGTGTCAAGTCTCTCCACAAATGTATCAATGGTTTCATCAGCTTTCTGTCATTCCTGGCTGAAGATGTATCTTTTGTATTCAAAATTTGGCATTGGATTAAACATGAGGTTCAACACTTCTTTAATCTGACGAAATGTGACTTCTTTAACGGTTTGTGGCATTCTCTTTATGAAATGTTTTACGCCATCACCAGCAAGATTTTTGAGATACTTGATAATCTTTCTGTTATCAGTCTCTTCAAATGCCTCAATGAAATCATCAAATGTCTCTATCCAAGCACGCCATCTTTTGCCAATATTTTGCCTTTTGGCAGTACCGAATGGTGGTGGTGGTTTCAAAAAAGTGGCAGCATTGTAGCCATTTCTGGCAGTGGCTGACATTGAGGGCGGAGCTCTCTCCAGGTCCCTTGCCTGCTCATCTTCAACCTGTTCATGTGAACCATCTTTAAGGCCTTGTGTTGTGCTGGCCTCAGGATCATCCTTTATGAGTTTTGGAAAAACTGCCTTATTGCCTCCATTGTCTCAGACTTCCACAGTTCTGCAGAATTATTCAATCGCTTCGGATTGTCACCAGCTTGATAAGCACCACTCCTGTGCTTTTCCTGGGCTCTAGCGTCTGGTGCTAAAGTAATACCGGCTCATTACTCAGGCTTTGGTGAGTAAAAAACTCTTATTTTTTGGCATCTCTTCTTGGAACTCTTTGTCTTCACCAATTTCTAATTGTAACATTATCTTGTGATTATCAATAGCTTCTCTTTGAAAATGTAGTTGTATATGCCTAGAGCATTCATGCTCCCGATTACATATAACTGTATATTGCGTAGCAGTGCGGTGTCTTTAAGTCTGAAGTGACCAGCTAGTTCTCGGTCATCGATACAAAGATTTCTTTGCAATGCTTTTGTAATTTTTTACTTCTTCGACTGCAACACACGTGGCATGCGGAAGCAGTTGGCTTGGACCATGGCAAACTCTCTGGGAGAGCACTATCCATCTTACTCTTTGTCATTAGTACCGCCCTCCCCAGCCTGGGTAGCCACAAAGGACCACACCATACATGGAGCTTAGTAATACACATCTTTATTCTTCTGCGAGTAACCGCAAACTGAACATTGTAAACCAGCCTTCAGTGCATTACAGTTCTACAAAGTCCATCTTTAACCAAAAGGGTTCCATTAGTTCACAAGACACTACAGTCACTATGCATCCAATCACAAGAGGAGAAGATGGAGAGGCTAGAGTACAATTAAAACAATACAGTCACAGAAAAGATGCAAAGAGTGGCAAGCACCCTTACAAGGCAGCCCAGCCATCATTTGTGCAAATCAACACACCCGCTTCACAAGAGTGTCCATAAACAGTGAACTAATGCAATAAAAACATCAAATGTGAATGAACCCTGACCTTGGCTAGATAGAATTGCCTACAGGCCCACAGCTGGGACAGTGGGCATCCCTTCCTTTCTGAAGATCTGGGTGGGCAGTGAAGCAAATAGCAAGACGTTCTAGAGTAGGAAAGAGCAGGGATATATAGGTCCTCAATATAGGTGCGGACAAGTAATAAGTAATAGAGTACAATATGGAAAACTGGGAAAGTATAATATAAGCATAAGAGAAGTAACTCTGTGATCCGTTTCACCTCTATATCGATACAACAATTGTGTGGACCCCATGAAAATTAAATCAAAAGCAAGTATGCTCGGAGGTTGTGCAATTTGGAAAAATTACTTGTATACTCATCTTCAATAAATGTATTGGAATTGTAATGGACATGTGACCAAATAAAAAGTCAACTTTATTAACAGAGACACAATGTTGAGTCCTGTGATGTCATCATGAGTCAAAAGGTCTGCAATGTGACTTTAGCTATCGATATGATTTCCATGTAATGTGACCAACATGAACTACCCTAAACTATGTGACTTGATTGACAACCATTTTGAGTGGTTAGTTGTGTTTTTCGTTTTACCTTCCCCTTTATCCTTTATTACAAGCTGTTCCTTGATTGTTACATAACTACCTAAAAATATATGTATGTTAAAAAATACTTGTTACGTGGTTTCCCCTGTCTTTTTGCTTCTGACCTCTGGTTTTTGATGTGTACTGAACTTTGTTTTTGCTGGTCTTAGGACTCTGGGCACTTTACCCCTGCTGATCACTGCTATAGTGCAAGTGCTCTATGTCTAAAGTACAATGGTTATTGGTTTCTCCATGAATGGCATATTTGATTTATTAGTAAGTCACTAGTACAGTGCACCATGTGTGCCCAGGGCTTGTAAATCAAATCTTCTAGTGGGCCTGCAGCACTGATTGTAGCTCTTCAAACATGTCCCAGGCCTGCCACTGCAGAGCCTGTGTGTGCAGTTTTAAACTGCCATGTCGACCTGGCAAAATGATACAAACGGTTCTGTCGGGTAAACAATATTACTTCTAGCAAAAAACCTTCATTGGTTTGTTTGTACGAAGATTAATCAGGACTAACACACATACAGACCATAAATAGTATTCAAAACAGCTTTATGAATTGCATCATTCATGAATAACTACTTACAATGGCTGTCAAAAAATAATCGTGAAACATACTTGTGACAAAGTGACATATAGTGCTCAGTGCTGTGGTGAAAGGTGCGTAATATATACAGTGTGACTTATGGAGGTATTGATAATTTACAAAGGCCAGAAAAGCAAATATTTGAAACAGTCTGCAGACGGATTGAATAAGTCTTTATGCAGAGTCTTTTCAACTGATCCTTGAAAGAATGTCGACGTTTCAACCCAAGGTAGCGTTACTAGCTAGTCAATATGGGTCTTCATCAGGACAGGGAGTGACAGCCAAAAAGGAGCCCAACGTAGCTCCTGGGGCGGGGTAGACAGATGAGCAAGCAGGAGCAACTGTCTCCTGTAAGGCGTAGCTAGGAGTCCGGTAATGGGATATATTCTCTCTCCAAATTTGTTCAAAAGGAGGAAATTCATGGAGTTGGGTAACCTCTATGTCGTATTGTCAAAGTGATCCCCCTGAAGTTCCGCACAAGGGAATGAATCTCCTCCAAGGCGGCAAGGGGGCATGGGCAGCAAAAGTCTAATGTCCTCAGAACGAGCGAATCACACTGAGGTCCTTAAATATCGGCCCGGCAGGGAGCAACTACTTCATGTCTGAGCGAGCGCAGGCAAGCAAATCAGATTCTTCAAGAGACAGGACGCTTGCCTGCGCTCGCTCAGACATGAAGTAGTTGCTCCCTGCCAGGCCGATATTTAAGGACCTCAGTGTGATTCGCTCGTTCTGAGGACATTAGACTTTTGCTGCCCATGCCCCCTTGCCGCCTTGGAAGAGATTCATTCCCTTGTGCAGAACTTCAGGGGGATCACTTTGACAATACGACATAGAGGTTACCCAACTCCATGAATTTCCTCCTTTTGAAGAAATTTGGAGAGAGAATATATCCTATTACCGGACTCCTAGCTACGCCTTACAGGAGACAGTTGCTCCTGCTTGCTCATCTGTCTACCCCGCCCCAGGAGCTACGTTGGGCTCCTTTTTGGCTGTCACTCCCTGTCCTGATGAAGACCCGTATTGACTAGCTAGTAACGCTACCTTGGGTTGAAACGTCGACATTCTTTCAAGGATCAGTTGAAAAGACTCTGCATAAAGACTTATTCAATCCGTCTGCAGACTGTTTCAAATATTTGCTTTTCTGGCCTTTGTAAATTATCAATACCTCCATAAGTCACACTGTATATATTACGCACCTTTCACCACAGCACTGAGCACTATATGTCACTTTGTCACAAGTATGTTTCACGATTATTTTTGACAGCCATTGTAAGTAGTTATTCATGAATGATGCAATTCATAAAGCTGTTTTGAATACTATTTATGGTCTGTATGTGTGTTAGTCCTGATTAATCTTCGTACAAACAAACCAATGAAGGTTTTTTGCTAGAAGTAATATTGTTTACCCGACAGAACCGTTTGTATCATTTTGATAAACTGCCCAGGTTCTGAGGGATACTGGGTTACCCCATTGTGATAATAACATGTCGACCTGGCAAGCGCACCCACTTGCCAGGTCCAAAAGTCCCCTTTTATTACATGTAATGCACCCCTAAGGTTGGCCATAGGCAGCCCCAAGGGCAGGGTGCAGTTTATTTAAAAGGTAGGACATGTATGTTATGTTTCACATGTACTCGTAGTGAAAAATTGACAGCAAGGTCTATCTTTTCCATAGGTTAGCATTGGAGTTGCCTTGCAACACTTTACAAGTGTAACTTCCAATTGGTAACAGATAGACAATTGGAGCTTGGTGTCTCTGGACTCACAATTTAAAAACACAACTTGTTGTGAAGTTGGTTTTTAAATTGCAGGTCTGAAAATGCCACTTTTATAAAGCTGTCATTTTCTTATCTAACCATTCTGTGCCTCTGCCTGTCCATAGAAAACACTTCTGGGTTGGATGACAGGTTGGCTTTGTGAATTTCATCTACACAGTCAGAAACAAAGAGAGCTGAGGTGTGCCCTGCATATCCTAATGTCCCATCATCAGGCTGATGGGTCTTTGTGAGTTAGAGTGGTGGGAGAAGTTGACACTGACATCTGAATGGTGCTATGCCTGTAACCATACAAAGCTGTCTCTACATCCCTGTACTGTGTCTGGAGCCAGGGCCAGGAAGGGCTGGGTCTCGTTCACTACAAAGACCTTCCTTTGAAGTCTCCCTAGTTTAAAGGTCAAATTGGGTATAAGTACTGGACCTCTGACACCATATACTCAGAACATTTCTGGATTGAGGACGTTCTGCCATGAAGAAGAGCTGTGCTGCTGACAGGAGGGACTGCCATTCTACTGCTTGCTTTGTTGTAATGGCCTGCTGCTGCTGCTTCTGTCCTGGAAGTGAGAGGACTGGCCTTTGCGCTCTACATCCTGCTTTCAAAGTTTTCCAAGGGCTTGAGTTGAGCTTGCCTCCTTTTGGAAGTCTCAGGGCCATCAAAGACTTCCCCTGCAGCACCTGGGCTTTTCTGCTGAGAGCCCTACTCCAATTCCTGGGCCTTTGGTATTGAGTATGCTGTGCTAAACAAGAAGAAACCAGTACATCAACTTCAAGTGTGAGTTCGAAGCTGGCGCCGCTCTTCGACACTGTGCTGGTGTGTGCACTGGAACTGTGGTCCCCACTCAAAGCAACGACCGCGACTTGCAATGCAGGCCATGATGCTGCCCAAGCAACTCTTAATATCAGCCACATCATTAATCTTGAGCACCACATTACTTGAGTCCATGACACCTGACTCCGGCTCCGCCACAACACATGTGGCCCCGTAGTGTGTATTGGACAACGCTTCATCGACGCCGCATGGCTTGACTCTGGACGCTTCATCGACACCGCACCACCAGCACAACCAACGCATCACCACAAATACCACATTTCCTCCCCTGTGCCTTGCAACATTCCAGGCGTCAACAGCTCAACGACTTTGCACCACCTCCAGGAACCAATGCCTCACTTGCTTCAATGACACCTCACCTGCATTGTGCAACACACCGTCCTGAGCACTGACGTGCCAATGACCTGCACCGGTAATGAGGAGCCGGAGCTGCCCCGGCCTCAGTGATGCCTCACGTTCCCGGCACCTCGCAACATCTTTGTTTTGTCATCATTTCGAAGGTACTGTAACCTGGACCTGCACAACTCCGTTGCTGGCCTGCGTTCCATCACAGTTGGCCCCGAACTTTGAGATTCAGCTTCGTCAAGCACGCTTTTATAGCCCCAGATGTTATGTTATGTTATGTTATCTGGGGTTTTGTTAAGCGCTCAGCTACTCAGGCAGAGTGTCCCGGCGCTATCAGACCCATAACCGTAGAGCTCCAGCAGGGGAGAAGAGACTTATTGGCCAAACAGCCATGTTTTGAGCTTCTTTCTGAAGGCCATCAAGCTCTCACTCTTTCTTAAGGACTGTGGGAGGGCATTCCAGGCCCGGGGCGCAAGATATTTAAAAGACCGCCCCCCAATCCGGGCACGCCTAATTACCGGGACCGTGATGAGAGACAGTGACGCAGAACGCAGGGCTCTGGCAGGCAGATGAAAACCGATCCTCTTCCTCAAATAGAGGGGACCAGTGCCATAAAGGGCCTTAAATGCCATAGTGAGCACCTTGAATTCAATGCGCCTCTGAATTGGCAGCCAGTGAAGAGACTGCAACAGTCCCGTAGCATGGGAACGGTGGCTGAGGCCAAAGATTGCCCGAGCGGCCGAGTTCTGCACTACCTGTAGGCGTGAGAGAAGGAGCTTCGGAAGACCCAGATAAAGGACATTGGCATAGTCCAACCTAGATCCTATCATGGCCTGCACCGTAATGTTCCTATGGGCAATGGATAGGAAAGGAAGAAATTTTCTAAGCATTTTTAGAATCCCAAAGCATTGACCAACCAGGCTCATAATCTGTGGTTTAAAAGTAAGACAGTTGTCCATCTTAACACCGAGATTTTTAGCCACCGAGGCAACAGCGGAAGGGGGAAACATATCCGCCGGCCACCAGGACATCCAACAGGGATCAGAAGGACAACCGAAAAAAAGAACCTCGGATTTATCCGAGTTGCATTTAAGCTGGTTGCATTGGAACCAGGTAAAAACCTGCACCCACACAGCTTTTAATACGATCTCCGTGGAAGTCCATATCTTTTCCACATGTGAAAAGAAGCTGGGTGTCATCAGCATATGAGACAATCTGGGCGCCGAACGACTCAACCAGCGCCGCCAAAGGGGACATATAGATATTAAAGAGAGTTGGGCTTAATATTGACCCTTGAGGAACTCCCACTTCCAGAGGCGGCACTGCCGCTGAGTACGGAGGGGCTCAGACTGTCTGTTGGCGGTTGGCCAGAAAGGACTTGAACCATTTGAACACCGTTCCTCCAACACCAATCTCCGCAAATCTCGCCAATAGGCGATCGTGTGGAACGGTGTCAAACGCCGCCGAGAGGTCAAGCAGCACCAGCAGTGCCTTCCCCCCGGAGTCCTGAACTTCCTTAATGGCCTCAGCCACCTCCAACAAAGCCGTTTCCGTGCTCATATGCGCACGGAAACCGGATTGGGTATAGTGCAAGACACTGTGGGACTCAACAAAATGTGAGAGAACGGACTGAACATGCTTTTCTGCCACTTTAGCCAGGGCAGGGAGCAAAGAGATAGGTCGGTAATTAGCATGAATGGCATGGTCCAGGGAAGGCTTCTTCAGAAGAGGAATGACCATCGCCTGTTTCCAGGCAGGCGGCACTATCCCTGTTTCCAATGAGCAGTTTAAAATTGGGTTGACCATAGGGTTAATAGCATGAGCCACTTTAGCTAGAAATTTAGCGGGACAGGGGTCCAGGGGAGAGCCGGATCTCAATTTAGAGAGAAATTCCAGTGAGACTTGAGGCTCAATAGGTGGAAAACTCACCAAACTGGGCATTCCCGGGTCAGACACAACGGACTGGGTTTCAGAACAGGACACTCCCCCCAGCGCAAAAGATGGAAAAGTTGCCTGAATGCTTTTGATTTTATTGGCAAAAAAGCTGGCTAATTGCAGAACCCAAGGTTCCGAAAAAGAGCACTTAGGAGTGAAGGAGGCTGGTGATGTGAATTCTTTCACAATCAAGAAGATTTCTTTGCTGGTGTTGGTGGCCTCCTCAATCCTTTGAGCAAAGTAGACTTTTTTGGCCAGATAAATTTCCTTATGATAGGCCTTGGTGCAACACCTCCCTCAAAGGATCCAGATAGTTTGCTCGCCATGCTCTTTCGGCTTTCTTACAGAGCCTTCTGCAGGTATTAAGCACAGGCGTGAATCAAGGGGCAGACGCTCGCGAGGATTTCTTATAAGACCGCCTAGACGGGGCCAAATCCTCCAAACACTGCATGAGCCATGCTTGAAAGCGGGCTAGGTCCACTTCTAAGTCACCCGTAAGGGAGCAGGGGTGAGTTAACCAATACTGATCAATCATTTCCGGTGTTACTCGATGGAAAGCACGCGACATCCGGGGTTGACACCCGTCACCTCTAATAGTCACAGTGATTTAAGACTGGATATTAAAAGTCACCAGTAGGTGGTCGGACCATAACACAGGAAGGGGGGGCGCAACTGTAACAGAAGAGGTAGAGAAAATCTGATCCAATGTATGCCCTTTGTTGTGAGTGGGCGACACTACGTAAGGTGATAGGCCCAGAGGAGTGGTAATATCTAAAATTTTAATAGTATCTGCAGCATCCGCATTATCAAAGTGAACGTTGAAATCGTCCAGAAGAATGAAGTGCTTAAATTGGACACTCATTACCGAGATCACTGCGTCCAACTCCTCGTTAAATGATCCAATAGGACCTGGGGGTCTGTAAACCAACAAACCCGCGCAAGATTGAGCGGGTGAAAGTGTGAGACAAAAACCCAACGCTTCAACCCCAAGAATGTCTTCAGTGGGTATGATGGAACACTCAAAGCATCTGTCTATCACCAGTGCCACTCCCCCTCCTTTGCCTTTGCGCCGGTCTTTCCTTAGCATAAAGTAATTAGAGGGCAGGGCATTTGCTACATCTGGGCCTGATGCTTCGCCAAGCCAAGTTTCCGTCAGGAAAAGGCAGGCGGGATTAAAGTCAGAGAGAAACTTAAACAGATCCTGAGCATGTTTGCTCGCAGGCGAGTGTTCAAAAGGGCGCAGCTGAAAAAACGTTCAGCTGAACTCCGCACCGTTGTTGAGATTACATGATGGCCAGGCTTTGCGAGGTCTGTCTCCGCCCTCCCATCCTTCAATGACCACCCACAGCCAGTGCAAGAATATTTACCCCGAAAGGAGAGGTCATGGATACTGCAGCCTCTATTTATACGCGGTCTTAAAGCTAATAGCTGTAAGGCGGTGTAATCTTTGATTCCCCCGTGGCACAGTGTCTCTGGGTCCCCAACCCGCCCACATCCGTCCGCATCCGGGACGCTGAAGGGCACAGACGGGCTTTCCTTAGGCGCTCCTTTGGCGCGGGAAAGGCGCATCCGCTGTACGCGTCCGCTGGCGGAGCCATCTCCGTCTTACTTTATACTTCCCGCCCGTGAGGCAGCAAGCCTAGTCCGCCGACTAGCAAGCCTGCCTCACCAAAGATGGCCACCGTACCAGTGCGTCTGTCCCGCTGCTCGAATCGGCAGAGAGAGGGTCGCCCGGAAAGCACAGCAGGAGGAGGGCAGGGGAAGAGCGGCATGGCCCCAAGAGCAGCAGCAAACTACACCACTGCCCCAAAAGGTAAGAGCCGAGTCCCCCACACCAGAGAAAGAGAGAATGCAGCAAGAAATCTCCCGGCTTTTCGCCTCAGGAGAGAAAGGCAGTGAGCAGTTCCCCGCAGTCACACAATACACAATACACAAAACACAATACAGAATAAGTTTAAAATATGGAGCTATTTTTTTCTAAGCACTATAACTGCATTTAATCTTTGAGAATTCGTATTTTGAATTGTGTATGTTGGATTGTTGTCGTATTGTCTCGTTTCATTCAGATCAATATTGCCTATTTTTCTAAACTGGTGTGGAGTACTTTTGTGGTGTTTTCACTGTGTTACTGTGTGTGTGTGTGTGCACAAATACTTTACACTTTGCCTCTGGGGATACGCCTGACTGCTCTGCGCCAAGCTACCAAGGGGGTGAGCAGGGGTTATACTTAGTGTGTAACTTACTTACCCTGACTGGAGTGAGGGTCCCTACTTGGATAGGGTGCATACCACCGCCAACTAGAAACCCCATTTCTAACAATACTTATGACATAGACCACCACTGAGTCACTGCAAAAATCAATTTCAGGCATCTGTCTGTGTTCTTACGCCACTTCATAACCAATTTACTTCATGGATGAAGGCTACTTTGAGAGATGGAGTCATTCTGTCTAAACACACTGGGCTAAAAATGTTTATGGAAATTGTATCTTTCATTTCCAAATAAAGCAGGAACAGCAAGAATAATTCTCCTTGAAATGCTTTTTCAATGTGGCAAATACTTTTATGTGCAAAAGCAAAAACAATGAATACTGTGTGTTGAGATAATGCTGCTGGACCAGATTTTCAGGACTTGGAGGACTCAGGCGTACTGAGCAATCATTTTCACAAACGTTGCCTTTTATCCCTGGAACGGAAGGTTCTCGACCTAAGGGCATTGTACTAGTGTGCCACCCACTGAATTGCCAAGAGCCTACTTTATTGCTTTAATGAAACTGATTAGTCAAGGCTTGCTCTTGTGGGAGATGCAGGATTATAAAATCAGACGCAATCAATATGTAACAGCACAGATTCCTTTAATTGTCCAGCCACTTCCACTCCCTTTCAAAATAAATTAAATGTTTATTTATTTACTTAAAGTTTCTATAGTCACGTAAAAATGCAATAGCTCATAGCTAAATGCCTTAAACAAAAGTTAGCAACTCGCCCTTTCTTCCACAGAAGTAGCAGAAATGCTTAAACTAGATCAGTGCACACGAAAACAGATTATGCACTGTAAGTCAGTCATTTTGAGTAATTCAGTATGGTTCTGCGGACGTATCTGGTTAACTATTACTTGCTTTTGGTGGCCAGCATTTCCACCAGTGCTGCGGTAGATCATTCGAATGGGCCTGTTGTCCTGTTTGGTGCCAGGCCCTCAATGTTGGTGAGCCAGATGTGTGAATGGGGTGGTAGCAGTTTCCTTGCTGGAGCCACTAGACACTGGAATCTGCTGCCTCTCCACATTAGATCCACATCGTCGCTACAGGTTTCAGGAAAGTTCCTAAAACCTGGCTTTTTAATTGTTAACTTTCTTGTCCTAAACAGTCTCCCATTTACTCTGAGTAGCTATCGGCACCAAGCCACCTCGGGTTTACGCCGCACTAAATAAATTCTTTTAACATAACAATTCTGCGTCCAAGTAGGTAATGTCCAGAGATGATACAGTCATCGGTGAGAATGACCCCAAACATAGGGAATGCTCATGCCTATAATCAAAGTGTCATGGTTATATGCCAGCAGAGCCTGTGAGGGGACAAAGGCTATAGGTGTAGTGCCAGATGATACAAAAGGGCCCACAAAGTTACTGTGACATCATGATCCATGGATTGAGTCCACCTCAGGCACCACAAGGTGGTTGCCCTTATATTTTCTTCAACTGGTTCTTCGTTCTGCAACAGTGGCAAATAACAAAGGGGTCAGATATCTCTGGCAAGCAACACACTGCATATTGATAGATCTTCTGAAAGCTATGCAGTGTCAGTAGCACTCTGATATCAGGCATTTCTTGGGAGGAATTTAGGCAGTTTCTATGTGAGCTCACAGTCTACTCTTTGTCTTCTAGCCCCTGTAACAACAGGCTTTCTTCCTCAGTCCTACAGCTATCCCTAGCTCTTAAATGAGGGCCGCCACATAGAAGTCTGACTTTGTTCATTTTTCTATCACCAGGAATGGTGGGCAGAACTTTGCTCAAGTCAAAGTTTGAACTTATGACCCAAAGAGTCAGGTTAAGTTTAAAAGCCATGGTAGTTAATGACAGGCCAAGAACGCCACTAATATCTTGCACTATATTTGAAAATGGGGAGGGAGCCAGTGAAATTGAAATGCATCTGATTATGTGTACATTTCAGTTCCAGTGTAAACCATTTGCACTTTCTCAGAGTCGAAAGTGAAAGCAAACACTCCCGAACTAGCCTTAACTGCAGTTCCTTGGCTAAATATAATATTGAGGAATTTAATCTTATTACTGAATATAATCAGGATGCCCTCATCCTTACGGAGACTTGGCTCACTGAGTTTCTATGCCTGATGTTGTTCTTAAGTAACATTTCACTTGTGTTATAGAAAACGTGATATTCCTGACTGGGGAGAGACACTTTTTTTCGATTTAAATATTTCAAGATTTCACCTTTGCGGGATTCCTGTTCTACCAGCCGCCGAGTTCAGCTGTGAAATGGAGATCCTTATTTGCAAAGGTCATTCCTTCATACGTTCTTAGATTTTAGAATTTTAATATGCTTGGGGATCTCAATATTTAACTTGAAGACCTTACCAGCACTACAAATTCCCATTTATTGGATGATTTTAAAGTGTTTGGTCTAGTCCAACTGCTAAACAGCTCTACGTACTGAGCGGGTCATACTCTTGACCCTATCTTTCCCAATATGTCCCTGCTTGAGGTCAGACCACCTATTCCGCTGCCCTGGACAGATCACCAAGTGCCAGATGTAGGTAAAATCAAATTTGCGAATCCTTAGTAGTGAATTTTACCGATTCGCTATTAAGGACTCGCAAAATTGAATGTAGCTAGAAATCGCTAAAATATTAGCGATTCCTTAACATTCCTTAATAACGAATCGCAAATTGAGATTAGCTAATAAGGAATACCTACCCATTCATTCCTATGGGCTAGGAGGCCCATAGGAATGAATGGGAAGATATTCACTATTAGCGATTCGCTATTAAAGAATGGCAAATAGCAGGCGCTATTTCAAGGGTGCCAGGGTGTCAAAAGGACACCCTGTTGCAACCCTGAAATGTGCATGTGTGCACATGTAGCGCACATACATGCCCTAACAGCATGAATGTGTGCCACATGGCACTTTAAAGAAAGCAAAAAAGTGCTTTTTAAAGGAAATCGCTAATTACCACCAACTTGAAGTTGGTGGTAATTAGCGATTCCTTAAGGCTAAAGTGCACTTACTTTTGTGCTACTTACATTGCATTTAAGGAATCGCAATTTCCGATTCCTTAAATGCAAGAGCAAAATAAGGAATCGCAATTTTGCGATTCCTTATTTTGCTAGTAGGTTTAAACTCACCTACATTGCTCGCAGCCAAATAGCGATCGCAAATGCTGGAATTCTGCTAATTTCAGCGTTACCGATCGCTATTTGGCCACCTAAATCTGGCCCCAAGTGGTTTATGCAGTAATATCGGTTAAGTCCACAGCTACTCCTTTTAAGACTACGGACTCTTTAAAGCGAGGCTGATCAAACCTGGACTCCTTTGCATTTAATTATCTCCTTTACAACATTACTCGGAATATGGAGAGCTCAATTGACAAGAGGGTTCTGCAAATTCATAGGTGGGTGGAGTCTACGTTAAGTGCTCTTCTTCCTAAGACCATACTTAACAAGAGCAGGATTCGCCTACCTGGGCCATGGTTTTCAAATCAGTTCCTTGCCCTAAAGAAAAACTGTAAACACCTAGATAGAGCACGTTTGGCATTAACACTGATGATGAGTTAAAGTACCAGGAAGCCCTGAAAATGTTTCACAGAGCCTGTTGTCAAGCTTGTGCTACTTGCTTCAATGCTAAAATTAAACGTGAGAAGAATTCTGCCAGTGAGCAGTTACAGATAGTTAAATCCCTATCATATCATACTTGTATGGTTCCACCTGTGTTTTTATCCTTAGACAGCTGTAATGAATAACCTGGCTTTTTTTTATAACATAGCAGATATTTATGCTTTTTTCAATGTCCCTGCGAAGATGAGGTTGTCCTCTGTGGGTGTGGAATTAAGAGTTTAAGCTACTATCTTAAAGACTTTCAATCTAAACGATCTACATAGTTTTGAGCTTATATTGAATTCCATCATGTCGGGATCATCTTCTGACCCTAATAAAATATGGCCATGAAGTTCTCTCCCCTTTGTAGATTGAGCTTCTTAGTACGTCCATGCTTCAAGCCCTGGTTCCTACTTCTTGGAAGCATGACATTGTTGTCCCACTTCTGAAAAAATCCACTCTTGATGCGTCAAAGTCAGAAAAATATCATCTGATTTCACTTATTCCAGCTTTGACTAAATTAAAAACACATTAACTCTTAGGTATTTTTCTCATCTGGAGCTCAATAATTTTCTCCTCAGTTCCCAGTTCGACTTCTGATCCGGTCACAGTATTGAGTCAGATTTGTTGGGGTCACTGAACATCTTTGAGTCATTTTTGATACAGGTGACATTGCGGCACTTGTACTCCTGGATTTAAGTGAAGCCTTTGACATTGTGTCTCATTCCATTCGGCTCAGCCGTGCGGCTGAATGTGGTTCAAGGGGATTAGCCCTTCAATGTTTTTGTGCATTACTGCAGCATTGTACTTTTCAGGTGACCTCCAATTACTTCTCCTCCTCTGTTCGCCACATGCCATTTGGGGTCCCTCATGGCCTCCCTGAGTCCTATGCTTTTCAATATGTATATTCATCTATTTGCATATATAGCAGAAAAGGTCTGCATCACCTTGTTTTCTAAGGCTGATGACACCCAAATCATTTTTTCTTCATCCTCAACTGAGGGTCATAGTGGTCCTGTGTTTAGGCCCTGTTTATCGTCGAAAATACATTCCTAGGCAAAATACAATTAATCACACATAACAACCTAACATGGATAGGGTTATAAGTAACATTCCACAAAAAGAAGCATTAGAGGCAACTGAATCGTTTATAAATGAATTTGAAATCCCCTGTTCAAAACCATTTTTAATTGAGTGCTTGAATATAGTTTTACCTAAAAATATTTTCGAGTTTGGTCAGAATTTATTTTGCTAAATTAGTAAGTATGGGAGCTTCAATAGCACCATCTGTAGCGAATATTTATATGGCCCTTTTCGAGATGAAATACATCTATAATGAAATTGCTTCATTTTTTAAATCTGTTTCCCATTGGTCCAGATATATAGACATTTTCTTCATCTGGACCAATGGGGAAGACAATTTACAAGAGTTTCTTCAGTTGCTTAATTTAGCAGATAATGGGCCATATGTAGGAAACACTTTTGCGATCGCAAACACTGCGAATCGCAAGAATCTTGGTGTTTGCGATCGCAAAACTGACTTCACCTATGTAGGAGAGGTGTCCGCAGCAAAAAGTAGCGAATCGCTAATTTAGCGATTAGCAATTTAGCGTAAAGCTGATTTTGCAAATAATTTAGCGTAATTGCAGGCTGCGTCGCAATATTTGCGGAAATCGCAATTACCGACATCGCAAATTGCGAAATCGCTAAATCAGATTTTCAAAAAATTCGCAAATAGCGATTCCTCAATATTCGCAGTTTAGCACTTCTCAATTACCACCAACTCGGAGCAGGTGGTAACCAAGTGCAACCTATTTAAACAGGCCCACAATGCCACAGGGACTTCCCACCATGGCTGGGCTGTACGTGATAGCCAGGAGGCTGCGAATCAGGGATGCCATGCAGAGAAGGAGATGCCAGGAAAGGATCTACAGAGCACGCATCACCCTCTTCCAACTGACCGATGAGGAGATCCATGTGAACTACAGGCTGCACCCACACAGCATCCTGGATTTAATAGAGGAGCTGACACCCATACTTCAACACCCCACACGCAGGGCACACTCCATTCCCACCCATGTGCAGGTGCTGTGCTCACTGCACCTCCTGGCATCAGGGAGTTTTCAGGGGGTCATTGCCACAGCAGGAGGTGTCTCGCAAAGTGCACTGTCGCGCTTCCTCCACGTTTTCCTGGATGCAATGGTACAGAGGCTGCATCACCACATACAATTTCCAAGCACACCACAGGCACTGGATCAGACCAAGCAGGATTTCTACCAAATTGCCCAATTCCCCCATGTCATTGGCTGCGTAGATGGGACCCATGTCGCAATCTCTCCCCCATCACATAATGAGTATGTATTTCGCAACAGAAAGTCATATCATTCCCTGAACGTCCAGGTAGTGTGCAATGCCCATCATATAATCACTGATATTGTGGCCAAATACCCTGGAAGCACACACGACTCATTTATGTTTCGCCACTGTGCATTACATCGAAGACTCACAAATGGTGATTTTGGAGAGGGCTACCTGCTAGGTAAATGCATGCCAAACACACACAGAGGCAGTAGAGTGATGCAGTGGTAGGACACTATTGACCCTGAATCTGCTTATGCCCCGCAGGTGACAGTGCGTATGCTGTACGAGACTACATCTTCACACCGTACCTGAATCCAGCTACTGCAGGTGAGAGGAGGTACAACAGCGCACACAGAGCCACACGCTGTGCCATTGAGAGGACCTTTGGAATCCTAAAGAGCCGTTTTCGATGCCTCCATAAGAGTGGAGGAGCGCTACAGTACAGCCCTGAGACATGTTGCAAAATTGTGGTTGCCTGTGCAATGCTACACAACATCGCTACCAAAAAAGGAACCCCAGTGGACCTGACAGACCCTGAATCATCAGATGAGGATGGACCAGCACCACATCGCGGTCCGGCAGGTGGTGATGGTGCTGCTGCCGGACGCATGAGACGACATGAGATCACACAAAACTACTTCTAAGTGAGTAATGAGGACACAATGCGACTGATTGGTTTCTTACAGGGATGTTTATTTCCTTATCTTCAGGAATGAAGGTATCTTACATTGTGACTTAATAGTCCCTGCATGCACATGTTTGTGTCACAGTGTACTAACTACCATCAGCCACTGAGTCATCATGGACTGTGTTGCGTCACACATGGCCATTAGTTCCTTGTGTCCCTTCACCTCCTCCGTGCATGGCCTGTTGAGCCTCGCTGTGCCTGCGCAGTGCCCTCCCTGGAGTCATCATCCACTCTGCCCTGGCGTGCACTCCGGCGTCTGTCCTGTGGAATTGGGGGAGTGATGCTGCTCCTGCTTGATTGTTCATCAGTGTCCATGGCACCAAGTGTGCCTATGCCACCTGTGGCAGTTGCGCGCATCTGGTCCACCGCATGTGTAACTTGCACCAGGACACTGCCAACGTCCTGGCAGCAGTGGGCCATCTCGCACTGCATGCTGACACAGCTTCTGGCCAGCAGGGATGTGGCGGTTGACTGGCGGTTCACTGCCCTGGTGTATAGGTCCAGCCGTGTGTGTAGGCGATGTCTCTCCCGGCGCCGGGCTGCCCTGTCCCTTGCAATCTCCCTGCACAGGCCCTCCAATGCACCAGTCATGGCCATTACACCTGCGCGCAACTCGGTCATGTTGTGGTTATGTGCAGCCAGTTGCCGTTGGATTGACCGTATCCCCTTTACTTGCAGGTGCTGTTGCTTGAGCATCCTGCCCTCGAGGCCCGAGAACACCATGTCCTCTTCACCAGGAGCAGTGCTGGTGGACGGGCGTGCCCTGCGTTTCATCCCTCTCCCTACTCTGGAGTGTTCAGGGGACTGTGGTTGGTGCTGTTCTGCACGCTGCCTGTGCACTGGCTGTTGCTCCTCTGCTGTGTCTGGTGCCTGTGCCTCCAACAGTGGTAGTGGTGGTACAATATTGCGGCGCCTGCATGGTGCTGTGCCTGCAGTTCTGGCTTCGCCCTGCTCCTCCTGGCCTGCCTCGTCCTCAATCTCAGCTGTTGCCGCGCATTCAGCCTCCCTATCCTGTATTGGTGGTGGTGCTGTGAATTGAATGGCACACATTAGTTCTGTGTCCTGTGTGGCATTTGTAATGCATTCGTTTTACACAATAAATTCACATGGGTACTCTCTGTCTTTTTCACTATCTGCATGATGGAGTCCTCCCTATTCCACCTGGCTGTGTCTCACTGGCACAGTTATCAGTGCATGTGACTACGTCTCCCATAATGCATTTCTGGGTGTGCTGTGTGACATGTACTGGAGTTGCAGTCAGGTTGCCTTTTGGGGGTTGGGGATGTATCAGGGGGTTTTGGAATGCATCTTACCTTGTCTGGTGTCTGTGTGTTCTGAGCTGTCCAGGTCAGCCACTCCACTCACACTCTCAGGCTGCAGTGTGCCCTCCACCAGCTCCTCCAGGGGCGTTGGTTCTGTTGCAGTGGAAGGCCCCCCACCGGTTTTTTTGGCCTCTGCAAGTCTTGTGGCCACCCTCTCCTTTGACCTCTGCCGCATGTCATACCACCTTTTTCGTAGGTCCTCGACACTGCGGTGTGTGACACCAATGGCATTGACTTTCTCTTGGATGTCACTCCATATCTTGCGCTTTCTGGCCTCTGGAACTCGTAGGGAACTTTTCCCAAAAAGGAGATCATGGCTGGTGACAACCTCCTGTGTGAGGACCTCCAGCTCCCTGTCACTGAATTTATGTTTCCTCTTCCTTGCTGGTTCATCATGCTGCTTCTCAGGCCCCTGGGACTCCATTTGGCTTGTTTCCCAAAGCTGAGCAAAACTGTTCTCCTCTCCACACAGGCACTCACACAGCTACTGGCTCAATCACAGCTGCTGGCAATCAGGTGCAGCATGGGCAGTCACACTTCCTGGGTGTGATGTCATCATTCTGCACCTGAATTGCAGATTCCTGTTTTTGCGATTCCTTATTTGCGATTTCGCAATTAAGGAATCGCTATTTGGGTAATCGCAATAATATTCTGCGATTTTTTGGGAATCGCTAAATAATAGCGAAATTATACCTACATCGGAATTTGCGATTCCGAAATTGCGATTCGCTAAAAAACGCAATTTGAGAATCGCAAATTCGGTTCTACCTACATATGGCCCAATAATCTTAGATTCACTGCACATACTAGTACACAAGAGGTCGAGTTTTTAGATATTTTAATTAGACATAACTTAGGTATTTTAGAAGTGGACTTATTGGTCAAGCCTACCACAAGAAATACTCTCCTTCATTTTTAAAGTTATCATCCACGCACTCAGAAGCAAAGCATCCCCTTTTCACAGTTTTTAAGAGTGCGACGGAATTGTACAAATATATCAGACTTTGACTCGCAAGCTGCTGTGATGAAAGCTAAGTTCTTAGCAAGAGGATATCCCCACCGGCTGGTGAGGGAATCCTATAAGCGAGCGAGATTTAATGATAGAGATCACCTCCTCAAATCAACCATAGGTTCTAAATCTAACCAACTAGTATGTGTTACTAAACATTCTACCCTGCACGCCAAAGTTAAACAAATTATCAACTCCAATTGGCATATTTTAAATAGTGATCCAGAACAAAGGAACAAAATTGGCAAACCACTGTTCGCTTATCGTCGAAACAAAAATATTAAGGACATAATTGTCCATTCACGTTTTGATTCCCAACTATCTAGACAACCTTTCATTCAGAAATCCATTAATGGTAGTGCACCTGTTAAAGGAACCGCAAAATGTTCGTCATGTAAATCCTGTGAGACAGTCATGGAAGGAGAAACCTTGATCCATAATGGGTTCACCATTAAGGCAACACAACTATGTAACTGTAAAATTCAAAATGTGATTAACTTAATTCTTTGTCCATGCCAATTAGGCTACGTTGGAGACACATCAAGAGCAATTCAAACAAGAATCACTGAACATCGTTCTGCCATCAGGACAGTCAAGTTAACTGCACCCCTAGTCAAACATTTTATAGATTTTAATCATAAGCCAGAAGACATACGATGGCGAATCTAAGAAAAGATTAAAATGTCAGATGACAAAGGTGGTTTGAAAATATGCAAAAAGAGAGTGGTCTATTGGATCTTCTCTCTCAGTACCTTTAAAAATGGATTAAATAATGAGCTGCCGTGGGAAAATGCAATAATATGATAATCTCTGATCCTGCATTTATAAAAAACAGTTCTATAATAAAAATGCACTCTTGCGATAATGAAACATTTAGACAAAATTAATGCATCACCCAAAATAAATAAGCATTGCTCTAGAGCGAACTTTTTATTTTGAACTGAGCATGATCCACCTATATTTGAATTTTATGTGATCATATGTTCGTTGAGCTTCTTCAATGTCAGATTATACTGAACTATATATATAATACGTAGCTGGTTTAATTTAATGGAATTACAGAAAACAAAGGACTTCCCAACATGGTTGGATCACCAAACTTTAGAATGTAACATCATCAGTAATGAGCTTTACTATATATGTATTTAAGTTCACTCAGCATACTCTAAAGCCATTGTTGTTGAAAAAACAATAACTAATAAAGTTGAGTGACAACTATCGAGAAAGCAAGAACTTGTCCCATCTTTATGGAAACAGTTCATATCTTGATGTATTTTGTATCGTCCGCTGAATTGTTTGCTGCCGAGATAAAACAATACAGCGGGTGTAAAGTTGTGTTTATAACTATCAGGAAGTATGAACATTTTCCATCATGATTGAATAAGTCCGCACTCTAGACTAATTCGGACCGTTCGTCGATGGTGGAAAGAACTAACCAATTAGAACAATTTCAGCGTGACGTAAACGTCATGCCGGCCTATGAAAATCATGTGACCAGAAATAGAAGGGACACTCCAGCATTTAAACCATAGCAAATCTATATTAGATTGATGAAGGAAGCGTTATCGACGAGATGCTCGTGGACATTTTGAATGGCATATCGCCTGTAGTGGTCCATCGCTAAATAGGTACAACAATACTCAAGGTAAAAATTAGACAGATAACAGCAACATGATAAAATAAAATAAAAAGAGAAAGAATCATTATAAGTTTAGTTGTATCCTTTCATTTTTCCCATTTAGAAATTTAATCCTACGAATGTTCGCCATCAATGTGGACAACCATTATTAATTTTTAACACAATTTTGATTTCAAACCAGGTAAGCCACATGTATTTCTGCGGTATTCCTATAGAAATACTGGTTTGGGTCAATTTTCTCAACAAATCATTTTATGGCATGTAACAATAGAATATTGAAATTTGTGGTTGTCGTATGCGATAATATAGCAACGATAGTTATGTAACAGCAATTGAGAATAGTGCGGGGCAACAATAGGACAGTGTAATTCACTGATAGTCGGTTAAAACACTGTCATTAAAACGAACCCTCTGTACAATTGCGGGTACTTGGGCCTCCCACACGAAGGAGGCACCATTTTTATCTGGAGACCCGGGGGAACGCTGGAAGGTAGGAAATGTGTGTCAGCCTGCTGAAGCCACAACTTTCCCACACAAAAATGTGTGGAAAAAGTGATTTTTTTCAGCTAAATTTGAGATTTGCAGGGGACTCTGGTTAAGAAAACTTTGGGGGATCCACGCAAGCTATACCTCCCTGGAATCCCCCAGGTGTCTAGTTTTCAGAAATGTGTGGGTTTGGTGGGTTTCCCTAGCTGGCCGCCGAGCACGGGGCCAAAAACCCAGGTAACCCCCCTCGCAAAACCAGGTCGTTTTGTGATAGGCAATTTTGATGTTGCCTCAATACGTTTTGGGCCCTTGTCTGTCATGGGTACCTGGGCCTCCCACACGAGTGAAGCGGTACAAAAGGGGGTGGCGATGGACGGAGCATCAGAACCAATCAAACACTCACACCCAGTCAACAGATCTGGGTTTGATCCATCACCGTTCTTTAGCCCACTCTGCCACCCCAGTTCAGACATGGCCATATGCAAATCAGTCTGACCCTGTGCCTCATGGGAACAGTCCAGCCCGATCTGCCAAGCAATGCCTTCCCTGGACCGGAAACAAGCTTCCTAGGAACGGTTTCTGGCATTTCAGCCGTCTTCAGCCAGGCTTGCTTGAATCCAGTGGCAAAGTGAGCAAGGGACTCACGTCTGAGCATACCCTGCCAACTTATGGCGAACAAAGCGGTACAAAAGGGGGTGGCGATGGACGGAGCATCAGAACCAATCAAACACTCACACCCAGTCAACAGATCTGGGTTTGATCCATCACCGTTCTTTAGCCCACTCTGCCACCCCAGTTCAGACATGGCCATATGCAAATCAGTCTGACTCTGTGCCTCATGGGAACAGTCCAGCCCGATCTGCCAAGCCATGCCTTCCCTGGACCGGAAACAAGCTTCCTAGGAACGGTTTCTGGCATTTCAGCCGTCTTCAGCCAGGCTTGCTTGAATCCAGTGGCAAAGTGAGCAAGGGACTCACGTCTGAGCATACCCTGCCAACTTATGGCGAACAAAGCGGTACAAAAGGGGGTGGCGATGGACGGAGCATCAGAACCAATCAAACACTCACACCCAGTCAACAGATCAGGGTTTGATCCATCACCGTTCTTTAGCCCACTCTGCCACCCCAGTTCAGACATGGCCATATGCAAATCAGTCTGACCCTGTGCCTCATGGGAACAGTCCAGCCCGATCTGCCAAGCCATGCCTTCCCTGGACCGGAAACAAGCTTCCTAGGAACGGTTTCTGGCATTTCAGCCGTCTTCAGCCAGGCTTGCTTGAATCCAGTGGCAAAGTGAGCAAGGGACTCACGTCTGAGCATACCCTGCCAACTTATGGCGAACAAAGCGGTACAAAAGGGGGTGGCGATGGACGGAGCATCAGAACCAATCAAACACTCACACCCAGTCAACAGATCTGGGTTTGATCCATCACCGTTCTTTAGCCCACTCTGCCACCCCAGTTCAGACATGGCCATATGCAAATCAGTCTGACCCTGTGCCTCATGGGAACAGTCCAGCCCGATCTGCCAAGCCATGCCTTCCCTGGACCGGAAACAAGCTTCCTAGGAACGGTTTCTGGCATTTCAGCCGTCTTCAGCCAGGCTTGCTTGAATCCAGTGGCAAAGTGAGCAAGGGACTCACGTCTGAGCATACCCTGCCAACTTATGGCGAACAAAGCGGTACAAAAGGGGGTGGCGATGGACGGAGCATCAGAACCAATCAAACACTCACACCCAGTCAACAGATCTGGGTTTGATCCATCACCGTTCTTTAGCCCACTCTGCCACCCCAGTTCAGACATGGCCATATGCAAATCAGTCTGACCCTGTGCCTCATGGGAACAGTCCAGCCCGATCTGCCAAGCCATGCCTTCCCTGGACCGGAAACAAGCTTCCTAGGAACGGTTTCTGGCATTTCAGCCGTCTTCAGCCAGGCTTGCTTGAATCCAGTGGCAAAGTGAGCAAGGGACTCACGTCTGAGCATACCCTGCCAACTTATGGCGAACAAAGCGGTACAAAAGGGGGTGGCGATGGACGGAGCATCAGAACCAATCAAACACTCACACCCAGTCAACAGATCTGGGTTTGATCCATCACCGTTCTTTAGCCCACTCTGCCACCCCAGTTCAGACATGGCCATATGCAAATCAGTCTGACCCTGTGCCTCATGGGAACAGTCCAGCCTGATCGGCCAAGCCATGCCTTCCCTGGACCGGAAACAAGCTTCCTAGGAACGGTTTCTGGCATTTCAGCCGTCTTCAGCCAGGCTTGCTTGAATCCAGTGGCAAAGTGAGCAAGGGACTCACGTCTGAGCATACCCTGCCAACTTATGGCGAACAAAGCGGTACAAAAGGGGGTGGCGATGGACGGAGCATCAGAACCAATCAAACACTCACACCCAGTCAACAGATCTGGGTTTGATCCATCACCGTTCTTTAGCCCACTCTGCCACCCCAGTTCAGACATGGCCATATGCAAATCAGTCTGACCCTGTGCCTCATGGGAACAGTCCAGCCCGAACTGCCAAGCCATGCCTTCCCTGGACCGGAAACAAGCTTCCTAGGACCGGTTTCTGGCATGTCAGCCGTTCCCATAAGGCACAGGGTCAGACTGATTTGCATATGGCCATGTCTGAGCTGGGGTGGCAGAGTGGGTTAAAGAACGGTGATGGATCAAACCCAGATCTGTTGACTGGGTGTGAGTGTTTGATTGGTTCTGATGCTCTGTCCATCACCACCCCCTTTTGTACCGCTTTGTTCGCCATAAGTTGGCAGGGTATGCTCAGACGTGAGTCCCTTGCTCACTTTGCCACTGGATTCAAGCAAGCCTGGCTGAAGACGGCTGAAATGCCAGAAACCGGTCCTAGGAAGCTTGTTTCCGGTCCAGGGAAGGCATGGCCTGGCAGTTCGGGCTGGACTGTTCCCATGAGGCACAGGGCCAGACTGATTTGCATATGGCCATGTCTGAACTGGGGTGGCAGAGTGGGCTAAAGAACGGTGATGGATCAAACCCAGATCTGTTGACTGGGTGTGAGTGTTTGATTGGTTCTGATGCTCCGTCCATCACCACCCTCTTTTGTACCGCTTTGTTCGCCATAAGTTGGCAGGGTATGCTCAGACGTGAGTCCCTTGCTCACTTTGCCACTGGATTCAAGCAAGCCTGGCTGAAGACGGCTGAAATGCCAGAAACCGGTCCTAGGAAGCTTGTTTCCGGTCCAGGGAAGGCATGGCCTGGCAGTTCGGGCTGGACTGTTCCCATGAGGCACAGGGTCAGACTGATTTGCATATGGCCATGTCTGAACTGGGGTGGCAGAGTGGGCTAAAGAACGGTGATGGATCAAATCCAGATCTGTTGACTGGGTGTGAGTGTTTGATTGGTTCTGATGCTCCGTCCATCACCACCCTCTTTTGTACCGCTTTGTTCGCCATAAGTTGGCAGGGTATGCTCAGACGTGAGTCCCTTGCTCACTTTGCCACTGGATTCAAGCAAGCCTGGCTGAAGACGGCTGAAATGCCAGAAACCGGTCCTAGGAAGCTTGTTTCCGGTCCAGGGAAGGCATGGCCTGGCAGTTCGGGCTGGACTGTTCCCATGAGGCACAGGGTCAGACTGATTTGCATATGGCCATGTCTGAACTGGGGTGGCAGAGTGGGCTAAAGAACGGTGATGGATCAAACCCAGATCTGTTGACTGGGTGTGAGTGTTTGATTGGTTCTGATGCTCCGTCCATCACCACCCTCTTTTGTACCGCTTTGTTCGCCATAAGTTGGCAGGGTATGCTCAGACGTGAGTCCCTTGCTCACTTTGCCACTGGATTCAAGCAAGCCTGGCTGAAGACGGCTGAAATGCCAGAAACCGGTCCTAGGAAGCTTGATTCCGGTCCAGGGAAGGCATGGCCTGGCAGTTCGGGCTGGACTGTTCCCATGAGGCACAGGGTCAGACTGATTTGCATATGGCCATGTCTGAACTGGGGTGGCAGAGTGGGCTAAAGAACGGTGATGGATCAAACCCAGATCTGTTGACTGGGTGTGAGTGTTTGATTGGTTCTGATGCTCCGTCCATCACCACCCTCTTTTGTACCGCTTTGTTCGCCATAAGTTGGCAGGGTATGCTCAGACGTGAGTCCCTTGCTCACTTTGCCACTGATTCAAGCAAGCCTGGCTGAAGACGGCTGAAATGCCAGAAACCGGTCCTAGGAAGCTTGTTTCCGGTCCAGGGAAGGCATGGCCTGGCAGTTCGGGCTGGACTGTTCCCATGAGGCACAGGGTCAGACTGATTTGCATATGGCCATGTCTGAACTGGGGTGGCAGAGTGGGCTAAAGAACGGTGATGGATCAAACCCAGATCTGTTGACTGGGTGTGAGTGTTTGATTGGTTCTGATGCTCCGTCCATCACCACCCTCTTTTGTACCGCTTTGTTCGCCATAAGTTGGCAGGGTATGCTCAGACGTGAGTCCCTTGCTCACTTTGCCACTGGATTCAAGCAAGCCTGGCTGAAGACGGCTGAAATGCCAGAAACCGGTCCTAGGAAGCTTGTTTCCGGTCCAGGGAAGGCATGGCCTGGCAGTTCGGGCTGGACTGTTCCCATGAGGCACAGGGTCAGACTGATTTGCATATGGCCATGTCTGAACTGGGGTGGCAGAGTGGGCTAAAGAACGGTGATGGATCAAACCCAGATCTGTTGACTGGGTGTGAGTGTTTGATTGGTTCTGATGCTCCGTCCATCACCACCCTCTTTTGTCCCACACGAGTGAGGCACCATTTTTATCGGGAGACCCAGGGGAATGCTGGGCGGTAGGAAATTTGTGTCAGCCCGGTGATGCCACAACTTTCCCACACAAAAATGTGTGGAAAAAGTGATTTTTTTCAGCTAAATTTGAGGTTTGCAGGGGATACTGGGTAAGAAAACGTTGGGGGATCCACGCAAGCCATACCTCCCTGGAATCCCCCGGGTGTCTAGTTTTCAGAAATGTGTGGGATTGGTAGGTTTCCCTAGCTGGCCGCCGAGCACGGGGCCAAAAACCGAGCTGACCCCCCTTGCAAAAACAGGTCGTTTTGTGATAGGCAATTTTGATGTCGAACCAATATGTTTTGGGCCCTTGCCTGTCGTGGGTACTTGGGTCTCCCACACGAGCGAGGTACCATTTCTATTGGGATACTTGGAGAAGGGCGGGGGTAGGACATTTTTTGTTTCTTTCTGCAGCGTGAAACGCTTTGCACAATAATGCAAGGAAAATGTGACAGACACATTTTGAGGTTTGCAGGACATTGTGGGTAAGATAACTTGTTGGGATCCACAAGAGAGACATCACCATGTACTCCCATGGGTGTTTAGTTTACGACAATATCTACAGTTGGCATGTTATTCTTAGATGGAATGTACACCTTGGCAGAGAGACTAAAAAGACAAAGATTTCTGCACAGCCATCTATTCCTCAAGCACACACACATACTGGTTGGATTTGGCACGAGGGCGAGTGATGGTTCAGCATATAAAAAATAAAAGGCACTGTCAATAATTGAAAGGACAAAAAACTGAACCAGTCACTCACACCAGCAGACAGCGCCATTAAAGGGCCCATAACTTTCACACGCCCACATTCCTGACACAGCAACCACACCAGCTCACAGATTGCGTGGAGTGGCATTTAGCTAGCAGTGAGTGTGTGTAGTGACCAGCAGCAAGTCACTACTCACACACCGCCAGCCAAGAGCCCTTCCACGCACACCACCAGTCAACCGCCAGTCCACGCACACTGCCAGCAAAGCACCAGTCCACGCACATTGCCAGCCAATCGCCAGTCCACGCACACTGCTAGCCAAGCGCCAATCCATGCACACCACCAGCCAAGCACCAGTCCACTCACCACCAGCCAAGCACCAGTCCTCGCACACCGCCAGCTGAGGGCCAATCCAAGCACACCGCCAGCCAAGTGCCAATCCACACACACCACCAGCTAAGCGCCAGTCCACGGACACTGCCAGCCAAGCATCAATTCACAAACACCGCCAGCCAGGCACCAATCCGCGCACACCGCCAGTCAAGCGCCAGTCCACTCACCACCAGCCAAGCACCAGTACACGCACACCGCCAGCCAAGCGCCAGTCCACGCACACCATCACAAATCTTTTTTTAAACAAGAGAGAAAACACAAACCAATTGCAACTAGACACAAACTATAACTACAAAAACATCAGCAGTAACTAAAGACATCATTCTATTGCCAAACATGAAACTGAACAACTATATGAAACCATACAGACCAGGCAGTACACTATTAGACTCACGGTTGCTATCAAAATCTCTATTGAGTGTGATACAATCTGAAACATGTGGGCACACACAGCCCAGGATTAGAAGGACAATCGGCACAGTGCAAAAGACTCTCCTTCCGCACACCTCTTCGCAAGCAGACTCTACATCTCTTACAGGGATTGGGTTTTTTGGGTGTCGGAGGAATTAAATCAGGAAAGTGGCGATCTTTCAATCTAGCCACATCCTCCACCACTCCAACTCTAGGAACACTTGCCTGTTCCACAACAACAAGGCTGCCTATCACAGACTCCTGAAACTGAACAAAAGTTATCTTTGACGCAGGGAAACTCTCCTTGTACACAACAAAAGCATTGAAAGTTGCTAAATTGAAGAGATGGATGGCCAACTTCTTATACCAAATGTAAGCCTTATGAATAGCAGTGTAAGGTTCCAACCTCTGATCTACTCTATCAACACCACCAATGTGCTTATTGTAGTCTACAATGCACACAGGTTTGCGCACTTCAGCAGCCTGACCCCAAACAGTCACAGGTGTAGTACTCTCATCGTGAATGGTAGTAACCATGTACACATCCCTCCTGTCACCAAATTTCACAGCTAACAGTTCCTCACTACGCAAGGCACTGCACTGTCCCCTCTGAAGCTTTTTGCAAACAAGCTCTTTTGGGTAACCTTTACGGTTAGAGCGGATTGTGCCACAAGCAAAAGTGTCCACTTTGAACAATTCCTTAAACAATTGCACAGCAGTGTAAAAGTTATCAAGGTACAAATGGTGGCCTCTGTTAAACAGTCCTCTAGCAAAATCCTACTCAATTTTCTCAGAAACTCCAAAAGTGGACGGACAACCAGGAGGGTCAATAGTGGTATCCCTACCAGGGTACACCCAGAAATTATAGACATATTCTGTCCTACTCTCAGACAACATATATATCTTAATTCCATAACGTGCCCTCTTGCTAGGAATGTACAGCCTAAAAACCAAACGGCCCTTGAACAGGACCAAAGACTCATCAAGAGATATTTTTGCCTTTGCCTGGAGTATAGATCTCTGCAAATCGATCTACAAAGTGATCAAGAACAGGCCGTATCTTAAAAAGACGGTCACAGTCAGGGTTATCTCGTGGCAACGCCAAAGCATTATCAACAAAATGCAGCATCCGAAGCAAAAGTAAAAACCGATCATGACTCATAATTGCAGGAAATATGGCCGTTGCCATCAAGGGACTGGTAGACCAATATGAAGCCAGGGACGGTTTCCTTATCAAGCCCATCGAAGAAGTCAAACCCAAAAACTTCTTCATCTCATCCGGATTTGTGGGAGTCCACCGGGTAGCTCTAGAGCGGGGCCTACGTCTGGTACTGTTGTCCCTCAAAAACTGTTCAGCATACAAATTAGTCTGTTCAACAATCGCACCCAAAAATACATCATCCATGAACAACTGAAAAAACTGTATAGGCAAAAAAAAAATCACAATACACTCTACACCTTGCATCACCACTAAAGGCAGGCAGCACCGGCTGCACCATGTTTGGTTCAACCCAGAGTTTAGCACTTCACGTAGGAAACCTAGCAGCCTCAGGCTACAATCCAGATGCCTCTTGCACCATCGGCACATCAGTGTCCTCCTCTAAAACAGGCACTTCATCCGCACTGAGAGTAGCTTCATCAGCACTGAGAGTAGCTTCAGTATCCGATGATTCCTTGTGGAGAGATAACTCACTGCCTGAATCTTCCCCTCCCTCCTCTCCCTCTGCACAGACACAGTAAGAACCAACAGTATCCCACTAAAAAAAAAAAAGAAGAAAATTACACATAAGACAATGCAAACCACATCGCAAAGACTTTCATCCACAAAACACCAACTATTATGACACCACTTACAAAACATTCATCCATGCATGACAATAATACTCATTTGGAGTAAATACAACAACAAAAAATTTCTTACCAAAACAAAATCAAATACGCAAAACTGCAGAACAACCACTGCCGAAACTGCAAACTGGAATCAAAAGCTTTACACTACAATAAAAAGGAGAAAAAAAAAACATTACAATCACATATGCAAATAATGCACCAGTCCACACACAATCCACCAGCCAAACTAAGGGGTAGGTGGGCCTAAGAGTATAAATAAAATATTCACCCCCGTAAAAGGGGAGCAACCCTTACCCAACACAAATTTTTTAAAACCCCTATTGTCTAGTGGCTTCTGCCCCCCTTGGGGGCAGATGGGTCTAAAAAACATACTGCTAATCTGCCACCCAAAGAGGACAGAAATGGCCACAATCATCCTCCCATAAAGGGGAGCGACCCTTGTCCAAGGGGCCGCTCCCCAACATAAAAAAAAATAACCCTGGTGGCATAGTGGCCATACAAAAAAAGAAATCAGCCAATCTGCTCCTCGGGTGGGCAGAAACAGCCAAATGAATGCTCCCCAAAGGGGAGCGACCCTAGCTCAAGGGGCCACTGCCCATAAATAAATCCCTGGTGGCCTAGTGGCCATTCAAAAATAAATATGCCGATCTGCCCCCCAGGGGTGCAGAAACGGTCAAATTAATGCGTCCGACAGGGGAGCGACCCTTGCTCAAGGGGCCACTCCCCACAAACAAATCCCTGGTGGTCTAGTGGGCCCAAACACAGCAAGACACAGCCCCCAAAGGAGTGCGACCCTTGCCCAAGGGGTCACTCTCCCCCCAAAAAAATCCCTGGTGGCATAGTGGACCCTAGATTAAAAAAAAAGCAAGATCTGCCCCCCATGGGGGCAAACAGCCAAAAACATAGCCCCCAAAGGGGAGTGACCCTTGCCCAAGGGGCCACTCCCCACAAAGAATTCCCTGGTGGTCCAGTGGGCTACATACAAAAACAAAAGGTGAAATCTGCCCCCCCAGGAAGGCAGACAATGCCAACAAACATTGCCCCCATAAGGGGAGCAACCCTTGCCTAAGGGGCCGCTCCCCCAAACAGTAAATCAATTAGACAATGGAAAAATCAAAAATCTCTGGGTCTAGTGGGCATTAATGCCACACGATCGCACGATTGTGTGGCAAGAATGCACAAAAGATGCATCAGGGGAAAGGAAAACCCTTTCCTTTCCCCCGATGCTTCTTTTGTTTAAATCCCCCCCTCCCACGAGGAGAAACTTACCTCCTCTTCTCTCTGGCGCGCTAGAAGCAATGGCTTACAGCCCGTCGGGAATCTGCTAATGACGTCGGTGCACCTCGCTCGCTGACATCATTGATGAAGTGGAGGGGGTGGCGGGGGGAGGCAGGAGAAGGGCTTCCCCTGCCTTCCCTGGTGGGGGCATGTAGATGGGCATCCCACGGGGTAGCGCCAGCGCTTCCCCTGTGGGTGGGTGCTAGGACGGTCAGGAGCCGTCCGACGCACATGCCCAACGTGACGTCGGACGGCTCCCGGCTGTCCGGTGCATGGAAGAGGTTAAATGTCTGTGCTAAATTCTGAGGCTTCTCCCGGTTCCCACTCAAATAACTGCTGTGCATACTCTAAGTACATCATGCTTAGATTACGGAAATGTTTTATAACTGGGAGTCTCTAAGTTTCTCTTGAATATGTTGCAAATTGTGCAGAATGCCACTGCTAGACATTTATGTCATGTCCATTGGTATGTTCCGGTTTCTACCTATTTGTATAAACTTTACTGGTTGACCATCGAGTAATGAGTCAAATTCAAAGCATTGTGCTTCATGTACAGAGCTATGACAAAACACAGCCTGGTTACCCCTTAAGTTTCCAACGTTCTGTACGTTCCTGTAGTTTGGGCCTTGCAGTTATTTTGTACGTGAACTTGGAGCGGCAGGGGGTCACACTTTCAAATATCTTGGTCCTAAACTATGGAAAGAGCTACCTCCTGGGGTAAGATCTGCCACTTCCCTACAGCTTTTTCAAAAGAAGGGGAAGACCTGGTTATTGTAGTATCCTGATGATGCCTTGTCTAATCTGCCTGTATTATGGCTGGGAAGCCCTGTTCGGGCAGCCATGCGCTTTATAAATTCACAAATAAATACATAAATAAATAATACTCACAGACGGAGTTGACTCGAAGGCTTTAGTCAATCAGAGGCTGTCGTGACAGCCCATCTTCCTTTCCCAAACACAGTCTGTGGGAGTGGCCACAGAGGAGGTGCTTTAAAGTTAAGTAAGATGTGGTCATGTTCTTGTCCTCTTCATCTATCAAGTATTGCTTCTTGCATTCCTCATTCAGGGCTGATAGATCCTGCTCAGACTGGTGGGACAAATGTTTCCTCACTACTCATCTGCAGAATCTGACGATCCATAAGAGTCATATAGCCTCCTGAGCACCGTGACCTGTGCAGAGAGGGGGAGAGTAATACGTAGTACAATGATTTGCAGGAGACAGGTAACAGCAAGGTCTATAATTGTCATTAATGGCTACCCACCATTATTTTGTGTCTAAATAAAAGAAGGTAACTTCAAAATTTTATATTTCTGGCATCAGTTTATGGTTAGACATAATGAGGTGTCCCATTACATGCCCTTTTGCTTTTGGCTCATTCTTCTTTCTTTTCTGTGGGCCAGACAGCAGTCCACCCTCTTTATCAAAAAACATGGTCTAACCTGAATGTAAAGCTGTTAACTTCCTGGTCACAAAATGTCCATGTTTTAAGGGAGCAATATTCCCTAATCCTAAACAAGAAAGGTGCAAAACTTCTAGATCAGATTATTCCTTATTCCAAATTCAGAAACACTTTGTTTATACTTTGTTGACATACTGTTTCATCACCTTATATTTTGCAAACATGTTACTGTTGTTTCAGCTAGTTTTGGGAATTTAGTTGAGCATTAAGGTGCCTGAAGCCGAAAACACTGTGAAAACATACTGTTGTGAGTGGCTTGGTTTCTTCCATGATATGTTCATGTACATAAAACCCAGGCCTCATTGCAAGCCAGCATGAAAATAATTGAATCTTTAGTGTGTGTACGAGACAGGCTTATGGCCTAGGAAACTAATATTCTGAATGGTAATGCTAACAGTGTGTGAGATCACTATATTATATTCCAACACTTTTTTCAGAGCTGTAATTAGTTTGACATTAGTCACGCTAACAAAACAGGATTGTATTACGTTACAACACGTCTTTACCACTCATGCATTTGCCACAAACATTTTACAATGCATGACATTACCACACATCAACATGAGTAAACTTAAAATTACCTTTACCACAGAAACATTTACCATGTTTTGTGTTTCCTTTAGGGCTCACTTAGATTACTCGTATTTTAGTTTGCTTGCACGCTTAGGCTGCTTTGCCTTGCACACATTAGGCTTGGCAAGGTTATATTTGTGTCATGCCATTATTTTAGAAAAGCACTGCACATGTTTTGGTTATTGACTCACACTGTCTGAACATCTTGTACAAGGTCAAACAACACTGTGACCAGTCTCCTTGTGATCGGTTAGCAAACGTAGCTTGGCACTTAGACACAACATACATTAACATCGGCTGTTTTCAAGAAGACACCTCGTAACACGTACACAAAGACGGGCCATTTATAAAACAGAAAGAAGACATTCTAGCACAGCAGAGGTCTGGACGATAGAGAGATCCGCTGCCTGAGATGTAGAAAAACTGCATATGCCTAGCAGGTATGGGGTTCCCCACTAAACCCGGAGATGTATAATATAACACTGTGTTTCCATAGTAGGGGTCCGCTGAGACAGATAAATAATTCACCATAGTAGGACATCTTATTTTTATAGTTTTCTTGTAATGATCCTCATGCTGTTGGAATGCATGTGTTTTCTAGTTGCAGCACAGATGTTTGATAATAGAGCATGATAAGTTTCAATAAATATTGTAAACTGTTCTTGTGCCCTTTTGGTTTATTATGGACATGCATGAGTGTGAAAACGAAAGGTCGACAATCTGTTTCCACGGTTCCCTAAGGGGACTAGTGTTCTGTTCTGGCGTGCTAAATTACCTGTCACTATGGGAAGGTTAGGAGGGCAGCTAAAGCAATATGAGCTAGTCTTGATTGGGGCTCATAGGTACGGATGTGGTATGGTGACTCAATCCCTGCATACTGACGTATTGTGGTCCCAGGCATAGTTATGTTTCTAAGCAGAATCCCTGCAACATGGCGACCAATACTTGGTCTGGTACTTACTGCACAGGTCTCATGAGTAGTGCTTGTGTGTGTCCCTAATACCCCTTAGACCTATCACTGGAGACGTCAATGCTGTTAGGGATTATTGCTCCACAGTATTTAGGAAGCACCAAATTCTGTGGTTTTTCAAGCTTGAAAGTTTAAAAGGAGAACCCATTTTTGTGTTGCACTTTACTTTAATTTCTGTTTTTTTAATGGCTGCACCCGCTGTTGTGATTCCTGTTAATTATTGCAGGCCTGCTGTCCATGCACATGTAACGCATCATGGACTTACTAAAGCAGGTGATGATTTTATCTTTGTGCTAGAAGCAAATGATGCTTATTGTTTTGAAGTATTTTGTTTTTGGTCGATTTTCCAGCTGTGGATGCTAATTCAAACACATTTCCTATATATACTACTCCTGCACCACCAGCACAATACAGAGCATATGCACTCATGGAAATACCACTATCTTACTGGGAAGACAATACTTGCTTCCTTGGCACCCTCCCCAATGTTAATACACCTGCATGCATGGGTCCCCTCAGTAATGATGGGGCGGCCTGGCCAGTGCTAGTTGGATACACACCATTCCCTGATATGGGGGATCTTCATTTTTTGCAAACAAGAGCATTATATGAGGCTCTAGTCACATTGTATAGGTGCTTCACTCAATATGTTTTCCACACTTTATTGGCTCTGCCACCAACATGGCCTGGCCTGCTAGGACAAGCCCTGCAGTGCCTACTAAAAATCCTGTAATTCTTCATTCAGTTATGGGCAAGGTACCCACTAATTGTGAGGTTATTCCATTTTGGATTTCCCGAAAAGTAAATCAACTTCAAGCTGCGTTTCCTCTTACGAGACCACAAGAAAAGCACAAAATATTAACTATGTGCTTACCACATGCAGTACTGTGTGTCAATCAGAGACTGCCTCCGGTCATTTCTTTAATCTGGTTACCCGTTTCTGATATTTTATGTGCACGCTCTAGTATGTCTTGACTATTGCTTTTTAACTTTTAATTCTTTCTTTTAGTTAATTTGGTTTCAGCCTACCTGCATGCTACCTCTGCTTTCCGGTCTGCAGCAGCTCTAGGAACTGTTTGCTGCAGAAAAAGCCTTTCCTACTCACTTCCGGCACTGTCGTTAGTGCTCCAGTCTATTTGGCTATAAAAGCCGATGCTGTACCGGACACGCAGCCTCTGCAAGTACTGTGTGTCGATCGGAGACTGCTTCCGGTCATTTCTTTATTCTAGTTACCCGTTTCTGATATTTTATATGCACGCTCTAGTAGGTCTTGACTATTGCTTTTTAAATTTGAATCCTTTCTTGTATTAAATTTGGTCTCAACCTTCCTGTAGGAAGGTAGGATCCTTCTGCATGTGTACCCTCACTTTTTGCCTGGTTCTAAGCTAGTTTTGACTAGTCAGACCGGGATCCTGCTAATCAGGACCCCAGTCTATCTGCTTTCTGTCTAAATTGTTGTGTTCAGTACTTAGGTACATCCCAGATTGGATACTGGGGTACCGTTGTCACTCCTTAGTTTATGGTACCCATGTACCCAGGGCTTAGGTACCCCAGAGGCCTCCCATGCGCTGAAGCATGTATTATGCCACCCATGAGAGGCCATGCAAAATGGGACTACAGGCCTTCCATTGCAGCCTGTGTAAGCTGGTGCGTGCACCTCTTACTTAAGATATAGGTTTACTATATCTAAGGGTCACTGCACGTAAAACCTATAAGTCACCCCTACAGCAGGCCTTTATAATCCTGAGGGCAGGGTGCTTGTTTCTAAGTGAGAGGGTGCCCCTGCATGAGCAGGACACTCCTGCAGCCTTTGGAGTCCATCCTCCTGGGTTGTCAGTGAAGCAGCCATATACTAATATAGAGGGGCATTACACGACCGCACGATGACCATCTCGAAAGCGACTGCAACGAACACTATCGTGGTTGGTTTCAGACATGTTGGAATCATACCCCCACACCAGTAACTGGTGTGGGAGGCATTATTCCACCCATCGAGAGCACCCTCTGTAGGGCTCTCGGTGTTCCCAGTACCAGCCTTCTAGTCCAGGAGAGGCCAAAATGGTTGCTGCCGACCAGAGACACATTTCTGCCTTCCTGCTGCTGAGCCAAAGTCGAGCAGGGGAAGGCAGTACAAGATTCAGAACTGAAACCACTGCACTTCGAACATCTGGGCACTCTGGACTTCGCTGGACTTCGTTTGGGCTGGACTTCGTCTCCATCTGCTGCATCGTCTGTGCCTATGCACCATACAGGATCCGTGCAGGACCTGTGGAACATCCAAGACACCTGAAGATAATCTCCCTTGGAGTGAAGGGGTCCCTTCCCTGCATTCACAGGCACTGCAACACTGCTGACCAGTCTGCTGATCCCAAGCTCCTACAGACTCTGAAGGGTTCAACAACACAAAAGGTGGGTTTCTATGTCCCCCGGGGCCCAAGCTGGCCTCTCACTTCATTTGAGACCAGAATCCCTTGTGTGGGCTGCAATACCTGAACCCCTGTGCACTGCATACTTTTGCAAGTGGAAATGCTTGTTCGCAACTCTGCAGCAACTGCATTGGGCTACAAGTAGCCCCGACCTCTGGCAACTTATCCTGCAAAGATCTTCAACCACATCCCACTGTGTGCTTCGTGGTCTGTTGTTTTTTTAAAGCTTCCCGAGGACCTCTTGCGACTCCTGTGCCTGCTGCCTGTGGGTTCCATTGAGGGTCATATTTCTTTACCTTGTGCCCCCCTGAGTGTTTGGGGCCTGCCCTGACTCCCCTGCTTGTGGTGAGTCTCCTGGACCTTGCTGGTACGAGCTGTACACTTTCTTGTCCTCCTTCATGTGTGGCCTTTGCCAAGGCTTGTTGGTGCTCCCGCCGGACACCGGCCCCTCAGCACTCGACATCCTTCGTCGGACAGCTCGTATCCAGCTTCTGGTCATCCTCAGCATTGCCTGGTCCCCGCAGCTGTAGAGTCAAGATCACTGTCAACCATCCGGAAGTACCCGACATCGGTAGGCATTCGTCTACTGAGCCCCTGGTCACTCTCAAATGACCCAGACTCTGTCCCCTCTGCTTTCAGGTACTTTTCATCAAGAATCCACATTTGGATTCCCACGGACTCTTTCTCCTCTTCCAGCAGTGGCACTTTCCCAAAGTCCTCCATTGGGTTTGACGGTGGTTTCTGACACCACTTCACACCTATGCACCCTGCTGGCCTGGGATAGGTAACTTGGGTACTTCAGTATCCACGGGTGGGGTGGCTCTCCAACCTTCTGTCTTCCACGGGGTTTCTTCGGGGTCCACTGGAAAGGGGTCCATAATCTTGAAATATCCAACCTTGACTTGCACATAGACATGTACGGAGCATGCAGCCGTGTTCATACACTGCATACGGGCTCCTTGGGGTCCCTAGCTACTCACTTCAGGTGGTTCCTTGGGGTCCCAGCAATTCTACATCCTCACAACATTGGCCTGACTCTAGTCGTGGTTCTTATACCACTTTCTTAGTATTTGGTACGTCCTCACAACATTGTCCTGACTCTAGTCGTGGTTCTTATACCACTTTCTTAGTATTTTGTTTGGTCCCCCTCCCCCGGGCCCACTGTGTATTAGTGCTATTTACTGTCATTTCTTTGCTAAAGTTTTGTGTGCTTTGTGTCTATCTCCATGTAGGAGATACTGTAACGTACTAGATAGTGTGATATAAAAAATACATATTTTTATAACTAATGTGTGGTTCTCTTTTCATTTAATCTACACTATAAGATTGCATTCTGGTAAAACATGCTGCTTTACATTCCTTCAAGTCTAAGCCTGAAGGCTGCTCTCCACAGCTACCACTTGGATAGCTTTCTAAGGTTGTCGGAGACCTCTTAAATCACCATAAGGGTTGTCTGGACTGGTGCAAGGTGCCCACTTTAATCAGTGCAAAAGACATCATATACCAGGCTAGCTTCTCACTCTTCCTGCCTGCTCCCTCTGCTTTCCGGTCCGCTGCAGTTTACTAACTGTTTGTTGCAGAGCAAGCCTTTCCTACTCACTTCCGGCACTGCCGTTAGTCCTCGATTCTATTTGGCTATAAAAGCTGATGCCGGACTGGACGCGCAGCGCCTGCAAGTACTGTGTGCCAATCGGAGACTCATTTCTTTAATCTGGTTACCCATTTCTGATATTTTATGTGCATGCTCTAGTGGGTCTTGACTATTGCTTTTTAACTTTTAATCCTTTCTCTAACTAAATTTGGTCTCAACCTACCTGCAAGTTACCTCTGCTTTCCAGCCTGCCGCAGTTCTAGGAACTGTTTGTTGCAGTGAAAGCCTTTCCTACTCACTACCGGGAATGCCGTTAGCGCTCCAGTCTATTTGGCTCTAAAAGAAGATGCTGGAGCAGGTGCGCAGCGGTCGCGCGTGCCACTGGTGCGCCAAAGGCAAGCCCGTTTGCACCTGGACAGCGCCTGGAGCAAGGACCCCTGGCTCACTGGACAAAAAAGGAAACAGACTCTCCTGTGTTTATTACTCCTCTAACTCTTTACACCAGTTAAGGTTAGCGGGTAAAGCAAAGGCCTCAGAGCAGTTTTTTTGTAACAATAGCTTTCTATGAGACTTAGAAGGACCGATGGCCTGTCCCAAATACCACTTTCAAAACTTCTTCGAGGTTGGCAGTTCTGCCCATATGGACTTGGGCAGTAATCCTATTAAGAAAGAGGGAAAAAGATTTCTCTGCAATGTTAGGTTGCTAGCTGAACAAGAGATTAAAATATGGGATCTGGTTACCACACAGTCACCTGACAACTGTTTTCTGACTTAAACTTAGCTAAATACCTCAAATCTTACAGCCATCATGTTAGCCATTCCTGACAACTCTAACTTAATCAAGCTAGATAGAGGTTTGAAAACAGGAAGTGGCATCACAATAATCTTTAAAAACTCTCTTGATGCAATATGGATTGCGACCACAATTACAGACTCCATGGAACTAGGCATTATTTGGTTTTTTTTGGTTCAGTAGATTTTCTATTGATTTTTACAAAAACAATACCAAGAAAACAAGGCAAAACAAAGAAACAAAATACAATAAAGCTCTCGTCATTAGTCAGAATGGATAGGAGGTAATAGTTCTGATAATGCTATTTGGCACTGGACTTACAAATGAAACAGTTGGGATGGCAGAAATAACATACCAAAACAGATGGATATATCCCTGTTGAGCTGCCTCATATCGACAAGTTACCATCAGGTCATTGCATAGCTCTAGGTAGTATCAATGGTCATCAAGAGTGCCATTTGTGACAATATATAACATAATATATAACACCTCTAGCACATATCTTCTATCCTCCAATGTCTGTATAAGGAAAGTAAACAAGCTAAAATAAATAGATAGTCAAATAAGAACGTAAGTAAATATAAATAGAGGGAAACCAACTCGGGGTCAAGGGGTATTCACACTGACTGTATATAGTCCGTAACTCTTCATCATATTAGTGGTTTGGTAGGGTGGCCGTAGACCTTGCTGTGCGGCTTGTAAGCTCCTTGGAGCCTGATAGCAATATGGATTTCAAGGGGGTTTAAAAACCATAGAGGCGGCGTCAAGAGTCTTCCACATTTTCCTGTAGTTCAGTTTCCATGGGGAGACTTGCAGGGTAATATTACCTCTTATGATGCTTAACCATTCTTGCCATTTTTTGCATGAAATTTTATCAAATCTATTCCAGTTACACAGGACTGTTTTACATGCCTAAGTCAAGCAGAAAGCGGTCATCATCCCCCTTTAGTTCCGGGTCCTGGAAACCAAATAAGATATACGATATCTCTTTAACTGGGGAGATGTTGAATGCCTAGGTAATGTGTTCGAAGGCCTTGTTCCAAACGTTTTGTAACAGCGAACATAGGAAAAGCATGTGTGGTAGGTCACCTGATTGAGAATCGCAATTCCAACATTTTGGCGACTGGGTTAGTTTAAACCTATATAATCTGGCCGGGGTCCAGTAGCTCCTTTTTATGGTCATGTATTTTGTCTGAAAGAGTATGGGGGATATTTTGTGTTTAAAAGGCATCATATGGACTTGTTCCCAATCTAGTTTAATTCCCTTACTGTGCGGTTCGGATTCCCATATTTCCTCATTAGACTTATGGGCCTTGCATGGGCTCAGGGGGTGAGGACTTGTAGATTCTTGAAACCATGTGACCGGTGTTAAAACAATTTGGTCAATTTGGTGGGTAGTGAGGGGGGAGAAGGGTTAGTAGTCAGTTTAGAAATGTGTACCTTAAGTTTCAGAAAGTTATAAAAGTCTATATCAGTTAGTCCTCTCTCTCTTTTGAGGACAGAGAATGGAATGGGCGAAGTATTCTCATTAAGGTCCTTTATAAAGTTGATGCCTTTTTGAGACCAGTCTCTCCAGTATAATGGTTTTCTGTCTATTTTTATTATGGGATTGTGCCAAATCGCCATTGTTGGACTTGGCCCTTTTTGCAGGGTCATCCCTGAACTTTTTGCCTTTCTCCTATATTTTCTCTGACCTGTTGTTGGCTGTTTTATGACTCTGGGCACTTTACCACTGCTGACCAGTGCTAAATTGCATATGCTCTCCCTATTGTAAATTGATGTAGGATTTGTGATTCCATGATTGGTTGGTTTGGTTTACCTGTCAGACCCTAGTACAGTGCACCAGGAGTGCCCAAGGCTTGTAAATCCAAATACTGCTGGTGGGCTTGCAGCACTGGTTGTGCCACCCACAAAAGCAGCCTGTAAACATGTGTCTAAGGTCTGCCATTGCAGAGCCTGCGTCCAGTCTGGTACTGTCATGCTGACTGGGCAAGTGCACCCACTTGCCAGTCCCTAAACCTTCCCTTTTCTTCATATCAGACACCCCTATGGTAGGCCCAAGGGCAGGGTGCATTGTAAGGATAAGGTAGGACATGCCCTGGTGTGTGTGGCATGTTCTAATAGTGAATTACAGCCATTTTCGTTTTTCACTATTGCAAGGCTACCAGTTCTCCATAGGCCACAATGGGCAGTTTGGTTATTAAATTTTATAATCCTAACTGACTCAGAGAACATGGTAGAAATTCGAATTTAGTATGCCTGAACTCGGGATGATAAAATACATATTTTAGTGAAGTTGGTTTTAACGTTCTGTGTTTGAAAATGCCACTTTTAGAAAGTAGGCATTTTCTTGTCTAACCATTCAAACCTGCCTCTGCCAGGATGTGTATTCCTTTGTCTGGAGTTTGAGTGACAGGGCTGGGGAATTCCAGCAGACAGGGTGAGGTGTCCCAGTGGTGAATAGAGAGATCTGCATCTAGATGGGTGGGAGGAGTTGCACCTGGGACCTGAATAGGGCTGTGCCTGGCTTCCACAATGCTGGCTCCACCTCCTGGAGAGCGGCTGATGTCTCTGCCCTGCACAGTGAATGAAGAGAAGGAATCCTGTCAACAAAGTGCTCCAGGGCTGTACTTGCCTTTCACAATGCAGGCTCTACCTCCTGTGTGGCGTCTAATGGTTCTGCCCTACACTGTGAAAGGAAAGAAGAAGTCTGGTAAACAGAGTGCTCAGGAACTGGTTTGGACTGGGCAAAGGCCCCTCTGCCTTCAGAGGACAAAGGATTTTGGGGTATAAGTATTGGGACCCTGATCCCAAGAATTTAGATCACTTTGGGAAAACAAGAAGAACCTCTGCTGAGGGAGGAACCAGAAGAAGCTGAGGAGGAAACTATCCCTGCACCTGGGGCATTGGCCTGCAGTGGTTGCCTTACTGCCAAAGAGAGGAGAAAGGTACTTTGTGTGTACTTTTGCTCAACTTGTGAAGGATCTCCAAGGTCTTGGAAAAGATCTTGCCTTGTGCTGAAGTTTCAGGAACAACAGACTTCAGCCTCCAGCTCCCCAGAGTTCTTTGGAAGTGCCTGCTGCTGTTGTTGGGCCTTCTTAGGGACTGCGTGTCACAAGGAGCTGGAAGCACGACTCAAGAAGGAGAAGCGTGCCGCCGTCGGAGCTGTTGTCGTCGCATCTCATAAAGTGCGTCGCCGCTGCAGCATCGCATCGAGCGGAAGCGTCTTGCATCATCCAGGAAGTGTCTCGCAACGCCGAAGAAGCGTGTCACCATCGCAGCCATCGTAGCTGACGCATTGCACCGCATTGCACCGCATCAAGAGAAGAGTCTCGCATCGAGGAAGAAGCGTGTCGCCATCGCAGCCATCGTAGTTGTCGCATTGCACCGCATAAAGAAAAGCACCTCGCATCCACGGAGAAGCGTGCCGCCGTCGGAGCTGCTGTCGTCGCATCGCGTAAAGGGGTGTCGCCACTACAACATTGCATCGAGCGGAAGCGTCTCGCAAACGTCGGAGAAGAGTGTCACTGCCAAGGCCGCTGTCGTCGCATCGCATAAAGGGTGTCGCCGCTGCAGCTGGAGCATCGAGTAGAGTCTTCTCGCAACATCGGAGAAGCGTACAGCATCTGGAAGATCTTCACGTCTTTATTTCTTTGCACCAAAAACTTCATCACATCAACATCGTTGCAACACTTTTGTTGCCCTGCGTGTCGCATCAAAAGGTACATTGACTTAAAGTGTCGCATCTAAGAACTAAAGAGAACTAAGCAAAAATTCTACCATCTAAAGTAACAGTTTTGTGTATTTTTGTCGTTTAATGGTCTTGTGGTAAATCTATATAAAGAATACTTATTTTTTATATAGAACCTGTGTGGTGTCCATCTGTAGTGTTGTCACTTGATTACTGTATGTGTTCACAAATGCTTCACACGCTGCCTCTGAGATAAGCCTGTCTGCTCGTGCCAAGCTACCAAGGGGGTGAGCAGGGGTTATTTTAGGAGTGTACCCCCTTACCCTGACTAGAGGAGAGGGTCCCCATTTGTCACAAGTGCATACCTGTGCCAACTAGAGACCCCCAAGTCTAAAAGCCATTGTATTAGAAGCACCAATTTTTGTATTTGATAGTGTGTCGAGACGTGCCAGAGAATTCTTATTGTTAAGTATGATGTACTTAGAGTGTTCTAACATGGAGACCTGTATAACCATGATTGCTGGGAGTGGGATATAATTAATCAGATTTAATTATACATCTAGCCACTGGGGTCTGTACTCAAGCTTATCCATGAACCATGCAGCTCCCTGTTTGCAGAGGTAGGCTGTTTGGTAGTTCTTAAAATGTGGTAGGCCTACTCCTCCTTTTTCTTGGCAAGTCTTAGTTTTCCTATGGAAATCCTTGCTCTTTTCCCTTGCCATAAAAACTTACTGATGACTTTATCTATTTTCTTAAGGAAGATATCTGACAGCATCATGGGTAACATACTGATAAGGTAGTTTATAAGTGGCATTATCATCATTTTGACCGTTTTTATTCTACCCCACCATGTTAAGAATTTAGGTGACTAGCCATCTTATAGATCAGTGATTTTTTTATGGATAATAGTTTTGCTTTCCTCTAGTGTAGCAATAAGGTCGCTTGAGAACTCTATGCCTAGATACTTAATCATACCAGTCTGCCACGTCAGTCTAGAGACTCCAAAAACCTCTCTGGAACCACACAGGTTAAGTAGTTTTAGCACTGTCTTGTCTTTGTTGATGATGTAGCCCGATACTTCTGTGTAGTCGTGAATAGATTGCATGGGAGCCGGAATGGCTGCGGCTGCTTCTTTTGATACCACCAATATATCATCTGCATAGGCTGCTACCTTGAACGTAGTTTTGCCAAAATCTATGCCGGGGATATTCTGGTATGCTCTTAGGTTTTGGAGGATGGGTTCAATAGCTAAGAGGAACAATGATTGAGACAGGGGTCAACCTTTTTTTATTTTTTATTTTTTGTCTTCATGTCACCACCGATTAGCACTAGTTGATGCGCCCTTCGTGAGTGCCAAAAATCTGTCCGGTTCCTTGCTTTAACAGAAAGGAAGAGGAAAGAGCTCATCCTGCTCTTACTCTAGCCTTGGGGTTGTGGTAAAGTCAGCATTCCGTCCATCATTTGTTTGTTGTAACGCTTTTCGCCCTAAGTGGGATGGGTATTCCCAGACGTGGGACCCGTGCTCACTACACCACTGGAGTCAAGCTATCCTGGCTGATGACGGCTGATAGCCAGAAACCGGTCCTAGGATGCTTGATTCCGGTCCAGAGAAGACATGGCTTGGCAGTTCGGGCTGGACTGTTCCCATGAGGCACAGGGTCAAGACTGATTTGCATATGGCCATGTCTAAACTGGGGTGGTGTAGTGGGCAAAAGAACGATGGATTTAACCCAGATCTCTTGACTGGGGGAGAATGTATGCATTGTCAGCATTCCGTCCATCATTTGTTTGTTGTAACGCTTTTCGCCCTAAGTGGGATGGGTATTCCCAGACGTGGGACCCGTGCTCACTACACCACTGAAGTCAAGCTATCCTGGCTGATGACGGCTGATAGCCAGAAACCGGTCCTAGGATGCTTGATTCCGGTCCAGGGAAGATATGGCTTGGCAGTTCGGGCTGGACTGTTCCCATGAGGCACAGGGTCAAGACTGATTTGCATATGGCCATGTCTAAACTGGGGTGGTGTAGAGGGCAAAAGAACGATGGATTTAACCCAGATCTCTTGACTGGGGGAGAATGTATGCATTGTCAGCATTCCGTCCATCATTTGTTTGTTGTAACGCTTTTCGCCCTAAGTGGGATGGATATTCCCAGACGTGGGACCCGTGCTCACTACACCACTGGAGTCAAGCTATCCTGGCTGATGACGGCTGATAGCCAGAAACCGGTCCTAGGATGCTTGATTCCGGTCCAGGGAAGACATGGCTTGGCAGTTCGGGCTGGACTGTTCCCATGAGGCACAGGGTCAAGACTGATTTGCATATGGCCATGTCTAAACTGGGGTGGTGTAGTGGGCAAAAGAACGATGGATTTAACCCAGATCTCTTGACTGGGGGAGAATGTATGCATTGTCAGCATTCCGTCCATCATTTGTTTGTTGTAACGCTTTTCGCCCTAAGTGGGATGGGTATTCCCAGACGTGGGACCCGTGCTCACTACACCACTGGAGTCAAGCTATCCTGGCTGATGACGGCTGATAGCCAGAAACCGGTCCTAGGATGCTTGATTCCGGTCCAGGGAAGACATGGCTTGGCAGTTCGGGCTGGACTGTTCCCATGAGGCACAGGGTCAAGACTGATTTGCATATGGCCATGTCTAAACTGGGGTGGTGTAGTGGGCAAAAGAACGATGGATTTAACCCAGATCTCTTGACTGGGGGAGAATGTATGCATTGTCAGCATTCCGTCCATCATTTGTTTGTTGTTGTGGTAAAGTGCCATGATCATCTGTATCAAGTTATCACCTAGGTTGAGTGCTGCGTGTAAGAATTGCCAATCTACTTTATCAAACGCTTTTTCTGCTTCAAGCGTTATGGCAACAGTTAGGGAACTAAGCAATTTTGCTTTTTCAATAGCATGGCAAAAAAGTCTAGTGTTGTTGCTAGAAAGTTTTTGTTTTAGGAAACCTGTTTGGGAGGTATGAATGGGTTTAGCAATGTGTTTTTGTAATCAGTTAGATAAAATCATGGCATATAATTTAAAGTCCAGGTTTATGAGAGATATAGGTCTGTAATTTTGCCCTCCTTTGGGATAACAGTAATTATTGCTTCAGCTGTGGTACCAGTTATTTGTCCAGATGAAGCAAATTGGTGGTAAAGGAGTAGCAGTGGTTTACTCAAGTGTTCACCAAACGCATTATAGAAGGACACATTAAGACCATCTGGGCCCAGAGCCTTGTCTATTTTTAATTCCTTAATGGCAGTCTCCAATTCTTCCAAATTGATTGCGTCATTAATCGAGTCCCTTTCTTAGTCGTTTAGGGATCTAAGTGATGCCTCATCTAGGTATTTCTGAACCTTCTGAAGTTTCACATCAGAATTTGAGTTCTACTGATTTTGGTAAAATTCTTTAAATGTGTATGCGATTTTGTTGGGATTAGTTTGGATGTTTCCTTTTTCGTCTTTAATAGCATTGATCGTGTTTCTCTGGCTTTTACATTTTAAGTAAGAGGCTAGCGTCCTCACGGCTTTGTTCGCCTCACAAAGATGAAGACTTTTCTGTCTGTTTATCCAGATACCCGCTCTCATACTAATTATCTTGTTGTATTTGTTTTTTTTGTTTAGGATCATTGTTAGTGTTCCTGGGTTATTTTTATGGATATTCTTTTTTTCCAGCTTGGAGATATCCTTCTCTAATTTAGCTAGCTGTGAGTTCGCTTCTTTGTTCATGTTCGATTTAATTTTTATATTTACTCCTCTAACGGTGGACATTAGTGCTTCCCATCTTGTAAGGTGAGAGGTTTTGTTCTCTTTATTATCCAGTAAGTAGTTTTTAATCGCGTCCTTGATTACTCTTTTATTTTCAGGGAAGAATAGTACATCATCGTTGAATCTCCAGAGAGGTTCTTTGAGAGGGGTGGATGAGTCTGTAAGTGTTAGCGTGACACAAGAGTGGGCTGATACAACTCTTGGCTCAATAGTTGATTGGTCGATCCTACTAATAGCATTCCCTGAAATCACAAAGTAATCTATACGGGGGTATGGGTTATGAGGGAGAGAGTAAAATGTGTTCTCCCTTCCAGTCGGATACTGCATCCTCCACGCATCTATCATGTTAAACCTATTGCAGAGGTGGTTAAGGGCTTTGTGCGATTTATTTGGCTTGAATTTGCAAGATGAGATTCTATCCATTTTTGGATCTAGTGGGAGGTTAAAGTCACCAGCAATAACTGAGGACGCTGAATCTGGGATCAGATTAATATTTTCTTCCAGTTCCTCCCAGAATTCACAGTCCTCATTCGTAGGCGCATATATATTAGTTACAAAAAGTACAGAGTTCTCTCAATTCGGAGATATTCCATCTCCCCTGTTTATCTGTTGAATGGGATACTAGATTTATTCTGGAACCCTTTGAGATCATAGTTATGACCCTGTTTTTTTCCACTGTGGAGCTTGAGCAGAGAACGTCAGCATATTGGCTACCCATGAGTGTTTCTGTGGTCTTATCATCTAGTTTTGCATCCCGTAAAAGGATAATGTTAGCAATCGGTTTATGGATATAATCCAGAATTCTTTTCCTCTTGATCGGGTGGTTGAGGCCCTTTACGTTTAATGAAACAATTTTAATATGTTCGACTAGAGGAGTAATTTTTTCTTGGACTTGATGTTGCCTGACCTGTATTCACACGTAAAAGAGGTCGGATTGTAAGGTCAAGGTGCAGGCCCCCATATATCTGGTAATTCTGAGTGTTATGAGAGCTACGGCTAGATGTACATGTTAGGTTCTCCTGTTGGGATTTGGTTTGACAGAATGTAGAGTACTTGTACTCCCTTGACCACCGAGTAAAGAAAAGGAAAGGGAAAAGGAATAACTATATGCGAAGAGAACATAAGTTCAAGAAAATTAAGATAACAGTAATGAACAAAGACAGCATCTTCAACAAACCCTCCCCCTCTTATCCCTCTTCCCCTCCCCCTCTAAGAACAATAGACATGGTGATTGCAAGAGAGTGACAACTCCATCTCAGGGACATGTATGTTATTTTAAAGGTCCAACATAACCCTCATAGACTATAAACGAGAAACAAGTATAAGGTACAACCAGAAAATAATCGGAAACAGGCATAGGTCATAACAAGATTGACCTATTCAAGTTAACCTGTACTATATGACTCTATGTGACATCTCTCCTGATCTCTTCATACTGTTGTGGTAGCCGGTCCACAGGGGAACCTAATTATTGAGTCAGGATGTCATAGTATCAGACAATGTCTGTGAATTCCAGTTAGCAATAGTTGTAACCGGTAACAGTTAACCTCAATGTGGTGGCTTCTATTAAAATTTTAATTAGAATGAAAATTCTCATATATGAGCATGTGAGCACGTAAGTGTATATATCTAGGGGCTGCGATGTGCATATCAAGTGCTATGATCTGTTCTGAGTAATCCTTAAAGACCAACAACCAGATTAATCTTCAGAATAAACAATACTGTCCCCACTTAAACCTTTAAACATTCCTGTCCCCCTTCCTGTACTTATTCAGCTATTCAAAACTGACTAGAAGATCCAATCGTCGGCGCTATCTATCCGACATATATCACAGTATAACCATGGCTATCCCCAATAGCAAATGAGCAACCAAAATTGTCTTCCTGTAAGTCATATGAGACATATAATACAGATACAAACATAATTTGTGTGCATTTTTAAGATAAATCTGTCATCCACGGACAGTTGGAAAGGAGCCTTGATTTTTCGTCCCCCTGGATCTAAGGCCGGTTTTAGCCAACGATTGGTAGAAGAAATTGCCCCACACATCTCATCTACAAATACTTTTGTTCTCCTGGGTTATTTTAATGATCATGGGGAAGACCGCACCATCATAGAAACAGCAAAGTTAATAGCAGACCTGGAAATACTTGGTCTGTCACAGCGTATTAGCAGGTCATGGAGCAAGTCACTCACTAGATCTATTTTTCACCAACTCTGAACACATTTTATGTGAAGCTCATATGTCTCTAGCCTGGACTGATAATTTTTTTATTGCCTTCCATGCTCAGTCATCTCAATTAGCTATTCCGAAGGAAATCAGCAATAAGGTCAAGAATCTGACTAGAACTTGGTATCTGCTCTCTCCGGAAGCTTTTAATGAAGCATTTCCCTTCAGCTGGCAGGGTAAACATTTGAAGGTTAATAATAAACTGCTCATGTTTAACTCTGCCTTTACAGAGGCTCTGGACTCTACAGCACTCTTCATAAAATGCTTCTCCACCAAACGGCAGTCGTCACCACCTTGGTTTACTTCCGAGCTAAAACGGGAAAAAGCAGGATGCAAAAATATAGAGAGACCCAGGCACCGATCTAAACAGCTTCATGATAGGGACCGCTACAACCAAGCATTATCTTGATATAATTTAAATATCAAAGCTTCGAGATTAATTTTTATTATGAAGCAAATTGAACAGGCAGATCACTCTCCGCAAACGCAAGAACTCTGTGACTCACAGGGTAATTTCTCTTTCAGGAGAACATTTCAATACTTCTCTTCCTATTATAGCTAGCAATATTAGCAGTGAAGAGTATCTGATAACAGAGAGGATTTCTTCCTTAGACAGATTCAAACCCTTTACCTTGGAAGAAGTCAGTAGAGCACTGACTACTGCCAAATCAGGTTTTCCTTTGGACATGTGTCCCCCTAAAGTAGTGGCAGCGCTATCTAACTACCTTGCCCTGGCTATTTTAGAAATATTCAATACCTCTGTACAAACAGCACCATTCCTCTTGATTGGAAGTCTGACCGTGTACTACATATTCTGAAAAAACCCATCCTGGATCAAAAGGTGTTGTCAAATTACTGCCCAATATCGCTACTCCCACTTTTGGGCAAATTGTTGCAAAATGTAATAAATAAACAATTAACAGCCTACCTTGAATCAAATCAAATCCTGGACTCCTCACAATTCTGCTTTCGATCAGGCCCTAGCACGGAAACAGTACTTTTGACAGTGACAGATTCGCTGCGACTTACACTTGACGCAGGCAACTCTACCATGCTGGTGCTATAAGACCTCTCAGCAGCATTCGACATGATCTCTCATGTCAGAATGATTGAGAGGTTACGAGAGATTGGGATAACAGGCCTTGCTCTTAAGTTGCTCTGCCATATTCTGCAAGTCAGATACCAAACTGTCATCCTTGGCCCATACACCTCTCACAAAATGCAATTAGACAGGGGGGTTCCACAGGTTTCTTGTTTGAGCCTCACTCTGTTTAATATCTATGTGTCCTCCTTTGCTAAAATTGTAGAGCTTTTCGGCTTTGAGAAAATCTCCTATGCGGAGTATACTCAGCTGTTGTTTACATTAGGGTCAGATCTAGCCACTACCAAAAGGCATTTTACTTCGGGTATGCTAGCTATCTCCAACTGGATGAATGACAATTATACTTAGCTAAATGTGGAAAGACGGAGATCATGTTATTTGGTAAGGCCACCTCTGTCTGGACAGATGAATGGTGGCCTTTTCAACTGGAGCCAACCCCTACCATTAAACAATTGATTAGGAATCTCGGGTTGAAAATTGATCAGGGTCTTATGATGAAAGATCACATTCTGACCACTGCTTCTACGCAGAATGTTTCTTTATCTTCCTATTTTCGCAAGAAGGACGTTATTTCATGCCCTAGTAATGAGCAGATTATACTACGGTAATTCTCTCTTGGTGGCAGTTAATGAGACACTGGTAGCCAAACTACAGGTACTTGAAAACACGGCAGCCAGGCTTATTTTCAGCCTCCCTCCCGTCTCCTCCTCTGCACCAATGTTAAAGGAGCAACACTGGCTGACAGTAAAAAAGGTGCATTTTTAAGCTCTGTGCACTTACTTATAATGTGTTACAAGGCAAACGACCCAGATGTCCGCAACAAAAAATCAAAACATACATACCCAGCAAAAGATTACGATCATGTGATAAGGCCCTGCTGCGTGTTCCCCGCACTAGCTTAACGAAATGTGGGGGTAGGGCTTTTTCTTACCTTGCCCCCTTTTATTGGAATAAGCTTACAATACATGTCCGTACCTGTGACGATTATTGCAAATTTAGGAAATTGCTGAAAGACCACCTATTCTAATTCTCAATCTTCTCTCACGTGGACACTTGCTAACCTGACTAAGCGACAAAATACACATGGGTGAGCCGTGCGCTATATTAAATCCAAATACCATAACATTAAATGTTTCCCAGAATAGGTGACTGTCAAACTTGGGGGACAGTCTTTGACACAATATATACCATCAGTCATGGCACTCCACCCATGTCAGTCTTGCAGGACGTGTTAAAACAAATATAGAAAGAGCATAGGGTAGCTGCTGCCCTGTATTTGGGGAGGAAACTATTGGGAAATGTTCCCCTGGTCTCCTCAATTATTCTATCTAACACTAAGGGGCCGATTCCGATCCGGGCTGGAAAGCTCTCCGACCGAGCCGGATCCGGAGTGTTTTCCGACCAAACCGGAGTCCTGCAGTCCGACAGAGCGAGTACGATGCGGCCATATGCTGCAGGACTCGGTTCAGTCAGACTCCCATAGAAGTCAATGGGAGCCGGTCGTACGACGCGTACATGGGCTCCCATTGATTGAATGGGTACTTCTCGCACAAGGGTGCCCCCTACAGTGGGTACACCTCGGTGCCATCCGCACCGTACATGCCTGGGTGGGGAGAACCTTGGGTCTCCACCTGTGTCCGAGTCGTAGGGCTGCAGGTGACAGGGGGTCTGATGTAGACCCCAAAAGCAACTTCCCGGACGTTTTGCAAGCCGGACACTCCGGCTCGCACCAGCTGTCCGACGCATGCATCGTACTGGCTCAGCCGTAAATAGCATCCATTGCACGCCACGGTTAGCTTACGGCCGAGACGTACGGAGCGGTTCGGACCCGGGAATGACTCGGTCGGTGAATTTCACGTAGCTCGCATTGTACTTGCTCGCTCGTACAGTTGTACGAGTCAGATGGAAAACACACGTACGGCTCATAGTTTTTCCGGCCGGATCGCATTTGGTGCCCTTCCGACCCAGATCGGAATCGGCCCCTAAAGGTGAAGAGGCATCTCTGGCTATATGCAAATGCTTGCAGCAGAAGCACAAGCCGACCGTGAAGGTGAGCCACCTATAATTATTGCTGATGTGTACACATCATTCAGATGCAGTCATTTGAGGATCAGACCTACTATGCCACCTTTAGTAAAACTATGAGCTTGTTAATAAACCATGGGATAAATCTAAACAAACACTGAAAGGTAAACCTCGTGGAGATTCTCAACCCCAGGAGCCCTGTGAAAAAAGCTATGATTTTCACGATTGCGCTAAAAGAAGGCTCCAGACAGATATCAGAGTTCTGATACACGTTCTTCTCACTCCTTGCAGGACTCATCTGACAAGCAGTATGAGAGAGAAGGGCGATCTGAGTGCAGACAAGAAGAGTACGTGACACCAAAAAGAGACTCACAATGCTCATCTACCATAAACTTAAAACAAGGAAGAGAAATCTCCTCCACTTAAACTCCAATTTCAGAAAAAGAAGGTTGCGGTTATCACCACAAAATATGCCACAGACTTAAAACCCTCCTCCTGAACAGGAGCCAGGTGGTGACTCCTTGACAGCGCAGCAGAAGTTACCATAATGTGCCGGAATGTCCAGGAGTTTCTCGTAGCGAAAGCAACTGATACTTTTATTACAGTTGAGACCCCAGACAGGTGCGTAGACCTCCCTGATAGAGTATATGATCTAGACATTTAAATTGAGGGTGGCATACAGCGCACCATTAAAGCTATATTCTGGGAAAATGTAACATGTTTTATGACATTCTTCTAGCTGAGGTCAATTGGCCCCCACAGTTCATACAAACATCCCTGCAGGGCGAGGATATTATACTTCCTTCCTTCTCTGCTGTTGTCCTTGAACAAGTCAAACAAGCTTATGCAGCAGAATAGACTCTTACACTAGCCCCTGCACTGTATCACAATTATGTTGGCTGGGATAAGGACTCTCCTTATCATATCATACCCATAAGGTCTAGTTCGCAAGTACAACCACAATATTCTATTAAACGAGATGCTAAGGCATCCGTTAGAGAAATAGTCTCGCAATTGGAGTACCAGGGAGTAATTCAACCCTGTGTCTCTCTTATGAATAATCCTCTTTTTCCTGTTTTGTAACCAGATCATTCATATCATTCATATCAAATAGTCTTACAATACAGACATTTAAACAGTCATACACGCACATTTGCAATACAAACTACACACAGTATGGCTCTAATTACCAATATAGTCCGTAAAAAATACAAAACAACATTGGAAATCTCCAATGGGTTTTTTAGCCACAATCTAGCACCTGAAAGCTGTGATTGGACAGCTTTTAGTGCATTTGAATTTCAAATAAGATATGAAAGGCTCCGAATAGGCTATAAGAATAGCCAAGTACTTTTTGCTGCGTACATAATGTCAATTCTTCAAGATATTGACCCTGAAGCACTGTCCTACATGGATGAGTTCTACTTAATGGATGAATCCCAGGATGGCATTATATTGGGATTTTCCTGAACTTGGTTATAAGTTCAACGTAAAAAACATCTAGCATAGCTTTTCTGAGTGTCCATTTCTTAGGATATTAACTTACACATGATGGAGAGAGCTTTCCTCTTCATTTGTGCACAACTGCATCCTCCAATCACACCTAAATAATTACAGTCAAGAAAACTTCATCCTGTAAAGAAATACCCAAATTGGGACAAGAGTAAAACATGTGTATAGTATCAGCCGCTTACAAACCAAATCTATTGCACTTCCCTCCCCTCGTTCCCCCCCATTTTGCTATCTTTGTTGGCGTGTAATACAGATCAAAGGCAGACATAAAATTTTGGCTCCTGAGACTTCCAGTTACCAGTATCTGATTCGATAGCTCCAATGACTCTTCAATATTAATTACTTCCTCCCAAAACCTACTCTCCCATTTTGCATTCTGAACATCCATAGGATCGAGCAAATTTTGATAGATTTTCCCAATCCGGGACTTCCTTTGTACTATTTCAACCAAAGTTATCTTATCTAAATTTAGAGCCAATCTGTGCTTATTTACCCCCAGAAAGCTCAGAATCTGCAAATACTTGAAGAAATATCCCTTGCCCAACCCAAACTCATCCTGCAGATTCATAAATGATACCAATTTGCCTTCCCTATAAAAATCACCCAAAGAGTGAATTCTTTTACTCCCCCATCTAAAAGTTACTTGATCCTGACAAATTGGAGGTAGGATACCTGAAGCAGAGAGTGAAGTATATACATTCAGGTTTGAGATCTTCAAATTCTGCCGTATCTGTCTCCACACCGTATCAGCAGCTTTCAGTATTTTAAATTTGGTCTTTATAAAATAGCTGGTTTCCACTATCCTGATCAAACAGCCCTTATCTTCACTCCCCAACCTTAGTTTATATATAGTATGTCTAGCTTCCAGTGGGATTTCCGCCTTATCCCCCACTAGTAAGATGCCTATATGTTGAAAAATAGATGCCCAGTAGTATAGAAGGAAACGGGGTATGACCCATCCACCCTGATATCTTGGGAGGGTCATCCATTTAGCCGCTCTTCTTGGTCTACGATACCTCCAAAGAAATCTAAAACATATCCTCTCTATCCTTGCTAGGCAAAATTCAAGAGGGATAGTCCTGAAAAGATATAAAAATGTAGGGAGGACCAACATTTTGATTATATTACTTCGCCCATATTGGGCAAGGTGCAGATGGTCTAGTCTCTCCAATTTTTTATTAACATTTTCTATTATAGGGGTAGTATTTAGATCAGGAATTTTATCCACCACAGAAGTAATTTTGACCCCCAGATAAGTTGCTACTGAAACAACTGGAAGTCCTACAGGAGCACATATTCCCTGAGCAAAGGATCTGAGTTTTATCCATGTTTAGGTTATACCCTGAAAGGATACCAAACTGTTCTGCTAAGGTCTACACCTCTGGAAGTGCCGAAGCGACATCACTGGTAAGTTCCACAATATCATCCACATATGCCAGTGCGCTATAATCGACATCATTGACCCTCACCACCTTAATGTTCACATTCAGCTCTAGTTTTTTTAGAAAAGGGTCAATATATAGAGCAAAGAGCAAAGGAGAGCACGGACAGCTCTGCCTGGTACCTCTGTTGATATTGAGCTGATTTAACTCCTGCCCTGAAATACAAATCACAGCCTCTGGAGATAACTACAGTGCCTTAACAGCCTGAATGAATTCCCAAATTATCCCCTTCCATCGTAGGACAGACCAGAGAAACCGCCAGGAGACCCTGTTGAACACTTTCTCAGTGTCCAGCAGGACCACCCCCCGTGGTGAATCCGTGGCCTGGGCCCAGTCAAGAACGGCTATAACCCGGCGTACATGGCCTCATATCCCTCCCTGGGATAAACCCTTGTTGGCGCATTGAAACCAGAGGAGTGATTATCTTTCTTAACCTGGTTGCGAGTTTTTTCTAAAAGATCTTACTATCACTATTTATAAGTGATATCGGTCTATATGAGGCAGTAATGAGTTCTGGTTTGCCTTTTTTTTTTTAAATACGACTATAGTGGTCTTCTGCCATTAATTGAGGATATAGCCCTTTTGGGCCTGTTGGAATAAATGTGTAATATCCTGCCACAATAGTTGCTGAAATGCTCTGTAGAATACCAAAGGAATGCGGTCTGGGCCCACAGCTTTACCCGTAGCTAGAGAGGTTATGCAGCTTCCAATTCTTCCCATGTTATCGGGCAGCGAGGATTTCATTTTGATCGTGTGTGACCTCTGTTGTTTCTAAGTCATTATACAAATCTTCCGGGGATTCTACCCCTGGCGTAGTCACTCCCTCAGCATATAGTTGTTAATAGTAGTTTTGGAAAACATTCAAGATTTCTGCCGGAGAAACTGGAACCTGCCCTAAATGGTCTTTAATTTTACAGATTCGATTAGTAACTTCCCACTGTTGCAACCTTTTTGCCAAAACCCTACCTGTATTTTTTCCAAGTTCATATAGCTCGGCCCTATATTGCGTGTATTTAGCTGCCACCTCTGCACCAAAATTCTGATGAATTTTAGATTTAGTGATCGCGATTAGCTGCTGACTTTCCTCTATACTTTATCCCCCCATTATTCTTCTCATGAGTTCGAGCTCGACTGTCCTTAACTGCTCAACCCAGTTCTTAATTTCCTCCTGTAGTACTTTCTGTCGGGATATAGAAAAACTCAAGGTCTCGCCTTGAACACCTGCTTTAAAAGCATTCCAAACAGTAATTTCAGAGGCTGTATTTCTGTTAATATCAAAGAATTCCCCAATCCACTTAGCCATATGCTCACAGTATGATCAATCAAACAGAAGCTTCATTTCAAAGGTCCAAGGCCTCTGCACTCTTGAAATACTGCTCACTGGTATTTCAATTACTAAAAGACTGTGGTCTGAGATAATCCTAGGGAAAGTCTCAATTTTAACTGTTTCGGCCAGTTGATTAGAGATGAAGAAATAGTCCAGCCGGACTAATTTCTTATGAGGGGCCGAATAAAAAGTAAACCCTGGATCAGCTGATCTATGCTTATACCAGGTATCAGCCAGCCCGTGTTCCCTCACCTATCCTTGAAGGGCCTTAAAGACTCTAACTTTCCTTTCTTGATATGGCAGGTCAGTATTCAAATTGAAATCGCTGTCTAAGTGGATATTAAAATCACCACAAAGGATCACAGGATATGGTCATAAGGCCAATTCTACACTTAAATGATTTAAAACATTAGGATCATCTAGATTAGATCCGTAAACAGAGCAAACTGAGACAGGGGCATTATTAACCATAAATTCTATAACAACCCAGCGCCCCAGCTTATCCTCTTTAACTCGTTTACAGACTCCCATAGCATGTCTTGCTAAGATTGCCACCCCTTTTGTTGTTGCACCCTGCCAAGTGCAAGCTATCAGATCAAAACCCAAATCTCTCAGCCACCCACGTTTACTCCAAGGCATATAAAATCAATCTGCATAAATCGGAGATTCTTGGCCAACATGGCCCTCTTTTTTCTGTTATTAAGGCCACATATATTTAAAGAGCATATAAGCATTTTACTCATCAACCTTATGTTTGACATTCTCAATAACAAATCTTTCCATAAAGTACAATTGATTATACACAATTATAGAAATCATTTCATTCTTCCTTATACAAATAGAAGTGCCATGACACATGAAAAAAAGAGATAAACTCAACCCACACCTGCTTAACCCTCCACCTCCTCCTCCTGCCCACCCATTCATCACCTAGCAAACCTCCCCCCCATTCTCTCTCTCCCCTGCCCGAACCAACCGTCACAAGCCACTAGACCTTCCAGGTCCGGTAATGTGGTGACCCCCCGTCTTCCCGTCCCGCCTGCGATTCTGCCAATAAGTATAAGGGGAAAAAAGACAAAAAAAACACACAACTCCTGACTTTAATAACATGTATCTAAGGGATTGCAGAAACTCCTTAGCTTGGATTTCTGATGAGAAAAAATGAGGAGATTCTCTCCAAATTACTTTGAGCCTGGCTAGATTCACTAAAAAGACCTGAGCCCCGTTATTTTGAAAAGGTTGAATCATCTGGCGAAGTCACCAGTGACGTTCCACTGTACAGTGTTGAAAATCTGGCCTTACATAAAAAGTCTGCCACTGAAGGAACTTTGTCGATCTGGCCAGGCTAGATCGTAAGTTGCCTAACGCAGAACAAAATTCCCTATATAGATCAAAATGGCTCGGGGTTTATTTCCTGCTGAAATAAGGACATTTTAGGGGTTTCAGAATCAATTACGCTGGCTCTTCTAATCCTGGGATTAGAAAATAACATAAAGTCAAATAAGAGGGCGAGATCAGAGATAGGGTTTTTGTTTGTTGCAATGGCCATTGTCCGTTTATGTATAACCTCCCAATGGATGAGTAGTGACCCCCCAGTATTTTCCAGCTGGCGGGAAAGGATGCTAGCTAGCTACAATATAGAATCTTCAGTATATAAGTTAAGAGGACGAAGGAAAAAAGAGTTGGGGCAGAAAATCTGGGCTCCTATTAAAGGACTGGTGAATCAATAACGACCAGGTAAAACAAATCTTAAATACAGATAGGGACAGCGTAACTCGGCTCTTATCCTCAGATGCCTTCTGATTATATCAAGAAGCGAATCAATGAATTGGATATCAAACTACTCTATTTAATGCACAAGCACTTTCTTCTCTGTAAGCTAGAATGGATGGGAAATATGTGTTTCTATTTCCTGAAAATACTGAATGAATTGGATGGTTTTAACTGACAATCTTGCACTTTATTCTCTTCCTGCTTTTTCTATGTTTTTTTTAATGTTTAAGTATTGCCATGACATGTAGTAGGAAATTTTCTTTGCAATAGAAAAAATCAATCAAAAAATAAAATTACAGTCCCTGCTAGAATAACCTAATTTTGGCAGAACATATATTCCTGATTATGCACAACACACTAAACCACTGTATGAATTAATTATCTCTGAATATTCCACTACACACTAGACATCAGAACATACCGATATTCTCAGATCATTACAGTCTGATTTACTTGCTACACATCACTTAAATACATGTGTAAATACCACAAACCTAGTCATTCGTGTTTTACCAGGTGTAATTGGATTCACCTATATTACTTTTAATGATGGTGAGACAGGGAAGACATGGCTTGGCAGTTCGGGCTGGACTGTTCCCATGAGGCACAGGGTCAGACTGATTTGCATATGGCCATGTCTGAACTGGGGTGGCAGAGTGGGCTAAAGAACAGTGATGGATTAAACCCAGATCAGTTGACTGGGGGTGAGTGTTTGCAATGTTCAACACTCCGTCCATCATTTCCTTTGGTTTTTGCTTTGTTCGCCATAAGTTGGCAGGGTATGCTCAGACGTGAGTCCCTTGCTCACTTTGCCACTGGATTCAAGCAAGCCTGGCTGAAGACGGCTGAAATGCCAGAAACCAGTCCTAGGAAGCTTGTTTCCGGTCCAGGGAAGACATGGCTTGGCAGTTCGGGCTGGACTGTTCCCATGAGGCACAGGGTCAGACTGATTTGCATATGGCCATGTCTGAACTGGGGTGGCAGAGTGGGCTAAAGAACAGTGATGGATTAAACCCAGATCAGTTGACTGGGGGTGAGTGTTTGCAATGTTCAACACTCCGTCCATCATTTCCTTTGGTTTTTGCTTTGTTCGCCATAAGTTGGCAGGGTATGCTCAGACGTGAGTCCCTTGCTCACTTTGCCACTGGATTCAAGCAAGCCTGGCTGAAGACGGCTGAAATGCCAGAAACCGGTCCTAGGAAGCTTGTTTCCGGTCCAGGGAAGACATGGCTTGGCAGTTCGGGCTGGACTGTTCCCATGAGGCACAGGGTCAGACTGATTTGCATATGGCCATGTCTGAACTGGGGTGGCAGAGTGGGCTAAAGAACAGTGATGGATTAAACCCAGATCAGTTGACTGGGGGTGAGTGTTTGCAATGTTCAACACTCCGTCCATCATTTCCTTTGGTTTTTGCTGAGACAATTTATATGACATATAAATTGCATTTATATTCCAATGCAGATAAGCGTTTTGCCTTCACTGAAAAAATACTGACTGCAATGCAGATGGCTATTCTTAAGGAGCGGCCACTTGCACAAGGGAATCACATTATTGTTGTTACTTCTGTGCCAGCCCTAAAGGCTGTCACAAAGGCTAGCACTCCTAACGCTAAAGCCCTACATCCTACATAAATACAATGGGCAACATCCTTAATAGTTGTTGATGTAGACTTTATCTTTGGCCCGTATTTACAGACAAGGATTCTTGCAGTATGAGCATGTTTATCCCATGCCCACTTTGGTCTTACCTCTTGAACAGTATAAAGCTCAGCCTGTTATAGACTCTAAACAGCAGTAGTCGGCGGTGTCTGCCACTTTTGCTGGTATGATCTTGGGTGGAAGATTTCAACCAGAAAAAACTCGCTCTCAGTCCTTGGGGGACTGCCGTGCGCGGTTGGCTAAACTAAACTCTTTACTTCTTGTACTCGAGCAAATGGATCCTGATTTCCCCACACTTTTTTTATGTAATTCATATGACTGTGTACAGTCTTTTGATGATAATTTACATTAATGGCAACAGAATGGATTTAAAGATTCTAAAGGGAACACAATCAACCACAAATGCTTTGGTTAAAGTGGAGGACCTCAAAGATAGGTTGCCACAGGCTCACGCTATACATACATTGAGTTATCAGCAAGTGGGAAAACACGTTGAAGGGAATGAATTGGTTGTTGAAATGCCTAATCTGCAGTTGCGACATACTGTTGCTACAGTTACTCATTCTAAAATGAGAATAAACTCTTATATTTTAGCTGCTGTTAATGCTAACAAATACACCACATCCTTACCTAAGTGATTTCCATCTAAGTATACCTACCATTTGAGTTAACAAAACATTACTTTTGTAACTATTCCAGGAGTTGGTGATCGACTGACTCCAGTCGTTGTGCTGTCTTACAGGACCTACAAAATTTCACCAAATCCAACGAGCAGTTGAAGATGTCCGCCTCTGCGAGAATCAAGGAGAAACCAAAACCTTCCGGCTGGAATCCACAAGTTAGGGATCTCGTGTGAGAGAAGGTGGTGGTAAAGGAGTTTGGCCCATCATACCAAGCACGGGTGCCAGTCCTTTGCATTCAAGGTACAGGAACTGTAATCTTGCCACCTCTTAATGGTTCCAAAGACACTCGTATCAAGTTACATTATGAGACTGATTCTCAACAGTAGGCCTTGGTAGTTATTTGACTCCACTCTCTACGATAGAGGAAATTCCTTTACAGCTAGTGAGCACCACCAAAGCTGTTTCTCCCTGAGTGGGGTGGGGGGGATTGGTGGAGAACGCACTTCAATACATTCCTGTCTCTGCTACAACTAACAGCAACACGACTGAAGTGAGTACTGAACTTAGTACTGCATCTTGTGCAGCTGATGTTGTTTATACAGATCCCTGGTGAGCCACACTCCTTATTATTATTGACACTAGTCATGTTAGCCTTAATTATACATTCGTATGCTCATGCATTCATGCAAGTTTGAATATATTTACTGTTTCCTACTGCTTGCATATCCTCACCTAGCATGGGGTTTAGATGTTTACACCTTTCGGTTGTTCACTCTAGACGGTTTGAATCATTGACACACATTGCACTGGTGATTTTTGGTTCTTCGTTTTTTCAACCCTTATTCACTTTCTATACTATGCATGACACGTGCAAATCCTATCATAAAACGATGAAGTTGTATTTTGTCTTGTTTAAATGATAACGTGACATAGATCGTTCTGTTCTGTGTTTTTGTTGTAGCGTGACGCGGAAGCATTTTGATTTGTTCGACAATGCATAATGATGGTCCCCTAAGAAGGGTTTCTGAACCCAAAATGCATTGGGAGCTGCATCGCAATGTTGTTTGCATCATATATAATCACTGAATTTTCGTTAACTTGTAATTGTAATGCATAACATTTGTCACTAGTTGCACCTATTGTGGAAGTCAGACAGAGGTATTTGTTGAATCCATTTGTTTTACTTGTATTGAAGAGAGAATATAACAATTTTAGAAACCTTATGTCAAGAGTTCTTCATTAAGTTTTATTAGCTTTGAATATAGACTGAGATAATTTTCTGAAACCTCACAGGACATAGGCAGAGCATCTCACAGATCTGGGAAACCGGGTCTCGTTCATTGCACTTTCTAACTAGGGTGTTAGGGCTTACACCCTTCAGTGAGATTGCACGCCAACACAGAAAGAAGTTAGTTTATTCAGATTATTTTTTAAAGTTTAACCATTAAACCACAGGTGTGCAGGTCAGCATTTACATTAGGAGTTTATACAGATCCACCACTATAGGATTTTACTGATTCTTTAAATGTACCAGCAGCACCAGTTTTTCGAAAAACTGCTTTTAAGTATTACGTGGGTAGAGATGATTTTTCTTCGGATTCTGTTGATAATTCTTCCATTTTAGACATAACTCCTGCAGGGATCTGTGTGTACTTTTCATGGCTGAAACACACTTATCCGGTCCCACCTTGGATATAAGTTTGGATAACACTTTCCATGGTTTTTCTATTCCTGTGGATTAGATTTGTGAATGTTTTTTCTTGCTGATTAATGATTCCAGACCACTCTGCTGTGGAACTGGCCGACAGGGTGTTGGCCCCTTACTCTTCCTTGCATAAGCTGAAAAGAGACTTGTCTCTCATGAACATTTTTTAGCTGTTCCAGTCACTGATAGAATTGTTTGGGATAAAGGTCCTTATGACATTTTCAGTGGTACGGAGATCTTGAAGATACCAAATGTGTTTAGAGTTTCTGTGGGGGATATAATAGTACCTGGGTTACATTCAGATGATTGGGACGTTGAAACTGTAGACTCCATGCTCTTGAAGCTGGAATATTATACTATTTTTAAATCAGAGAATTTGTACCTTAATTTTGCTAACTATGTGACATGTTCTGTTGCCATCATTGTGGACAACATTATTTACATCGCTAAGGTTCAACGCACACTTTCTAATTACACACAATGGGAACATTGATCCACTCTCCCACCAGGGAACATACAAAGATACATTTACATATTCTTCAGGCTATAACACATCAGATCCAAAGTCCTTTTATTTTAAATTTGTCCCTACACTCCCCCCAAAAATAAATGTTTACGCAAACTAAATTAATCTATACGGAATCATCTATATACAATTAGCTAAGAAAGGGTATGATTATTGGAAGGACACCATTGATTTGAAATCCATTTGGGGTACCAAATCCTGGCAGAGTACAGGGATCGGACACTTTATTTCGAGCCTACCTAATTCCAACTCAAATTATTTTCCTGAATGACAACGTTCAACAGACTGCATGTCTAGGATTGGCTAAGATTTAATAAATTAATGCACCAACCATTCCTTCTTTCCACGATTTGACAAATGTCAATATTTAACAAATTTGACTGCTGACCAACTCAACAGTATGTTACATAATGGTACATTTAACACCACTCTTTTAAGTCCCCACGGGTGGTTATTGTGGCCATTGGACACAAATGGATCTCATGCCCATTTTTTGAATTGCACACCGAGGTTTAAAGCTAGCCGACCTAATAGTCATTATTCCCAATGTCAACTCTCAGAAATTGTTGCTACCGATTCAATGGGAAAATCGTGTCAAAAATGGTTAGAACACTCTACACTATCTGCAGTGAAATAACATCTTTCACACCTATCAACCTATCAGAGGACATGGATCTATCTTATTTTCTCTTGGGTCATCATTCTCCAAATACTTAAAGATGTATTTCTGCTACATATAATGAAATTTAGAAATTGTCACAAATGGAAGCTGCTGCATGTCTAAGACAATTGATCAAGATAATTTAGATAAAGCGCTTGCTGTTGTTGATGAAAGTATTAATATATTATCTTCTTTCATTTAAAATTTGAATAACATTGTGTCATCTATTATTGATATTATGCAAAGTGACATGTCTTCTTTGTACCATGGGCAAAGTCAGCTAAGATCTATCATGCAGTTTAGCTGGACCCTTCAAACCCTTAAAAATGGTTGCATCCCTTGGTGTTACCTTAATTCCAGCCACCTATTCATGCCTTTCAATCTGACACATAAAAAACAACTCATGCCAAAACTTGAAAGGAATGTTGCTTTCTCTCTCTCTGAAAAATTAACTTTTATTGATAGAAAGCTATGTATACAATAGAATGCTAATATAAAGCTTACTATTAAAAGGCACAATAACTTAAACTTTCTAAAATACATTCTCTTTTTAAGAAGAAGGTACTTCACAAAAATAGTACTTCATTAGCCAGAATTTAAAATTGTAATATTCGTTTCCAATTTTAACTAGGCCTGTATCAAGAAATCCAAACTTCAGTCACTGCAAAAACTGTCCTACATCATTACAGACCAGATCTAAATCTCCTAGCCACAAACTAAAAAGGTAAATATAAAACAATGTCTCAGAGAAATTACCACAAAATAAAGAAACAGTACTGAAAATTAAATTGAATTATATCATAACCTTTCTTGAAGCAGGTTTCATGTCAAATTGTTTCTAAACAAAAATAGAAAACAAAATAAGCAAATAAAAATGTTTTTTCTCGAAAAAAACAGGTCAACAATCAAATTTAAAAAAAAATTCGTTTTTTTCTTCTAATCTTTCAGGTTACAACGTTAAGATACAACAAGCAAACATGAAATCTAAACTGCCAAACACACTATAACTGTAGCCACAACCCAAAGTCGAAATGTACATTTCTACAGAATTCCTTGTCAAATAACACGTTGATCATTATACAGGAACTTAACCATACATTGTTGGGTTTTTTGGCAAAAATCATTAACAGTTTTTAACGGACATTTAAAAAATATAACAGTTTTTTTTCCACTGGAATAAACTGTCCATCAATAAGCATTTTTTTTTTTAAAAGGACCATTGTACTCGCGATGGCAGTCCGACTACCGCCACACTGCATGCCTGCCCTCAGTATTACGAGTGTGGCGGTCAGACAGCCACAGGACTGCTGCGTTCGCTGGAGATCCAGGATCCTGGTGCGGTTCGGTGAGCCTGCCATGGAAAGGGTGGCAGAGAGACAACTAAGGGGGCCCTAAAATGGCCCTCCGTACTGCTCCTAAGCCTGGTGGTGGATGCAAGGGGGCGAATCTCACCCCTGTTTCTGCATGGTGTGTTAGGCTGTCCTTAGAGCCGAACAACCCACCACCATTAGACCAATGCAGCACCGCCGGCCCGCCATGGATTAAAATCCTAATTTGGCCATAGGTGCACCACAGCCTTGATGGGGGTCCTGTGGAAAGCACAGTTGTGGCACAGCAGGAGGACCAACAAAACTCATGATAAGGCCCTAGAAGGCCTGATTATGATGTTGGTTGGACCGACAGGCCATCGGTGACAGCCCGACTGACTGACAGCCCTTCAGTCCGACCACGCATTATGATGCAGTTGGTCAGACCCTCAGCAGTCGAGAGAAGACCGCTGCCTCTGACAGGATTCGAGTTCTCGTAGGATCGGCACTCAGAATCGTATCCCTTGAATGGCGGCAGTGCCGAGGCAGGCACCGCCGTTGGGATTATTATACCCCTTTTCGATAGCCCTTTCTTGCTCGATAGACCGCCATGAAAAAGCTGACGGAAAGAGCAAACAGGGCACCGTCAATTGTGGGCCACACTAAAGTGGCTCAGGGGGCACATGTAGTGCCCCCATGTATCTCCATGCACTATGTGTTATGACCACATGGTGCATGGTACACAGTACATGGATGTGCACAAAGTGCTCATTTAAACTGTGGCTTGTGCTGCAGCCCTTTTCCACGTAAATGAGCACTTTGCAACCATCAGCCCATTGGTCGCATCGAAATGGGGTGGTCAGACTGCCAAGTGCTTGTCGGGCGTTCTCCTGACCTACACAATACTGGTCAGCGGTTCAACCGACCACTATCCTAATCGGGTCCTACTTAACATTTTCTTCAAATCAAAATAACATCGAGCATTCCCATCAAGCAGAATGTGTGCTGTCGAAAAGGAGTAATAAACTACTTAAATTTGGTGGGTGCGTTTATTGTAAAGCGAGACTTTTCTCCTCAATAATCATTTCACAACCCGTTGCAAAGGCAGAGCAGTTACTCCACATGACAATACGCTACATAACACTGTAACCCTGGACAATAGTGAAATCTAGATGATGGATGGAACATTTAAGTGGACACCCCATTTATTTACCCAGATTTACACAATTCACATTACATTAATAACACAAGAGTGCCTCTCACTTATGCTTTGCTACCTGATTAACAGTACTCAACATATGCTGAATTGTTAACAGAAATGAAGGGCCTTTATTATGAGTATGGTGGTCTTGAGACCACTCTACCCGTGGTGTTGGTCAGACTGCTACAACCTAGGAAGCCCGACACCCAATTACAAGTTTGGTGGTTGTGCTGCCACCAGCCAGACACAAGAACGCCGACACCACCAGGATCTTGGATCCAGACGTTGCTGCGGAGGCAATTGAGGCCATGAATGGCAGCAGTGCAGAGGCAGTCACCACAGTCGGTATTATGACTTCCCTTTTCCACAGCCTTTTCATGGTGGGAAAACTGCCATGAAAAGGATGGCAGAAAAGGAATGAAGGGGCCCCAAAGAGGGTCTCTGGGTGATTTCGCCCAGGGGAGGTGGTGCATGGGGGCTCCATGCAGTGTTGTGCGTGCACTCTATGCCATGCATGAAATGGTGCATTGCTACCAGGGCACAGACGTGTAGAAGGCACTGCATGGTACTGGGGGCAACTGTTGTGGCCATTCTTGATGGCCAAACTATGCCACCACTAACGGAACGCTGACTCCTGGTCGCCAGCCTGGTGGTCCACTTGTAATATGTCAGAACCCCTAATGTGAGTTCCAAAACGAAGCGCAAGGAATTAAGTTCTATGGGCGCTTCAGTCTTGAATGGATTTCAATGGTTGAGTTTGTGGCATGCCCGCATTTCCAAGATGGCCGCGCAGACGCTGGGGTCGGCGGTCTAGTTGTTAACAGATCCAGAGGGAGACTATGTGACGCACGCGCGCCTGAGGTAGTGCGCACTTCACCAAGACTTTACCTCAGAGAAGACGTGTTCGAGAGAGTTCCCAGTTCTGAAGAGAATACCTTGTCTAAGAAGTTTTCCAGAGTGACGCAAGAGAGTTGTGTCGATACTTACCGAAGAGAACAGGGAAAGCCGCAGAGTCCGTAGAAGCAACTTATTGAGAGAGTTCGGAGTTTTTCCTCGTCGCTCCAGGAGACAAGATACGACTTCTACAGCACCTGAAGAGAAGACAGTAGAAAGCTAAGTGAATTACTGACAGATTATCTAAGGTCATATTAAAATGATAAGTTGTGTTGGGTGACGCAATAAGTAAAGACTTACCAGAGACTGCAGAGATCTGCATACCGAGTCCTGAAAAGAAAAGAAGTATATTGTAGTAGATACTGAAGAGGTTACTAAGGGAAAAAATATTAAAGACAATAAGAACAGTCAACTAGGAAAGTAAGGAGAAACACTTACCAGAGCTATAACGGTTCGCAGTAACCATAGGAGAGGAAGCAACTGGAGAAGTTAAAGCACAAAAGACTCATCTAGAAGACAACAGTTATTAGTATAGCTAGAAGCAAGAAAAGAAAGAAGAGAAACCACGAGAAGAAAGATTTATGGTAGGTCAAAAGAGAAAGAGTTAAAAGATATTAAGACTACAAGATAAAAAGGTATAATAAAGACGAATATATATGTTTTACAGATAATTAGTGACATCAATAACCAGAAAGAAGAAAAGGCAGAGTTGAACAAGAAGAGAGGCACAGAGTTCAGGATACTGGGTAGGTAGAAAACACCATTAGAGAAGGAAAGAGATAGAACAGAGTAGAGGAGGAATAATAATAATAATGTTGTGTGCTTAGTTACCTCAGGAATCTTCAGTAGCAGAGTGATAGCTGAAGAAGAATTCCAGATAGGAAAACCAGAAGGTCCAGAACCAGTCTCTTCTCTCGTTTGTTATTTTATCCAATTTCCCCCTTCCCCCTTGCTGATCAGTTAGAGCCAAAGACATTTCTTGGGGCTGAGTGATTAGTAGTGGGAGTCGGGAAGCTAGCAGCTTCTGTTCCTGTGCAAGACAACAGCAACCAGCGGGAAGCTGAAGGTGAGCCCTGACAGAGTGAAGTGCCCACGTATTAATCTTGCACCCGAACAGAAAAGAAAATGGTTGAGGGAATAAATTTACAGACCTTAGGGTCAGTCCTAGAGGCGATACAAAAGGAATTGGTAGGAGTTAAGGAAGAGAATCAAGGTCTAAGGCAGGAGGTCATGAATTCTAGGAAAGAGACCGCAAAATTAGCACAGAGGATGAGACAACTGTATTCAACTGGAAGGGAGGGTCCCACCACTTCAATGGAAGACACAAATAAGCTAACAACGCAAGTAATACATTCTTTGTCGCCAGTAATACCATTGGCAGCGCCAGAGAGATTTAGTGGGGACCCACAAAAAGCGCAGGTGTTTATTACACAATGTTCACTTCATTTCTTGTGTCGCCCTTCTATCTTTCCTGATGCGCAGTCGAAAGTAGCCTTCATATTGTCATATTTAAGTGGAGATGCAGCAGCATGGTCTATGCCGATGGTGTCACGAGATGATCCATTATTGCAGAATTTTGATGAGTTCAAGAAAGAATTTTTGAGAATCTTTGACCGAAGACGGATCTCTCAAGCAGTAGATAACGAGCTCTTGGAATTGAAGCAGGGAAATAGAGACTTAGTGGCTTATCTAGCTCAATTCAACAAACTTGTAATGGAAACTGATTGGCCGGAGAACAAGAGGACAGCAATATTTTATCGAGGCCTGCGAGATGAATTAAAAGATGGCTTGGCTCAAATACCGAATCGTCCAACTGAAATTTCCGCCCTGATAGACCTAGTGCTAGAACTGGATTTCCGGCAGGGAGAGAGAAGAGGAGAGAGAAGACGAGAGTACAGAAGTACGGTTCCGCGATTCGACCGAGCTAAGGCTGAAACAGGAAGAAGTACAGAAGGAACCTCAGGATCTGAACCTATGCAAATAGGAACGATTCGAGGACCGCTCACTAAGGAGGAGAAGGAGAAAAGACGAGCCAACAACTTATGTATGTATTGTGGATCTAGTGGACATTTTGTGCGAAATTGTCCAAAAAAGCCAAAGGGTTCATTTAAGCCGAAGGAAAACTCGCAGCACCACCTGTAGAAGGAGTTGTGCAGGTGGATGCGAATCAGAAATCAACTCCTCAGGAACGTCGGCTGGCGAATACATTACAGTCGTCTTCGCCTCATTTGATTTTATCTTTGACAATCCGTTTTCGTGAAAAAATAATGAAAGGAGTGACTATGATGGTGGACTCAGGAGCCACAGGAAATTTCTGCGAACAAAAATTCGCGACTAAGATTGGGCTGCAAGCAATTGCCAAGTCTAAAAGTGAACCAGTTCGAGCAATCGATGGTACCAATCTATCCTCAGGGCCAATCACGACTCACACAGAGTTGATAGAGCTGATTCAAGAAGATGGGCATAGAGAAGCTATGCACTTTAACTTAATTGATGCCCCCCAATTTCAACTTATATTGGGGCTTCCTTGGCTCACAGAGCACAATCCTTCAATCAATTGGAGCAACAGAACAATTGAAATGAACTCGGCATATTGTAGTGAGAACTGTTTTGGGGCCCACGAGGCAACGAGTAAACAGAACCCGGCTCATGCCTTATGTTCAGCGGAAGTCTCTGTGTGCGTAATAAATACGCAAATAATTCAACAAGAATATAAAGATTTCGAGGACGTTTTCAACGAACAGGAAGCCGAGCAACTGCCGCCTCATCGTGTTTACGACTGCAAAATAGACTTGGAGCCAGGGGCAAATTTGCCTTGTAGTCGAGTGTACGCCTTGACGGAACAAGAGAATCATCACCTAAGGGAGTATATCGACAAGTATCTGGCCAATGGATTTATACGTCCATCCCAATCGCCGGTGTCCTCGCCACTATTTTTTGTGCCTAAGAAGGAGCAGGGCGAGTTGAGAACGTGCATTGATTATAGAGCCATAAATCGAATAACAAAGAAGAACAGGTATCCTCTTCCCCTTATCTCCGTCTTGTTGGACCAGATCAAAGGAGCACAGATGTTCACGAAGTTGGATTTAAGGGGAGCTTATCACCTTATTCGAGTTAGAGAGGGAGACGAGTGGAAGACGGCCTTCAGAACACGCTTAGGGCTTTTTGAATACCAGGTGATGCCCTATGGGTTGTGTAATGCGCCTGCAGCGTTCCAACACTTCATAAATGATGTGCTCAGTGAATTCATTGATCAATGCGTAATTGTGTATATTGACGATATACTAATCTACTCAACGAATACGCAGGAGCATCAAACACAGGTTCGAGGAGTTTTGCAGAAACTGCGAGAGAACAAACTATTTGTCAAGTTGGAGAAATGTGCTTTTGGAGTTCCACAGGTAGAGTTCTTGGGCTTTGTAATCTCGCCAGCAGGCATTCATATGGACAAACGAAAGATTCAGGCCGTACAAGAATGGAAGTCGCCCACTTGTGTGAAAGAAGTCCAAGCGTTTATTGGGTTCGCAAATTTCTATCGGAGATTTATTGGAGAATTTTCTCGACGAATACTACCTTTGACGCGACTACTGAAGAAGGGAACACGATTCGAATGGTCGGAGGAAGCAGAGCAAGCCTTTAAAGATTTGAAGATAGAGTTCACCACTGCGCCTATCCTCCTTCATGCCGATCCGATGGAGCCCTTTTATGTCGAGACAGATGCTTCGGACCTTGCGATTGGTGGAGTTCTATCCCAAAGGAATAAGGAAATGGGCCAGTTACACCCGGTGGCCTATCGGTCCAGGAAGTTGACACCAGCAGAAATCAATTATACGATTACGGAAAAAGAGTTGCTGGCGATAAAAGACGCCTTCAAGGAGTGGAGACATTATCTAATGGGGGCCCACCACGTGGTAACAGTCTACACGGACCATCGGAACTTAAAATTCCTGAAGTCAGCCAGAACCTTGACACCTCGCCAACTCCGTTGGTCTCTGTACTTTGCCGATTACGATTTTGTGATAACCTATCGGCCGGGGGCACAGAATGGAAAGGCGGATGCTTTGTCTAGGTTGGGAACCGGAGAAGAAAAAAGTCCACTAAGCGCTCAAGTGATCATACCAGATACCAAGATTATAGGCGCCACTGATATATTGAACTTTAAGGAAAAGGTAATCCAAGCTCTAACCCCAGAAGAAATGCAGAGATGGGCGCAACTAGAACCTGGAAGAGAAGTTTGCGATGAATTACCATTTAAGGAAGGTGCATTGTATTTGCCGACTACAGCATTGCAGAAGCAAGCCTTGCAGGAATGCCATGATCATCTGTTGGCTGGCCACAAGGGAGAGTTCAAGACAGCCGATCTAATTAAAAGAAAATATTGGTGGCCACAGATGAGTAAAGACATTGAACAATATGTAAAGACTTGTGAGATATGCGCTCAGGGAAAATCAGAACGGCACGCTCCACAAGGGCTGTTGCAACCCCTTCCCATTCCTCCTCATCCTTGGCATACAATCACCCTAGACTTAATTACAGACTTACCATCCTGTCAAGGGACAAATACCATACTAGTAATAGTAGATGCATACACAAAAATGACACACTTCTTGGCCTTAAAGGGAATCCCTACAGCAAAACAGTTAGCAAGACACTTTAGTACACAGATTGTCAGATTACATGGAATACCCAAGATCGTAATATCAGACCGGGGAACCCAATTTGTTTCACATTTCTGGAAGGCTTTTATGAAAGGGTTAGGAGTAGAAACTCGTTTTTCCACCAGTTTCCATCCGGAGACGGATGGACAAACGGAAAGGGTGAACCAGGAATTGGAGCAATATTTACGATTGTTCTTGCTGAAACAGGAGGGAGAATGGCCGGACTACTTGTGGACAGCAGAATTCGCTCATAATAACGCGAAGAATGTGTCCACTGGATATTCCCCGTTCTACTTAAACTATGGTAGACATCCAAATTCTGCAGTACAAGATGTGGAGCTCACAGTCCCAGCAGCCAAGGATTTGGTAGCTCATTTAAAGTCAGTGCATGAAGAAGCATCAAAGAATCTAGTACAGGCTAAGGAAAAGTATAACAAATACACAGATAAGAAAAGAAAGGAACCCCCTCCACTAGGAATAGGGGATAAAGTCTGGTTGAATACAAAAAAATTTAAGGCTAAAAGGGAACCGAACATTTCAGCCACGATTTATCGGCCCTTACCCAATTGCAGAGCAGATCGGTCCAGTGACCTATAAATTGACCTTACCCTCCCAATTCAAGATTCACCCAGTATTTCATGTTTCCCTTTTGAAGAAGGCAGTTTCTGATTTGAGAAAAGAACCAATTCCAAAACCAATTCAGCTAGATACAGGAGTAGAGTTTGAGGTGAAGGAAATTCTGGACTCAAAATTAGTCAGAGGTAAACTGTACTATTTGGTAGATTGGAAAGGCTATGGTCCAGAGGAGCGGTCTTGGGAATCAGATTCAGATGTTCATGCTCCTAGGCTAATAAAACTTTTTTATCAGCGCAATCCAACCAAGCCCAGAGTGGAAGGACCATCCTTGGTGGGGGGTACTGTCAGAACCCCTAATGTGAGTTCCAAAACGAAGCGCAAGGAATTAAGTTCTATGGGCGCTTCAGTCTTGAATGGATTTCAATGGTCGAGTTTGTGGCATGCCCGCATTTCCAAGATGGCCGCGCAGACGCTGGGGTCGGCGGTCTAGTTGTTAACAGATCCAGAGGGAGACTATGTGACGCGCGAGCGCCTGAGGTAGTGCGCACTTCACCAAGACTTTTCCTCAGAGAAGACGTGTTCGAGAGAGTTCCCAGTTCTGAATAGAATACCTTGTCTAAGAAGTTTTCCAGAGTGACGCAAGAGAGTTGTGTCGATACTTACCGAAGAGAACAGGGAAAGCCGCAGAGTCCGTAGGAGCAACTTACTGAGAGAGTTCGGAGTTTTTCCTCGTCACTCCAGGAGACAAGATACGACTTCTACAGCATCTGAAGAGAAGACAGTAGAAAGCTAAGTGAATTACTGACAGATTATCTACGGTCATATTAAAATTATAAGTTGTGTTGGGTGACGCAATAAGTAAAGACTTACCAGAGACTGCAGAGATCTGCATACCGAATCCTGAAAAGAAAAGAAGTATATTGTAGTAGATACTGAAGAGGTTACTAAGGGAAAAAATATTAAAGACAATACGAACAGTCAACTAGGAAAGTAAGGAGAAACACTTACCAGAGCTATAACAGTTCACAGTAACCATAGGAGAGGAAGCAACTGGAGAAGTTAAAGCACAAAAGACTCATCTAGAAGACAACAGTTATTAGTATAGCTAGAAGCAAGAAAAGAAAGAAGAGAAACCACGAGAAGAAAGATTTATGGTAGGTCAAAAGAGAAAGAGTTAAAAGATATTAAGACTACAAGATAAAAAGGTATAATAAAGACGAATATATATGTTTTACAGATAATTAGTGACATCAATAACCAGAAAGAAGAAAAGGCAGAGTTGAACAAGAAGAGAGGCACAGAGTTCAGGATACTGGGTAGGTAGAAAACACCATTAGAGAAGGAAAGAGATAGAACAGAGTAGAGGAGGAATAATAATAATAATGTTGTGTGCTTAGTTACCTCAGGAATCTTCAGTAGCAGAGTGATAGCTGAAGAAGAATTCCAGATAGGAAAACCAGAAGGTCCAGAACCAGTCTCTTCTCTCGTTTGTTATTTTATCCAATTTCCCCCTTCCCCCTTGCTGATCAGTTAGAGCCAAAGACATTTCTTGGGGCTGAGTGATTAGTAGTGGGAGTCGGGAAGCTAGCAGCTTCTGTTCCTGTGCAAGACAACAGCAACCAGCGGGAAGCTGAAGGTGAGCCCTGACATAATATGGCAGTCAGGACACTGCAGGCTTTGCGGTGTTCTCCCGACTGTGGCATTAGTGGTACGGCGAACATACCACCAATGTTATAATCAGGCCTTAAGTCTAAAACAGTAAATATTAGTCCTAGGAAACATATAATTGACTGAGAATTACAAATGATTAACAGCATTACTAAGATTTATCGGAACACACAAATTAAGGTTTTTTTTTACATTTTTCCTAGACATACTGGAAAGAAATTAAAAAACACATCATTAGCAGAAGAACAGTAAACTATAATTCAAACTCAGAATACTTCAGCATTATGTTTTGCAATATCTGAATGTGTAGTTGAATTCAATACATCAATTATACAACCTGATTTTTTTTTTACTGAAAATTAGGAAAAAATTGCAGCACCTGTAAATTACTTTGAAGAAAACTGGATTAGCCACCTAAACAGGTCAGTTCGCATGAGTAAACCACGTTTTCCAATTCAGTGGTGCAACTGCTCTCTGCTACCTAAAAATAATGTGTATATCTTATATTATGACCATTACTACAAAAAAGCATTACTGTTGTGAATTAACCAAAAAATATCATTAGAATTCTTTTTTTTACATCTTATCTGGTGATGTTTTCACTCTGCAAGGCTTGAAGACTGATCAAGCCAAGTGAAGTCAAGAATAAATTTATGTTGGTTCCAAGAACCATAAAAGTATTAGCAATACAATGATCACAGTTTATAAAACAATCACAATCAATAAATTAAAAAAGAAAAACAATTCATAAAATTCCAACAGTATAAAATTCTATACATAAAGTGTTCAGCTTAAAGCAGCATGATATTACACAGTTCATAAAATTCTAACATTATAACATTTGTTAAATACAGTGATCAGTTTGAAACTGCATGATATTAAACCATTCATTATAAGCAAATTTTACTCATAGCGCTTTCCAATAGCCATAGAAACATCTATGTATTTGGCTACCTCGATGCAGATATCAGGAGTGGCCAGTGTGTGCAAGAAGTTAAAACCATAAATGTATGTACAGGGGGGATTTTCCTTAATAATGGGGCTAAAAATGTACTCCTCACAATTTTATATAAGGTGCAGAACAGAACAAATTGCATAGTGCTTTCTAGTAGAGTTGTCACACGGACAAGGCATGAGCTTTTCAGCCCACCCTCTTTGTCGCGGAAATGCCGTCAAAACGTGAGCAGTGCATAAATGAAATCTAGATAAATAAAATCTAGTCTGCAAATTAGTAGATAAAGTTAAATAAAATTGTGGTGGGACAGGGGACATCAGTGATAAGCCCATCTCATCATGTTGTGGATAGTGCATAAAGGCCCTTGTGTAATACGCCTCTTTACTGCTAGCTTTGGCATTCAATGGAATACTTTTGGGGTATTCATAAAAATGCCCTAATTCTATCTTGTGTTATTTATCCCTCAAAAAGCAGAACCATGGTATCTTTACTACGTTGGCCAAATTTTTGCAGTCTATGATTACTTCTCTTGAAAACATTCAGTCTTCTGCCCATAGAAACAAGATTGATCATCCATCCACTCACCAAGGCTCACAGGTAATCCAACAATTCATAATTTTAAAACACAATCCATACCCCAGAAACCTTTGTAAAGTTCAACTTAAAAAAAAAAAAAAACACTCCAAACATAGAGTAAAAATCCAAATACTCCTTCTGTTCATCTACGTAACTCCATTCTCTGAAAGAACCATTCTAAAATCCTTACAGCTGTAAATGGTTTTTTTTAAAGCACAATCTTGAATTCACAATGCAAACTTCTTTCTTCTCTCCCTTTAGAGCACTGCATTGCTTCATTATACAAAAACCCCAAAGTAATTACTTGGAATTAAAAATAGGAGTATTGTAATCTAGCAATTCCATCTTCTTTCATTATTGTTTTTGTTTATTATAAAAGTAAACCACTTTTTTTTAATAAGTGGGAAAGTAAGATTGTCATTTCTATTCCTTTTAAACAAAATAATATCAAAAATGTTTAATTTAAGCTTCTATTTCTAGAAAAAAAAGAAAAATTACAACTGGCCCAATGTGTGCATGCACTAGCAACCTGCACAGAATACACTAATGTTTAACATATAAAAACCATACTACAGCTCTCCTTACGTCAAACTGCCAAACATAATTTTTCTCTAAGAAGATGAGACTGTTCTTAAATGACCCCAGCTCTGCGCAGTGCTCTGGTTCTTGATCACGGTAGCCCGCCGATTGTAGAAACAGATGCACAAGAAAAAACGTCAAGCTGCACAGTAAAAGCAAAGAAAATAACTATTTCACTATAGGAAAGCGTGGAACAATGTGAAAGAGCTATTCATTTGGTATCATTATGTTTATAAAGAAATGTTTAAATATTTTGTAAAAATATTATAATAAATTAAATTGCTTTATTAATGTTTAAAAAAAAGAATTAAAAAATAGTATTACTATTGAAATGATTTGTGTTTTTTTGTAGCTTAATATTTAATTTTAAATAATAATCTTGTGCAATACAATCTCTAAATATTGTTAATAAATACAGTGTTATAGTAAATCCGTTTATATTTTATTGTCTTAAGTTTTGAATAATATTTTAAATTTGTAAATACATTTTACCATCTTTTATTTACATCTATTAAAACACAAGTATTAAAATTAACACTTTAGTATTAGTACACTTCCTTACTCATCATCCATAGATCCCTTACATCATGCGCCTGAATAAAATATTTTGCATTTTTTAAATAAATATCGATTATATTTCTTTATATTTTAAATACATGAATTACATTAATACACAAGAATTACAATTAATATTTGAGAATATACTTTCCAAACCATTACCCTTACATCCCTTACATCCTGCTCCTAAATATATTTTGCATATTTTTAGCTAATATGCCTTATAAATTTAAATATTAGCATGCATTAAATACATTTAATAACTAATTATTAATACACTACCCCACCCTTAATGCTTGACCCGTTCAATCCCACTTCTTTAAACATATTTTCTATATTTTAATTAAATATACTTTATATTCTTAAATACTTAACAAACTTAAATAAAATAAAACACAAGTATTAAAAGTATTAAAATTCATACCTGTTATAATACACTTCCCCCTACATCCCTTATATCCTGCTCATCCCCCCAAAATCTATATTTTTAAATTAATATGCAGTATAAATATACGTATTTAAATGTATTAAATACATTAATATTCATGTATTAAAAATAATACCTAATTATTAATACACCTCCTCATCCATTACATCTAGATCCTTTACATCCAGCCTCTTAAAACTATTTTCTATATTTTGATAAATATGAATTATATTTTTTAATATTAGATACAATAAATAAATACACAAGTATCAAAATTAATACCTGTCTATTACGTGGAGGGTTGAGTTGCCTTTTGATGATTCTTCCCTGTTTGGAGTTTGTTTGATTGGAATTGGAATTAAAGAGAGCATTTAAAAAACAAAACAAGCTCAAATATTCCAAAGTAATTCTAGGCCTGTGGAACAAACCACACGATATTCTCAAAGGCAAAGATAGAATAGATGTCAACCACAGCTGACTACAGGCTACTTTCAATTAAATTTTGACCCATAGAGTAAAGAACAACAGTTCTGTTCTTCTTCAATTTCCCCTTGTGGTTGCTGATCAAGTTGGAGAGCATCTCTCTTGATTCATTCAAGGGTGGGAGGCTTCATTTCCAAATGATTAGGTGTTAAACATCATCAGGCAAGACTTTCTACTTGAATTTGAATCTCTCTCTGCAGATTTAGGCAAAGTACAGACTCCCTATCCAATAATTCTGTGAAATCACTGCCATACCTTCAGGGGATATCAGTGCATAATCAGAAACGTATAATTATCTAGTACCACTAGAAGAGATGGGTCAAGGAATATATTCAATGATCTCCCTGGTCCTTAAACCCCTGTGGGAGTTTTGAATTCATCGTCAACTTAAAACCTCTGAACTGTTATATAAAGACTATTCTTTTCAACAAGGGCGCAATTTAATGTATCATTCCTTTAATCAATCCAGGGTAATGGGTGATGTAAATTGACTTGCCTACCGACAAATACCAATAAATCCATATCATCAAAAATGTCCAAGGTTCTATGAGAATGATGCTCAGATCTAGTTGCCGGGTCTTTATTTGGGTCTCAAATCCTCATCAAGGGAGTACTCAAAGATCCAGGTGCCACTGGTAGCAGCTTTTCACAATTTGGGGAACATGGTTACACATACTTACATGCACCTTAAGTCTCTCAGATACACATAGATGCAAAAATGCTGTGTTTCCCATTAGAACATGGATTTTTATGAAATCATCTAAATTCCAGACCAATACCACATAAGACCTAGAGTTCATCTGAGAAAGATTTCAACGGTAGCCTTGCCAGATGCAAGAGCACCAAAATTGGGAAACAGCCTTTACTACGCAACCGTTACAACGCATGCCATTACATCGCATGGCGTTGCAACGAAAAAGCTGCGCAGCAGTGGGTAGAAGGTGTTGGATTTAACTACAAAACACCTTCCCTACTGTTACACAGACTGGAGTTGGAATAGAAAATTAATCTATTCCAACTTCCAGCGCTTCCCCGACTGAAAGTCGATGTAAAGGTTGGCGTTGCAACGGCATGCGATGTAATGGCATGCACTGTAGCGTCACATATTCACCAAAATTACAAGCACATCTCCAGCTTTTGTTGAAACATCTGGTTACTCTGGCCTTGAACTGGCATCAGGTGCAAGGAAACAAGGTAAGGCTCTCTTTTTCGGGAACCTGGGTGGGGTTTTATCTGGCCATCTCTGTATCTTTTTTTGTCTTTTGTCTTGCAGGCGTCATGTGTATTTGTTGTATTATGGGCAAGATTTACTTTGGTCCCTAAGTCGACATCTGCTAATCTACTGGAAGCCAGCATTAAAGGTCTTCGACAGTGAACTACAATAACCCAGGAGACAGAGAATGCTCTGCAATAATAGCTTGTTTCAACCAGCCTTAAGAAGAACACCTCTTTAGCTTCCTTGTCTAGTAATTCTAACAAAAGATGCCAGCAGCCATTGGCGGGGGCACACTGGGCTCCCTCAATGCTCAGGAACATTGGCTGAAATCAGAGAGAATCCAATTATCCAACTGCCAGTACTGAGGGCTTTGAAACATTTTGCCTCTCATTTTTAGGGTCATTTAGTTCCAGGAAGAACAGACAACTCTGTGGGAAATGATTAAATAAATCACCAGTCAAGGTCAGTATCAGCAACCTTGGTCCCTCTAACCTTGGAGATAGCATGTTGCGAACAAAAGCACCTCTTAGCACTTTCTGCCATTCAAATCAGAAGGGTGGACAATAATTTCACAGTGGTTCAGTTGAGCAGGGTAATTCCTCCCTCTCTAGCACCAAAAATTCCCAAAGATTTACAAATTCCTGGCATACCCTGTCAGAGACGAAGCAGATGCAGTTCCCTTTTTGCCTGACATACGTGTATTTCCCCTGTTGAGGAGAAAGCCTTTGTAACTAGATTGGATTCTATTATTAGATCCTTCCCTATTCAGGAGGTCAGCAATATCCCCCTGTCTCTGAGGAAACTAAAGTTCCTACTGTGTCTAATACACCTGTTGTATATGGCTCAGTATCCACCAGTAAATATACAGACTCTAGATAGACCAGTTACAAATGCTCCACAAAATGTTAATTAGATGCCAGAAGTTCAAGGAGCTGTAGGAGGTCCTCTGGCGACAAGATTTGTTCCAACTTCACCAAATTTACAGATTGCTGTGTGGAGACCACCACAGACAGTAAAAGCACTCATAGATGGCGGAAATCCTGTTTTTACCACATCTGTAACCTCAGGAGAAATACATGTGGTTTAGGATGGAATTTTTCCACCTTGGTTTGAGGAAGAAGCAGGGATTAAAAAGACAGAACGCACAGATTCACAGGTGCATTTGAATACTGAAAAAGAAAGGCTATTAGATATTACCAAGTTAGATGAGGAATTGGGAGAAATAATAAGAGGATGTTTGGAATTAGAGCACTTAGAACAATATCAAAATAAATAATTAGCTTACCTGTGTAAGGATATTACCAGATCAGCAGCTGTCATACATGATAGGTTGACAGAATTAGCTCAGAAATATGAAATTGATCTTTCCCAAAATGTCTATTTACCGAATAGTTACAGGATTCAAACAAATGATGGAGCAATTGAAAATATGCATGCTGCAGGAATGCACTTACATATTATGGAAATGGTAAAATGCTTTGCAAATGGGGTGAAACTGAAAAATAGAAATTAAGTGGGCTAAGAAATATGAAAAGAATAAGATGGAAGCTGAAGCGACAGGAAAGAAAGGTAAGAAAAATCAGGGAGAAACTACAACATACCCACGAAGAGAAATGGCAGGAGAGATGTATGTACATTCTCCTTTGAGCAATCACAAATATTTCCCCAAAATTGTTAGACAAACCTGTGCAGTGTTACTCACAAGTAGAGCAGTTTATAAAGATTTCAAAGGTGTTGTGGGCTGATTTGGATACGTTCTTTGATATTGTAGTGCCTAAGGACTAATGCCTGAGTGTAAGGCTGCTGTACAATGGCCACATGAGGAACCAGTGAGAAACACCAGCACTAATGTACCATTTACTGTATTTATGGAGAAATATGACTACTTTCCTGAAGAGCCCAGTACAGTCAAATGATTTGGATTGGGTTAAAATTAACCGACTAACCCAGGAACCAAAATAATCAGTTCATGAGTTTTATGAAAGGCTGCTACAGGTGTTTCAACAGCATAGTGGATGAGAATATCCTGAGGAAAAGGATATGGGAATTTTTGTGTCGCAGTCTGTCTTTGGGTTGGGACCAGTTAGCACAGAACGCAAAGCGTGATCTGCTGGCAGAACAAATCACTTGATGAAGTTCTGAGATATGCCAAATACTGTAGTTATGGATTGGAGATAAAACAGAAACAACAAAGGAGAAATTTATAATGGCACAGACAAGGTTGGCTCAGAAAGGTTTTGAGAATACTTCCTTTACAGGGAATCCAGGAGGTAGGTAAGGTGTTGCTTTTCCACAAGCTGGTTTCTGGGTAATCAAGGAGAGTTTAATATGCCTCGGGGTAAAGGTAGAGATGTTCCTGTCAATATGGGTTCATGAGCAGATGTTGCTACTATGAAAAAAGTTACTCCTTGTCACATCTGTCGCAGAGTGGGGCACAGGATGAGGGAGTGTAGATATAATCCTGATAATGTTAATAGAAATGTACAAATGAAAAATGGAGTGCAGATTCAGATCATGTCCACACAGCAGATGCAGGTGCCTCTGCAAGGACAGGTTCCCATAATGCCAGTCCCACCAGCTCAAATGATTCCACAAAACATGGGAAATCTTAGATTCAATTTAAATCAGATGCCAAAAATTAATACTAATGCAACAGTTTCCTAATCCAAATCAAAACACATTACAGCAGAGTCCCGTTTTCAAAAATAATGGTTCAGGCTCCGATGCTTCTCAATGAAGATGCCTGAGGGGGAAGAAGATTGCATACTTGGCGCAGTCTTCGAGGTAGACCACAGTGGCCCATTTGTAGATGCTGAAGTGTATGGTCACCCCATATCTTTCTTTACTGATACAGGAGCGACCCGATCTACTTTTAGAACAGTGGAAGTCCCAGATCTACCCCTCTCAGGAAAAAATATCCAAGTTGTAGGAATAACAAATAAACAGATTACAAATCACATTTCGGAGAAAGCCCCAGTAAAAATAAGTTCATTTGAAGAAAAGCACCAGTTGTTTGTAATTCAAGTCCCGCAAATTTGTTAAGGAGAGGTTTGTTGTGTAATTTAAATTGCACCATTTACTGCACACCAGATGGTGTAGTTTTTCAGACCCATGATGAGGATGTGGAATTTTAAATGATTAGGGAAAAATGATTTTTTCCCTTAATGACTGTTGAAGAATTACCTGCTGATTTGAGAGACAGTGAGAATACAGAAGTTTGAAATCTCACAGGAAAGATATCGGACTAATTAAAGGTGTAGAACCAGTCTGGAGTATTGTTAAATTAAATGCTGTATATCCCAGAACGTCTCTACAACAATATGAGAGTGAGAAGTTAGGAAACGGGCCCGTTCATCTTCCAAAGTTATAATATCAAAACAAAGAGAACCACCACCACTTCACCCTAAAAAAATCAAAAAACAACCCTCTCCACTGTAATCAGGCATCGTAGCACACCCTGGAAACATTTGGTGGCTAGGGTGGGAACCCTATGGTGAAGCATGTCACCTACTAGGTAGGTGAGTGAGGGTTCTTTTACAAAACCTTAGGATTTCCTAGGCAGTACACACTCCTGGTACATCCACCTAAAGTTTAAGGACAGGTGTGTGCCTTAGCACTAACCTCTATATCCCAGAACACCATCATACCATTTGACTCCAGAAACCATTACAGAAATAACACATGTGAAAGAGGATATGCTGCAAAAAGGAATTTTGAGGAAACTGATTGGGAGCCCATGTAACCCTCCAATCATGGGTTTACAGAAGCCCAATGGAAAAACAGGATAGTGAAGGATCTTAGAAAGATTAATGAAATAGTAGTCCCTTGTTGTCCCGAGGTACAGATTACAACCACAATATTATTCCAAATTTCATGTACTGCAGAATGGTTTACAGTCAATGATTTGTGTCAAGCTTTCTTTTCAGTGCCTTTGCAGTAAGAAAGCCAGCTCCTCTGCTCCTTTGTGTTCCAGGAGAGGGTATTAACATGGTGTCATTTCCCACAAGGGTATACAGAGAGCCATTCCATTTTTATCCAGATTCTGAAAAGAAATCTGGAGTCATCAAAAATGTCCTAAAGATCAGTACTTGTACAGTACATAGAGGATATGATACGCTTGTAGCATCAGAAACACAAGAAGGTTGTAAACAAGATACTATAGCCTTATTGAATCACCTGGCTGAGAACGGACATAAAGTGTCCCCAGGAAAACTGCAGTACTGTCAAAAAGAAGTTCAATATCTGGGACACATTATTGAAAAAAAAAGCTGGAAAGGTGTCACCAGAGAGAGTAGAATTCATTCTTCAAATTAATCCATCTCAAACTCGAAAGAAAGTCATTATGTTTTTGGGAATGATTGGCTACTGTAGGCAGAGGATACCAAACGTTTCCTTGGTGGCAAAGACTTTACCGAGGCTGACACACAGAGATGTGTCTGATCCGATTCAATGGTACCTCGAATCTGGGGAACCGGGTTCGAGTCTCGGCAATGACGCTGAACATCCTGTGATTCTGGGCAAATCACTTAATCCCCCCATTCCTAACAAAAATGAATGAGTCCTCATGTAACGTAACTGGTGCTATGTAAAGTGCTCTGATACCAGGTCAAGTTTGCGATATAAAAAAACTCCGTAAAAAAAATGGGACTATGACTGTATGAGAGCCTTCCTAGAGATGGAAGAGAAACTGTATCGCACCCCAGCACTAGGAATGTCACATTACACCAAAGAGTTTACTTTTTTTGCAGTGAGAGAGGGCTGGGCTCCCTCATTGCTTACTCAGATGCACGGTGATCCTCAAAATCCTGTGGCAAACTTTTCTACTACCCTTGACCCTATTGCTGCAAGTCTTCATGGCTGCCTTAAAGCACTTGCACGGTGGGCCCTAGGGTCACAAATGTGTGACTGATAACCAGTTCACGCATGGTAGGTTTGCAAATAAATATTATTTTTTAACTATTCTTTTTATTATCATGGTTTTTCTCAATACAGTTTCCTTGGGACTAATTGACATCTTCTTTCTCCTGTTGTGTCCCCATCGTACATACAACAGGAATATTCCAGCCAGTACCCATAAGACAAGACATAACGCAGGTGAATTGACTGCCCTCAGTGCTATGACTAAACCGTCATCACATCTCCTGGTGTACAGACATATGAAAGTGCAATGAGGGAGTCAGGGAATAATGCTCAAGTAGCCATCAGTGTGTCAACTCAAATAAACTTCTGCCCAGGTTATTTTTGCCCGTTCTTAAGAGTTAAGCGGCTCAGGTGGGACTCACCCATTTATGGTACACAAGCTGTTCTCATCATGTTTGGTATTAAACCATGTTGGAATCATACCCTCACAGTGTAAACGGTGTGGGAGGTATGATTCTAAGCAATGGAAGAGCCCTCCATTAAGCTCTCAGTGATCCCGGTACCAGCCTTCTCGAACCGGACAGCACAACATGGCTGCTGCCGACCAGAGGCACGATTCTGCCCTCCTGCTGCTGAGCCAAGCTCGAGCAGGGGAAGGCATAACAATAGGTATCCTGTCAAAGGGAGGTGTGACCATCTCCCAGACAGGATTTAGTGCATGTGGGCCGTGTGGGTTGCCAGCGCCACTCAGTCTGCATGAGGGAAACATTTGGTGCCTACCTGCATAGTCCAGTTCAAACCAGCTCTGAGAGCTGTTGGCTCCCACTCTAGCACGAAACTGGACAAAGGACAAACCTGCCCCCTGTCCAAACCCTCCCCTGGGAGAGTCCCCTGAATCGTCCCAACCCTTTCTTTAGGGTACTTAAGGGTTTACCTGGGAGTAGGTTCCTAGATTTGTCGTGGGACACACTCAATTTAGACACCACTTCAACTTCTACCATCTGGGCACTCTGGAGTTTGCTAGACTTCGTTTGGGTTTGCCTTCGTCCCCCTTTCAGTCTGCTGTATCGTTTGTGCCTTTGCACCATACAGGAACCTTCCAAGGCCTGTGGCCATCCAAGGCACCTGAAGGAATCTCCCTTAAAGTGAAGGAGTCACTTCCCAGCATCTGCAGGCACCGCAACTAAGCTGACCGGTCTGCTGATCCTGAGCTCCTACAGACTCGGAAAGGCACAGCAACACAGGTGGTGGTTATCCACAGCTCTCGAGACCTGCACTGCCCTCTCACCAAGATTGAGGCCAGTATGCCTCATGGGAGCTGCAGGAACCGAACCCCTGTGCACTGCATTGACTTGTTGTTGCAAAGGCTTGTTGGCTTCCTTCCACCAAGATCTTTGGGCTTCAAGTAGCCCCATCCTTAAGCCTCTCCAGTGACCAAAGTCTTCATCCACATCGCATTGTTTGCACCATACCTGCATCTTTTGTTGAGCTACTCGAGGTCCTCTTGCAACTCCAATGCCTTCCGCCTGTGGGCTCTGTTGAGGATCCCCTTTGTTTCTTTTGGGCTCCGCTGATTGCTCGGGCCTGCCCTGACTCCTCTGCTTGTGGTGAGTCCCCTGGACTTTGCTGGTCCAGACATTGCACCTTCTTTGACTTTTACATTGTTTGCAGTTGCCAAGGCTCGTTGGTGCCACCGATGGACAATGATCCCTCAACTCTCGACATCCAACGTGGGACAGCTCGTGCTTGGTTCCTGGTCTTCCTGAGCATTGCCTGGTCCTCACAGTTGTAGAGTCAAGGTCACTGTCAACTCTCCCGCAACACCCAACATTTGTGGGCATTCGTCTTCCAGATCTCCTGGTCACTCCTGAGTTTCATAGACTCTGTCCCCTCTGCTTGCAGGTACTTACCATCCTGAATCCACCTTCGGATTCCACCGCACACTTTCTCCTTCTACAGCAGCGGCACTTTCTTGAAGTCCTCCATTGGGTTCGAAGGGGGTTATCCGACACCACTTCAAGCCTATGCAGTTGGCTTCCCTAGTGTAGGTAATGTGGATCCAACAGTATCAACGGGTAGAGTGGCTCTCCAACCTTCTGTCTTCCACTGGGTTTCTTGAAGGTCCACTGGGAAGGGTCCTTAATCTTTAAAATTTCTACCGTGACTTACACTTTGATTTCTACCGAGAACGTGGTCGTGTTCCCACACTGCACACGATCTCCGTGGGGCTCCTAGTCTCTCACTTTGGGTGGTTCCTTGAGTCCCCAGCACTTCTACGTCCACTCAACCTTGTCTTGACATGAGTAGTGGTTCTTATACCACTTTCTCAATATATGGTTTGATCCCCCCACCAGCGTCCACTGTGTACTCCATGCTATTTACTTGATTTCTCTGCAAAGTATTGTGTACATTGTGTATATCTCCGAGTAGGAGATATTTGTACGTATTAGTGTTATATAATAAATACATATTTTTATAAATACATCGTGTGGTTCTTTTTCACTTAATGTACACATATAAGATTGCATTCTGGTAAAAACAAGCTGCTTTACACTCCTTCTGCACTAAGCCTGAAGGCTGCTCTCCAGATCTTTCTAGGGTTGTCTAAGTCCTCTTAAATCACCATAAGGGTTGTCTGGACTGGTGCAGGGTGCCCGTTCCATAAGTGGACATCAAATACCAGGCCAGCTTCTCACAGAGAGCCACAAACTTCCACCCACCCAGCATTTCCCTACGTCTCCTTATAAAAATGGTACCTCACTTGTGTGAGTAGGCCTAGTGCCCACAACAGGAAACGGCCCAAAAGACAGTGTGGACACATCACATTTTTTCTAGTGAAAACTGACAATTTTTTCACATTGTGCCTAGCTGTGGATTTTTGACCCTAGCTCCGCCGGCACCTATGGAATCCTAGGAAACCTGTAAATTTGTGAAATCTAGACAACCAGGGGAATCCAAGGTGGGGTGACTTTGTGGCTCTCACCAGGTTCTGTTACCCAGAATCCCTTGCAAACCTCAAACATAGTTAAAAAAAAACACATTTTCCTCACAATTCTGTGATAGAAAGTTCAGGAATCTGTGTGGATCCACAAATTCCACCTACCCCGCATTCCCCAAAGTTTTCCTATAAAAATGGACCTCACTTGTGTGGGTAGGCCTAGTGCCCGTGACAGGAAACGGGCCAAAACTCAACGTGGACACACCACATTTTTACAGTGAAAACTGACCCTTTTTTTGCAAAGTGCCTAGCTGTGGATTTTGAACCCTACCTCTGGCAGCACGCAGGGAAACCTAGCAAACCTATGCTTTTTTGAAAACTACACACCCAGCGGTATCCAGGATGGGGTGACTTGTGTGGCTCTCACCAGGTTCTGTTACCCAGAATCCCTTGAAAATCTCAAACTTTGTAAAAAAAAACCACATTTTCCTCAAATTTCTGTGATGGAAAGTTGTGAAATCTGCATGGATATGAGGAATGCTATAAATCAAATGGAATACTTGAGAGCGGGTCTATGGAGAGATGAGAGGCACTGTTGATAGTGAAGGAATCATTGCGGAGCTCCACCAAAGATTGTTGTATCCTAGTGCACTGTAAGGTCATAATTTACTATGATTTAAAAGTTAATACAATTAAATATAGAATGACAAATGTGTTGCAGCATGCACCACTATTGCCATTTTAATAAAATTTTCTTGAGGGGAGAACCCCCCCAAAACCCCCCTTATAGTGGTCGTACTTGCTCTGCACCATACGGGGACTGGTCTGTCAAAATTTGCCTGGGCTGCTTGGAGTTCACAGTCTGGTCCCGGTCATAAGCATGAAGTGGTGGCAAGTGGGAACTTTAAGTGCATTCTCGTACTCTTCGTGTGTGTATTTTCCCTTCGTGCAGTTAAATGTGCACTGGAACACCCTGCTGCTGCCCTGTCTAGTCCCTGGTGTGAACCCTGCGGTAAACAGTTGTCCAAGTGCGCGGGATGAACTTTTTTAATTTTAGAAAAACAGTTTCTCTACTTTTTGCGAAAAGATAACCATCAGTTAATTCCGACAGCTGAAATGCTTTAGCTGAAGTGTAAAGCCGCCAGTGAGGGAAACCAGAGGAGGGGCACAGCTTCACAAGCCTTCTTGCCAGGGCACCTGCTTGCCTGAACGAAAAAAAAATGTGCGCAACTGGTCAACCTGCATATGTAAAGGGTGCTTGGAAGCCGGTATTGGCTTTAATTGATGAAACACCTTGAAGCTTCCTGATGACACACATTTATTCATTTGAGTGGTATTGTAACTGAGATACCAGCTAAGCTGTGAAATTAGTGCTTTTAAAAGACATAAAAAAAGAAAGCACTATTTTCTGGAAGTATTTTTTTTTATCTTAAACGATTTTGCGCATTTTGTTGCAGCCTAACCTGTACTGCGTTGTGTAATGTAAGTTAAAAATAATGACTTACATGTTCACAGTGCTTCCTGTCACAGACTGGGACCTTGTAGCACTAAACATTCACAAGTCAGTATTCTCAACTGCACCAACCAGGATTCTATGGCTCTCGGGTGCAGTGCATTAACTGACAGATGTTTCATAATGTATGAGGGTGTATTTCCTCTGCATTGTTTTATATGTAGTTACCTGAAGTGAAAGACCGAAAAAAGCAACAAAATATTTATTTTTTAAGCCACACCTTTGACCATCAAGGCTCACTCACCCCGCCCCGTTGCACACAGCATCACAGTTCCCACACTTTTTAATGCACTTCGACTACTGCCAGGGAGCCGCCCTCGGACTCCGGGAACGCCGTGTGCTGCTACTGCGAGGGCTCTGCACTGTCTCCGCGCCCGGGCCCGCCCTCTGCTCGGTGTATTACCATATAGGAGGCGGAGGCCGCCTGCTGCACCTGCCAGCGGCGGAGTTTAAAGTTTCAGCGTCTGCAGGAGAGCGACTGAATGTCTGCCCAAAAAGAGGTGGAGGGAACCCTACGGGGAGAGCTGCCACACCGGGCCTTGGTAAAACAACATCGGAGGACAGAGGTGGCGACACGCAGGAGGGCGTGTTAGTGTACGAACAGAGAAGGGAACGCTGAGTGCCTGCAGCGAAGGGCTCAGTATAAACCTCGCAACCTCGGGCTGTCTGACGGACGGTCCCCTCCAGTCTGCTCAGGAGCCGGGAACAGCTGCGCTGTCACAACCGGCGTCTGCAGATCAGAGGAGCCGCACCAGGGGGCAAGCTCTGCAGCGCTCCCTGTTTCAGGGATCGCACAGGCGCTACAGACCTGCATTCCTGCCGACCTCGCTCGCGCACACGGACCCCTGCACTGCTGCCTACTCGATTCTTGCCAGACCCTGTTATGGAGGAGCCGCCCGTCCCTGACCTGAGGGATGTGGAGCTGAAGCTGGGCCGGAAAGTGCCTGAGAGTTTAGCCAGGTGCCTTCGTGACGACCAAGCGGGCTTCCGGTTAAAGGCTCCCGGAGACAAGCACCCTAGTCTGGCCGGGGGGCCCGGTGACAGCGCCTTGGAGAGGCTGGAGGCGAAGATACACCTGCTGAAGCGAGAAATGGTGAGTACTGGCTGTTCCACGCAGATACTGAACAGTGCCTCCAGGGGGCGCTGTGCCCCAGATTCCTCGCAATAAACTAACTCTGCTCAGTTGCACTCCTGCAGGTGTTGCGCTTTCTGAAGATCCTGTGATATGTACACTGAAGCCTATTGTAATAGCAGAAATTATACATAATATTCGTAATACTCACAGACACTGTCTTTTGGTCAGCCTTCAGCAATTGCTGTATTGTAGTGTCTTTCATGCTTTGGTTCAATTCAGAAGACAATATCAAAAGTGGGAGACTAAGTAATTCCCCCCACCCCCCATTCACCTTGTTTGTATTAACCTACCAGAGTATGCGCCGTGATGTCACACGCCGTGATGTCACTTGCATACTGCCTAACTAGGTTAGACCCCCCCACTTCTGCTTTTTTAGGACTTGTGCCCTGGTGCAATCTAAGGTTGCTGTAGCGTTCCATTGTATCATAATTTCAGAACACACCTATCTAACCCTTCACAATACTTTCGTTGCAGTTCCATTGAGAGGAATGCAGCGCAGAACAATTCCATGAAATCGCTTTTTATTTTTTTTTAAGTTATTTGCGGCGTCCTCGTAGTCCTAAATACTGATCTGCATTGGAGGCTGTTTTGTCTGTGAGTCAGCGGTGAATATTGCTGCTAGCAGTGATGTCGGGAGCAAGCTGTCGCTATTGGGGTAGAGGCATATAGTCTCAGACTATAGCGAGCTACTGCTGTGCGTCACGAGTGTATTTTAGCATGTATACAGGGCTTAATACCTTCCTTCGTCGGCCGCTTAGGCAGTTGCCTGCATGGGCAGCCTGTGGTTGGAAGGGCGTGTCTTTGGTTTTTATACTGCTTGGGAAGTATTTCCATGTCATGTGTGATGCCCACTGTGTGGGGGCAGCACTTCGCACTGTGATGGATGAAGAAGTGTAGGAGATAGGTGCACAGTTTGTGGATTTCAGTAAACGGCAGTACGATCAGCTCTCCCTGTTCATTTTGGGGGATTTCTAGTGATCAGTCCATTAGGTTAGGCACAGGCTAGGCCATTCTGGATTTTTTTTTTTTTTTAATTTAGGTTTGTGGTCCTGAGCAGGCTTACGTTGGAGGGAGAGGTGGTCCGAACGGAAGCTTGGCTGGGACAGAATGCATCACAATCATCCATTATACCAGTGCAGTTAGGAGACTAAACTGTGCCACTCTGGACAGCACCTGGATACCCTACGGGGGATAAGTAGGATGACCAACCGTCCGTCCGTTAAGGATTCTTTAACGGACGCCATTGGTCCGTAATTTTAACCGGGCACCGATCGCACCACCCTAAAGCCGGCACAGCTTCCACCCACCTCCCTTCTTGACTCCGATGCTGTTGAGGTCGTTGTACCAAAGCTCAGATGCCCAGCAGCAGCTGCATTGGAGAGGCAGAGCGGGATGGCAACCCTCACACCTTCCGCCCTTGATGAGCTGCTAAGAGGGGCTTGAAGGTGACAGAGGGAGGGACTGCAGCTTCAGGCGCATCTATTCAGCTGCAAACAGCCCTGAATGCATCATGTCTCTGCAATTTAAAGGGGTCTCACACATTCTCTTTCTGCCCAGGGCCCCAAACACCCTAGAACCATCCCTGAGTACTCCGAGGCAGCAGGTGGTTCTCTTCACAGAGCTTAATTATCAGCCACGGTCGGTAGTAGGAGTAACTGCAGGGCGGTGACCTGGGGAGGGGGAAGGGCAGGGTGGGGGGTAGTAAACTCTGGATTACGGAGGTTTACAGGTAAGTTAACATATAAATTAATAAAATGAATTTCGTTGCGTGCACTGCATCGCATTTGGGGATGCAGTGCACGCAACAAAATTCGTTTCATTAATTTATATGTTAATTTACCTGTAAACCTCCGGAATCCATAGTTTACTACCCCCCACCCTGCCCCTCCCCCTGCCCACATCACCGCCCTGCAGTTACTCCTGCTACCGACCGCAGCTGTTAATTACTGTTAATAAATTGTAAGCAAACCTCGGTTCTTCAAACATGCAGTCTATAATGTAATACAATAAAGAAATGGCACAATCGCACCCAAACTGATTAACAAAGTATGGAGGACAATCAGTTAAATCAGTTCTCTTGGAGTATCTCCTTTAAGTACTGTACATCACAGTGGGGGATGGCAAAACTAACATTTTGGAAAGAGAGCCTGTCTTCTTGTTGTCTTGCCCAGGAGGGGGTGAGGAGCCCTACACCCCGCCCCCCGGAATAGACCAAGATGATTCTAGAATACTGCATGCCCACCCCTGTGCCCACCCTGGTGGATCCTGTTCCCCCTCCTGTGATGGCTCCTGCCCCCCCCCAGTGGTGGCTCCTGTCCCCCCGCCTGTGACGGCTCCTGTGCCCCCTGTGGTGGATCCTGTCCCCGCCCTGGGTGGCTTCTGTCCCAGTCCTGGAATGGCTCCTGCAGCAAGGGTGAAGTTCTTGATGGGCCTCTTCTCAAAAAGGCTCAGCTCAAAATTAATATGAAAAGGTGGGCGAGTGAGTAAGTGAATGGCTGGATGAATTAGTGAAAGGGTGAATGGATGAATTAAAGATTGAATAGATGGATAATGAGAGAGGATGGGTGGATTGATGAGGAGTGGAAGGATGGATGAGAGAAAAGGTAAATAGCTGGATGTATGGGTAGAAGGGTAGCTGGATGGGTAAAAGGGTGGATGGATGAGTGAAAAGGCAGATGATGAGTGAGTGGGTGGATGAGTGAAATGATGGATGGATTGATGAATTGATAAGTGCAAGGGTGAATGGATGGACGGATGAGTGAAAGTGTGGATGTAAGGACGGATGAGTGAGTGAAAGGGAGGGTAGGTGGACAAAAGGATGAATAGATGAGTGAGGGAGTGAAAGGATAAATGGATGAGAGAAAGGATGGATGAGTGATAGGGTCAATGGATGGATTCATGAGTGGATGAGTAGATGGGTGGGTGGATGGATGGAAGGGAGGATGACTAAGTGAAAGGGTCGATGGAGAGAGGGAGGATGGATGGATCACTGAAAGGGTGGATGGGTGGAAGGATGAGTGACTGGGTGGATGGATGAGTAAGTGAAATGATGGCTGGATGGGTGAATGGATGGATGGGTAGAAGAGTGGATGGATGATGGTAAAGATGGATAGGGTGAAAGGGTGGATGGATGTATAATGGACGGATGAAAGTATGGATGAGTGAAATGATAGATGGAACGATACATGATGAATAGGTTTGCAAATGGTTGAATATGTTTGGATATGGCTGGGCTTACTTGTATACTATTGCGCGACTTCCTCTGATGTGTCTGTAAAACATACCTATTGTCCTGAAGTTTTGTCCTGAATTTTGACCTCCTGTCCTGAATTTGTGTCCTGAATTTTGACCCTTTGTCCTGAATTTTTACACTCACCGTCCTGAATTTGCACCAATGCCAGTTGGTCACCCTAGTGATAAGCTGCGCTATATCAATCTACAAATATTTAATTTACTGGGGGGGGGGGGCAGAGGTATGTGCCAGAGGGAATGTTGTTGCATGCCTGCTGAAATGATGATGGGGGGGTTGTTGCTGTGGAACAGAAGTGGGTTATAGACCAGCCCTGCAGCGATGCAGTCTGTCTATGACGAGCAGACTGTTAGTACCGTTGTTCGACAAGGCCAGCGGGGACTGCAGCTCCTGTCAGTGAGCGGCAGCAAGGGACGCTGCTGCATGTGAGCGGTGCAAAGCTGTTGACAGCTGGCAAGGGCGTAGGGTGGCGCTGCCGCCAAGGAGACCCAAATTTGTGTGTGAAAGTGAGACCACTATCGGCAGGGCTTTGTAGCAGGGCCGCTTTAAGGCAGTGTGACTGGTGCTGCCGCACTGGGCGCTGACCTGTGGAGGGGGCGCTGTGTTTAGCAATAACTTATGATTGGAGAGATAAGTGGCACTTATGCCCGGTGGTGGTGAGAGAAAGTGAGGAGGTGGTTATGGAGTGTGGGGGCGCCAAAAATGATTGTCGCAGCGGGCGCCACCAGCGCTAAAGCCAGCCCTGCTTTGTAGGCAATTCTAAAAAGTAGTTGTCGAGACAGGTCCCGATCGGGCTCTCCATTTTTACCATCACCCTCCTGGGCACTCTGCAGCAGTACCACTCTGGGGTCTGCTGTCAGTAACCAGTTGCGCATCCCGCCCCAGTGTTTACCAAAGAGACTAGGAGACCATGCCCGTAAAAGTAGAGGGACGCAGGTTCTCAGAAACTAGCCCATGGCAACCCGGGCCCTCTCGGTAAATATCCGTCCCTTTGGCCGGCGGTCACGTGTGTCCGCAGGTTGCATTCCATTGATACAATTCACGCAATGTATACGTGCCTCAGCCCAGTGGAATGGTGCTGTAAACGTGAAGAGGGGCTGAGCAGAGTTCGAACAAAGGATAAACTCTCCAGAGAGGAAGGGAGCGCACCAATACCAACTCACTCTTCTGGCCCTCACAGAGGCATTGCCTCACGGCCCCTCATTGCCAGCTCGTGAGAACAAAACTCAAAAAGTTGTGCCTAGTGTTTGAGAATTGCAGAACTCTATATATCCTGCTGCGCCCTCGGACAGTGAGGAGTTTTGCTTAGTGCTTGAAATGAAAATATAAAAGTGTGGGTGCTCACTTTTCCAGAGTACCCTTCTGGTACTGAGAAGTGCAGATTCTCTCCTATTAAAAGTATTGCACCTCGCTTAAAAAGTGCAGGTACTCCCCCTTTCAGCTTCACGAAGTGCAGGTACCGGCCGCCCCTTAAAAGCACTGCTTCTGCCGTTGCAAACATACGCCATAACTTTACCCCTCCCCCACCCTGTTATAAGAGTTTTACACGTGTTTCTTTGTTAACATGATTGCTGTTTTCCGGTATAAAGCCGGATAAATAAAATGCATAAGTGTTAATTCATCAGAGGGGGAGCGTGGTCCAGTTTCCTCTTCCTTGGCGCGTGCACACGCATTTCAAGCGCCAAGTCTTACATCGACTATCTCTCAAGAGAAAGGGAGCGACCACAGTTTTACCACTAACTCAGCAAAAACTGTCCTTTATTGTTTATCCAGCGCCCGCACAGATGAACATTGGTGCCTGTTTTCAAAAGAACACTTATTTTGAAATCTCCATGTTTTGATGGGCTAAATGTACTATAAATCGACATTCCTTCACTTTTCTGAGCAGGGTGTTTTTTTCCCGTCCCGTGTTGACTATTATTGTGAAAGCCTGTCTCGACACTCCATCTCCAAATGTGCTGCAATTAGGCCTCTCTACAATTTAGTGTGTTGGGGCACTTTTTTTGGGAGTCGGTCGGGGAGGTGCGTTCTTGCGGATATCTTTTTTTTTTTTTAATCTGTACTTTGTTCTTTTATGTGCATGCTGTCGGCCTGTCTTCATATGCCCTTTCTTCAAGGAGAGGGTTCATTTCGGATCTCCTCACCTGAAAGGGTTTCTTTCCAATCAGTAAGGTATTGTGATGTGTGGTCGTTTTTCCACAACTTGCCTTTGTTAATAAAAGGTTATCAGCACTGGTAAATCAGAAGTCATGGAACCTAGTGTTCTGACTGCCCTAACAAACATAGCTTTTCAAACGTGAGACAATATATATGCTTGTTTTCGAACGCTGGTACAAGGAATTCCGTGTATTTGGTGTTTGCCAAATCTTGAGCACAGTTCCATAGGATTAAGTTCTGTAATTTTGTTATCACAATATTATCCCCTTTGCTGTGACTCATTTTTCTGTAGCAGGCAGTGGTGTCTCATGGTTTGATCTACCTTCTTGGAAGTGAGTGGTTTATATATTGTAGCTGGTAGCATAGCGTTGCTTTGAGGGAACCAGTATTAAGGAAATACTTATTGTGGATTTTTTTTATGTTCACATGAATCACATCAAGTATTGGAGTTGTCCTTGGAAACACATGAACTAAATACTGCTGCAACCTTACTGAATTGCTGAATACCGCCTCTTTAGGGTAGGACTTACAGGGGTTAATGTGGTCTGTCAAAGTTTATTTGGGTGATGGTGTGGGGAAGAATGTCTAGGTATTACGTGTATGTCTCGTATATGTAGTGTTAAAGTAGACTTCCGGATTGTAAACCATATTTCATGTTTTTTAAATTGATTTTAATGGAATATTCTCAAAATGGTAATGCGTTTAATTGTAGTCATATTTCTCTTCAATGTATACCATCTGCACTTAATTTGTTAGTTGCCTGTGGCTCAATCTTTTGCCTACGGATCAAGGGATATGTAAAATTGCAACCTCTGCTCTCTTTCTAGCCAAGCCTGCCATCCTCTTCTTGTGAACTGTTCTTTAGTCAACAGCTCATTTTCTGATTGTGTCATGCAGTGTCTCGTGTGGCGGATTGATGGGCACTGCACATGAGACTACACTGCCAGCCAGCAGTCACACAGCTCTCGTGTCGCTGGTCATGGATGCTGTGGGACGGCATCGTGTGGACCGTGAGGGTGGATTGAGCAGTGGCAGCGGTGTGTCCTTGAGGACTGTTTCCTGGAACCACCTCTGTGAGGGAGCAGGAGAATAATTCTATAGTGGCAGGTGCAGTATACAATTTAAGAGTTCAGACTGGCCAAGGCACAGAAGAGATGTGGCAATGCATGGTGTAGCACACACACTCACACAATCATTAGTTACAGGACAAGAAATAAAAAAAATGCACAGTGTACCATACAGATGCACACAGCCATATGGCACAGTAGAAAGATTGCCATGTAAGGTACACCTCATATATTCAAGCTATCTTCTGGCCTAGCATAAGTGTGATAAATGCAAGGCGTATGCACACCAGTCACCATAACATAATTGATCACAGAAAAAAAGTGTAGCAGATGCAAGGAACTGGTGTGCCAGAACTCACACCTGCAAAAGAAACAATTGATGGACGGAATGCTGGACAATGCAAGCATTCACCCCCAGTCACAAGGATCTGGGTTAACTCCATCATTCTTTAACTCACCACACCACCCCAGTTTGGACCCAACCATATGCAAACCAGTCTTGACCCTGTCCCTTGTGGGAACAGTCCAGCCCAAACTGATTTGAATATGGCTGGGTCCAAACTGGAATGGCGAGCAAAAAAACGATGGATTTAGGCCCAGATCTCTGTACTGGGGTGAATGTCTGACATTGTTCTGCATTCTGTCCATCAATTGTTCTTTTTGCATTTGTCACCCCGAGTGGGACGGGTGAGCCCAGACGTGGGTCCCGTGCTCTCCATGTCACTCGAGTCAAGCTATCCTGGCTGATGAGGGCTGAAAGCCTGAAACCAGTACTAGGATGCTTGTTTCCAGTCCAGGGAGGACCTGGCATGGCAGTTCGGGTTGGACCCAGCCATCATCTTGTTGTGTTTCCTATGTTTGCTGTAAGTGGCCAAGGGTATGCCCAGACGTGGACCCCTTGCTCACTATGCCACTGGTTTCAAGCAAGGCAGGCTGATGAGGAAAAATACTTCGAAACCAGACCCAGGATGCTTGTTTCAGGTCCAGGGAGGACCTGGCAAGGCAGTTTGGGCTGGAATGTTCCCTAGAAGAACAAGATCAAGACTGATTTAGCATATGGCCGGGTCCAAACTGGGGTTGCATAGTGAGCAAAAGAACGATGGATTAAACCCAGATCTGTTACTGCAGGTAAGTGGTTGAAAAGTTTCAGCACTCCGTCCATCATCTTGTTGTGTTCGCTACTCTTAAAAAGGTGACAGCCAAAAATGCTAGCTCGTCCTCTCCATCTGTGTGCATAGCATGTTGAGTAAAAGGTAGTCACTGGATATTCTACAAATTGCAACTTCAATCCAGTCCTGTGTGACTTCACCTAAATCCAACCGCCCTGTCATATTCAAGATTGGTCCCAAAGATGTGTTAGGAACCATGAATTTAGTGTGCATTTTCTATTCGGTGTGCCATTTTTCCATAGTAAACAGTTTCAAGTAAAACTCATTAAGAGTTTGTGCATTTCTTCCTAGATAATTTATTTCAGCAGGGCAACGTGCAGAGTATAGAGTTGAGGCAGGTAGCCTCCTTGTAAGAAATTGGGTTATTTGTTGAGGGGGGAGTAGGTACTTACCTCTGGTAATAACCACAATCCTTGCAAGTATGAACTCTTAATCTCACCAGATTAACTTGAGCTCAAGCCTGTGGCTGCTACGACGGGCCTAACTTGAAGGCCATGTGTTAAGTTATAATGCAATTCCGAAACAGTAATGAAGTCAAAATGCAAAACAATTAAAATCTGAAATCAAATTTGAAGAATGGAGTAATATTAATAGATAAAATGAAAAAAATCCAATAAGGGGTACCGGATATATGAATGTTTAAAGTTTTATGCAGAAATGGTGCCAAGAAGCACAAATTGGCAATGGTTGCAGTAGAACAGGACCTAGGAAGCCTGATGTTGACTGCTTTAGAGCTCAGGTTAGATACACTAACAAGGTTCATCCTGGTCAAAGATGTTTCCTTCTGATTTTAGTCCTTTAAGTCCCCATCCACTGCAGGAGTACACTTCTAAAGACCGCACAAGACTACAGGGGAGGCATTTAGAGACTCATTGGGTGTCAGGCAGTGGCCGCTGCAGGGTCCAATCCAGATCCAGTTGCTGCTGGGCATTTGTAGGAAATGTAGCTTGTTGTGTCCCTGTAGCGTTAAAAGTAGGTTAGCCATATGTCCTTGGAGTGAACTTCTTTGCCCTGCATACACAAAAGAGAGAGAGCAGGTCCAGTCTTTTAACTCTTCTCAAGTCTCAGGCAGCAGGTTAATTCCTCTTCCGATCTTCCGCAGGTCCTGAAGTGTTCTGAGGTGGATGCCTGGTGATGCCACAACTATGTATGACACAAGCTTGTGGGTGGGATTAACTCTCCCCCCCACTACCCAGATGCCCTAACCAATGGGATACAGATTCCCAGGGATAACCCTACCCACATCAAACATTTTCAAGATGGCTAAAGTCTTTGGCCACACTAAACTTGCCTGCTGAGGGTGTGTGTGGGGAATGTACTATGGTAATCCTAGTGTCCTCCTACATCTAACACTAAAATCTAGTTTTAGGCAGTAACTCAACTCCTAACTAACTCAGAGATGAAGTCTGGTAGGACAAAGCTGAGTTCTTAGCAACCAGACAGTGGTTACACACACATTTGTTTGGCATTCTCCTTCCCCTCTTGGAAGTAGGCCCCAAATGTCATATGACAAACCTCAGCAGACCTGTCAAGTCTCCAGCTGGATCTGACACTATGATGTCACCAAGAGGCCCACTGTGATGGAGGCCGGTCTGGCTAAGGGGACAAAAGAAGGGTGCAGGCCTGGGTGCTAGCTACATCTGCTTGTGACAGGGTAAGCCTCTTCGAAGTTAATCATGACCTTGGACCCAACCCAAAGGCCATCCTGTCAAGGGCACAAGAACACCTCCTCACACCAAAGGCCTTTTTGTCTCTGTCCTGGGACAAGTTCACACCTAATAAAATGTTAATTCTTTCTGGCAGAAGAGGGAGACCAAAATGCTGATTTAGCTTCCAGGAACTTAAGGCAGAGTAAAGGTAATGTTGTAAAATGCATCTTACCAAAATAGTTATTACAAATCCAACTTCACCAGTGAGTTGGGCTTGTAATAAATATTTCAAAATATATGTGGATAGCACAATGGGTGCAGCAGTCCATTCATGACCTTTAATGTATAAGCCCTGGGTGCACATGTGTACCAAATACCTGGGATCTATAGGTAATTAAATATGCTAATTAGGAGTATACCAATTGTATCTTGTTGAAAGGAATAGCGCAAAAACTTCACCACTGGTTTCAGGGGTAAAGTGCACAAAGTTCTAGCTCCACCAAAAATAGGATTTAGCCAAAGGCACAAAAAAATCAAGAGCGACCCTTCAAAAGAGCAAAATTAACAACACTCCTCTTCACTGTAAAAGATCTACAGGGCACTTTCTGGCATTAATATGGCACCTCCAGCACCCTGAACCTCAGATTGCATCTGTGCTGGAGAAAGGGCAGAAGAAGGACTACCTTGATGATCACTGGACCTGGCAAGAGGGGCGGCACCAACTGCTGGACTGCAACGGCTGTTCCTTGGCCTACCAAGGATAGGACTATTCCAGGCTCCCGGAAAAGCCAAAAAGTTGAAGTCCAGCTCCAGGGCCATCAAAGCTCAAGTAGCCGGTTTTGGCTGGTTGGGAGCCACCTCTTCTGGATCGCCGCTAACCACTAATGTGCAGCCAAGAAGACCACTTCTCTGCTCTCATAAATTTGCACCAGAGTCAGGCGGACCTAGGAGAGTCATCAGAGTGCGGACTGGTCACCCAAAAGGGACAGTAACATATGGCACAGGGGACAGCTGGACCTGCTGTAACTGGAGAACAGTAGCTCAGTCATAACTGCACTTTTACCGGCTGGAAGAGGACTTCGAGGGTCACTGACTGCTGTAGCTAACATCACACCACCTCACCCATTAACCGCGGATTAAGCATAGGAGGAACCTCCATGATCGCACAGCACCCAGCGCATCCTCAACATCCTGTATCGTCCGTACCATGACCACTCCATTGAAGTCTATGGCAGTTTTGATGTAAAGTGTGGAATTGGACTCAAGACTGCTTTGATGCCCAGGTAATTTTTCAAATACTCCCTCTGGCCTCCCTGACCTTCTGCTGTCAGAACTCGTCACCCAGTCTGGGCCTGAGGAGCCAAATACAACTCTTTAAAACTATTCAAAAGTTTCCAAACTTTACGGTTACCAATGCTTGTTCGTGCTTTGGACTAAGAAGCTAAGAATTGTGTTCTCTGGCGCCTAGGGTCCTCATGTGGAGTCTAGTCCTGTGCCCTCGTGTCTCTACGTGGAAGCAGTTCCCACAGCCACAATGTACCATCTGTTAAAAATGAAATACAACACAGAGAAGCCACTTCCAAACAGCGTTTAATGAAAAATAGCAGGCATAACAGCAAAATATCAGAGACAATTGTCTTTGCAACTCACCAGGGCTCACACTAGAAAAATGGTTAGTCGGAACAATGCTCTAAAACGTGCACATTTTGATTTAGTGTATGTATACAATTTCACCTAAAGAATGCATCATACACTCCAAGGTTAGCAAAGTACATATGTCTTTCATTTTCCGGCCTTCCCAAATAACATTGTTACCAAATAAGTATCTGTTCTGCTTCACAAATCTTCTGTCCATCTTGAAGATCTGGCATTCAACTCTCATACTGGAATCTGACTATGGAATGAGCTACCAGCCTCGTGGATAGTCACTGCAGGTGTTGTTGTCTTCCAAAATCATGCTAATACTGTTTACAGGTTCCTGCCTCGCTTATGCTGGGAAGTGGCAAGCAATGGGAACATAGTACACACAGTATACATTCCTTCACTCACAAATGTTGTAGTGAGTGTTGCACATTTGTAGACAGTTGAAGGAAGGTTGGATTTTGTGGAACTTGTTCTGGTTCTTCTTAACTAATCTAAATACCTAAGAAGTGGATAAAGAAAAAATCCAAGATCTGATGACCTTTTGTCATGAATCCAGGAAATAAATGCTGTAGAGGAACTTTTCATTAAAAGGAAGTAATATTTGTGTAATTCTCTGTCTTGCAGTACTTGCTTAGAAAGCAGAGGTGTCAGCTCTCTCATGATACAAGTATCTTGTGCTGTAGTTACATGAAGGTACCTTACCCATCAGCAAGGGAGCACCAGGCTGCAACAGATAGCCTAAAAATGATATTGCTCAATGGGAAGGGCAAGCTTGCTAAAGACAATTTGCCAGTTTTCCCTAAGCTCCTAAAATCATTGCACTGGAGCGACAAGTATGCAATCTTAATTTTTCAAATTCCGATCAAGACAGTCTTTTAAAAAGGATTTTAAAGTAGTTGTCCTTATTTATTCAGGATTTTCTGTTGTGCAGACAAAATCGAAGTAGATGTTCCAAGACTTTACTAAGGGCAGTTTAGTATGTTAACAGGTCGATAATTACATGTAGAGAGCTCTTAGGATAGTACACGTTGAAGAGTGTTGAGTTGTAATGCAAAAATGTTTCATATACAGTTTTATAGTCGAAAATTCTCGCATTTAAGAATGTAAAAGATTTCTGAAGTACAGAAGGAGCATGTGTCATGGAAAGTAACAGTTTTTAGGCTGTGTGAATACAATGTTGCTCAGTATGTAGCAGGTGGCTTCAGAAATAAAATGGTTTTCATGTGTTTTGATTGCTGCGAAAGAAAGGTCTTTTTTGATGCTTAGCTGAAGGTCATCAGTAAAGAAAAGGCTTTTTGTAGAAAATTGTTTTCAGATGGAGATAAATTGTGCTTTGGAGGTGTCTTGAACCCACCTGCGGTTTCTACTTTCAAATGATGCGATGTATCTTATTTGCAAACTTGGACAATGATGCAGACTTAAAAAGTATTTCACACACATTGAGTTCTGATTATGCTGCTCTTGTATCCCCAACATTTTTTTGTCTGACGAGTCTTGAAGCTCCACGAAGAACTGTTTTAAGGCAGCTGTCTGGATAGCCAAGTGGCCGGTGACTGAAGAAATACAGAGTTTCTGTCTTGACTATTGTGCCCAAACATGTTTAAGATCTTCTTTAGAATTTACATTTCTAGACACATCTTAAAATTGTTAGTTTCTGTTGAATAACCCTTGTATTTAAGTTTTATGTTATGTGGTATGAAACCCAGAGATTTGGCTTCAAGAATCCACTTGGAGCAAAGAGCTGCTTCTTTGAGGTTATTATGCCACAAGGTTGCTCTGTTACTCCATGGGTAATAACTGATTATATGGGATTCAGAAGCATTTTGGGTCAGTTTTAGTTGCCATCTGGTTATCTGTCTTTGTATCTGAGGGATGCAGCAGTCCTTAACGCAGACCATGGAGGAATTGCAGTGAATTTTTGTATAAATCTGCATCTCGACTTGTGGTGTTTTTTGGGATGACCATATGGTTAGAAATTGGAAAAGGAATGATGGGATTTGCTTAGTCACTTTTGATAAGGGGTCTTCTCCTTGAAGTACGTGTTTAGCCTTAATAATGAAGCGATGTTTAGTGTCTACATGCTTTGAAATGCATTGTGGGACAGGTGGCAAAGAATGCGCTCTTTTGAAAGAGCTCAATATTTAAAAATAAATTGCATCAAGGCAAATATTGGAGTGTTTACGAAAGACATGCTGAACATACATATATGTGGGTGGATACTTCACATACATGCACAGAAAGGATATTGGAGTGCACACAGACAAGTTAAACAAGACTATTTTATTTAAGGCAGGGCCAGTTTTAAGTTGTATTTAACAGAGTATGGAAAGGAGTAAAAGGTACTAGACTCGTGTCAGATAATAGGGGGTCAGTATGATGGCGGAAGGACCGCCAGGCCGGCAGTGGAAGTCCCTCTGCCATCTGACTCCCATTTCCCCCTGCCACATTAGGATGGCGGGGGGAATCGCTTTGTGACCGCGGCGGTCACAAAGACCCCCCTCCACGCTTCCGCCACAGGCAATCATCATGATTGCCTGGCAGAGCGGTCAGCATGGGTAAAATGGCGGTGGTGACTAACAGGCACCGCCCGCCAGATTACAATGCATTTGTCAGCCAGCCTTTCCATGGCGGTGGAACCGCCATGGAAAGGCTGGTGGAGGCTGGGTTCGGGGGCCCGTTGCGGGACCCCTCTGTGTGGGGGGAGGGTGTCTGTGCACGGGGGTACCCATGGTACCCCCTATATTTTCATGCACAAGGTGGCAGGCACCGCGTGGTGCCTGCCATGTTGTGCATGGAAATGCCCTACGTGGCACTTTGGCATTGCAAACGGTGCTGCAGCCAGCAGCACTGTCTGCAATGATCAGGGCCCTGGATGTGCCCGCCACTATGGCGGGCACATCCTAATTCACTCAGCTGGACCGCCACCTTACCGGCAGGTGGTCCCAGCACCGCAACGATGGCAAGTTGACTGATGTCCGCCCGCCACCGTAATGAGCCCCATACTCACAATTACTTTTTGAACATGGTACAGGGAAGAAGTGATTGATGAAACAGACCACCTCCAAAGTCTAAGAATTATGATGCGACCATATGTTTTTTTTTCCCTTTGGAGAAATGTTTGTAAGAGGTTCATGTAAGAATTTGACAGAAAAGTTTACCATTCAAAGCACATTAGGTAGAACATGGGGGACATGATAATTTCTTTAAGAGATGAGATTCAGTCAACTCGTACTACTGTCTTTTTTTTCTTTCTTTTTTTTCATACGGTGGAAACCTTGGATCTAATGAACAAACTTTACTATAGACACCTCTGTTTTTCCAGTCCGTGTTTTCAGAGTTTAGTTCAATGAGATTTCATGAAAGTGCGACAGAGTTGGTTAGTGCTAGAAATGGGTATAATGTGAGATCATTGGGTTGATCTGATAATTATGTTTGAGGACCAGTGGAAGTGCCCAGAATTGACCAAAGGGTTTTCTTCCTTTTCATAACAATAAAACACTGCCACCATTCTTCCTGGTTTTCGCCTTATGTGGCTTCTGTATTCACAGGAGGTTGGTACTTAAAACTGCCAGCCTAATTTAGTAAAAGAAACTTTCTGCTGCCAAGCACAGATGATCTCTCGCATGGGGATATTTTTACGTTGCTGCCAGATCAATATAGATGCCCACGGAATACAAAATCGTACAGGCAGGAGGCAAAAGTATATTTTAGTGCAGCAAAATGTAGACATGACTTGAGCAAAATAGATTAATTTTCAGTAAAGAAAGTGACAAGCACTCTTAAGTCCCTTTTCAGCATTGATGGTGTGCAGCATATGTCTCAACGAGCCCGAACATTATTGTAAAACAAACCTGTGCTTGTGGCATAGTTGTTAACTGACTTTTTATTTTCTGCATTTATTATAATTTATCCATTCTAACTAGCAAGCACACAGGTATCTTATTAGCAAAGGCAGTTAATCCTTCATTGTTGCAACAAACTAGAACCATATTAGGCAAAGCTAAAAGATTTTGGGGCATATTTACAAGCCCCTATCGCCACCACAGCGTCGCTTTCAGTGACGTTGTGGTGGCGATAGGGGGCTCGCCTTATTTACAAGGCAGCGTTAAGCCACTTAACGTGGATTAATGCTGCCTTGTAAATAAGGCACCCTTTCACGCTATATTTAGCATGAAAGGGGAGGGCAATGGGTGTTCCATCGCAGAACCTATTGATTTTTGACGCTGCCTCCTATTTACAGATGCAGCGTGATTAGGAGACCACGCCAAAATTGAGGCCAGGTAAAACCTGGTCTTAAACAGGCGAAACAAGGACAAATGCTCATTTTTGCTGTTTCCATGTGTGCTGCCTTGTGCACATAAACAATCATTTAAAAAAAAAATGTTTTGCCACTTCTATGTTTGCTGCATTAAGCAGCGCACATAGAAGTTACAGAACAGTATTTAAAGATTGGTCCTTCCTGCACACAAACCATCTTCCTGTCAACACAGGCACCCTTGCACTATAGCGCAAGGGTGCTTGCGTTGGCGCTATGCAGCTAAAGTTAGCGCCAGCGCGGGGGGAAACGCAGGGCTGCACCATATTCTAGTAAATATGGTGCAGCCCTGCGTTTCTAAAGTGATGAAGCGTGTCGTTAGACTTCTTGGATTAGCAACACGCTTCACCACTTTATTGTAAATATGACCCTTCGTATCTTGTGGAACATATCATGCCCTTTGATTATGAAGGAGTTTGTGTGTTGAAAACCTAGTGTGGCAAGATGTCTAGGGTAATATTAGGATCATTATTTATCGATGCTACTACTGATCACACTGTGGGAGCACAAATAAGCATGATCCTTGTAGTTGCTCAATTAGACGACAACACCCCCCTCTTTTTTTATAAAAAAGAAAATGCTTCAGATCGCTTACATCATTTGATGGATCGAAAAGGCTTGCAATGTGGCATGCTGTCATCTCAAAGCATGGGAAACTCTTCGATTTTACTCCAAATATCACTGCATTCGGAGAAATTCCAGTTGACAGCTACAGTTGAATCTGGTAGAGACTATTAGATAGATGTACGAAGCATTTTGCCTGTCGCAAATGGCCCTATTCGAATAATCTGGCCATTTGTGACAGGAAAAATTGTTTTTTGAGATATACAAAGCCCTAACTGCGATTAGTTAATCTGTTATCTAATCAAACTTTGGGTTTTGCGATTTGGTGTTTAGAAGCGGCGTGTTGAGGGTGTCCCTTCGAAATACTGAATTGGAATTGAAATTTTATGCACAAATGTTTTGCTACTGAAATGTGCTCCCAAAACATTCACAATTTAACGGCAAATGAAAGTTGGTCATAACCCATTCGCAAATGGTTTGGTAAAATATTATTTAAGAGCAGGCAGTGATTCCACAGACCACTGCCTACTCTTAAAAAAAAAAAAAACTTCCAAGTTTCATTTTTTTTTCCTTTTTAAACACATCCCATTTTTCTTTTATGAAAACGGGCTACGTTAAAAAAAAAAATTGCTTTCTTTAAAAACAATCACAGACATGGTGATCTGCTGACCCCAGCAGGCCACCATCCCTGTGATGACTGCAATTCCGAATGGGTCGCAAAGTGCGGCCTACCTCTTTAATATTCAGGAGAAAGGTCTTTTTGCGACCTATTATGAATCCCTAATGAAATTCAAATAAGTTTCATACATTAGAAATAGCGATTTCCAAATTGTGATTCGCAAGAAATCACTGTTCATCGCTTTCGTACATCCAACCCTAATTCCTTTGAGTGAATGACTAGAAACGCAAGTGGTATAATTGTTTTTTTTCTGGTACTCCATAATCATGTCTCCTGCAGTGATGTTAGAGGATTGGGAGCACTTCTCTTCTTATTCCTTCATTTGTTTTTCATGTACTTTGCGGTTGACCTTAAGGCCGGCTTTGGGCCCTTTTGCTGGAGCATGTTTTATTTGATCAGTTGATGCAGTGTTGATTGCCTAATGATCAGTCTTGCTGGGCGCCATGCAGTGGTACTGTGTGGAGTTATGTTATTATTTAGTCCTTCAGATCTTAAGAGTGCTTGGTTGTTCATGTTGATGGTTTGGGGTTTTGAACTACTCTTTTGATGGTTGACATTTTTTCTTTGGTCATATTGGTGTGATTTGTCTTGTTAGTTTTCCTAAACGTTTTAAACATCTTCATAACCAGCCCCTTTGTTGTTAGGGCTCCCAGTTCCTCCATCGATGTATTGCTTATCCTATTCTAATACTACGACAGTTGTGCAAAGCAGGGGCTCCAGGAACTCCAGTCCTACCCCGGGTGAATAATGAGTAAAATGCTGCCAGCGTCCAGATTTCCAGCTTCCATATTACATATAGGGTACACTGCCATGGGCTGCGCCACAGCACATCGTTAACTGGGTGCAGTGGGCACAGACCATGACAGTGCACTTTATTACTGTGAATTTATATTTCCCAGTGCAATTGTAAACTCCTACCTTCACTGGAAGCAGCACATTACTGAAAGGCGGACAGTGTGTTTGAAGCAGCCAGTCTGCTTTTCGCTGTGCAGATGGTAAACTGGTCTGCAATCCAGAGGGAAAGAGATCCCCGTACCGATGTGTGCAGTGAGTGACTGCACCTGCCTGCAGTAGGATGCCTGGGGGTAGGCCCCATGGATACCCTCTACCCCTTTGATGGGCGCAATGGCTGTGGGTGCAGTCAGTGCGTTTCCTGACTGTCTCTTCGCCTCTGCACCCATGTCTATGATCAGATGTGGACACAAAAGCAAGTTTCCTTAATTTCCATGGGGCAACATCCTTATGCAGATGAGAACACACCCCCTTGCGATCACGCTGGTGTACATTAAAAACCAACACATTCTGTATCACTGAATGGCCAGAGCATGTGTCTGTGAGCCCTTCTGTCACAGCAAAGTGTAGGTGGACTGAAGAGGGTGGGTTTGACATTGTTGTTGGATATTGTGGGAACCAAAATAACATATTTTTAGTTGATTGTTTTATGTTGTGATGCAAGCCAATGCTTAGAACAGTTGGGTGTCAACTTTGCTCTGTCACTCTACAGTGCCCTAGTTTATTCAGCAAAAGAGTGTCTATGGAGTGTCATGCACCAAATACATCCTACTGATCAAGGCCAGGGTTGACTGGTTTTGCAAATTTGATCTGTAGTTACCCAGTCGTTTGCATGAAGTTTTTTGGTATCTGGTTTCCAGATCAGAAATGTTGTAGATAAGAATCAAAGAAGTCTCTGGCATGACAGTTAATGAAGAAACTGTGGTAGAAGGTATCTGTAAGACATAGCTTCAAGACCGAGGTGTTTTGTTGGGTAAGAATCTCGAAGCAAACTTTGTCATTTTATTTAACATACGCTTTTGCTTTAAGGTCTAAAAACAGACACTTAAATACAAAATAACAGTCTTAGTACTTCTTGCCTTTCAGTTGAATGTTTAGCTGTTACTTCGCCAACACTCTCGTCCCCACTGTTAAATTTTGTCAGAGAGGACAATTTCTTGGATAAATGGTATGGATAGATTAGCACATTTTTCATTTATGCATAGATTTTTTGGGTGGACCCTATTTATGCTGGTATTGGGGCTTCATGGATTAAGGCACTGCTTATCAGTGACACTGTGTTCGCGCTCTGGTGCTTCCATTTGTATTAGTGAAATTGGTTTCATCCAATTGGTCTTTTTGACTTTCCTATAGGGCATAGCAGGTGAACTACAGTGTGAATTTACGCCATCTACATATACAACAATAATTTATAACTTCCAGAAGCACAACTGTGCCATGGGTGGGCTACAGTTTAAAAGCATGCAGTAAAAAACATGCCAAGGAAAGTGCCTCTGCCACGTACGAAAACCTATTTTTATTCAATAATAAATCACCCCTAAAGTGTACCTCATAAGCCCACAAAGCAGGTTGCCTAATATATACAACAAAAAGGTGGCACACTGTATATTTAAAAAGTGTACCATTACTGTGACGGAAGACCTTAAAAGCATTTCACTAGGTAGGCCCAGCTACATTTTCCACTGGACAGACATAGGTCTGACTAAAACATGAAATGTCATATCTTTATCTGGGGAAATGCTAACGAAGTAGTTCATAGTTAGTTCTTACTTAATTTTTAAAATCTGGTTTAATTGTGATTATCAGATTCATGATATTTTGAGCGGAAAAGTAATTTTATTAAAAAAATGTCTTTAGGCTTCCAGAGCCAGAACTGGCTTAAAACCAGTTCTGCCATTCATCACATCGCCAGAGCTAAAATGCACAGCTTGGCTGGGAGAGTTAACACTGGCTTAGAAGACCATGGTCTGCATTGGAGGCAGGAAGGACAGGGATGTATTAATTGCTGATTATTTCATATTGATGCTTCAGAAGGTGGCGGAGTGACTTTGAGAAACTAGAATTTTTCCAATCACTGACTAGTGCCCAGGACAAAACTAGTACCTCAACCATCACCACAACCTCCTTAGAACATTCCTGGGACTGTGAAGAGTAAACCTAAAAAGGAAGATCCTATTTGAAGAAGATTCCTGGCCCCAGCTAGGAAAAGGGAACTTGAAGAAGGACATAAGGACTCCGATTCAAGGATTCACAACTCTTGCTCGCACCCAAGGACTGAAACTGATCTCTTCATCAACTCTAAAATAAGAGGGATTCCTCATTTTTAGAGGGCCTAGCTGACCACAGATGACTGGACCTTGAGGGAGACTTGGTTGGAGAGAGGTTTTAAAGTTTTCGCTAAAGAGCTAATGGCTGCAAGACCAACTAGAAGTAACTTTCCTAGCAGTTGGAAAATAAAATGGGACGTAATCATTTTCCTCCCTTTGGAGGGCGGAACAATCTCTGGTTCCCTTTATCCTATTTGGATGATGTTGACCTCTTTTACTCTTTGAATATTTTCTGGGGGGTTTTTTTGTGTTTTTTTTTTTATTGGGTTTGGTAATGTTATTATAGTGTGTTTTTGTTTTTTCTTTCAAACTGCTTGAACTTAGTTCATGCCTCTCTGTTGATGGCCTGCTGCTTTTGCCATAGTTACTGGGGGTTGAGCAGAGATTCTCTAAGAACTGTTTTGACCACCTATACATATTGTGTTTTTTAGGTAGTAAGGGGTCACCCCCCCACCCCTCCGCCCAAATTAAAACCCAATTTCTGACAGGTATTGGTTTTGCTTTTTGGATCATGTGTTGGTTCTATCCTGAGTTAAGCAAAGGATTCCTATTTTGTGTGGCAATGCCCTTAGCATTGGTTGTTGATTGTGAGTGGCAGACTCACAACACTCCTAAAATAAGGAATAGCTTCACCAAATAGAAGTCATAATGATAGTGGGATTATTGTTGGTACTGTTGGTTGTAGTAAATGGACAACAATAGATGTGTGCAGATTATTCTGGTCTGTAAATTCAAACCACGCTCTGTGACCTGTTAATGGCTTGTTGTACATTTTCTGTTTTAAATACATTACCTAAAGAAGAAAAGGTGTGTAGTGGTTGTCACTGATGACATGGGCATTACAAGTGAATGTGATTCAATGTGGATGGATCAAGAAGTGACTCTGTACTGATCCTTCTGTGTTCCTAGCTTTGTAGAGTGATTCAGTTCCATTACCAAGATATTCTAGTCGTGAATCACATTTTAAAGTTGAGCCATTGATGTATTGGATACTCTTGGCTGTTTGGATGTATCTTTCCTCCTCCAGTTGAGTGCTTGCATTGAACTGCAGGAGGGACTCCTTTTACAACTATAGCCCTCTGTTTGTTCCTGTTGGCTCCCTCCTACATACTTCTATTTAATGTGTTAATGCTTCATGTGTTCGCACGTTAAATGCAGACCTATTGGCTTTGTCAATTGGGCTTTAGAAGTTCGTGTACCGTTATTTCTTTTTTTTTTTTTTTTAACAAAAGATCTATCTCCGCACAGTTCTTTTTTTGTGTGCTTGTGTGTGCACATTCGTAAAGTACTTTGTCACCCCAGGTGTCCTCTGTTTACGTTTTTTGCCGATTCCCTGTCGGTCCAGAGAAAAGAATAGAGGAGCTCGCCTACAGACGAGCCCTGTCCCTGGGCACAGAGCGTGAGGTAGGTGTTGCACACTTCAGCTGATCGATGTTAATGAGTAATTCCTTGTGAAGCTGTTCGCCTTTGCTGCAGATGAGGGGCAGAAACCTTTCACTCATGAACTGATTAACTCGTTTTGGGCTGTAATCCACACTTGTGATAAGATCAAGGGGCACCAGGAAGTCAAGAGCGCGCTAAACAATGAATGTTTGCCCACACAATCTCTTTCTGACATTGTCTATTGTGAATGGTGATCCGCACGAAACACACCATACAGTGACCCGTAGCCTCGTGCACCTTGAGGCACTAAATGGATTTATCTATTTTAAAGTTAAATTAAGGGCAGTTCCAAGGCCTAAAAGGCGTCGGAGTGCCGTGTGTATTCAGAGAGATAGATGCAAGTGAAAAGTGAAGTAGGCTACATTCCGAGAAAGATAAAACCAAGCATGCTTAAAGACGGGACAGCCGAGAATGGACGCAGCTGGGGCACACGCATGAGATGCCCCCGTTCTGTCGTGGCAGGGTGTTTTTATAAGGCACACTTGGGTTGCTTCTCTGGGGTATTAGGGCTTGCAACCTTTCAGAACATCCCATATCTTCTGCAAAGGATTAAACTCTTGAATATCAAGTTCTAGAATATCGTGGCACACTAATATCGTCGACAATATATCGAGGTGCAAAATATTGAAAGGTAAATGTAAAGAGGGAAGTATAGAGTTACTATTCTCAACTCCACATCTATGCAGATGGATAGATGGATAGATAGCTAGATTATCTATCTATAAAATCATCAAGGCACATAGATGTGGCGGTTGGTATAGAAAACCTATATATTCTTACGCCATACCCTAGACTCGATATTCAGCAGTCACACCCTGCAGAGTAACTCTGGTTTAATTGCTTTGTAATAATCTACTATTCACGCCTGTTATTTGGATTTTAGGTGGATATGTGCTAACAGACTCGTTCTCAATTAGTTAACTTATGTTTGTGGGCCATCGCCATGGAATTATCCAGTAAAGTAGGTGCGGAGAGAGTGACTCTGAAGACTTGCCATCAAACTGTGGAATGGAGGGATTTGTTTTGTGCTGGCAGGACCATTGCATTTATAAAGTGGGAGATAATGCATTAGGCTCCGCGTGCCCCCACATGGCAGTACCAAATCACTGTACAAGGACTCAGGAAATGCCGTTTTAGGGTTGAGCCTCGAGTGCATGCGCTAGCACATGCGACTCGCTTGCGAGACACTCCTGTATGTAAAAAAAGGCTTGGAGCCCGCCTGTTGCTTATAATGTGTTGTCTTGCGTGGATCTCTTCTTTACAGCTTCATAATTCATCAAGGCAGGCCTAACCTCATTTTCGTTCCTCTCTGTGAAGATTGGACAAAGCACTTATTGAGTCCATTTATTCAGTGCCTGTCAGCTCAGAGGCGTAGCTAGAGCTTGTGGCGCCCGGGGCTACCCCTCAGATTGCCGCCCTGGGGAGGGGGGGTTGCTGGGGAAAAAGGACGGTGAGCACTTGAAAGAGGTCAGATACACGTAGTATCGCCGCTAATAGTTACCTCGATCATGCAAGTTACATGCACATACATGACACTGTCCAAGGCTACACAGTTGAATACACCGGTGACTGGCAGTGACTGGCAGTACAAAAGAGAACATGCATGATCTATCTGGGGACTCAGAAAAACTGCATGTGACATCCATTAGAGAGGTGCGTGAATAATTACCTGGTAATCCCCTCAGCACAATGCAAACATGCACATACATGACACTGTTCAGGGATCCATCATCTACAGCTGACATTAAATGACCATTCATCATGGTCCCCCCATTAAAGCAGTGCACTTTGTGATCTGCATGGTACATGTTCTTTGCAGCAGGCACATTAACCCTCTATGCTACCTTTCCAGGAGTCAACCCTTCCACTAGACAAACCTCAAATCTCTCTCTAGGAAGAACATTAATCACCAAAGTTATCATGACATTTTTATTGTTTCTGAAAATTGCTAGAGGCCAGGAAGGAGGCAGAAAGTTTTTTAAAAACCATAATATACTTGCAAACACTACGCACCCACCCGAAATAGGTACCCAGTGCGGTCACACCATTCGCATCGCCCTAACCTGCTCAAGGTTCATGTGACCTCATTGACAGAGTCACAGCGACTGGATCACTGTTGCTCTAGGGTGTGCTGCTTCGTAGGCCTGCCCGCAAGACTGGAGATGAACTTCAGTATAGATTGTGGTGGACAGGCCTTCAAGGTTAACCCACAATTGACACCAGTAGGGTACACCTGCTTGTGCTAAGACATCAAGCCTTCTAAGGTCTAGCATGGGAATGTGCTCCCTCAGTAGAGTGGTCTGGTGGACTGGTCATGAAGGCTGAACCCGGTTCCCCAGTTCCAAATTCGACAGCTCTGGCCATAGTGCCACATCCTCTTCCCCACTGAACACCATACTTCCCACAGCCCCACAGAGAGAAACTCGCACTGCCTTCAGCTATAACCTAATTGTGCCCGCTATAAACACTTGGATGTGGCTCAATTCAAATTATGCACTTGATAAGAGTAATATGCTGCCTAAAAAAAAAAGTAAAAGCAACCACTCCATAGGGAATGCAAGATTAAGTAAAGCATGTGAAATGTAAGCAGAAACAACATGGTTACCTTAACTATCTCTCACTCACTATTCAGAAATCAGCGAGTGGTTTTACCTGAAAAGTTAAGGACATGACTAGAGGGACTAGAGGGCCCTGAAGGGAACCGTTTCAATGTCCATTGCTTATATCCTTACAAAACGTAAGCAGTATGTGTTAGACCTGGCACCTTGGCGTGAGTTTCCCTTCCACTTTTTGATGGTGTGCCTCGACTGTTTTGCTGGTGTTGTCCGCTCAGGGCACTGCGCCACGGCTAATCCGTGCCGCAGTGCAAGTGCTCCCTAAGTAAAGTGTACCTGTAATTGATGTCCATGATTGGTTGATTGGATTCACTGTCAGTCCCCAGTAGAGTGCACCAGGGGTGCCAGGGCTTGTGAATGCCAATGCTGCTGGTGGGCTTGCAGCGCTGGTTGCGCCACCCACGGAAGCGGCCTTGTAAAGTGTGTCTAGGGTCTGCCACCGCAGACCCTGTGCGCGGTCCCGGACCGTCGCGCTGACTGCGCAAGTGCCCCCACTTGCCAGTCCCTAAACCTTCCCTTACCTACATATTAGCCACCCCTCTGGTAGGCCCAAGGGCAGGGTGCATTGTAGGCATAAGGTAAGACATGCCCTGGTGTGTGTGGCATGTCTTAGTAGTGAATTACAGCCCTTGTCATTTTTCACTATTGAAGGCTACCTGCTCTCCATAGGCCAGAGTGGGCTGCCGGGGTCACGCCAACGCTGTGACCCCAGTGGACTCAGAGAGCATGGTAGAGTGTCAAGTTTGGTATGCCTGAACTCAGAATAATAAAATACCTCTTGTAGTCAAGTTTATTTTAGTATCCTGGGTTTGTAAATACTACTTTTAGAAAGTTAGTATTTACTGACCTGACCATCTCAGTCCGCCTCTGCTGTGTGTATGTGTTCTGCCTGGCAACAGTAAGGAGCAGGGTGGGGGGATCCCCAGAGACAGGTTGGCTGCCAGGTGGTGGGTAGAGAGATTACACCTGGATGGGTGGGAGGAGTACACCTTGACTCTTGAATAGACCTGTGCTCTGCCACCACAAAGCCGGCGCCACCCCCTGTGGGGCGGCTGATGTCTCTGCCCTGCTGCTGAAAGGAAAGAGCAGAGTCACCATAACAAAGTGCTCCAGAACTGGACTGAGCCAGGCCTAGGCCCCCTGGCGCTAAAGAACAAAAGAATTGGTGTATAAAAGTAGGAGCCTGGCTCCTCAGAAATCAGAATCCTGTTTACCACAAAGAACCTCTGCCCGACTAGAAGGAGAAGAAGACGCCGGAGGAGCTGGCCTGCTGCTTGCCTTGCTGAGAGAGGAGAGGAAGAGACTTACTGAAAAGACTTTGCTACTTTGTGCTTGAACACTCTCCAAGGGCTTGATCTGAGCTTGCCCCCTGAACTGAACCCCAGGAACAGTGGGTTCTTTGTGCTTCTTGCTCGTCCTCCAATTCGAGCCGTGTGTGCATCCCGCTGGAAAAGAGACTGCGCCCCTCATCGCCCCTCCTAGGGCCGTGACACTCAGAAGCTCGCCTGCCTCAAACCCGTGAGAGCCCCGCTCCGTCCCGAGCCGCTCTCTGTCCCCGGGCCAGGCCGCCTGCATCCCTGTCACCGCCTGCTACTGGAGCGCGCTGACCGCGCTATCACCCCTCCCGCCGGAAGCCGTCCGACGACTGTGATCTACGCTGGGTCATCCAGCTGCACTGACCGTGCCCTGCGACCCCGCTTCGCTATCCCCGGACATCTCAGGCCGCGCCGCCTCCGCTGTGGAGACCCTCCTGCACCGCCGTGCTAAAGGGTCGCTGGCCGCGCCTGCCTACGTGCCCACACCTGCTGATTGAGGACCCAAGAACACTTCCCAAGCCGAGAGTCGCACCGACCTGTGCCGACTCTCCACATCACTAAGGAAGTTCCGGTATCGGGCTCGGGGCCCGCAACGCCTTATTTCCCCGTTCGCAGGAACCGATCTCTGTGAGTACTGGAACTACAAGTAAAGAGACTACGAACCATCCATTTGAAGCTACAAACAAGATCATTTGCCTGCTGTATAACCTGGTGGCCTAGCGAAAACGTTATTGGTCTTGTGATAAGTCTGTTGAGATATATATACCTTATTTTGACATAAAGAATCGTATTTTTATATATATCCAAGTCTGGTGTCCGTTTCTGGGGGGGATTGATGTATTTACTGTGTGTACGATTGTAAGTGCTTAACCAACAACGCCTGAGGAATCGCCTTGGCTGCTCACGCCACGCACCTAGAGGGTGAGCAAGGGTCATTCGCGAGGGGTTATCCTGCGCCCTGACGTGGAGGAGAGGGTTCCTGCTTGACACAAGGGCAACCTTGCGCCAACCAGAGATCCCCGACTCTAACATTGGTGGCAGCGGTTGGGATTTCGGATTTGCACTTGTAATTTGCATACAGTGAATTATTAATCACCAGATAGTGAGAGCAGACCAAGTAACGCAGCCACAGGTTTTCATTTTCTGAACTTTGTTGAGACATCTGCCATTACTGCAACCATGCCTGGCTCGCACTCCGCTGGAAGAGCACTCTCTGTGATTTCTGGAATAGATGAGGTAGATTGGGAGAGACTGGAAGGCTACACGATGGAGCAATTGAAAGGCTACAGTGTAAAATTCCGAGTTCCCCATGCTGGATTCAAGAGGAGAACCCAGTACGCCAAGGCGCTAAGAGCCTGGAGGGAGTCACGAGACCCACGGAATGCGGGGGACATCGTTCCACCCGACAACCTTGAGGAGCCCAGCAGAGTCCGGTCGCCAGAGGAGCTGGCAGACAGGGCAGCAGACAGGGCGCATGCAATGGAGATGGCAAAGTTGGCAGGACAAATGGAAATGGAAAAGCAGAAGTTGGCCCTGGAGGCACAACAACGCCAAATGGATCACGATATCAGATTGAAGGAGTTGGAGCTGAAGGCGAAAAGTTTGGACACCGCTCCTTCTGGTGGCAGCACTCCACCGGTGCAGGTAGAGTCCAAGGTGTACATCCCCAAAGATGTAGTAAAGGAGTATTTCAGAAAGGATGACATAGGGCAGTGGTTTAGGGCCTACGAGGTGGCCATGTCCTCACACCGGGTCCCTGAGAAAGACTGGGGAGCGGGGTTGTGGGGAAGGTTCCTTGCTGAAGGGCGGGACACACTGTTAGATTTGCCCTTAGAAGTCCAAACCTCATACCCCCATATGAAGGAAGCTTTAATGACCAGGTATGGGTTAACTCCTGAGCTATATAGACAGAGGTTCAGGGAGACCAAGAAGATCCCTGAGAGTACGTATGTGGAATATGTGACCTTTTTCTGCAGAGCGCTGGATGGTTGGGTGAAGGGTAGCAAAGTGAATGATTATCAAGGGCTGCTTGATTTAATTGCATGGGAGCACTTGTCCAGTCAATGTTTTCCTGAGCTACGCCAGCACCTGATCGATAGCAAGCTGTCCAACCCGAGGAAGCTTGCTGAGGAGGCGGACCGCTGGCTCAGCACCAGGGTCCACAAGGGTCAAGTGGGAGACTCCGCCAAAGGTGGGCAGGGTCCCCAGCAGAAGAGTGGGGGGGACAAGGGTAAACAGAAGGGGTTCCAAAAAGGCCCCCAAAGTAATTCCCAAGGGAACCAGCAGAAGGGTTCTCAGCCTCCCCCACCCCCGCAGCAGAACGGGGCCCCGACAGGTAGACCTGTTCCAAAGGGGCCCTTCAATTGTTACAAGTGTGGTGACCCGGGTCACATTGCCTCTGATCCGAAGTGTCGCCTGTTTGGTAAGACCGCACCCACTGGTGCTCCACCCCGGCAAGTAGCTAGTGTTAACTTTGGGGAGGAAGTAGCAGTCCAGGAGGGTGGGGGTCCCGGGCAGATGACCCTAGTCTCGCTAGGAGACAGTGAGATGGTCCCTGTAACCTACCTGCCCTCTAACACTAAGAAATATGGGCAAGTGGTGACCATCAATGGAAAGAAGGTTGAGGCTCTTAGAGATACAGGAGCCAGCGTGACCTCGGTGAGGCAACACCTGGTGTCTCAAGAGCAAATTGTACCCAATGCCTACTGTAGGGTTGTCAATGCTGACAACGTAGAGAGTCGTTGTCCAATGGCTCAAGTTCCCTTTGAGTGGGGGGAGGTCTCTGGTACTCTACAAGTCGCTGTGAGAACTGACATGCCTGTAGACTGTCTGCTAGGGAACGACCTGGAGAGCTCCCCTTGGGAAAAGGTGGAGAAGACCACGCATCTGAGGATGGTGGGTCTACCCGACTGGGCGTGCGTGACCACCCGGTCCATGGCAGCCAGTAGGGGTGTTGAGAGGGTCCTGGAGCCTGAGGGAGAGGTCCAGGAACCGGCCTTAGGGAGAAGGCGCAGGAGGCGCGGGAAACCGGCCCCCGAAGTTCCCACGGCCCAGGAGGAAGTAGACCCTGAGGGGGATGCTCTGGAGCCTACCGGGGAACAGATTGCCGAACTGGGAGATCTGCCTGAGCTGACCCATTGGCAGCAAGAAGGAGGTCCCTCCAGGGAGGAATTCTGCAGGGAGCAGAAAGAATGCCCTTCTCTCATTGGTATGCGGCAACAGGCTGCAGACCAGGCCAACGGTGTTCAGGCCAAAACACACTACGTGTACTGGGAGAGTGACCTCCTGTATTCCGAGCCTAAGGCTGCTGAACCTGGGTCAGCCCGTGTGCTGGTGGTACCCCAGAAGTTCAGAACCTTCCTACTGGGGCTGGCTCATGATGTGCCGTTAGCAGGACATTTGGGGATGGACAAGACCTATGACAGGCTTGTCACCCACTTTTACTGGCCCCAAATGCATAAGAATTCAGATTCCTACTGCAGAACCTGTCAGACTTGCCAGGCAAGTGGTAAGAGCGGAGGGAAGCACAAGGCTCCTCTGCAACCTTTCCCTGTGGTCGGTACGCCATTCCAACGAGTGGGTATTGACATTGTGGGGCCTCTGGACCCCAAGACAGCCCTGGGCAACAGGTTCATCCTGGTCTTGGTGGACCATGCCACCCGGTACCCTGAAGCCATCCCTCTGAGGACAGTGACGGCCCCCGTGGTGGGACGGGCACTGATGGGAATTTTCTCCCGAGTGGGATTCCCTCTAGAGGTGGTGAGCGACAGGGGGACCAATTTCATATCCACATATATGAAATCCCTGTGGAAGGAGTGTGGGGTAACGTACAAGTTCACCACTCCTTACCATCCCCAAGGAAATGGGTTGGTTGAGAGATTCAACCGAACCCTCAAAGGCATGATCATGGGCCTGGACGGTCCGATGAGGCGTAAGTGGGACGTCCTCTTGCCATGCCTGCTCTTCGCTTACCGAGAGGTGCCACAGAAGTCTCTAGGATTCAGCCCCTTTGAGCTTCTGTATGGTCACCCGGTAAGAGGACCTCTGAGTTTGGTAAAGGAAGGCTGGGAGCAATCTCCCAGGAGACCTCCCCAGAATGTATATAGTTACATGCTGGCCTTCCGAAACCAGACTCGGCGTTTCAGGCAACTTGCTGAGGCAAATCTGGAAGCCAGCCAGGAGGAGATGAAGCGGTGGTACGACCGGAATGCCACTCTGGTAGAGCTTCAACCTGGACAAAAGGTGTGGGTCTTGGCCCCAGTGGAGCCGTGTGCACTTCAGGATAAGTGGACAGGTCCATTTGAGGTTGTGGAGCGCAAAAGTCCTATCACCTACTTGGTGGACATGCAGACTCCCAGGAACCCTTTAAGGGTCCTACATGTTAACCGCCTTAAGCCCCACTTAGAGAGGACCGAAGTGGGCATGCTGCTGGCCACTGATGATGGAATGGAAGAGGAGACCGAGCCTCTTCCTGACCTCTTAGTGGCCTCTGAGAAAGATGGGTCAGTGGATGGAGTTAACCTCTCACCCACCCTGACGCCCGAACAACAGGAAGACTGCCGCCACTTGCTGGGACAATTTTCCGACCGATTCTCCCTGGTTCCTGGTGTCACAGATTGGTGCGTCCATGATGTGGACACAGGAGACAGCTTACCTGTGAAGCACAAGGCTTACAGGGTAACTGACAGGGTCAGAGCTTGCATTAAGGAGGAGGTCTCCAAAATGCTTGCGCTAGGGGTGATTGAGTCCTCCAGCAGTCCTTGGTCCAGCCCCGTGGTCTTGGTCCCAAAGGCTGCTGCGCCGGGAGCCACACCTGAACTCCGGTTCTGTGTGGACTACAGAGGACTCAATTCAGTCACGAAGACTGACGCGCACCCCATCCCCAGAGCTGATGAGCTCATAGATCGGCTGGGGGCTGCCCGGTTCCTCAGTACGTTTGATTTAACGTCTGGGTACTGGCAGATCGCCTTGACCGATGGGGCCAAAGAGAGGTCAGCATTCTCTACACCAGATGGGCACTTCCAGTTCCGAGTCATGCCATTTGGGATGAAGAATGCCCCTGCCACCTTTCAGAGGTTGGTCAACCAGGTACTGGTTGGGCTGGATGCGTTCAGTGCCGCCTACCTGGATGACATCGCGGTGTTCAGCGCCACCTGGCCCGAGCACCTGCGCCACCTCTGGGAAGTGTTGATGGCGCTGCGCCGAGCAGGCCTCACGATCAAGGCAAGCAAGTGCCAGATCGGGCAGGGTTCCGTGGTGTACTTGGGACACCAAGTGGGGAGTGGCAAGGTGGCACCCTTGCAACCCAAAATTGAGACCATCCTGGCTTGGGAACCCCCCAAGACGCAGACCGCAGTGAGGGCCTTCCTGGGGCTCACTGGGTACTACAGGAGGTTTGTCAAGGGCTATGGAACGATCGTTGCCCCCTTGACAGAGCTGACTTCGAAGAAGCAGCCCAGGAACGTGATTTGGACTGACACCTGTCAGAAAGCTTTCGACACCTTGAAGACTGCCATGTGCACGGCGCCCGTGCTCTTGGCCCCTGACTTCTCCAAGGAATTCCTAGTCCAGACAGACGCTTCAGAGCATGGTGTGGGGGCTGTTCTTTCACAGATGACTGAGGAGGGCTGGGACCAACCCGTAGCCTTCATCAGTAGGAGGTTACTTCCACGGGAAAGTAGGTGGAGTGCAATTGAGCGAGAAGCATTTGCTGTGGTCTGGGCGCTGAAGAAGCTAAGACCCTACTTGTTTGGGTCTCACTTCCGGGTTCAGACGGACCACAGGCCCCTCAGATGGTTGATGCAAATGAGGGGTGAAAACCCGAAGCTGTTGAGGTGGTCCATCTCCCTACAGGGTATGGACTTTACGGTGGAACACCGTCCTGGTACAGATCACGCCAACGCTGACGGTCTGTCCAGGTATTTCCGCCTTAGTGACGAGGAACCCCCTGGGCAAGGGTAGTTCTCCCCACATTTCAGCTGGAGGGGACACGTGTTAGACCTGGCACCTTGGCGTGAGTTTCCCTTCCACTTTTTGATGGTGTGCCTCGACTGTTTTGCTGGTGTTGTCCGCTCAGGGCACTGCGCCACGGCTAATCCGTGCCGCAGTGCAAGTGCTCCCTAAGTAAAGTGTACCTGTAATTGATGTCCATGATTGGTTGATTGGATTCACTGTCAGTCCCCAGTAGAGTGCACCAGGGGTGCCAGGGCTTGTGAATGCCAATGCTGCTGGTGGGCTTGCAGCGCTGGTTGCGCCACCCACGGAAGCGGCCTTGTAAAGTGTGTCTAGGGTCTGCCACCGCAGACCCTGTGCGCGGTCCCGGACCGTCGCGCTGACTGCGCAAGTGCCCCCACTTGCCAGTCCCTAAACCTTCCCTTACCTACATATTAGCCACCCCTCTGGTAGGCCCAAGGGCAGGGTGCATTGTAGGCATAAGGTAAGACATGCCCTGGTGTGTGTGGCATGTCTTAGTAGTGAATTACAGCCCTTGTCATTTTTCACTATTGAAGGCTACCTGCTCTCCATAGGCCAGAGTGGGCTGCCGGGGTCACGCAAACGCTGTGACCCCAGTGGACTCAGAGAGCATGGTAGAGTGTCAAGTTTGGTATGCCTGAACTCAGAATAATAAAATACCTCTTGTAGTCAAGTTTATTTTAGTATCCTGGGTTTGTAAATACTACTTTTAGAAAGTTAGTATTTACTGACCTGACCATCTCAGTCCGCCTCTGCTGTGTGTATGTGTTCTGCCTGGCAACAGTAAGGAGCAGGGTGGGGGGATCCCCAGAGACAGGTTGGCTGCCAGGTGGTGGGTAGAGAGATTACACCTGGATGGGTGGGAGGAGTACACCTTGACTCTTGAATAGACCTGTGCTCTGCCACCACAAAGCCGGCGCCACCCCCTGTGGGGCGGCTGATGTCTCTGCCCTGCTGCTGAAAGGAAAGAGCAGAGTCACCATAACAAAGTGCTCCAGAACTGGACTGAGCCAGGCCTAGGCCCCCTGGCGCTAAAGAACAAAAGAATTGGTGTATAAAAGTAGGAGCCTGGCTCCTCAGAAATCAGAATCCTGTTTACCACAAAGAACCTCTGCCCGACTAGAAGGAGAAGAAGACGCCGGAGGAGCTGGCCTGCTGCTTGCCTTGCTGAGAGAGGAGAGGAAGAGACTTACTGAAAAGACTTTGCTACTTTGTGCTTGAACACTCTCCAAGGGCTTGATCTGAGCTTGCCCCCTGAACTGAACCCCAGGAACAGTGGGTTCTTTGTGCTTCTTGCTCGTCCTCCAATTCGAGCCGTGTGTGCATCCCGCTGGAAAAGAGACTGCGCCCCTCATCGCCCCTCCTAGGGCCGTGACACTCAGAAGCTCGCCTGCCTCAAACCCGTGAGAGCCCCGCTCCGTCCCGAGCCGCTCTCTGTCCCCGGGCCAGGCCGCCTGCATCCCTGTCACCGCCTGCTACTGGAGCGCGCTGACCGCGCTATCACCCCTCCCGCCGGAAGCCGTCCGACGACTGTGATCTACGCCGGGTCATCCAGCTGCACTGACCGTGCCCTGCGACCCCGCTTCGCTATCCCCGGACATCTCAGGCCGCGCCGCCTCCGCTGTGGAGACCCTCCTGCACCGCCGTGCTAAAGGGTCGCTGGCCGCGCCTGCCTACGTGCCCACACCTGCTGATTGAGGACCCAAGAACACTTCCCAAGCCGAGAGTCGCACCGACCTGTGCCGACTCTCCACATCACTAAGGAAGTTCCGGTATCGGGCTCGGGGCCCGCAACGCCTTATTTCCCCGTTCGCAGGAACCGATCTCTGTGAGTACTGGAACTACAAGTAAAGAGACTACGAACCATCCATTTGAAGCTACAAACAAGATCATTTGCCTGCTGTATAACCTGGTGGCCTAGCGAAAACGTTATTGGTCTTGTGATAAGTCTGTTGAGATATATATACCTTATTTTGACATAAAGAATCGTATTTTTATATATATCCAAGTCTGGTGTCCGTTTCTGGGGGGGATTGATGTATTTACTGTGTGTACGATTGTAAGTGCTTAACCAACAACGCCTGAGGAATCGCCTTGGCTGCTCACGCCACGCACCTAGAGGGTGAGCAAGGGTCATTCGCGAGGGGTTATCCTGCGCCCTGACGTGGAGGAGAGGGTTCCTGCTTGACACAAGGGCAACCTTGCGCCAACCAGAGATCCCCGACTCTAACAGTATGGTTTAAAAAGACCACATCCATAAACACAGAGCCATGGTACACACTTTGTTTTCCAATCCACCCATCAACCAGGTATTGCAGTACCTCCAGGAATGGTACACTTTCCCACCTGGGAACAACAATGCTGTGTGTTCAAAGAAAGATGAGAAAACAAAAGTAGTGCTTCACTGTCAAATTTGGATGTAAATAAAACCAATCTGGCCAGTTTGCAACCACTCTGTCTTGCTTTATTTTAGTTATGTATTTATTTTTCATATTTAAACCCTTCTATTTCTCTCCATCCCGCTGCACTTTGGAATAGTAAAATGTCAGAAAAAGGGCATTCCTCGCAAGAGTGTTTTTCTTTTTTGGATCCATTTTACAGGGAAGCAACTAAAGGAAAGAGAGGTTGTGAACCGTTTCTTCAAGTCACGGTTTTCAGTAAGTGAGGAGCAAGACAGAAAGAGAGGGAATAATAGGAAGAGAGGGGGGGACAGCTGCCAGCACAAAAACGATGAGGACATTGCCCGAGTCCTATTCCTTCTCTGCCCGTCCACGAAAGCAAGCTGAGCCGTATCTGAATGCCTTAGTCCTCCCCCAAAATAGTGCCGCCTGGGGCGGACCGCCCCCACCGCCCCACCCTAGCTATGCCACTGTGTCCGCTGCTCCCTACGTCGTTGAGCTACTATTTTGTTCTGCTAACTTTCAGTACCCTGCAAACCGAAGGCGTGTGACTTGCAAAAATGTGCCCAGCAGGACAAATGAAATTGTAGAGATTTATTTTCTATGGTTCACTTTGGTTTTTATTGCCAGGTCTTTTTTTTCTTCTCACTTTGCGCTCCTGTTTCCTTTTGTTTTTGCTCTTGGGCGCTGTTCTCAAAAGATTAGACTTATTTTATTGGAAAGCAACATTGATTTTGTTATGTGCAATTTCAGAATTGATGCTATACATATATTCATACAGTACAGCCTAATCCATCCCACTAATATCCACGCCAATCCACCCCACACTAATCTGCTCACTCAGTGCAATCACCCCAGACAAATCCAATTCACCCCACTCCAAATCACTCACCCCTGTCCATTTTACTACAATCCACCACACTCCAATCCCCCCAACCCACCACACTTCCATCTGGCCGACTCCAATTTGCCCCACTCCAATTAAAATGAATGTAATCCACTCCAATCCAAAACATTCTGCCACACTCCAATCTTCTGCACTCCAATATGTCCCACTCAAATCCAAAAACTTGCCCCACTCCAATCTCCTCCACTTCAATGCCCCCACTCCAATCCAGTCCACCCACTCAGTCCAAAAAATGTGCCCCACTACAACCCAAGACAATCTGCCCCACTCCAATCCAATACAAGCTGCCCCAATCCAATACAATCTGCCCCACTCCAATGCAAAACAATCTGTCCCACTCCAATTCACTCCAAGCCGCCCCACTCCAATCCACCTCACCCCAATCCAATCCACCCCACTCAAATCCTATCCAGCCACATTGTCAACCCCACTCAACACCACCCTACTTCAATCCACCCCACCCCAATCCACCTCAGTCCAATCCACCCCACTCACTCAAATCCAACCCACGCCACTGCAGTCCAATCTACTCCAATCCACCCCACTCCAGTCCAACCCACCCCACCCCAATCCAATCTACTCCACTCAGTCAAATCGAATACACCCCAATCCAACCCACTCACCCCATTTCAATCCACGCCATCCCAATCCAATCCACCCCTCCCCAGTTCAGTCTACCCCACTCAATCCAATGCATGCAGCCCACCCCACTCCAGTCCTATTCACCCACTCCAATCCACCCACTCCTGTCCAATCCACCCCTCTCCAGTAGGGTCCAATCCACACCTGTCCACTCAAATTCACCCCACTCCAAACCACCCTACTCTAATTCACCCACCCCTATCCCATTCACCCCAAACCATTCCAATCCACCCCAATCCAATCTACCTCATTCCATTTCAATATACCCATTCCAATCCAATCCACCCTATCCAGTCCACCCGCTCCACTCAATCCAACCAACTCTACCCCAATCTAATCCACCCCACTACCTCAATCCACTCCAACCTACTCCATCCAATTCCACTCTGCCCTATTCCATCCCACTCCACTCTACAACACTGCACTCAATGGCACTGCACTCTGCGACTGTCTTTGCTACTGAACTCTACTCCCCCACTCTACTCTACGACACTCAACTCCAACAAATCCAGTCTATGACACTCTACTCCCCACACTCCACTCTAGAACGCTCCATGCCACTAACCTTTAGCCATGCTGAACAGCAGCCACACTGGTGTACAGCTTGGCAAAAACACATTGCCAAAGACAATAACTCTTGTATAGGTGAGACCTACTGGCTTAACTAATGCATGTTGGTGTATCGATTTCCCTCACGGAAGCAGAAATCTATTTAGAATAGCACACTGAAAATCCTTGCCCTGTTCCTTATGTTTGACATAAATTTGCATAGCACATCCCAAAGATAAAGGCAGAGTTCTCAGAATCATTGCTGGTACTGTTACTAATGCTGTTACGGTTTCATTTATTCCTTGTCTTTTCAAATCGAGGTGCAGGCATTTGATCCTCTTAGTCAAATAATGTACTCGGCAATGACCCTGCTGGCCAAGATGCAGGTATGTTGAGTGCTGGCATGCCACCAGAGCACCTTGACCAGGCTGTGATCAGGTTGTCTACATAGAAAATAGAGACACTTGAGGGGTAAAATATTCCACATATTCAGCCAGCAGTAGCTAAAATTAGTTGGTTCCCAATACGTATTCATTCCACTTTTTTAGGAAGTAAAGAACATAATTTTCTTGGTTCTGTAATGTGTCATGTTAAATGTTGTAAAAAGGTAGAGATGATAGAATGCAGTTGTATGGTCTAGTCTAGTGTCAAGTGGTAGGGGCTGTTGCAAAGTGGCCCACTGTATTATGGTGTGGCAAAGTGTGGTGTAAGGTGGTTTGTAATAGTCGTGCACAGTGTGTTGTAAGTTGTAGTGTAATGTGGTATGATGTGGAGTGATATAAGATGTAGAGTGGTGCACTATTTTGTGATGCAAGTTGCTGTCCTGAAAGGTCTGGAGTAAGAAAGACTATTTTTGTTTTTTATCATATAATCTAGTGTGCTGTGCTGTTGGAGGACTGGGGTATTATGTTTGGTGTTTTATGCTGTGATCCAGTGGAATGGATGTGGGATAGTGCATGCTGTGCTATGGTGTATTGTAAGCCGTCTAGGGGGATTATGGTGTTTTTATTGCATGGTGTGCTGTCCTAGTGTACAATAACCTATTGTGCTAGATGCTGTGATGTGTGGTTTGAAGCAATAAATCTAGTGTGTATTTTCAAGTGGCTGTGTATGGCATGATTACATGCAATGCGATGTGGTGTAGTGAGGTATGATCTGGTATCGAGTAATTTTGTCTGGTTTGATAGACGTGTTTTGGTATTGGATGGCGTTCTATATAATGGCGTGGCACAAAATGGTTATGCTGTGGCATTATGCAGAGTGAGGTGTATAGAATGATGTGGAGTGGTTTATAACTTAGTGAACTATTCCATTGTAAGATATGTTGCAGAATGACGTGGTGCAATTGGTGTCATAATGAGCCATCATGGGTTGTACTGTGTGGTATATTATGCATTTTTTGGTTTTTTTGCTGCAGATTTATATAGCGTGAACTCGACCCAAATGTATTGGAGTGCTTTACGTGAGCACCAGCTATTTACACAAGGCTCGGGGAGATTAAGTGATTTGCCCAGAATCACAGGATATGGACGCGACCCCGAGGCTCAAACCTTGGTTTCTCAGCTCCAAAGTCGGCAGTCTAGCCGTGAGACCACATCCTCTCCCCTTTGGTGTTCCAAGGTGTGGTGTAGTGTAATGTTCAGTCTTGCCAACTCACACGGTGCCAGCGTGTGTCATGCCGTATCGGCTTCCTTCACACAGTCGCCCAGTGTGGTGATGATATCACACGGTGAAAGGAAAAACTGGTGGAAACCACTGCAGAGTTGGATCTCCAGCTGTGTTTGGGGAGTCTGAACAGCCGATGTCCCGAGTGGAGTGGTTTTTGGTGTAGAGGTGTAATGTATTTATGACTTGAGGTGTCGTGTCATATAATTTGGATATGGATGGTGTACCAGAGTTAGAATGTGTTCTTGTATACATTGTCCGTGTGGTGTGATGGAGTATAGTGTTTAATTACATGGGGTTGGTGTAGTTGGTGGTTTGAAGCATGGTGTGATGAGACGGTGGAAAGAATGATTTGGTATTGTCTCATGTGATGTGGAGTTTTGTGATGTGGTAAACTGCACTGTGGTTGTGAAATGTTGGATGGTATTCTATGTTGTTGAATGTAGCATAATGTGGCATTTGATGTTAGGTGTGATTTTGAATGCAGTGTGTGTCAATAAACGTTGCATAATATGGAGTAGTGTGAACTAGTAGTATATTATGGTGCAGTATAGAATGTGTGCGATGTTAAGCAATGTAGAACATATGATGGGTGTTTGTGTTGTTGAAGGATGTGATATGATTCTGTGGTTTTGTGTCTTATGATAAGCTGTGTTGTGATGAGAAATTTGATAGTTTCATGTGTTTAATGTTTATGCTTCCGAGTACCATGTTTCTCTGTATGCTTTTATGTCTTCTCTGGCGGTATGGTTGTTCTTCCTGTGGTACTTCAGATTGTCGGACCGTAGAATATAATGGGTAATACCGCCCTTGCAGGGGTTTGACATTGCTCCTGGTCTGTTGAGGTTTAACTCTTCCCAACTCAGCTGTTTGTGGTAGTCCAGGCCGAGAAACAGGCAGAGTGGTAAAACATTTTATATACTTTTATAGTGACGTTGCGGGTTGTTTCTGACGCCAACAGTGGTTACAGATACTCAAGTCAAGCACAGTTGAAAACCCGTTTTGCAGGTGGGAGTTCCTCTATGGGAACAAATATTTCCTTAGTGAAATGCATGAAATTTATAAATGCAGAAAGGTGCACGCTATATTTCCAAATGCAATAATGTTGACTTGTGTCTACTAACGCAATTCTTTCTGAATGCCAGGAAAGTCAGAAAAAGCTCATAATGTACAGATAACATTATGGGAACATATTTTCAGCTTTCCTTGAACTTTCTGCTTACATTTTTGTTTCAATCAATCAATCAAAATCATTTGTAGAGCGCACTACTCAACCGTGAGGGTCTCAAGGCATGGGGGTGGGGGGGGGAGCTGCTACTGCTCGAACAACCAGGTCTTGAGAAGTCTCCGGAAGGCCAGCAGGTCCTGGTTCTGTCACAGGTGGATGGGGAGGGTGTTCCATGTCTTAGCGGCGAGGTGGGAGAAGGATCTGCCGCCGGTGGTCGTTCGGTGGATGCGTGGAATGGTGGCGAGGGCATTTTCACAAGTTGTTGTAAATGTTAACTTCATATTATGAAGTAAGGGTGTGTAATTCATGGTGTTGATTAACTTGAATAAGGTCTTCGCCCATCTGAAATGTTTTAACACTGCAGACCACCAAAAGCCTCTTAATATTATTGAGAAGGTAACGGATCCACCAACTGTTTTGAATTGTCATATGAGCAATATGTGCCAGACTACTGCTTTGAAACCCAAGAGGGCAAGTGTTTTATGGTGTTTTCTCATACAGCAGAACATGTGCCAACACCATCACTTCTGATTCCAGAAGAGACTGTAGTCTGAGGTCGTGTTTATTATATGAAAACTGCTGGTGTGCATCCACCAGTATACTGAGTGCACTGCTGGATGTATGTGAAACACAATTACAACATGTTAGCTAATGTAGAATCAAAACTCAACAAAGCAGTAAACGATCTGAATAATTTGACAATTTGATAATCCATTGAATCGTGAAAACTTGTTGTAAAAAACTGTATTTGTCACGTAAAAAACATAAAGGTGTACAAGACATTGATTGAGAAATAGCTCAAAAAGAAAACCACATTAATACAATCAAAATGTCTGCGCTGAGGCAGAGAACTTAGTCGTCAGTTCTTGTAAGGAAGCCCAATGCATTTCGGGATGTTTTACATCCCTTCTTCAGGGGCAGCTGTTGAAAAAAAGAATATATTTCAAACCTGTATCTACAAGAGGTATCTTAATATAACATGAATGGATGGCGATACAATACAGGGTGCAACAAGTCTGTGGCCAAAGCGGAAACAATGCTGGTCTGTTTCAAGCTTGAGCAATGCTAGAAATGAACCAAGTGTCATGCTGTTTGTGCTTTAAGGACAGCACCGAGGAAGTGAAAAGGAATAAAAGTGGATGTAACGGTCATGCACCTAATCATTAAAGTGAAACTCCCAGAGCATGAATTAAAGAGAGACGAAGTGACATGTAAGAGATGACGCTAATGTGCTGATAAAGACCTGAAAGGTTCTTGCGGGATGAATGAAACGACTGTAACAGAGACGGAATTCACAGGAGTAGCTGAAGAGGCTGAGCTGAGGCTGTGTATCTGATAAAGAGAAAGAAGGAAGCTGTGAATAAAGAGTAAAATGAAACTGACAGTGAAGCCAAGGATTAGCGATAAAGTCGGGACTTACTGGAGATGATTTCGATGTAAGCGAACCACTAGGGTGGAGGAATACTGTAGCACAAGTATTAAGGGAAATGGGAGTGTGTTCAAGTGCGAGTGGAGTTAACCATCGTGTAGTTGGAAGCTCCACAAGCTCTGCAACCAAAAAGGAAACCAGTAAAAAACCAATAAAAATCATGTAAGAACAACGGGCAGGGCGCTGTATAGACTGCTTACCAGGCGTGCTTGACAGGCGAGAAGAAAAACGGTCGCGGCTCCTATGAACATCCAAGAAGGTAAGCGTCCGAGACGCGCTGTACCAGGAAGTTAAATGCGCGTACGTGGTCACGTGATTAGTGTGAATAGAAATCATAGAAATGGGACTGATGGTGCCTCTGAAAATGAATGCACAAGCTGGTGCTGCGGGATCGAGCCGAGCACTGGCTGAAATGGTGAAAACCACTGAAACTGGAAAATGTGGAATGGGGGTGAATAATCATAAACGTGTGGAAAAAAGGAAAAAGAATGTGAAAATAATGTAAAAATGTGGGGGTCTGAAGAATGTGTAAGACTAAGGATCCAGTGAAGTGAATCACAGACTAGTTGATCTGGGAAGCTGATGTACATGGAAAAGTAGCTCAGGCATGCAGAACCTGCAGGGTGATAATTCCCAAATAGCAGAAAACAGCTGAAGTGTGCTGGTGAATAGAAAAGAAAAACAACGAGAAAAAAAATCCCAGAAAATAGAAGAATAGTTTTGCTCAGGCTGAAAAAAACGTACAATCTATACAGAGAAAATGGAGGCAAAATGCTTGTGGTAATGAGAAGAGACATGACTGTAGGATAATGTGCTTGACGGGAGAAAAAGTGGCTAAAGCTGGAGAGAACAAACAGTCTGGAAATCAGATGACAATTACTGACGTGTTTTTATAAAAAACATTGCATTTCAAGTTTATCATTGAGCCCAAATGGTAACAAAGTCTGCAAAAACTTGGTCCACCAAACTTCTCTCTGAGATAAAAGCCTTTCTGTATTAATCTGTGTATTACGGGGCATCATCTCAAGGATGGTGAATCTTAGCTGTGCGATGGTGTGGTGGTGTTCTAACCAGTGTGATGTGAGAGGGGATTTGAGACTTCTGGTCCGGATAGAACTTTTATGTTCTGAGATCCTCACTTTCACTTTTCGGGAAGTTTTCCCCACATACATTAGTCCGCAAGGGCATTTAATGGTATAGATAACATTGGTAGTGTCACATGTACCAGTGTATCTGAGTTGAATGGTTTTACCTGACCGTGGGTGGTGAATGACATTGCCAGTAATGACACCCATGATTGAAGACGCTGAGCACAAAGGCATGCAGAAATGTCAGAACTGTGTCAATTGCCACAATTGCATTACTGGCAATGTCATTCACCACCCACGGTCAGGTAAAACCATTCAACTCAGATACACTGGTACATGTGACACTACCAATGTTATCTATACCATTAAATGCCCTTGCGGACTAATGTATGTGGGAAAACTTCCCGAAAAGTGAAAGTGAGGATCTCAGAACATAAAAGTTCTATCCGGACCAGAAGTCTCAAATCCCCTCTCACATCACACTGGTTAGAACACCACCACACCATCGCACAGCTAAGATTCACCATCCTTGAGATGATGCCCCGTAATACACAGATTAATACAGAAAGGCTTTTATCTCAGAGAGAAGTTTGGTGGACCAAGTTTTTGCAGACTTTGTTACCATTTGGTCTCAATGATAAACTTGAAATGCAATGTTTTTTATAAAAACACGTCAGTAATTGTCATCTGATTTCCAGACTGTTTGTTCTCTCCAGCTTTAGCCACTTTTTCTCCCGTCAAGCACATTATCCTACAGTCATGTCTCTTCTCATTACCACAAGCATTTTGCCTCCATTTTCTCTGTATAGATTGTACGTTTTTTTCAGCCTGAGCAAAACTATTCTTCTATTTTCTGGGATTTTTTTTCTCGTTGTTTTTCTTTTCTATTCACCAGCACACTTCAGCTGTTTTCTGCTATTTGGGAATTATCACCCTGCAGGTTCTGCATGCCTGAGCTACTTTTCCATGTACATCAGCTTCCCAGATCAACTAGTCTGTGATTCACTTCACTGGATCCTAAGTCTTACACATTCTTCAGACCCCCACATTTTTACATTATTTTCACATTCTTTTTCCTTTTTTCCACACGTTTATGATTATTCACCCCCATTCCACATTTTCCAGTTTCAGTGGTTTTCACCATTTCAGCCAGTGCTCGGCTCGATCCCGCAGCACCAGCTTGTGCATTCATTTTCAGAGGCACCATCAGTCCCATTTCTATGATTTCTATTCACACTAATCACGTGACCACGTACGCGCATTTAACTTCCTGGTACAGCGCGTCTCGGACGCTTACCTTCTTGGATGTTCATAGGAGCCGCGACCGTTTTTCTTCTCGCCTGTCAAGCACGCCTGGTAAGCAGTCTATACAGCGCCCTGCCCGTTGTTCTTACATGATTTTTATTGGTTTTTTACTGGTTTCCTTTTTGGTTGCAGAGCTTGTGGAGCTTCCAACTACACGATGGTTTCCTCCACTCGCACTTGAACACACTCCCATTTCCCTGAATACTTGTGCTACAGTATTCCTCCACCCTAGTGGTTCGCTTACATCGAAATCATCTCCAGTAAGTCCCGACTTTTCGCTAATCCTTGGCTTCACTGTCAGTTTCATTTTACTCTTTATTCACAGCTTCCTTCTTTCCCTTTATCAGCTAAACAGCCTCAGCTCATCCTCTTCAGCTACTCCTGTGAATTCCGTCTCTGTTACAGTCGTTTCATTCATCCAGCAAGAACCTTTCAGGTCTTTATCAGCACATTAGCGTCATCTCTTACATGTCACTTCGTCTCTCTTTAATTCATGCTCTGGGAGTTTCACTTTAATGATTAGGTGCATGACCGTTACATCCACTTTTATTCCTTTTCACTTCCTCGGTGCGGTCCTTAAAGCACAAACAGCATGACACTTGGTTCATTTCTAGCATTGCTCAAGCTTGAAACAGACCAGCATTGTTTCCGCTTTGGCCACAGACTTGTTGCACCCTGTATTGTATCGCCATCCATTCATGTTATATTAAGATACCTCTTGTAGATACAGGTTTGAAATTTATTCTTTTTTTCAACAGCTGCCCCTGAAGAAGGGATGTAAAACATCCCGAAATGCATTGGGCTTCCTTGCAAGAACTGACGACTAAGTTCTCTGCCTCAGCGCAGACATTTTGATTGTATTAATGTGGTTTTCTTTTTGAGCTATTTCTCAATCAATGTCTTGTACACCTTTATGTTTTTTACGTGACAAATACAGTTTTTTACAACAAGTTTTCATGATTCAATGGATTATCAAATTGTCAAATTATTCAGATCGTTTACTGCTTTGTTGAGTTTTGATTCTACATTAGCTAACATGTTGTAATTGTGTTTCACATACATCCAGCAGTGCACTCAGTATACTGGTGGATGCACACCAGCAATTTTCATGTTGAGTTACGAGGTGGGCTACCTCGTGTCTGAGTTGCACGCTTCATCTATTTATTTGTAACTAAATTGATTATCACTTTTTGAAATTTGGTGTGCGCTATCTTACACAGAAGTCGTGTTTATTATAGCCACTATACAGGGGCCGCCGGTAAGTTTTGGAGGAAGGGGGGCGGAAGGGACACACACACGTACACATAACACTCACAGCCATGCTTTCACACACATGCACAAACACATCCATTCACAACACTCTTTACCAAACATTCATACATACATGCACGCACCAAACATTCATTTAAAAGAATACACCCCCTTACCTGCAGCCAGCTCTGCCTCAGAGGTTCCAGGAGGCTTGGGACTGCTGCCTTACCTCATTGGTTTAACGAAGGTCAGCCAATAAGGTAAGGCAGCTGTCCCAATGTCATCACAGAGTGGGATGGGGTCAGTGAGGCTGCTGACCCCACCCCACTCTGTGATGAAGTGTCACTGATTGACACTCGATCCTGGGCGCTTCAGGGCTGAAAACTGAAGCACCCAGGTGCGAGGCCATCAGTGACACTATCCCTCGTCACTGAGGGGAGGGCCTCAGGGACCTTTGCTGAGCTGAGGATGTCACGCTTACAGGATCTGTGACTTCCTCAGCCCAGCAAAGTTCATCTCAGGCAGCCAGGAGCCTGCGCATTTATCGCATGTCTGGCTCTTGGATGCCTGACCAGAAAATGAGCAGTGTCTGTTAGGCTGACCTTTGTTCAACCTGACAGACAACGTTTGTGAGCCTCAATGGACCGGATGCGGCTGCCACCATATTCTTTGAGCTAGTTTGTTGGAAGGTGATTCTGAGTATTTTGTAACTAACTCACTGTGTGCTCTCACTCATGCCTGAGAGCCACAATTCGTCAATGCATTTGGTAATGTTGTTGTTTTGTCTCCAAACTAAAACCAATAATTTACTCCATCTATCCACATATCCAGGTCTCTCATCCATTCACATACTCGACCACAAATCCCAAGACACTCATGCACGCACATACATGCATACTCGTCCTTCATAATGCAGACTCTCTGGCCCATCAACACATGCATTCATTCATCCAGTCATGCACTTGTCAATCCACACATACATACACACACACACACACACACACACACACACACACACACACACACACCTGCACTCACCCATCCACATGTTGAATTCACTCTCCTATCTTCACACACGCTTGCTTATCCATCCAATCGTACAATGCCTATCCATTCACACACACACCTTTACACCTACACTGATCCATCTATGCAGACTCACTCAACAGTACGCCCTCATGAATGTAATCATATCTTTACTCATCCACACACTTACACTCACCTATCCAGAGGTATACACCCACATATGCATCTAAGCATCCGCACATTTCCATCCACCCAGTTTGCTTGCCCATTTACATACACTCACAAACTCACATTGATGAATTCATAAAATCACCAAATAACAAACTCAAAGTAATTTTTTATTAAACAGCTGGACCTTGCCAACGCCTTTTGTAGGCATTGCTCTTCTCTATTTTTTTTATATTTTTTTCTGTGTAAATGTGTGAAACTTGTAAATCTTGAAACTGTATTGCCAGACTATCTGCATAGTAAAATGAATTCACTGATAGCTAACACAGCAGTCTATCTTTATTGCCTTTGTATGACTATCACCTCATAAACACCATCGCTGCCTTTTGTATAATGCCGTGTGGATTACTGGGCCTTTTCTGATATCCCCATTTTTTGATGTACACGCACACCGTTTCCTACTGTCCCTGTGGCTAGGCTGGTGCTGTGTAGCTGCCCATCTGTCTTCGTTCATATTGCATTTCTAATTTGCACATCTGTCTCTCACATACCATTGCCCATCACACAACCATGAGCCGCTCACATAATACTATAATTGCACCTCACCTCTGTGGTCTTCACGCAAACATGACATCACTTCTTACATAGGCTCAAAACAAAAACAACCTCTTCCGGTCAGACTGTACACGGAGTGTTTTGCTGTCCAGGTGGGTAAGCATTTCAGCAGCCCACATGGGGTAGGTAGAAAGCTTTATGCAACTGCCAAATACTAAACAATATATTGCCACTTCTGTCTTTCTCTCATCAATATTTCCAATCCATGATATGATGTTGCCTCTGATCGTGTTTTTTCTGGGAAGGTCGTGACATAAATCGACACTGTTATTTGATTTTGATTTGAATTGTTATTTATAGAGCACAGCGAATGCCGAGGCGTCTTGGCCCTAGCTGTGATACATGGGTAGCTGAAGCAACCTGACTCTGGATGTTTAGTTTTTAGCAAACAGCCAGGTTTTTAATTCTTTCCTAAACCTCATCAGATTTGGTTGGCGACGCAAGGTAGATGGCATCTGATTCCAGACTTTTGCCGCACAAAAAGACAGTGTGCGGCCCCCCCATCTTAGCTTGCGTGTTTTTGGAACACAGACATGGCCCTCCGTAGAGGATCTAAGAGTTCTTACTGGAGAATACCTGGTGAAAAGTTTCCGCACCTCCCCGGAAATGCCTCCATTAAGGGCCTTATGCACTAAACCGAGAGCCTAAAGTTGTTATGATCTCTGATGTTTTTCAAATCGTGGATCTCAATCTTTGTTCGGTTTGGTCTGACGTGTGTTCTTCAGAAGAGATGTTTAGCGCCAAGAATTCAGGTGGATCCTCCCCCTCTTCTCTCCTCTTCTCTCTGTAGCAGCTGAGCTTAAGCAGCGTATTTAACTGTACATGATGCTGTGATTGCATTTAATTGCTGTTTTGCTTACGAGATCTCAGAAGTGTTTATTAAAAAAGTTCAAAACCGCACCGCATGGCAGCTGCGATGCGGTTGCCATGGAAGGGCGACTTCAGTTAAATGCATAGCTATAGTCTCGAGTCTGACATAAATAGCAATTCTCTTCATCGGAATTCATAGTTTATAAAACGTGCCAACCAAAGCTAACATGTCATTACTGCAGAGCCACGTTTGCTGGAGAAGGCCTAGATTGGGCCTGAATGTGGGAACCACTTTGTATAGACTTACTGGGGCAAATTTGATTCCAGCCTGGCACCTGCGCAAGTTATGTAAGGTGGCCACTGGCTTGCCCGTCCCCAATAACAAAAACATTGTTTAAATAGTCTTATGTTTTGGAGAGAAGGGATGCGCGAAGCTTCATAATTGTAGTTTTTTTTGTTGAGAGTGTTTGCTTTGCTAAGCCTTCAAACGTCATCGACTGTGCCGGGTCTGTTCTCCCTCGTAGCACGTGATTCCAGTTAATACACGTGTCACGGCAGTTCAGTTTAAGGGCATGGGAAAAAAATGTGCTTAATTCCAAGGCGCAGACTCCGTCTGAAGGTTCCAGTTACTTGCAGAACCAGTCTTGTATCAAGATTAAAAAGTAATACTATCTGTAAAAATGTCGAGCATTGTGGGTAAACAAATCTAGCATCCGTGCGTTTGTCAGAAAAACAATTCAACAAGTGCATATCTGAAGTAAAGTGCATGTTTGAAACTTTGCCTCGTGTTCCCTGTAAGTTTGTTGTTGTTTTAAAAAAAAATATATTTTTAATTGAATAACCTTTGGTGCCAATAAGTGCCACTCTTGCCTGTTCAGGATTAAATGTTCTGCCTAATCACCCATAAAAAATAATTCAGTCTCTGCAGATAGGGCTGAAAAAGATGAGACCCTAGCTCCCTGCAGCTCAGCAAATCATTAGGCGCTTTGTCCAGGCTATGGCATTAACGTCAGTTTTTAGGTCTTGCCTAAAAACAAGCTTAGCTGTCTGTTGCCTATACCTAATGTGAGCAATGCAATATATAGTGAGCTTTTCGTCATCCGTTTTCTTTTGATTTGATGGCTTTCTTGTTTATCTCCATTCCTTGCTCTGTTAGATGGCTCACCTTCTACTCTTTGCCCTACATTTGGAACATCGTTTTTGTCACTGTTTTGATTAGATGAGTTGTATTCTCACAATCCGTACACAAAGTACTTTTCATTTTTAGGTCATGGATATAGATTAAATTAGTGCTCTGTAGGTAGAACTATTGATTCCAACGCAAAACATACACATATATTTGGTTTTTATCAATCCCTTGCTCATGATTGGATGTTTTGATGTCCATCTCAGTTGTTTGTTCTTAATTGGATGGCTTTCCTCCCTATTCTTGTGTCGCACTGTCTCCCAATATTCTGAGCTCTTGCTAAAGCAGTAAGGACCCATCGACACTAGGCCGATATTCCCCCAGAAGGGGAACAGGCCGGTAGATTTTCATCTCAGAGTATGTCTCTAACCATATCAGCGTTTTGTGGCATGTCTCACTATAGCTTTACAGCAGGGCACCGAGGGCTTTTCTATAGCCTTATAGCGGGCTATACCGGCTGTTAAAGGCCCGCCTTCGGCTCGGGCCTTTAACAAAGCAGAGGGACTTTAAAAGCTGGTATAGCCCTGCTACGAAGGGCTATAAGGCTATTAGAACATTCTGCCACTAGAGGGCAGAATGTTCTAACAAAACAAAGCCTTCAGGGAGCGCGAGGGGATTGAAATCCCCTCAGGTTCCCTGAAGACTTTGTTCACAGCCAGAGCTGTGAACAAAAGACACATTGGAATGTTGGAGCTCCGGGCTTATACCAGCCATTATAAGCCCGGAGCACTCCATTGTTTTCAATGGAGCTCCCAACATTCCAATGTTCTAATAGTTGTTAAAGGCCCTGAACCAGAGTTATAGTAGTGAGGACTTAGAATGACGGTGATGGCCTTTATCAACCAGTATACCTTGAAGTAGGAGGGCTATAAGGCTATTAGAACATTCCACCCAGTAAGGGTTCATTATTAAAAAGGGGTAAAAGCAAAGAAAAACACTGTAATGTTTGAGAATAAGGCTTATATTAGCTATTATAAGCCGGGCGCCACTCCATTGCCCCAAATAGAGCTCTCAACATTCCAATGTTCTGATATGGCCATATAGCCCACTGCCGAGGGCTGTACCGGTTGTTAAAGACTTTGAACCCAAGTTATAGGTCTGAGCCGCAGGCGAGTTTCTATAACAAGGAACATTCCAAAAGGGAGAAACAGAAGGACTATCAATGGAAGGTTGGAGCTCAGGCTTATATCATCCATTATAATTCCGGAGCTTCTCCTTTGTCTTTACTGGAGGTCTCAACATTCCAATGTTCTAATTTACAGTAGCATAACAAAAAGTACCACCTCCTTCCAGTTTGTATAGAAGTGGTGTAGTGGCTCCTAAGTAATGAACAAAAGCTACAAAATTACAACCAGTCATCACCTTGTCGAATATCACCACATACCACCTTGGAATTCTTCAAGAGAAGGAACCAGAGGCTAAGAGGCTACGGGGTGATCAGGTTGAGCTGGACTCCAAACCTATCATGCACACATAAAAGAAGCTACCCTGAATGATTAGTCATTAACAAAATGCAACAATATCCTTACAAAACACCAAGTCAGTAAAGTGCTAGGCATCTCAAAAAATGTATAGGACCGTCCTCACACACCACCAGGTGTCATACTTCATCATTGGCAGTCCTCGCTCTCTAAAAACCACGTTAGATAGTGAGCGGGCCTACACCTGGAGACAGGGAGGCTCTTCTAATAAACTAAGTGGGGGCCCATGAATAAGTGATTTTAAAACCCAATTTAGCTTTGGAGGAATAGGTCTGCCCTCAGTGGAGCATTATTCTTTGGCATTACAGCTTTCTCAAATGTCAAATCTGCTTTCACATTCATCGGATGCGCCACAGTGGGTAAATCTTGAACACTACCTTTCATTAACAAAAGCAGGTCTTTCTGTTTTATACGGCTCGGAATCTTGTCCCCGAGACTCCACTAATCCTATTTTGTTTGCTATGCGCGCTGCTTGGCAAAGGGCACACTGTTTATTGGGCTCACTTCCTCGTCTTCATAGGAAAGCACCATTATGGAATAATTCTGCAATTCGTATTAATAGAAAATCAATCGTTTGGCCTATTTGGGAAACAGCAGGTGTTTCCACCCTAGATCAACTTTTTTCAAACGGTGATATTAAATCATTTGTCCAACTGCAGGAAGAATTTCATCTGCCTGATGTACAACTCTCAAAATACAACCAGTTACGACAATCCATACAGAGAAGTCTAGGACCTCCACCATGGCTCTTACCCGACTCACCAATTGTGACATATCTTCACACTTGGGGTAAGATGAAAGGAGCTACATCTGGCTTCTATCAAACGCTTACTTTGCATCTCTTTTCTCAACCCTTATCACAAACTTTACGTACTAAATGGCAAACCTTATTACCAGTCTCTTATACCGATGATGAATGGTCTGACATTCTTAGCAATCTCAATAAGGGTGCACGTGAAGCACGATTGAAATTTTGCTTATTCAAGATTTTACATGATTGGCATTGGTCACCAACAAAACTGCACAAAGCTGGCCTGCTTCCCCATTCTAAATGCTGGAGATGTGATAGTACGTCTTGTAACATTTCTCATATCATCTGTGGATGTCCAGTGATCCAACACTTTTGGAATTATATAGGTAAAACCTTATGTTCCACGATGCCTCTACAAATTCCACTTTCGCATGCTACCCTTCTTCTTCATGATACACGTCAGTCACAATCACTTTCTAAACCACAAGTCCGACTTTTACACACAGCCTTAGCTACAGCCAAAATTTGTATATTACACCAATGGAAATCGCCCCAACCACCATCACAAGAAACATGGATGATGGCCATGATCCAAACAGCTTCCTATGAACGTATTATATACAACATACAGGATCAATCTGATCTCTTTCTTCGAGTATGGTCACCTTTTCTAACTTCAAATACCGATACTAATGTTAATAACCCATCTACGCAGTAATTTAATTTCTATTTCCTCTTACTCTCACTCATTATTCATTATTGGTGGTTATAAATCCTAATACATTTCCTTTTTATCTACTATTTGTTGTTGTTTTTCATAGCTACTCACCAGAGCATTTACATGTAATTCTGCATCTTTTAATATATATATTTATACATGTGTGTTCCTCTGCTTACCCTTTTATTCTGCACCATATACCTATTGTTTTCATTTACTGTTTGCACATTTCTCTATATTATCCATTTCATTTTCTTTCTCTATTCTGATCTCGTAATACCTATTCTTACTTCATCTCCCTTGGTTCTGTAACAATATATTCATATACCCGTAGTATATTGTAATGTAATTTATTTAATTTTGTCTCTATCAAAGAATATTACTTTTTATTTTTATCTTTCTCTGAATCAGCATAATTACTTTATGTGTGTATTTTTCTTTTCCTTGGAACATACTCATATTGCATTTTGCTTCATATTTGTACGTTTTCTCTTATCGCTTTCTTTTGTGATCCCTTCTTTCCCTTTTTCTTCCTCCCTTCCCTTAATTCCATATTTTATGGCCTCAATATAAATCCAAATATTTGTTTTTGCAGCTGTATGTTTATGTATTTATTAAATTATACAGTATGATTAATTATTCAGAAAGTTTTACTATATGCTTATATATAACAATTGAATTCTATATTTATTGTATAACAATGCATACATTTATTATAATATATGTATTTAGATATTTCTTTTTTAATATATAAATTTCAATAAAAAATTGAAACACAAAAAAAAAACAATTTAGTTACCCAAATACATTTATTCGCTGGGTACTACTTGGTATTAAAAGTTGAAGTGTGGGGATTGGGGGAACTATTATCCCATCACCACCTCTGTCTTCAACATGTTTCTGCCATTGGCCCAGATGGGTCCGTGGCATTCATGAGGACGAAAAATAGGGCTCCTGTCTTACCCTGCGGACAGATATTACCACTATGTTAGGGCAACCTGTGTCATCCTCTAACTAGACTGGTGTTTCGTGAACCTGTAAAACAAACATAAGTATTTTCAGTGAGATGCATAGTTACATAAAGAAGGAATAGGAAACCTATACCAAAATTGCATGCGAGTGTGAAACACGTGACACTGCAAACATGTTATACGTTATTAAAATGTGAAAAATGAATTTCATTAGTTTTGTGAGACCAGCTCACATTCTTACCCCAAGTTAGGGTCCTAATTGCCCCATGAGAAGAGGGTAAAAGGGACCCCTGTAGTCACACTCTATGCAAGGTAAAGTTGGTGATTAAAAGAAGTATATAATCACAAACATAAGCCAATCAGCATCCAAAAATGAGCATTACATGCTAAGATGCTCGTGAGTTCCCAATCACACATCCAGTCATATTCTTCCTGCCTCAAGGTGCGTCCCTCGCCGTCCTCCCAGAGATGTCCACTCCTCTTCCCCCGACAATGTCAGAGTGGAATGAAAGCCAGCTTTTATATAGGGGTTTGTTAATCACTTAATTGGCCAAGCAGTAGCTATATGTGCGCAATTACAGGTTGCTACAGCTGATTAGCTACTAGATCCGGTGTCCGCGTTGCTGCTTGAATGCAGCGACGTAAATAAGGTGCACCAGAGGTCTATTGGCGTGGCAGAAGCCACGTTTCAATTGTGGAGCCTGGAGTCTACGTGTCACGTGGCGTCCCATGTGGAAAAAGAGCAACGTAATCAATCACCGTTATCATCCACTGTGATCTTGTTTCTAGCATCCCATTGCATATGCCTGTGGACCACGTGATTATGAGGCGCCCCAGGAGGAATCAAGACAGCCTGCATCTGCAGTCAAGGACAGGCATACGCTGCTTTATAATCTGAAGCGTGTCTCTCGGAGGTCGCGTGATGACGTGTGGTCAAAGTAATTGACAGTGCCCCGGCCGAGGCTCATGTCAATAACAGTGCAAAGTGTCTGTAGTCAGATGCCATTCTGGAAACCATGCAACCAGGGTATATATATTAAAAAGCCTTGGTGTCTTGATGGAAAGTAACCGATTTCCTAGAATATTACAGCAGTTTGCTTTGTGGTAAAGTTCACCATACTAGATCATTAATCTATGCCTATTCTCTGCGCACTATATATGTGTACAGTGAAAAATAGAAACCCAATTGTGTGTGACAGTTTTCTCTTTCAGTTATAGGTTTACTAATCGCCCTATTCCAAAACACACTGGAACTTTGTAGAGTAAATGTTCCAGCCAGGATTAGAAGAAAAGCGCTGAAAAGAGGCAGTGAGGCGGTGGGGGAGGAGACTGCTTTTCCCTCTGTGTGAGAGGAGGATAATCACACATTAGTTAATAAAAACACGGGTGGTGTTGTAGTTACATTAAAAAACCTAGATTCTTTCTTGGTCATCCATATGCACCACTGTTTTCTGGCGTTTTTTTCTCTTTTATTATTTTTTCATATATACAGGTGTCAGTTTATCGCTATTGTTGGAAAAGACAGCCAGTGGTGTATTCATTGTCCGATCTGTAACCACGGGATGTCATCATTCAGTCCAAACTCCCACGTTCTTAGGCGGTACACCCATCGCTGTTCACAGGTGTGTAGCCTTTGTGGGATATTTGAACAGTTTGTATTGATTTTCTCCAATATTACGCATTGCAAATCTACGTCCCGGTGGCCTTTTTCAAAGTAGTGACACGTAATTTGGTGTTATTCTTCTTGCACCTGATTGTGCCAAGACCACAAAAGAAGTTGACATCAAGACTGGTAAACCATGGATTCTGAAGGATTTTACCAACTGCAACTGTGAGAATGTCATATATCTTACCCCCTGACCTTGCGATCTCCTCTACGTGAGAATGACAATCAGGAAAATTAAGACAAAAATCAATGAACATAGAAGCACAATCAGGAGGAAGAACAATAACACCAAACTTACGCGCCACAATTTGGAAAAAGGCCATCGAGACGTAGATTTGCAATCGGTAATCTTGGCGAAGATCAATGCAAACTGTCCAGATATCCGAAAAAGGTTACACACCCGTGAATAGCGATGGGTGTACCGCCTAAGAACGTAGGAGTTTGGACTGAATGATGACATCCCGTGGTGACAGATTGGACAATGAGTACACCACTGGCTGTCTTTTCCAGCAATAGAGATGTACTGACACCTGTATATATGAAAAAATAATAAAAGAGAAAAAAATGCCAGAAAACAGTGGTGCATATGGATGACCAAGAAAGAAACTAGGTTTTTTAATGTAACTACAACACCACCCATGTTTTTATTAACTAATGTATGATTATCCTCCTCTCACACAGAGGGAAAAGCGGTCTCCTCCCCCACCTCCACACTGCCTCTTTTCAGCACTTTTCTTCTAATCCTGGCTGGAACATTTACTCTGCAAAGTTCCAGTTTGTTTCGGAATAGGGCGATTAGTAAACCTATAAATGAAAGAGAAAACTGTCACACACAATTGGGTTTCTATTTTTCACTGTACACATATATAGTTCACAGAGAATAGGGATAAATTAATGATTTAGTATGGTGAACTTTACCACAAGACAAACCGTTGTAATATTCTAGGAAATCGGTTACTTTCCATCGAGGCACCAAGGCTTTTTAATTTTTAATATATATACCGTGGTTACATGGTTTCCAGAAGAGCATCTGACTACAGATACTTTGCACTGGTATTGACATGAGCCTCAGTAGGGGCTCTGTCAATTACTTTGGCCACACCCCAGGGCGCACCTCGTCATCACACGACCGCCGAGAGCACACGCTTCAGATTATGAAGCAGCGTACACCTGTCCTTGACTGAGGATGCCGGCTGTCTTGAGCCCTCCTGAGACTCCTCGTCATCATGTGGCCCCCAAGCACATGAAACTGGACGCTGGAAAAAAGATCACAGTGGATGATAGTGGGGATAGATTATGTTGCTCTTTTTCCACCTTGGACGCCTTGTCACACAGAGCCTCCAAGCTCCACAATTGAAAAATGGCTTCTGCCGCGCCAATAGACCTCTGGTGCACCTTATTTAAGACGCTACCTCCAGGCAGCAACGGGGACACCGGATCTAGTAGCTAATCCACGGTGGCAACCTGTAATTGAGCACATATGCTACTGGTTGGCCAATTAAGTGATTAACACACCCCTATATAAAAGCAGGCTTTCACTCCGCTCTGACATCGTCGGGGAAGAGGAGTGGACATCTCTAAGAGGATGGCGAGGGACCTCCATGAGGCAGTAAGAGTATGACCGGATGTGTGATTGAGAACTCATGAGCATCTTATCATGTAATGCTCATTTTTGGATTCTGATTGGCTTATGTTTGTGATTATATACTTCTTTTAATCACCAACTTTACCTTCCATAGAGTGTGACTACAGGAGTCCCTTTTACCCATTTCCCATGGGGCAATTTGGACCCTAACTTGGGGTAGGAATCTGAGCTGGTCTCACAAAACGAATGAAATTCATTTTTCGCATTTTGATAACATATATCACATTTGCAGTGTCGCATGTTTCGCACTCACAAGCGATTTTGACATATGCATGGTGTGTATGTTTCTTATTCCTTCTTTATGTAACTACGCATCTCACTGAAAATAATTATATTTGTTTTACAGGTTCAAGAAACACCAGTTTAGTTAGAGGATGACACAGGTTACCCTATCATAGTGGTAATATCTGACTGCAGTGGTAAGATAGGAGCCCTGTTTTTCGTCCTGATGAATGCCATGGACCCATATGGGCCAATGGCAGAAACATGTTGATGACGGAGGTGCTGATGGGGTAATAGTTCCCCCAATCCCCACACATCAGCTTTTAATACCAAGTAGTACCCAGCGAATAAATGTATTTGGGTTACTACATTGGGTTTTAAAATCACTTATTCACAGGCCCCCACTTAGTTTATTAGAAGAGCCCCGCTGTTTCCAGGTGTAGGCCCGCTATCTATCAAACGTGGTTTTTAGAGAGCGAGGACTGCCAATGATTAAGCATGACACTTGGTGGTGTGTGATAACAGTCCTTTACATTTTTTGAGATGCCTAGCACTTTACTTTGTAAGGATATGGTTGAATTTTGTTAATGACTTATCATTCAGGGTAGCTTCTTTTGTGTGTGCATCAACTAGTCAAACCCATTACATTTGGGGTATGCATCTATCTCATGTTATATAGTTAGTGGGCTTTGAGTCGGCTCTTTGCTCATGATAAGATACATTTGCTATTTGTCTCACTTTTCAGCTCCTTATCCGTGGCTTTATGTCTTTTTTTGTGTTTGTCCAAACTCTGTGATTTGACTGGATGAAGGATGCATCTGCTGCTGATGTCAGACGTTCCTTGTTTAGAACCCTACTCAGAGCTGTTATTTCAATGTGAGAAAGAGGTGTGTGCATAAAAAAAGTCATGTTACTTTTTAAATAATTATTGCAAAGCATATACACGTTGAATAATTGTCAATATTAATTCATAAAATTGAAGAACGTCACACACCGTGGCATGTGCAGCATTGAAGGTCACTGTTTTCTCTCAAACGCACCTGCTGGACTTTTTGGACTGTTTGTGGGTTGTCTGTGCTGGGCAGGTTTAGTAGCTGCACATGCGAGCAGAGTTTCAGGAGGGCCACAGCCTTCGATTTAGCCAAGAGGAAGCGAGCTCCATTCTTTATCAAGATTCCAGAATGCACTTCGAACAATGTGGTCCAAGCAGGACCTTCGTCCAAATAATGTTTCATGAGTTTCAAGGCATCTCCAGCTTATGGTCCTAATGCTCTGCAGCTGGGAGGATGTGGAGTCATTTGTTTTAGAAGTCCTGTCTCCTCACAGCTAGCCTTTGGTAAATGCTGTTATTCACTGTGATTATGTGATAGGAGTGACAACCATGCTCTGTATTGAAGCTGGATCCTGTCTCCATCAGTTTTTATTTCTACGCTTCAAATACCATAATTTTAAAATGCCTATTCAAAATAGTTTATGGGTTTGAAATAATATACACCAAAAAATTGTAGATGGGTAACCGTGAATAAGGTGAAGGGTTTTCACCTCTGTGTTCTGAGTGGCATTATAGATAGCTCAAGCTTCGTTCTAGTTGTCTATTTCATGTTACTCAGAAAATCTCTATAAAAAACAACCTGTTTCCCAGTTGCCCATTCTTTCATTCCATATTTTTTTTATTAACCAGTTTAACCTGGTGCACATTTATTTTCAAATGAAAGTATTAAAGACTATGGTACGATCTAGTCGTGTGGCCTGGAAGTCACAAACGATGCAAAAGACTCAATGTTATTAAAATATGTATGCAGGGAGTCAATGCTAACATTTAAATGGTAACAAACACAAAGAAAAATTGTATGTTTTGTGTGATAATCTAGTTTCATGTAAATGACTAGGTGGAAAGCTTATTTGTGACTACAGAAAATATTTAATTGAAAAATAGGTCTAGGCTAATTAAAGTCAGGATTTTAAATAGTGTGTTAGTTGACCATTAAAAGTGATTTATTTAATATATTGGTTATTATAGTACTTTTAAATTTATGAACTAGCCCATTTAAAAAGCTGCGTTAATCTCAAACGTAGGCTCTAATAATTGTTTTAAAAATGTTTCTCATGGCCATGGACAAATGCAGGTAAAGTGGAAATTGCTTTCTTACCTTGTCTGCGTAAGTAGCCTGTATTGGTTAACCACAAGTAATTCCAAACCCCAGTAGATCTCTTTTCAGCACACGCCTATCTAAATAGTAAAAGGTTAATTCTAAGCTTTTTGTTCATATTTTCAGTTGGCTAACTATTTGAAGCTAGACTTGCATACGTTGGGATCAATACTTTTCCTGTCTCAGGTAACATTTGTTATCCTACAATTTGCCTTACAAATACAGTCTAGTGTTGTGAAGAGGGTTTAAAATATTTCCTATGTGAGCAGTCATCCCACAAACCTTGAACTTTGTATTAATTTGGGACATTTTTAAAATAAAATTGCACTTTCAGCATTAACCATAGATAACATTTTATGCAATAATACAGTTGCTCTGTTCTCTCAAAGGGTTTTTGTGTCACATCCAATGACAGAGGTTCACCCCTACTTCATCCCAAATGCTAAATAATCTGGTCACTACATCATCATGACCAATACATTGCAAGCCACTACCTGTTTCGGCACCAGATAGCCAATGGTAAGTAACATAGATGAATTGAAAATAAAGTGCCACTTGCAAATAAAGAAATTAAATGTATGTAGTACAGTCTATATAATAATTGATTGTATATAAAGTTTGGTTTATTAATATTATCAAATTAAAAATAATGCTAAATTAAGTAAATACATTACAAATAGAGTTTGGTTAAAGAAATAAATAATTAGAAAAATACTTTTGAGCATTAGGTTTATTCATGTATATATTAAGTAAGTAAATGTGTTGAATGGTTAGATTGATATTGAATATAATGAAATAAATGCAAGAAAAGAATATTTAGGTTATTAAATTAATTTTACCTTAAATAAGCATGATAAAGGGTAAGAGTCACGTTATTCAATTTGATTAAAATCATAATTATTTTTAAACATTAGGTTATGTTTATTAAATTACAAATTAATTCAATATATTAATAGGTTAGGCTATGGAATTAACCCAATTAAAAATAAAAATAAATAACCTCTCAGATGAAAAGAAAACTATATGGGGGGGAGCCATCTGATGCTGTGTGATGTAGTGGTCAACTGCATAGAAGGTATATAAAAATGATAGTCACCCACAATTTGGCGCATGCAATGCAGGGGTTGGTGATATAATATTTTGGGATATGATAACATCCATCCATCGCAGAGTATTTACCAAATTGCATTTCCCCTTACAGGTCTCCCACCAAAGTCAGATTCTATTTAGAGCTCGCATATCTTCAGTGGGATGACAGTCTTCAGCCCTAATCCTGGCAGGATTTCAAGTTTCAGAACTTTCTCATTGAGGTAGATCAAACGCTTTCATGCATGGTGATGTCCTTCGGTACCATTTTGATTCTTCTTTGAAGAGGCCTTTTATGCGTTACTCCTGAAAAAACATTTACAGTGTGCCCTTCACAAATGAGATGAAACTCCACACATATGCGAATATTCCAATTTCTGCAGGTCTCTAGGTCTAGGAGAAGGCTTCTGCAGGCCCTCCTTTGACCTCATCGTCATCAGACTGATTTTTAGTTTAGAAATTGTCTTGCCTTTCTTGTCTTGTTCACTAAGAATGGTATTACTTCCTGAGTCGGCTTCCATTTTAGTTTCGATGCCAAGTTTTTCACTCTTGCTCATAATGTTCTCTATTAAATCATGGTTATTTTAACCACCAGCTCTTTAGTTGTGCCTAGCACTACTCTACTAGAGGTGTCCGAATACTGTGATTTAATGGTCTTTAAATAAAATAAAAAAAATAGGGGTGTGAATTCTAATTAATGTTTATTTTTGTTTTTGTTTTTTTTTGTTTTTTTTATCCTCATCTCACCAATAAGCATTAACAGAGAAGGCCGTCATCTTGATCTATACGCCCTGCGGCCACTGTTTGCGCTTAGGTCTAGCCAGACCGGCCCCATTGATGTAGGCTTGGTGTAATCATAGGACAAAGAGGGGGTTGCAAGGAGGGGGGAGCGGGGGCAACAGGGGCAACCAACACCGTTTATATCAATCTCAATTTCAGGCCCCAGGACCATAGGGGTTGCCATATGTTCAACTCACTTTCCCTGCCCTTTCCCTGATCTAATCGAGCCATAACAAATGCCGCCTTGTACCAGTCCTCCCCCCTAGGAGGACCCTGATCTTTCCACCTCATACATATCTCACGTCTAGCTAATAACACTAGGTTTAGCAGGAGACCCCGCTGTGACTGTGATAAATTATTCTCGGATATTCCAACGTCTCCAAAAATTATCAGAGACATATTTATCCTGATACTAGTATTAAAAATGTCACAGAGGGCGTCCCCCACTTCTTTCCAATATCTACTCAGAACAGGGCACTCAAAGAAGATATGTATGTCATTGGCACTCGGGACATTGCATCTTGGGCACTTGGGGGATGATAAGGGAGCAAACCTGGCGATTTTAGCAGGAGTATAATAAAGTCTATTTACCACAAAAAAGTGATTTTTTTTTTAAACTAGCCGGTTTAACATATTTGTACAAAAGTTTCATTGAAGGTTCAAAAAGGTCTACTGCTATCTCCTCGAGGGGGGACTGGTTCCAAACTGCATGTTGCGGAGGCAGTTCTTTATCATCAGAATCCATAAGTTTTCCATACCATAAAGAGATTTCTTTTTTTTTACGGTTAGGATTCTGCAAAAGATGTTCTGTTTCCCAGTCACCACTTATATCCCCTTTTTCCGCGTTGAACCAAGAACTTAATTGCATATATTTAAACCGGGAGAAATCACTTCCAACCCGAGACCTTAATACCTCCCAAGGGTAGATCCCTTCTTCTGAAATCAGGTCTGACCAGATTGTAATACCTGCACTTCTGATAGGAACTGCAAGGCTATCCTTCAAGCAGATCGGGGTTCCTGGAGAATCCCAAATAGGGGAAAAATCGGAATAATACCCAATCCCCCATCTACGTCTCACCTTAACCCATACCTCCAAGGCAGCCCTTAGTACCTTCAGACGTACTCTCTTAAAAAACCTTGGCGCCCCAAATTTATACAAGAAACTCTCCTCACCACACCCACCCTCTGTCCTAACCATTTCACCCAATAATCTCCCCCAAGATGATTCCCCCGGCTTAACAAGTAGCATCCTAATATTTTTGAACTGAAAGGCTACAGAATACCACCTAATGTCGGGGAGGGCCAGCCCCCCTCTAAGAAGCCTTCGTCTTAGCTTTTTCCAGGACAGTCTAGCACCCTTATTGGCCCAAATAAAACTACCAGTTTTGCCTTGAATTCTATCAATACCTTTGCTAGGGAAGGACAGAGGAATAGTATTAAAGAAGTATGTCAACTTGGACAAGATAACCATCTTCACAAGGTTGACCCTACCATATATTGTCAATGGTAGATTTCTCCACCTGGCAAAAATACGGTCTATCTCGTTACAGATCATTGTAAGATTAATCTGTGGGATCTTGTCCAGATCTTTCACAATAATGACACCTAAATATTTTAGTTCTTCACTTATCTGTCCCTCCCAACCATCAATGTTCCAACACATTACCTCCGTTTTAGAGGTATTAACAAGATAACCTGATAACGTGCCGAATTCAGCCAATAATGCTTCAGTTCTTGGTATAGTCTCTTTTGGGTTATCTGTGTATAACAACAGATCATCGGCATAAAGGGCCAGCTCGCTACTATATTGTAATGATTTAAAGGGGGTAATTGAGTTATCCAATCTTATGGCCTGCGCCAGTGGCTCGATGTAAATATCAAACAGCAGGGGTGAAATGGGACAACCCTGTCTTGTTCCTCTTTGGATGTTGAAACTCGTTGTCAACAAGCCATTCAGCAAGATCTTTGCCGAGGCTCCCTGATAGCAGTTTATCATAGTCTGGACAAAGATTGGTCCAAAGCCCATCTGCCTAAGAACTTCCCACAAATACGTCCAACACACTCTATCGAAAGCCTTGGCCGCATCCAAAGCGACTATAGCCAATGGATCCGACCTAGCCACTGCCAGGTCTATATTGCCTATTAGTTGCTGTGTCAGCTCCTCAATATACCTTCCAGGTACAAACCCCTTTTGATCGGGGTTAATTAGGCTAGGAACAAATTTAGCCAATCTCCCTGCCAGAATACCCATAAAGATTTTATAATCTGTATTCAGCAGGGATATTGGTCGATACGAGTCCGCCTTTAGGGGGTCCTTCCCTGGTTTTAAAATAAGTTCTATAGTAGCTTCCTTCCAGGTCTCTGGAACCCTTCCTGTTATACTTTATACTGAGTTAAATAACTCACGCAATACCGGGACCAACTCGTCTAACAGCATCTTATAAACCTCGTTAATTAATGTTTTTATAGGGTATATCTCGATCAGCCTTCTCAAAGGCATTGGAGAAATCCCCAAAAGCCACTTATAGTGGGTTTTTTCCCGGTCCCATATTTTTCATATTTTCATATTTTCTGGTACACGATATTGCCCACCAGAGACCATTAAAGGTGAAATTTCACTTGTTCAGTGGGCAACAGCGTGTTATCGCACACAAGATTCTTGTAAAGTTTTCACAGAACTTTAGCGTAACTTTTGCCTGCTGCATCCAGGGGCACAGTGGGATGACAGTTTGACAGATTTGTTTTAGCACCGTATACAGATGAACGCTGTGACTCCCTTTCTAAAGTCCCCGATACTTCTGTATTCTTTAAACCATCATTAAACAACCCGTGAAACAGTGAGGCCCAGAGAAGAGGATTCGACTTAAACATACTAAGAGATACCCTTGGGCTCTGGATGCATTCATGTCCTTTTTCACTGATGAAATTGGGGTCTGCATAATATGTTTCACAATATATATTGCAACACTCCTAAAATGATTTGTGTCTCTTCCCTGGCATAATGGTGTGTATCCTAGCTCTAAGCAGGCAAATCTATGCACTGTGGAAAGCATACCGAGGTAGGGTTAGGTCAATTTATTACATACATTTTATCTCTTTATATAGAAAGTATTTTTCTATGTGAAGCATAACATTGATACTAGATATGCAATTCTTCAGTGGATAATCCGAATGTATTATCTTTGGCAATATACATATTTGAAATATATCATAACTCTTTTCATAGAAGCACAACCTCATTCTCTCTGGTTCGTTCTGAAAAAAAATGTTTACATTAAGGAAGACATTGGTGTTTAATTCCCAGAGAGACACCAGCATCAGTCGGCAGTGATTTGCGACAAAGAGAAGTGCATTTAGCACTTACACATCAGCAGGACAATGCAACACTGGTACTGTTCACATAAACGGGAGTGAGCCTAGAACAGTGATGTCTTGAGGTTTTTTTTTCTTTCTTTGTATAACATTATACTCTACCAGCTGACTGTTCAGATACCTTCCAGCCCACCTAGTAATGTGTGATCACATGGAGTGTGAAACAACATGGAAATTAAGGAGTTCAAGTTGGTACAATTGAAGACTTCTGCAAAGTGTCTAGGAGTAAAGGTGCGAATATAGCACATGAGAGCACTTTGCTAAAGAGCCAGCCTCCACATTACAAGCGTAGAGTAGCCAAAAATAATAGCCGCCCTCTAGAACACGCTCATAGAGAAGGAAAGCAAATGGTGGGGCTTTTGCTGAACTATCGAAGGAAAATGTTGAGCCACAAGAGGGTGGAGGGGGATGATCTTGGCAGAAATAAAAGGAAACTGGGACTGACCATTGCAGTACTGATAAGATGTTGACATACTTCGACTTGAATGAAGAGTAAGCAAGGGAACTTGTGAAAAGAGACACGTGTAGTTGGTTTTGGAGTATGGAAGATAGTAAGTAATTAACAATTGTGTTTCTATCATATTCTTAAATTTGAAAGTTTATGTGTATATAGCCTTTTCACACATCAACTTTTGCCACCCATGTCTCTAAACTCAGAGAGCAATTCCAACCAACATCATTTTGCCCACCTTGATGCTGTTCTAGAAGCCAAAACAAACCTTCCCCGTCAAATAAACTATTTTCACCAAGATGATCCAATCTGCATAAGGTAAACCCAAGGACCCCCAGCAGCTTGTAGAGAATGCAGTACAAGTCTAGTATTGTAATTTAACACTCAGAGATATCAGACATCTAACTAAACTTGGCCGTTCACCTACTGGCTCCCTGCACATAAGTCCGGAAAATGATTCAAGCTTTCCTTTGATTTTTCAGAACTGCCAACACACACAGTACCAGGCAAAACAAGCTGGAAACCACTTAAATGTGTGGAGTTCCAGCTCTTCTTTCGAGACACTGAACAGCTGATGTCCATTAATTTGTGTGAAAACAACCCAGTACATCAGCACCAGCCTCTGCAAGCTTTGTTTCTTTGGAGGCAGGGTTTTGGTGGTGGGGAGGGTGCAAAAGTGCCTCTTATGTACTTTGCAAAATCTACATGGAAAAATGCCTCCCAGACCATTGATCAAATTGCGATTTATGTAGGGAACCCACATGTTGTTCCTACAATTGTCCTGAGTTTGACTTGTTATATGCTCTTCGTATGGATTGTTGTTGTAGATCCACTTTCCTTCCTATAATGCCAATGGAAACTCCATGTGGACGGTCACTTCTCCAGAAAAAATTCAAATGCCTCTAGAACACTGTCTTGAGGAATATTTGTGTATAGGCTGACAATGTCCAACGTTACCAAGGTATCCAACGTTGGGTCAAATGGCATACCTTCAAGGATGTTAATCGTTTGCATGGTGTCTCTCAGGTAGCTCGGAATAGCAGGGACCAGGGGTTCTAAAAATGTATCCACATATTTTGCTAGTCTTTCCAGAATTTAATTCACTCCTGAGATTATCGGTCTCCCCGGAGGGTTGACAGGATCCTTGTGGATTTTAGGAAGGATCTATATCAGCGGTGTTCTTGGATTCTTTTACTTGACTTCCTTTTTTGACAACCAGCCGTTTTCTTCTCCTTTCTATATTAGCTCTTTTGTTCTGTTTGTCCCCATGGTGCTCAAGTTGCCCTGGATTTTCTTATAATGTTCTTGATTTTCAGGTTGGCGACTGACCTTCAACTCTTAGACGTTCCTCCCCATGATGACAATACATCACAAGATACTAGTCAAGCAACAGCAGTCTGCCTGTTGCTTGTCTGTAAACCTAGTTTTTAAACTATAATCAAGATTTATCGATTGTTTTGTTACACACACATTGTTTTCTTGATCAAGTCACCACATGTATCTATGAAATGTTGTCATGTAAGTTGTGTTTTGTTTTCGTCTAAGTTTTGTCCCATGTCATTATGTATGCAAATGTATAGCACGCTTTTCCTAAAAAAAAATGGTGTAAAAAAGAAGCAAAGAAAAAACTGCTAAGATTTAAGGAAAAAGATTTTGTGATTTATTTCACAATAAAATGCTCAAAGAAAACTAGTAATACATAAGAGTGTATACCCTGGGAGATAGATTATAAACAAGTCAAACTCAGGACAATGGTAGGAATAACATGTGGGTTCCCTACATATATTGCATTTTGATCAATGGTCAGGGAGGCATTTTTTTCCATGTAGATTTTTCAAGTATTGATTCCAGCCTCCACAGTCCACAATTGACTCACTCCCCAGTTAGGATAATCTTATGTATTTTGCCACACAAGGTCACTCTCTCTCCAAGGCCATGCCCTCATACGATGAAGTTTAAAAGTAAATAAAAAATATTTGACTTGTCTGGATGTTAGTTGTCTAAGTTCAGGATTTAAAACCTTTTCATCCAGCCATATGGCACAGTTTAGAAAACCTTGGTTTGCTTGACACCCCTGTCGTATGTGGTTGTTCACAAGATTTACATCTTGGCATGTAGCTTTCTTTGTCCACAGCGTCGTTTCAGCTGACATGGGGCTGAAAGTCTTCAACTTTATGTGTACTTTTTCCACATTTAAAGTATAGCCTTGCTGTAGACAGTGAGATTCCTAATGGCTCTTTTTAACATGAATCGTGTAAGGTTGAGTAAAAAAAGTCGCAATTGAAGAGTTTTTTTATTTTTTTTATTTTTGGTATTCATAACATTCTCTAGGACTACACATAGAAACATCTGAACACATTCTAGAGATCTACGGTTTGGTTTGTGTTACTAAAATCACCATCCTAAAACTGTTCTTGGAAGGTGGAACCTTACTAGAATAGGATTTCACTGATATGTAAAGAAGTGCTATTCTTTCTAGTGAGAGAGGTTATCATTTGTTGTGATGTTGTAAATGCGTTCTTGAACCAAATATCTGGAGTAATTTCGAGTCAATCCATCACCTACCCTTCTCTTTAATGCTTTCTGACACCAGCAGATGTTCTCGCCACTGTGCAGTGACCTACATCAAAGCACTTGTATTATCATGTCTGGCAATGAATGTCAATTGCACGTGCAGCACAGGCCTGTCAGTCATCCTAAGAAAAAACATGTCTGCTTACGGAGGATTGATGCTTTCATGATGCAGGTGCTGTCGGTGCTTTTGTAAGTCGGCGTTTCCTTGAAATCAAAGGAAGAGGTTCACTGCCAACACTGAGAGTGTTTAGTCATGTAAAAGATGCACAGTACAGGCGTCATTATGTTCAAAATTCAAATTTCAACGGATATATTTGAAATTACACATGTCCTGGACTTGTGGGAATCTTGCATCAAGTAAATTGTTTTTAATGTATAATGCATAGTGGCATTGTGGAAGTGGCACGCGTCAGTGGAATTTACTGCATATATCCTTAATTTAAAATGTTGTAAACGGTTATTATTTTGTCAAATTTTGCGCCCAGAAAATGTGGGATTCAAAATCAGTTTATGATGCCTTTTATTATTAATCAGCTAAACGTGGAAGTGGCACGCGTCAGTGGGATTTACTGAATATATCCTTAATTTAAAATGTTGTAAACGGTTATTATTTTGTCAAATTTTGCGCCCAAAAAATGTGGGATTCAAAATCAGTTTATGATGCCTTTTTATTATTAATCAGCTAAACGTGTTTGGCATCTTTGATAAAGTATGCAGAGCACGTATCAGGAAAGAGAGTGCAGTAGTCATCAGAGTTAAATCTGTATCACTGTTTAGTGAAAATAAGTGACTGTTATCAGATTTTTTCCAGGAAGTGAAAGAAAGTGCTGTTAAGGACCTTTTCATGCATTGCTCCTTTTCATTCTGTATGTAAGAGTTTCCTAAATGTCCCCTTCATGTTTGTTCCTCTGGAGACGCTTATGCAAGGTAAAGAAATATTTTAATGTGATGTTCAGTGATTCACCATTGCCTGAGGACCCTTTTGTAGTCTCCAGCTTATTTCACATGTGTAGTTGCATACAGTTCTGTCATAAGGGATTGTCCTCTTTCTGTCTGAGCATGACACTGAGGAACATATGTAGAGACTGTCCCAGAAACAGTGCAGCCTACTTTGCACAGTATTGCAACTGGCCCAGTTTTCCCCCCTGTTGCAGCAGTAAGGCATATAGATTCTCTCTGAAGATGATGATCCTAATGGCTATGAATACATTTTTGAAGCACACAGTTTAAGGCCCCTTGGCGGAAGGGTCATACTGCCTTCAGCATAAGTCGTGTAAGGGCAAAAAACCCATGAAACACACAAAAGGTGATGGAAGGCTGCTTGCATTAAGTCTAACAACTGGCACTTGGTCAGGGTAGTGCTCCAACCCATCGTTCTTTTGTTCACCATGCCACCTCAGTTTGAACCCAGCCATATGCAGATCAGTCTTGACCCTGTTTCTCATTGGAACAGTCCAGCCTAAACTGCCATGCCAGGTCCTCCCTGAACCGGAACACCAGCAACTCAGGATGAGTTTCGCCCTAGTTATGGGCTAATTAGCCAGGTACAGCTTGGTTCCAGTGACACAGTGAGCATGAGACCCAAGTCTGGGCATACCCATGCCACTTAGGGTGGTACAGGAAACACACAAAAGGTGATTGGAGGGTGCTTGCAATAAGTTTAATGACTGGTGAAGTCTCTCAGGGTAGCCCGCAGTGGGAGGCATGAGTGTGGTCTTGCCCTCAAGGTTGAGTGCCAGATTCCTTCACTGGGCTCAAAAGGCCCCTTGGAGAACTCATTGTCCCAAAAGGACGCCATGCTGCCATTCAACGCTACCAGTACAGGTTATTTGACCCTAGTGATGAAATCTGGTACTCAACCTTGAGACCCAGTCTACACGCATGCCTTCCACTGCTGAGTGATCGGAGCCCCCTATGGGTATCCAAAATAGTTCCAGTTGAGACCATTCCTGACTACCCTGTTCCTGTGGTTTGTCACCATGGACCTCCTCCTTTAGCAACTGCATTACCATTTATTATCTCTCTCTCTCAGGCTCGTTGTATTCCCCCCCTCTGCCCCCCCCCCCAAGTTTTGATGATGAACCTGCAATGTTTACTGAGACAAAACGCTCCTTTTAAAAACACGTACCCTATACGATTGTTGAGAACTTGCTGTAACGGGCCTTGCTGTTCATGTATTTGTTCATATTCTTGTTGATCATGATTTATCACTTGAGTGTATCACCTCTAAAGAGAGCACCCAGCTCGTTTATTTTGCACCAATATTCACTGCACCACCATGTGTCTTGAAATTGTTTCTCATAAACTCATTTGAACGCATTTTATTCATCATTTGGTTCTTCGCATCTAAAATATTGTTACTTGGGGCAGTGTGCTTATAGTTATTACCCAGGTCCCCAGTGATCCATGGTTCTCCCTTGTTGAAATATTATACATGAGCATCAATGAGGCTGGTTATTGCCTTCTGCCTCATTGCAAACAGGAACAGTAACACAGGTTTACAGGGATCCCAGATTATTAACAGACTATGTGCCTGCATTGTCACAATTTCCCTTACTTTGCTTAGTTATTGTCTCTTTAGGTATGTGCTCAGACAAACACAGATTCTTCAAACCCCAACCAGAACCAACTTCTAACTGTGCAAAGACTGATAAAAAGCTATTGGCAAACTCCATATTTACAGTACCTTTGTAGACAGTCTCTTGGTGTCTGTGCATTCTCTTGCACTTCTGCGAAATTGCACACTGAATGTGTTACTCCTGAACAAAATTGAATGCAGTTTTGAAAACTGAAAGACACACACTGATGAAGGGGCTCTATTTTTTAACATACTATCTAGCTTGTTATGGAAAAACTTCTTGTTTTTGCTCTTTATTTGATTGGTAATTGGTTTGTGGGAACAAACTTCTCTAAAGGTGGATTGTCTCCATTGCCCAGGCCCTTCTTAAAGCAAGGATGGCATGTATACTAATTGCACATGCATGGAGAGCTTAAGTTTTATTTCAATAGACTCATTTTGGGGTGGTCTGCCAGTTACCAACAGTGAAAATGACCACTCCTTAACGTTAACAACAATATCCACTACAAAATATTTTTTTAAAAATAGTAGTTCCAGTGCTCTTAATACCTACGATGATAGCCACCTGAAAAAAGTTCAATGAAATAATAAAGCACATGCAACCAAATATGCTATGGCTAGAATCTGGGGGAGGAGCCAGCGGCCATGAACTGAGGGCGCTGCCAATGTGAGCTCCTCGCCGATGGCAAACCCATGAGGGGAGCTGCTTCGGAATGGCTCCCGCATTGGTGCGACCTGTGGGTACCCCCGAAATGACCTGCAGCAGTGAGGATTGTGGTGCCTTTGCCAACACCTCAAGATAACGGCCCGCGGTGCTGACTGGGACTGCCTAACTGCTTTGCCCGATAGCCCGCTCCAGAGCCCCACCTCCTGGGCCCTGGGTGAGAGCCAAGGTGCCCTTGGGGCCATTAAGGAACTCCAGAGTGCCAGGGGCGGTATTGCCACGCAGTGCTGTGCCTGGGAGAAAGTGGAGGTCTGGCCCATGATGAACAAAAGGGTGGCCCCACGGGAGTAGCGAGGACTGGGACTGGGCTACACTCACCCTTCATGTTGCCTTTGCTGCAATGTGCCTCAGCCTGTGAGTACCTCTACTGTAACACTGTAAACGTACTCTTGGGAATCCCCTGGAGCCCTCTTACTGCATGAAAGCAATAAGAACTGGCCAAGACTGATACTGCTTCCCCCTTAGCCCTTCCTGAGTTGCAGGGGATCTTGCAGACCATTAACTCCCATTCCTGCTCTGGGTTGGAAGGGGCTGCTTGTGAGCACCCAAAGGAATGAGAACACCATGGACCTGCCCCCTCCCCCCGGACCTGAGCTGTCACATTCTGCCTTGGTGGATTCAGGTTCTCCTATTTGGACACGTGGACCTACCCCCACGTTCCGCCTGAGGAGGGGGTTTTCCCCACCTCCTTTTCCCTGTGTACTGGCTGGGTTTCGGGTCCCATTACTTGGTGCACAACTGATGTCTACACTATTCTGGCCCGGAGGTGAATGACATGCTGTTGCCCCCATACATCCCGAATCCCTAACTTGTTGCTAGCTCTGTGGTCACCTGAGGCACTGCTGGAATGCTACTGGGTCACTGTAGGGGTAGTTACTCCGCATTGGATCTCTGCTTGGAGGTGTTGCCTGATTGGGCTGTCCTTTTGTGCTCCTTTCCAGTGATCCTACCTCTGTTATTGGGGCTAACCTGGGTCACACTCGGAGGACCAAGGAAGACTCTTCTACGAGCACCTCCCAGGAGGGGATCAAGCAGGGTGCCAGTGCAAGTGGTGGTGACATGTATTACATCAATAGTAAATCTGAGAAACTTCTTGTGTCGCAGTCCATGAGGGTAGGGGGGGGGGCACTTATAGTTTAGTCTTGTGTTTCGTATTTATTTTTCTTTCCAGTGGAGAGTGTATTGATGAGAATGTTTCAAGTTGCGAGTGGAGGAGGTAACTCCGAATGACTGGAGGGAGTGGCGGGGTGGGGGTTCCTCCCGGTTCTTGTTTGGATGGTTCTTGATGATGGACCAGATGAGGTTGATTACATGGAATGTGCGGGCCTCTCCACCCTTTCTAAGTGTTATAATGTGTTGATGTATTTGAAGCACGGGGGGACTCGCATTGCTTTCCTACAGCAGACTCACCTTACAGAACCTGAGGTGGGGGCCCTTCACAGGGGCTGGAGGGGACAGCTATACTCCACAACTTACCCTGCTTTCTCACGAGGTGCCCTCATCTGGATTAGACCCGTCGTGCCTTTTCAGTTGCATAGGACAGTTAATGACCTGGATGGTCATTTTGTATTGATGCAGGGACGCCTGAACAGCAGAAATGTCTCCCTCCTGAACATTCACACGCCAAATGTGAATCAACCTGCTTTACTAACCAATCTGGCTCCTCTCTTCCTATTGATTATCCCTTATATAAATATAGTGGCAGAGACTTTAATTGTGTAGAGGATCTGGGATTGGATAGATTGCACCCACCCCAGAGAACCCTTCCTGCGAGTCGATTAGTGGAGGCTACCTGTGCATGGGCTGCATAGTGGAACCTTGTGGGTTTTGGAGAGTGCGGAACCCAGAGGCTTGGGTGTATTCCTACGGCTCTGGGTTGCATGACTTAGACATTCAGCTTAACGGAATCTATAGTTGCAAGGCAGCTTAGAGCAAGGTGCTTAGCGTAGAGTACTTGGCAAAAATGTACTCCCCCGTGCTGTGATCTCTCTGATGTCCTGCATATAGGCCAATTGACCCTACTTGATGCTTGAATCCTGTGATGCTGCATCGAGAGGGTACATTGGATAGAATGCTCCTGTGGCTCCTGCAGATTAAAGATCATGGGCACACCATTCTCCAAGTGTGGGACCCTTTGGAACAAGATGCCTGTGCTCGGGAAGAGATTAGCGCAGCATTTCTCCTCCATTATCGGGACTTGTATTCTGCATCGAGTGGGGATAGGGAGAATGGTATGTTAGGCTGTGTTCTAGATTCTTCACTGGTAACCTTTGATTCCACAATAGCAGAGCAACTGGGTGCGGATCTCACTGAATGAGAAGTGCAGGCGATTAAAGAGATGGTGAGGAGGAAGATCCCTGGATTGAATGGTCTGGTTATAGAATTTTTTGCTATGTACGCTGAGGAGCTTGTTCCTAGACTCGTAACCCTCTTTAACAACCCTTGGAGGCAGGGACTCCATCCTTCCTTTCTTCCCCAACTATCATGTCCCTCCCTAAGAAGGATAAACACTTGCTACTCCTTGATTCGTATCGTCCTCTCTCAATGCTCAACAGAGATTATAAGATTCTGAGCAAGGTCCTGGCAACCCGTTACACATGTGAGGGAGTAGACTTGGTTCATTCCGACCAAACTGGTTTCATTCCCACGCACAGCGCTATCCCTGATATTCGCCAATTGCTGTTGACTTTGAACCAGCAAGAGCAGTTACCACTGATTGCTCTGGTAATCTCAGTAGATATCCAGAAGGCATTTGACTCACTCCGCTGGGAGTTTTTATACACCACAATGTATGGCATGGGATTAGGGGTGCCCTTTGTTAAATGGATGAAGCTCCTTTACATTAACCCATTGGCCAGGGTTTGCACCGGCTCTGTGCTTTCAGTGGCGTGCATGGTGGAATGGGGCATCTGTCGGGGATGCCCTCTGTCCCTGCTACTGTTTACCCTGGGCCTGGCAAATGTTGCCCGCACTGTCCAGAGGGGGATGTGCTATCTGGGTTTACAACTTTTCTCCAATTGTTTTATATCTGTCCTTATATGAGGATGGCATGCTTCTATACATGAGGGGGTTGGACGCTGATGTTGGGAAGCAGTGGCAGTCCATCACTCTGGTCTTGAGGTAAACTGGAATAAGTCCTGTGTCTTTCCCCTCAATGGTGATGATGAGGTGTAGACCTCTCTTGGCTGCCCCAACGCTACACCGGGAATCAAGCACCATTCGGTACTTGGGATTCAATATTTACTGCTCGGCTGATATATGAAGGAAGTTTCTGCCATGCAATCGCTGCCGCTCGGTGGTCTTTTGAACCACGCTATCGCTCTCGTTGAGTGGCCGAGTAGCTGTTTAAAAAATTGTGGTATTGCTACCACTTCTTTATTTGTGTGAGGCTCTCCCCATAGAACTTCAGCTGAGATTTTTTTCAGGAACTAGATGGTTTCCTACTGACGCTGTACTGGGGCACCTCGCGGCACAGCGTGGTTTTCCAGAATCTGTGTCTGCCAGTGATGGAAGGTGGCCTGGCAGCTCCTGATTTTGAGCTATATTACTTGGCTGCACAGCTGTAATGGGTGGCCTGCTAGAAGTCTGTGTTATGGGATGTGGTTTGGCCCTCATGAGTGGGGCTCGCCCTCCAAAAAAGTGCTGTCTGCTGTCCTGATGAAGCAGCTACATGCCCCTATAGCGCAAAGTAAAAATGTACAACATGTTAGGTTTGAGCTAGGGCACTGCGGAGAACACACACTAAATTGCCATATACGTGCAAACACGCGGTGATGGATACCCAGAGCTGGGAAAGACCAGGGGGGATAGACAGAGCTTCATAGATGTATGTAAGTGGAGTTCACTATATTGGGGGATTTATTTGTGGGGGGGCGATGTATGTCCCTTCTTGGACCTCTTGGAGAAACACAACCTCCCTGTGGGACACTCTTTACTGCATGGGGCTCTTTTACAAAAGATCCGTGACTGGTGAGGCTGCAGAGCGGCGGGACCTCCAGAACATGAATGTTTACAACACCTCTTCCTTATCACGGGCCAGATGAGAGCTATCATGCTGCTTTATAGGGCTCTGCTGAAGAGGGCGCAGTTAGACTGGACATGCCTTCGTAGGTGCTGGGAGGAGGACCTGGGTGCACCACTGTCTGAGTCTGCTTGGAAAAAGACACTCAAGCTTACTCTTAGAGTGTCTAGGAATGCTTGTTTCAAGCCTATTCAGTTCTATTACTTGCACCGGGCGTATCTCCAAACCCGACGAGTACATGCCATGTTTTCTGACAGAGCGTCAAACTGACCTCGGTGCAGAGTGGGCGATGCAGACTTTTTCCATATGGTTCTCTGGGTTGTTTATAGGGCTATGAATCAGGACCTCGTCCCAGTCCCCAGGTATGTCTTCTGGGTCTACATGAGCGTAGTGTTACTCAGAAGGTGACGGATAGATTTGTGGACCTAGCATTGATTCTAACCCGCAGGCTACTGACTATGAGCTGTAAATTGTCCCGCGGCCCGATATTTACAGGTGGTGAATGGAATTGATTAAGTGGTAAAAATGCGAGAAAGAGTCGATTAGGAAGGAAGAGAACAAGCGAATACGAAGGGTGCTGATACTACCTGCTTGGGATGTAGTATTCTTGGCTTGCACAAGAGAGGACCCGGGTGGGCGAATTTTAAAAGATGGACTACTCCTAGGGGCTACTTCCTCAGATGCTGAGATGCAGGACAGGATCCCGATCCTGGGGGATCAAGCATAAATGAGACCGAGTGTATGTGAGAGACCGGCCCCTAGATTTTTAATGGGTTTGAATACAGGATGAGTGAAGTGTTTCACTGGACTACGGAAATGTGAAGCTACTTTTGCATATTATTGTCATGAGCAAAACTAATTTTTGGTTAACCCCTGGGTTGTAATAAAATCTGTGCACAGAATGACGTTCAGTTTAATTCCTTCTTATGTCACGAATATTTCCTAATATGTTGTAAATCTGAATGATGGAGGATGCAAGATGTAAGAGTGATATGATTTATACAGACTAAGGCTGACTTTGGAACATGAGACTTGGGTTCTAATCCCAGCTCCACTCGACCTGGTGTATTCTTGTGGGCAAATAACTTCAACTTCCCATGCCGCAATGTACATATATTTGTAATTGATATATACAGTATTAGTATGTAAAACCCTCCTGCACTGTCTCGATTGAGTAATTCCCACCTCTCGCATCTTTGGTTCTGTAACCCAGTGCCAGCTGGACCCACACAGCAATGTGTTCTGTAACACCTTACATTCTACATCAATGAAGTTTGGAGCCAGGGAATCACAATATCGATATCAAGCATTTAAAATAAGAAATATTCTTAGTAATTCAGGTATTTGTTTCTGTCACATGCATTCTACTAATACTTCACCGAAAAGCACATGTAGCCTGTTGTGTTTGAGTTTGTGAAATCATCACCTGTGATTATATTATTCCTTTGCTACCTCTTCCTTGGCTACTTTTAGGTCGAGCCTGCGATGGAGCATGTGCTCTTACTTGCGAGACGTTATTATTCACAATAAAGAGTTTGGAGCCCGCCAATTGCTTATCATTTGTTGGCTTCAGCGCCACTCTCCTTTGCTGCTTCCTAATTGGCCAGCTCAGGCCAAGCCTCACTTCCGTTCCTTTCTGCGGAGCATGCATGGACCAAACACAAATTGAATTAACTAAATTAGTGCCTGTCCACTGATCGCGCTGAGATTGAGGCACTGTTTATTCTTTCACTTACCACCCATCCCTTCTCCATGTTGCTGCCCCCTTCTAGTGCACCCTCCTTCCATTCCTGCATCTCTCTCGTGTTGCTTCCCTCGCTTTATTTTTTAACATATTGCACATTGCATTCAGCCATGATGCACAGCAGCCTGCGCTTATATTGCACAGTAGCGCAGGCTGCTGTACATCATGGCTGAACAAAAAAGTACTATGACACAGTTTACGCTGGCTGCGTCATAGCGCTTCTGTTTCTTGAATTCACGCCATGTTGCACAGCAGTCGGTGCTGCTTTGCAACATGTCTAAAAAACATTATTGACAAAGCCAATAGATCTCGCATAGGTGAGACCTATTGGCTTTGCCGATGCTTCTGTTTTTCACTGTCACTATTTTGATGAGATATTTACCATTAAAGCACTTTCGTGGATAGCTCGAGATCCTTAATATAACCGTGCAATAATGGTAGTTAGCTGCTGTTTCAGTCTTCCTAGGACATATTGTAAAATTATAGTTACTGAACCATTTCAGCGCTAATGTGCAGTATACAAAACATGAAAATTAAATACATAAAATGATTTACTTTTGTTACTCGCTCTGTGTGAAACCAGTTTTTATGGAATGATAACATGAAGGGAAATGTAGTTATGGAGGTACAGTTAAAGGTGGATGGCAGAATGGCATTTTATAAAGTTGGCAGGAGTCTCCCTCACCATCACACTACAAGTCCTAAGGATTTTTTGCTGGCACAGTGAAGCGGTCCTCTTTGGAAGACACGAGGGATGCAGTGGGAGAGGTGGTTCATAAATAATCATACTAAGAAGATGTCCCTCTGTGCAGCATTTCTTCTCCGATTTAAGCATGAATCAGTCGCAGCCAAGAAAAGAGTTGAATCTTGTATTTCTGTTGTGAAGCACAGCCTAGTGTTGGCTTTTTCCAAACATATATCTGAAGCGATCCTAGACCTTTCCCTACTTAGCACAGATGAAAGGCATTAGAGTTCTACTACTGCTACATGCAGATTCCTCCATGCATTTGGTAAGGGGACAGATTCAACTCTTCGTAAGAGAACAATATGGTTTTCAAGAACTGTACAGTAACCCGTGAAACCACAGCTTGTGGGTTAGGATTAACCCTGGGCGCAGTTCGCGGAGAACTCCTCGAAATGCACAAAAAACTCCACCGCACTACACGGAGCTCCGCGAGCAGCGGAGTTTATTAGATTAATGCAGTTTGCGGTGTTTGTCAGTGCCTGGTGCTTGTCCACACTGTGCAATCCTCGCGAACGGGATCATGCACAGCGCAAGCGGGCGCTGCTTCTTTTTTGCCCCTCGAATACATTTTTACTCGAGCTGCAGCTTTTTCAACGCGAGCTGTCGCGAGCATATGCAACCACTCGCAATGAGAAAACTGACTGCCCGCATTGAGAAATCTTGCCGGGAGGTTGATTTTCCACGCTCGCGCTCACCAACTTGATGTTGACGATAGCGAACGAGGAAAAATCTTGCCGGGAGGTGGATTTTCCTCGCTCGCCAACTTGACGTTGACTAACGCGAGCGAGGAAAAAAACACGAAGCAGAGTTTTTCAGAACTCCGCGAGATCCGCGTAACGCGGAGTGTAAAAAACTCCGCAAGCGGAGCAGAGTTCACCGCCCAGACTTAGTTAGCAAAGCTACCTACACCACGTAGACCACTTCTTCTGAGAGATCATCCAATAGGTAAAGTACAAACCTTCAAATACCTGTTCATAACTCACTCAAGCGCCCTCTGGTGGAAATGGCATATGGAATAGCAAAGACCTAAATAGGTGAGGTTCATGGGGGTGCCTACACATTGGGACCCCCACTTTTGCCACAAATGATGTGATCTAAGTTGTTGTAACTAGAGTTCCCCAGCTATGGGGCAATTTGCAGGAACGGAAAACAGGAGTCTTTGTGTGAATCTTCATCAGTATGAAGTGCTTAATTTGTAAAAGCATAAGTATTTGCTGAGAAATCTATGGCTGGTGCTACAGAATGTCAGAGCTTCTGAATACCAATGCTGCCTGGTCTTAATCCCAGGTCATGGCTGTTTCATCCACTACCGGACACTCTGCCACTTAATCTGCTCTTGCAGGTTTCTACTTTTTCCATGTTGTCACTAGTTCTGGGTTTTTCTCCATTTTGTGTTTTTTTTCACTCTCTTGGTCTGGGTCAGTCTGCTTCTTGTGGTCTCCAGAAATGAGTGCCAGTGGGCCCCACCTGCAACCACCAGCTAAAATGAAGCACTGTCGGTCCCCAGAAATATGTTTCTGGAGAAAACACAGAGTGCACCACTGTTAACTTCCACATCTCCATTCGAGAATGACCTGCGTTGAAAACATCATCTTATACAGAGCAGGAAATGCTCCTCTGTTCTGTGCTGTGAAGAGGATCTGGAAGAAGGCCTGACATCTGACCAAGGAAAGCCACTGAATGAAACATCCCAAAAGTTCTCAGTCCTCTTTAAACTTACCTCTTATCTAAAGCAGCAATAAAGATGCTTATTAAATATCGACCAGCGGAAAAATGACTGTGGAAAAATAGATCATCTTGAGGTTCATAAAAGTGTATGCTGTCATTCGCTCTTCTCAAGTGAAACACAGTCAGTCATTTAATCTCGTCTGGCCAGAGGATTTTGCCATCGTGATATATTTCTCAAAAAGGGACAACTGGGACTTTAATTAGAGAACAGACGAATAAAACCCATGATGGTGTCTCTATGATGACATTGTGATATAGAAATCGAACAGTTCACTCTCTGGAGCGTATTTTGGTCAGAGACATTTGAGGGGTGTGACCTTGAGATTTTCCAACAATCACGCTGTTCTTTCCAGTTATGATACTTTAAAGACCAGGAGGGTAGGAGGGGAGCTAAAGGGGCAGCGTGGTGGGAGAGGAGCGTGGATTGTTCAGGGTGCTAAGTGGCAAAAAATACCCTCAAAGTCCTTTAAAACAGATGGGGCCAGAAGGAGAGAGAGTTTAAATCTGTGTGCATGTAAAAAATCGAAGTTAAGTCCGATGGAGTCGAGACCTCACCTTACCCTACTCAGAGCACCGTTACCCAACTATTTACTAGAGAATAGGTTTAATATAAGGGGTCTAACACTGCAATTTCCCCCTTAAAGCTACCCCTCCTGTTCACGTCCTGCTTAAAGCAGGGAGCCCTGGATGAGATGAACCACCAGAATGGGATATTTCTAGATTAGATCCCTAAATAACACAGAGATGAAAAGGTTCAAAGTTGTATCTGTCATAACGAGCTAAAAGGAGAGTCTAGTGTCTGAGTTTGGCACATTTATACAATCAAGAGCACATGCTAATGGTTATAAAATGTGTGCATTGTATGGTAGAGTTCTTCCAGAATCCTGATCTGATGCATCAATTTTTAGGTCGACCCTGGACAGTGCATGCACTGCTCTTGGAGGCATGCTGTATTAGAGTATGGATGTGAAGCTCCGTCCACTCTCCGCACATATTTTTCATTGCCTTGTGTCTGTGTCCTTTGTAAATGCTGGCTTCTGATTCGGTAATCGGCTTGTTAGTCCCTCATTAGTACCGCCTTGTCTTCATTTGTAACCTCTAGGGGTGGGTGGAATTTGCGTAAGCGCGTTACTCAAATCTCCGCGAAACGGTAAAAAATCTCCCCGAACATGCAGAAATTCCGCGAACAAGCGGGATTGCTTGTTCGCGATGCTTTTTTACTGTTCACAGTTGCTGTTTGCGTGTTCGGGGAGAAATATCTTGCGAACACGCATTTTGAGAACGCGAACAAGAAAAAATTCCGCGAAGTCGCGGAAATCAGAAGTTTGGGCAATTTCGCGTTCTCCGCGGAACGCGAAATTACCGAAATTCCGCAAATTCCACGAGCGGAACGGGATTTACCACCCAGGCCTAGTAACCTCCCATGAGGACAGGCCCTTTTACTTCTGTTGTTATACGGTCTGTGTTATTTAGTCTGTATGCACTATTTTCTTAGTGAGTTTTGTCCTACTGCAGGCACAACGTGCATAGCATCAACAGTCAGCACACCATGCGCGCTTTTATTTTCCAAGCAGCCGGGAAAATTGCGGCCACTTCTTTGCAATGCAATATGTCTCTCATTTAGGAGAGTTTGTGCTATTGGCAATGTAAATGACAATAGCTTAAACTCTCACAAATGCGAGACCTATTGCTTTGCAAGTATATATTTTTTGATTTGTTTCCAAGCGCCCCATGCCGCGTTGCACTTAATAGAGGCCACTCCCCTTTCTTTAGATGAGCCCCATCTCAAGAAAGGGGCGCGGCTGCCATCAAAATAAAAAGTGCTGTTTGGGACGCTTTTACAAAAAAAGCATTTGTTTTTCAAACAAATGCTTTTTTGGCAAAAACGCCCCATACCGCGCTTTCACTTTAATGGCGGCTGCGCCTCTTTCTTTAGACACGGCGCGTCTAAAGAAAGGGGCGTGGCCTCTATTCACGTGCAAGCGGGACATGGGGTGCTTGGAAACAAAAATTATTTGAAATTCAATAGGTCTCGCATTTATGAGAATTTAAGCTATTGACATTTACAGTGCTAATAGCTCAAAGTCTCATAAATGCGAGACCTATTGCATTGTAAATGATTGTTTGTTTTGGATTAGAACACATTTTACTCCTATAGCTACAGCTTCCGATACACTGTGGACACTCCCTATCCGAATAATATGTCTCCTTCTATTCGAATGATACTTCTCCTTCTAACTTCTGTTTAAAGTGAATTGTTGCATAAGTTTTGCTTTGAAGTTCAAATATCTAGTTTTATGTTTATTACACCTTATCCATACATTGATATTTCTATCTTGATTTGACTCCTTGAAAGACTGCAAGGCCTAATGTTATGAGAACTATCACAGGCCAGTGCCTGATTTAATTGGCTTTGTGTTCTGGGCCTGGTCTCGATTAGGTGGTTATATCTTATTCATCAAGCTTAACTGTGCATGATTTTGGTGGTTGTGAATTAAGACTGAAGGGCTTAAACCGAATGGCAGATTTCCTTTATGATCGACTCGGTGAATAAGGCACTGATGCAGGGAACAAGGTGGAAGACATGACTGTACCTGCTCTCCACTTCCTCTAGTCAGATTAAATTAGCAAATATTTTGCTCGGTCATGTTATTTGCATTGCTGGCTTGTTTCTTCAGCTGGGGAAAAGAGATACATTTAGGCCAAGAGCTACATAAACATTCTGAGGCAGAACAGGTTTTGATCCTCTTTGGAAGGCGGCTGCCTAACCTGATCTACAGGCTAGGCCAGACTCCAGGGAGGGACCTCAAAGGGCCAGCCCACAACCTGGGCCCAGGGGACTGTACAAGATATCCGCAACCCCCGATCCGGCATGCAAGAACTACAAAAATGCAGGCATGTGATACGAGATGAAGTGCGCTACGAAAGGAGGGCAGACACTACCTGGGAATCGCCCAGGTAGGAAGCAAGCAGTAAAATCCTCCCACAAATCCATGGAAGGAGGCAATAGTGTTGCCACCCAAGTTGTTAGACCCGAGTACTAAGTAGCCTCAATCTACCCCTTTTGCTGGCATGTGTTGCTTGTGGACGTTAGACTGTCCCATGCAGCAGAAAACCGATTACGATCGCGGTCTCTGGCAGCTGCAATGGATGTGCCAAGGCAGTAAGGAATTCTTCATGGAGCTTGCGGAACTGTAGATACTGTTGAGCAGAAGTGTATCATTTCTAGGCCTGGGCGGCAAATTCCGTTCCGTTCGCGGAATTTGCGGAATTTAGGTAATTTCGCGTTCCGCAGAGAACGCGGAATTGCCCAAAATGTTGCTTTCCGCCGCTTCGCGGAATTTTTGCTTGTTCGCGATCTCAAAATGCGTGTTCGCGAGATATTTCCCCCCGAGCACGCAAACAGCGGTCGCGAACAAGAAAAAAGCATCGCGAACAAGCAATTCCGCGTGTTCGCGGAATTTCTGCGTGTTCGCGGAGATTTTAAACCATTTCGCGGAGATTTGCGTAACGCGACTACGCAAATTCCGCCCACCCCTAATCATTTCTCGGTTACTTACAGGATGACCAAGTGGGCTTCTTGCACAGCATCATTGTAATTATCCCCTAAGAAGGTCTTTTGTAAATTTACTCTGGCCTTTGATGTGGTTTCTGGAAAGCCATTGCACAGGATATCTCAACTATGGAAATGTTGCTAATGAACACATTGATATAACTTACACTAGTACATGGTCATTTCAACCGCAACACGGTGGAACAATGCAGACTTATTAGCCTGCTCTCAAATTTAGAGTTGAAAAATTGCAAAATTGGAAATCCAGCCTTGAAGCTGTTAAATTGGATCGAAAAGAGTATTTAGGTGTTTTCTTGCTAAACAATGTCTTTATTGACTGTGTTCATAATTGCTTGTTTAAGGTCCTTGTTTTGAAGTCTGCACAATTCCTCATCTTGTGAGTTGCTAATACTTTCAGTATTGGTTACAAATAAATGTTGTTTCGAGAGTTACTTCCAGGTTTATCCAGTGCTTCTGTTGAGCAATGATTTGATTTGATGCAGAATGGTCTCAAAATCTATTTACCCAAAGGAAAGGCAATGTTTTAGACGCTTGATGAGCTGCAAATGTATTTTACTAGACTGAAACGATTGTTATTTTTTCACCTTTCTATTCCTCTTTCTCTCTACAATACTCTCCTTTGCCTATCTCCCTCCTTTCCTTTTGTATGTTCTCTAAATGAACACTTTCCTCTCCACCTTTCTCTCTACCTCTTTCCTTCTCTTTGCCTCTTTCCCTTTACTCTTCCTTTTTTCTTTAACTTTCCTATTTTTAATCTCACTCTACCAGCCTTCCCTTTATTAGCCTCTCTTTTTCTCTCCTGTTCATACCCTTTGCATGAATAAATAATACTTATTATTTACTAAAGCTACCCAAAGGGCGTCCTGGTGCTAAAAAACACAGAGAGCAGATGAGCCAAGGTTTTATTTTTTTCTGAATTCTGGGGTAGTTCCTTGGTCTGTAAATTATTCAAAGATCCATAGCTTAGGAGCCAAATATGAAAACGGTCTACCCAGGCGTAGCCTAATATACCCATGAAATTGTGAGTAATCTGTTCCCTGCTGAGCGTAGTATGTGGCTGTGATGGTAACACTTCAGTCTATCTTAATTTAACCACAGCCCCCCTGTTCTGAAATGCTCTTTGACATAGAGTCTTGAACCATATCCATTGTTAAACTGAGAGCCAGTGTAGCTTCCTCAGGTGATCTGATGTTCGAGTACCACGGGATGGATTCAATCCCACTCTGGCAGCAGTATTCTGTATGAGTTGTATACTTTGGATCACCCTTGATACAAGGAGTTGCAGTTGTATTTAGTGCATTAAATAACCACACAGATCACCGCCCTTCAGTTTTCTTTGATAGCTATGGCCACACTTTCTGAATCCTTTTTAAATAACAAAAATAGGAGGTCCTATCGGAGTTAATTTGTTTCATAAATGAAAAGTTGAATCCACCAGTGTAAGCCCCTCTTAATGTCCCAGGTCACCAGTCTGGTAACCAAACCAGTGATGCTCACCTGAAAAGCAAGACCTCTGTTATGTCATTATTTGGCTTACTTCAATAGGACTTCATTCAACTATCACTGCTCTTAGTCAGTCTTGGTAGTGTAATCTTCTAGAGCCGTTTGCAAAAGAAACTACAATTTGCATATCGTACGTATGTGACATTAACGTAAAACCATATCTGCGGACTAGGTCAGTCAGTAGTGTTATGTATATATTAAATAACATAGGACTCCGCAAGGACCCTTGTGGGACACCACATCTTAACTCCTTTGCTTGGATTTCTAAAACTTCAGAGTAACTGAATGAGAACTGGTGGTCAGAAAAGACCCCTTACTCCTACATCATCACACCAATCTCGCCTGGCACAGAGATCACAATGAGAAATCTGTTCATATGCTGTTCTTAGATCTAGGAAGATTAGAGTAGTGCTGTCTCCTTTGTCTACTAGCATTCAGATCCTGTCTGGGACTGCCAGCAAGCCATCCTCAGTTTCATGTAATGGGCGAAATCCTGCCTTTGTTACATTCAGTAGATTTTGTTAATCTCAAAAAATTATAATAACTGAACAAATACCCCTCTTTCTAATACTTTTCATGGATATGGAAGAAAGGAGACGGGCGATAGCTGCATAATACCTTGCTGTGGACTTCTTCAGTAGGGGAATTGCCATAGCTTCCTTCCATGACTTGGTGCCTCGGTCTCATGCCAGGCAAATGTTACATAGATTCCTCAGTTTAGGAGCACTGGTGTCCTTTGCTAGATTGAATAAAGCTGCCAGGCACGGATGATTAGGTGATCCTGAAAGATCAGCTGACTGTAACTTAGAGCCTAAGCAAGCAAAGGCTGCAATCTCAGAGCTGTCAAACTGTGCAAGCTGGGTCTCAGAGCCCTCATCGTAATGTGAGTCAGGGCCTACGGTCTACAGAGGAGTTTCATGAAACCACTGTAGCAAGCCCTGATAGTGTCTCTACTGAAAAAGTAAAGTGCAGATCACCAACCCTCCTTTAACTACTGACCAATCTCTGACCTCCCATGCGTAGTATAGCTGCGTCAGATGATGAGAAATTAAAGTTTTCTCAGACACCCAGAAAAGTAGAACATCCGTAGTCACATCTGTTCTTGATTATGTCTTTGACACTGTTTCCAACTTTCTCAAATAACACCAAGAAAGGCTTAATCATGACACTTGACTAGTCTCTCTTCGGGGTTTGACATTTTGAAAGCAAATTACTCTTCAACCAGCTCCCCTCTTTTGGCATTGCTCAAAGAACTGTCCTTAAGGGAGCCAACTCGTCTTTGTTCAACCATTGTCACTAGATCAAACTGTTATACTACTGTTTTGATTCTATTGACATCAGCTACAGAGTCCCCCGCAGACTGGCAGTATCACCACCCCCACTTCAATGACTCTTTACTCAAAATCGCTGACTTTACATTGAGGCTATCCAGATAGAAATAAGAGTGTCCAAGAGCCCGAATATCCTCAGCGAGGAAGTGACCGTCTAGGTCACATTTAGAATTGAATGCATGAGCAGTAACTCAACTTCCACTGCCTGCCGTTGACTAGAACAAGATCCTCCCAGCTTGGAAGGATGGTGGACATCGGTCAGTCATTCATATGAAGCTGAAGCTTGCGACGCTGAGCTATTGTAAAGTATTGTATGTTGTCTTTATAAAAGTGGAAAAAAGGAAAAACATCTTTTTGATAGTTTCAGCTATTTGAAATAACGTGTTTAAGCTTTAACTCGCAAATACCTTTTTAACCATTTTCCACCAACTTCATTTTGTATTATGTTCTATCTGATTTGTTCTAAATCTAGCACTGCTTCAATTTATAATGTCTGGGAGGTGAAAGACCTCAGCAAGTCAAAAACATTTGTATGTTCTTCTCCTGTATGCTACATGTCAGTAGTTGCATTCTATCCACCATGTGAGCCTAAACTCCATGTTGCAGTTTAAGAGTGAGGGTGTGCCCTCCTTTTTTGAAGATGTACATGGTTGTAGTTCTTCGACTGATTCAAGGGTACATACACTCTGCACTTGGACTTCAGAATACTGAGAATAGTTTGGGCTCTGAAATAAAATTTCCTAAGCGTGGCTACTAGCATCAAAGGAGTGTTTCCCCATTTTCAAGTCTGTAGGTAGGAAGATGTCCACATTATAGTTTTAAAGAGTCCACTAAAGTTCCAAAAGTCCAACTCCAAATAGAAGATGTCCAGATGCAACTTTTTTCATTTAGATCTGAAAGATGTGCCGCCCAAAGTGCTCTACAATAAACCATATATTCCCAATGCTGTTTTAGTAATGTCTCCAGTAGGTTGGGAAATGTTTTTTCCTGCTTGACACAATTGGCTTGAATTTACAACAGGGTCCTTGGATTTTTATTTGTTCTTTCGGACGCTGCAAACAGAGCTGTGCTCCTCAGGACCCTGCGTATTGAGTCTGAAATAAAGAACCCTGATAATTCAGTAAAAATGCCAGGATTTAATACCTGAGCATACAAGGGAGTTAATTTTCTTTCTTCGCTCACATTGGAGAGTCTGGAATGACCATTGACTGTAACACGGGGGAGGATAAAATATGAGAAAGCTGTCTCTGTGGTTACTTGAGTGGGAAATTGGAGGTTGTCACCTAGTGCTTCTCTGCCATCTTGGATCAAAACTGCACACCTCAAACAGGGATTGTGGTCTCAATGATGACAAGCTGATTGTATGCTCAAAGTGGTTATATTTTAGGATGCTAAAGTTGACTGCACTCTGGTATCCAAAGAGTGCCAGCAGAGTGAAAGAATAAACATCAATCACAGCATAAACTAGAATTGTTGGGAGCACACCAATTGTTAGCAATGCATATAGGAAAATGTTTGTAGTAATTTGTCAAATTGATTTAAATAATGTAAACCGAAGGTTAATTTTGATTTCATTTCGATCATTCAGGTATCACAATACAATCGGTGGTTGACAATAGGCTTGCTCCTGAAAATAAATAGAACAAGCAGCGGATGGCTTTCAACAAGTTAGATAAGTAGGCAACAACAGCCCACCCATGTTTTGTCCAAAGGACTTTTTCAAGGCTGTAAGAAAAAAGTAATCAAAATATGGAACTGGACAACTTAAACAAAAAATTAGAAATAAAAATAGGACTGTAAAGAAGGCGGCTGAGCATGAAGAGAGGAGAGAGGTGGGACCCTAAAACTAAGATCATGTTAGCTGTTAAAAAATGATGAGATTGAAAACATAAATTGAGAACCTGGTGGTAAAGATGAGCAAAGCAAGTCGAAGTGTTCGAAACCACAGAGCGAGAGGCAAAATGCAGAAGTCATTAACTCCCGAAAGAAGTAAAGTACCCAGTCATAGTACGGAGTGCGAAAATAAGACCATAGTTACCTCTGTTAATAATGAGGTATGAGATGCGCTGCTGTAAAGGTTGAGGAAACAGTCAGCTGGAGGAAGTCCGCAATTAATAAAATGCATGGATTGGTCAGGAGAACCAAAGTAGGTACAACATTGGTGATTAGCTCCCTAAAAACGCAATCAGAGTCACTGTTGGAATATTCATACATGTATTTGCCCCTTTTGTTAATTCACATAGCTACTCAGAAGTCCAGTTGCCACTATGTGTAGCCTCTGCTTGGACCTGAAAACGTTGTAACTGTACTTTTGTTTCTGCTTGGGTACAGAATCAACAGTCTTACACTATTGTAAACACTCATTCATGTTTCACTTGTATGTTGATATTTGATACTGAAGGCCACATCAGAGACCTAGGCACTGAACCAAAATATAATAATATGTACAAATTTCCATTCAAGAGTTTTTGATGATGGTCCGGTTGGGTTGAACACTTGTCAGTGGAGAGTATTTTCAAGTGATCCGCCTATACACCCTACCCCTGTCAACCCTTTGGCTGTTTTCTATGGGGATAAATTAAGTCCGCCATGTGGTCAATTGTCCTCACTCTAGATTTTCCATTAGAGCATAGGATCTCTTGTTTTCCTTTCCTATTTCTCCTGCTACTTTAGAAAATTAATTGTTCCACAATCTCTATATACATACAGTTCTTAAAGTCTACTTCGACCGTGTTAGGAAGCTGTTACATCACCTGCTGCAGCAATGCACACACCAGACCCTCCTGCTTTTCCCTCATCTCAAAACATTTTCTGTAAAGTTGAAGGCTTGTCTCCTTCCAATGGCGTTTACACCTGTCGGGGAAAATATTTGGCTGTAACTGTGACTATACATTTGCATCTCTGTATGAAAACCATTAGGGTAGCCACTTAAGAAACTGAATCTGCTTTCTCATCATATTGCTTCGGATTCAAGCGCTGGTGCTCAATTTTAAGATCTCTATAGCCCCTTCGCTGGAGAGCATCTTGAGCTTATGCTGTCACCACAGCCCATTCTTTTTGTTGTTATTCTTTCTCCACAAAAGGTAAGAATTTTGTAGGACTAGATTGGGAGTGACTTGTTATGCTGAAGTGAAAAGAAAGGTGCAGAAGACGATAGGCTCAGGACCAGATTTGGAACTTTCAAACTCCCCAGGTCCTTAAACAATAGAAGATAAGACATTGAGTCGAGTGCTGATTGTTTAGTTACTGAGTAGCCGGTTACATCTGTTGGGGCCAAGATGGGTCGCGGGTGGGGGACGCTCCGGGAGGTCGCGCGAGGGGGAGGTTAATTTAATAATAATAATAATAATAATAATAATAAATAAGAATTCAACTTACATTTCTGCCAGCCGGGTCCCGCGTCTTCTCTACTCCTGCTCTCCGGCCTCCAGCAGGAACAGGAAGCAGGCAGCCAGGCTCCATCCCCTAAGCCAATCACAATGCTGCAGGCAGCATTGTGATTGGTCGGGACACCGCCCACCCAGGGGCTTATGGGGAATCCATGTTCACCATGCAGGCTGCATTGCAGCCTGCTTGGAGAAGGGCAGAGTGTGCATGACTGGTTTGGGGGGGCCCCAGAGGGCCGACCAAACAGTCTTTGTGCACTCAGGAGTGGGCACACCACTCCCCCCCCGCCCTGTTCCCAGAGCAGCCCTGCCCGCCCACCAGCAACCAAACATAAAATGGTAATAACAAAGTTATTATCATTTTATTTTTCTGCTTCTCACACTGCGAAAAAGCAGTGGGGCAAAGCTCCTCCACCCTAGTGGAGGAGCTGCCCCTGGGTTACATAAATTACAGATGCAGAACAATCACTAATGGCTTGTTGTTTTTTCCAATCCACTCATTCCAGTAATCTGTATTGATTTTAAATTAAAACTGTGCAATACTTTTATTGGTGAGAAATACGCAGAATTAATTATATTACAGGTTTATTCAAAGTGAGGTTTTTGAATATGGGTAAGGTATTGGACTCCATACCTCCTGGGTTGTTTATTTAATTAGAGGATATATAAGCATAACTAATTTATGAGATTATTATAGTAGTCCAAATGTATATTAGAGGCGACTGTGCTTAATCTCCCAAATGTCACCACTAGTATTTGTCTTACGGTGGTTAAGGCGAGGGGGAAGAGGAGTTGGCCTAATGGCTAAGGCGGTAAACCTCGAATCTGGGGAACCGGGTTCAAGTCTCGCAATGACGCTGAAACATCCTGGGATTCTGGGCAAATCACTTAATCTCCCTGTGCCTAACAAAAATGAATCTGTCCTCATGCAACTGGTGCTATGTAAAGCACTCTGATACCCAATACCTTCGGGTCAAGTTCGCGCTATATAAAACTCCGTAAAAAATATAAAAATAAAGTGAAACTATCATAAATATTATCCTGTTTCTTGCAAAATCATCCAAATTTACTTTCATTCTGATCAAAGTAATGGGGAGACCGAATCGAATGAAATGATCAGTAGAGCATAAACAATCCACTAGATCTTTTATACCCTGCAACAAATGTTAGGTCTGGCTGAAGAGAGTTATTCCTCTCGCAGAGCCTTTGTGGTGGATCAGGCGTCTGCTTTATTAAGTGAAATCAGGTCACATTCGCCCATTCGGCATGACCCAAGGCATTTGACCAGAAAAACATTTTAAAATGCAGTCGACCTGCATTGGATTCCAAGAAAGAATGCAGAACAGCGTCCAGTTCAGTTCCCAAGCCCTGAAGGGCATCAATGTATAGGACTCTTCCACTTCCGATGCTGATCCTTGCCTGGGGCAGATGTTGCAGGCATTTTGGGGCGGGGCAGATCCTTGTAGTGCAGGGCCAGTTTAGAGTCGGAATGATTGAATGCCATATTTTATCGGATTTTCCATATTCGTTCACTATATACTCTGTCCTAGAAAGAGCACCCTTGGGCTGATGAGCTGAAGAAAAGCACCATTGCAGTTCCACGTTTCCATGATCCACCCTTCCCTTGCCTCTGGAGAGTGGCAAAGCATGACTGATGCTTTTATGTACATGTGGACTAGTATTTGGAGGGAGCAATATTAAGCACAGAAGGGAAAAGGTATGCATTTCTTGTTGCATTTGCTCCTGCCCTTTTGCTTTCTGGTCATCTTTGAGGCCCAGGGGTGCGCGCGCACGTGTGTGTGTGTGTGTGTGACTGTGTGTACATGTCTGTGAGCCATATGTCTGAGTCCAGGTGTATCAGTTTCTACATGTGCGTATACATTATGTGTGCAATAAACACAGACCTTGTTATTACCATTGGTCCGTTCCACACTTAATCCTGCCGCACTCAGAATTTGATGCTCAACATGAGTAATTTTTCTCAATAGCAGCCAACTATTATAACATTATAATAAGATGTAGTTTAGTAAGAGAGGTGTGTCATTAACATAAAAGAGTTATACTCCCATATACCATCCAAAGGTCTACCACTTTTTATGCTCTACAAATGGCAGTGCTTAATTTGTTAAAAAAAGAAAAAGCACATACGAGGGCCCTTCTCAGGCGGCCACTGCAGCCTACTCTACCTGTTGCCCCTGTTAGCTCTGCCAATGACTTTATCAATAGAACCACTAACAATCACACTCCTACAAGTGTTATAATTAAGTCTATTCTATGCCATCCAAAGCTATAATAATTCCAGGAGCTGTAGATAATGTTCGTTTTTTTATGTATTTTGATTTATTAAACCCTGTTGTTGTGCTCATTTAAAAGTTAAACATACACCGCCCCCATGTGGTGAGCTGTTACTAGAGCCGGCACTGTCAATTAAGTGCTGGTGCCGAGCACCGGAAACCACCTGCTCAAATTAAGTACTGTATACACCTATAAATATATTACTTTACTTTTAAATGACAAAAATACAGTAATAAAGCAGCAATTGATTCAACATCTGACAAATTCTCGCATTTTTCATAGCCGCACTAGATATACCTATTTTTTAAGATGTAACCTTAGTATAATTATTTTGATTCAATTATCCTGATTGAAAGCTTAGAGCAATGATCTCAAAATAGACTCCAATTAAACCTATCAAAATCACTCTAACTGCACATTAGCATTGCCTTTATTCGAAGACTTTGTTTGGAATCCTTAAAAATAATACGAAATTTGTTTGTACCTAGAATCTGGATGTAACCCTCAACAATACATGGGTTGATGGATATACACACTAGATCCCCATTTAAAATGTTTCTGTTATCTATAATAATAGCAAAGTAAAACTTAAGATCCCTCCAAATGAAAATGTTATTTAAGCATGTTGCACATTTCTTTTATGTTACAGTTGGGATTCATACTCTATTAAACCTCTGCTGGAAAAACATTTCGTTGACATTTCTAAAATATTTTATTTGTATTAAATGTTTTAATAAAAATGACTGTAATACCTTAATATGCATTTTTATTACTAGGTAACCTCCTAGTAATACTGACCGAAAGCTAAAATGAAACTCTTAGTGTGAGCTCTGACTGCGACACAAGAGAAAACTACACAATTTATATAATCGTCGGAAAACATATCTGGAATGCAAGTAAGGAAATCCGAAGAAACCTGGCTGTGTTTGAGAGACGCATGCCTGAACCCCACAATAACATTATCTCCGAATTTGTTCACAGCTATTCTTCTGCATTTTTTTCATTTCTGCCTCGCAGCACTTCTGGCTACTCTAATTACTGATGCTGAGATAGATGTGAAAATACTACATTTTGAAAATACCCAGATCGAAAGGTTTTAACTTGACATACATGCTCTTTTTGAGAAATCTTCTGTTGTGGAGAACGCCTTTGATTACTAATGGAAGAAAGAAAAAATCATATGTGAAACCAAACATAAGGGCAAAGGAACGACTAAAACGTGTTGAAATCACCCCTTCTTGTTGGAATTTCTCATGGAATATTTTTTTCTTTTGCTCCCTATCCCATTCCTAATAAGGACTGAGATAACTAGCTAAATGTCGAGACTGACATCTTTGGGACATTAATTGTGTATATATATATATATATATATATATATATATATATATATATATATATATATATATATATATATATATATATATATATATATATATATATATACACACACACACACCCCATTACCCCATTACGTCCATTACGTCCATTACCCCATTACGTCCATTACGCCCATTACCCCATTACGTCCATTACTTTACCAAGGCCATTCGTGGACCTGGCCTTCTCTGCAGGGTCACCTCAAACATCTTGCCTTTACAGTTCCTGTTTTGCTGAATTTAGTTTTAGTTGACTTTAGGACTCTGTGCACTTTACCACTGATAACCAGTGCTAAAGTGCTTGTTTTCTCTCCTAAAGACATGGTAAAACTGGCTTTCCCCCAATTGGCATACTTAAGTTACTTGTAATTACTTAGTGGTACTACATGTACCCAGGGACTGTAAATTAAATACACTAATGGACCTGCATCTCTTATCGTGCCGCTCACTGAAGTAGACCTTTTAAACATGTCTCAGGTGTGTGGTGTTTTAAACTGCCATTTTGGCCTGACAAGGTAAACCTTTTGCAAGCCTAAACCTCCCTTTTAAATGCGTATGTCACCCCCAGGATAGGCACTAAGGACCCTTAGAACAGTGTCCATTGTATTTAGAAAGTTGGGCCAGTTTTAAAAAAGTTTTACTTGTCCTGGTAGTGAAAAACTCAGAAATTTGTTTTTCACTACTGTGAGGCCAACCTATCCCATAGGATAACATTGGGTCATCTTATTATCTTTAATAAGTGATAACCTTTGTTTGGGAGCAGGTAGAGGTATGTCATATTTGGCGTCTAAGGAATTTGAAATCCTCTTCAATGGTAAAATCAGGATTTAAGTCACAATTCTGAAAGTGACACATTTAGAAAGTTGCCATTTTCTTGTTCTAACAAGTTGATGCCTGCAGCCTTTTCCTGGGTCACATGACTAGGTGCAGTTGGCAGTTGCCCTTTGTGTATTCCTCCTAGACAGTATCACAGTAGAGGGCCCGGGCATTGGCAGCATGGGCGATCCTGACTTGATGAGAGGGCAGAGCTATCACCTGTCTCACTTGTACTACAAGTATACTGCCTCTGCTCACACACAAATAACTTCACACTAGCCTATTGTGACCAGGGCAGGCAGACAGGCAGGAAATCCCAAACACCTCTGTAGTGGAAAAAACTCAAGAAGTTTCTCCCATTTCAAAGACAGGGCCAGGTATAAAAGTAGGACCCACTCTTCAGATCACTTCTGGACCTGTGCAAGACTCAGAATAAGGACTGCTCTGCTACCCTGCTGCAAGGAGGACTGCCCTGCTGCCTGAGGAAAGAAGACTGGACCTGTTACTTGAAACCAGAACCACAAGAGTGACTCCAAGGGCAAGCTGCCTGTCTTCCTGTTCTGAGCTTCAGAACACCATACCAAGCTGCCCAGACTCAACTGGGCCTACATGTGCCCTGCTGCTGGCCTCTGCTGCAATGACACCTGATCCCCAAGAGGTGCGCCCCAGCTCCAGGACCCTAGGGTGGCATGAACGGTTACTCCTCCTGGCCCAACTGTGGGTTCCCTCAGAAGGGATAAATCTCAACACAGCGCCACACAGTACCTTACATCACAGCACCTCGCAGCCTCTGCTCGGTAACCTCATCGGAACCGTCACAGTGCGATGCAACTCAATGCAGTAACTCGCATCACTGCCCTCGCAGCTCCTCATCCAAACTGACGCAGCACTATGCAACACCCCGCATCAAGGACATCAGGTACGATCCTCAGTGAGACCAAGCTCCATCACAGTCAGCCTGAACTTGTGACTTTGTCCCAGTCCGGCACGACCGGATAACCTCAATTGGCGGTTTGTGCTTTTAGGCGCTATACTTACCGTAAGAATTTTAAATTGCATTTTTCCGGTTCTACTGTTCGGATTTTTGTCATTTCAGTGTCAAATATTTTATTACATTTCAATCTAGTTTTCTAAAATTGGTGTGGAAATTTTCTTGTGTTGTGTGTTTTCACTTTATTACTCTTTGTGTGCTGCATTCCTCTAAGTTAGGCCTGATTGCCTTTGTGCCAGGCTGCCAAAGGGTTAAGCACAGGTTGATTTAGTTACTTTTTGTAGTTCTCCCTGGCAAGGATTGTGGCTGTTGCTTGAGAAGGGCTTACATCCCTCTCCACCAACACCCCCATCAACCAACAACTCAAATTCTCACAGGCACCATGGAGTTCAGTTGTACATTGTACGTCACAGCGTAGTTTACAAAGTAGAGTGAACATCCTCCAAAATAGGTGCCTCTCCACCTTCAAATCTCCAGATTATCCTCTGTTTACTCCTAGTATGATGTTGCGATATTATCAAGCTAAGGACCAATCTAATACCCATCTTGAAATTTGAAAACCAGTTTGATATTGCCTATCTTCTAAACCACAGTGCGACACACAAGAGGTAATATGGGAGTGCAACTCCCACACCAGACCATTTTATTCTGAATGTTAAACTTCAATGGAACTTAATGATTGTAAACAAATGGCCCAAAAATGTCACAAATGCATTTACCTTCAATATTTGAAAAGGTAGTGTTAGTTGCCTTTTTAGTTAAACTCTCACAGTGATCAGGAAATTCCCCTGCTTTATATGAGAGTCAGAAACATCTTGTCAATTTCAAAATGTACAGTATGTTCCTGACCAACGTAAGTTAAACTTTCTAGAGACCAGAATGAATTAGGATGTTTTTGGCTGGATTGCTCTCATTTGTCCTCCTGTATTAATTAACTCTGAAACAGTGAGTGCATGCTTGCACTATTAAGTCTCATGCCAAAGCCAGGATGTGTTTTTCTTCCTGAGGTTCCTTAGGCAAAGTTTTCATTTCAGTGTGTAATAGTGTGTAAGGAACAAAGGGCGTAGTCTCTAAGCTTTGGAAGGTGAAGAGAGTCTGTGATATGAAGCAATTTTGCAGGATGTTTATCTAAATCACGTGTCTTTGGGAGTTCTCTCAAGGGCATAGGAATTTCTTTGTATATACTTTCATACCCCAACAAACCCTGATAACTTGTTAAACAATATTTCACAATATATGAAATTGTTCAATGTGTGTGCATCTGTGTAATTATACTGAACACAGATTTCGAAACCATATGTAGCCACCCTTATACATTCCCACTTGTTCAAGCTCTGCAAACACAAATCACCGAGGTATACACCAGAAGGACGGGTGTTCCCTTGCATCATTCCTAAAGCATGAAATGACTTTCCACTCCACATCACAGCCTCCTCCTCTCTTCTGGAACTTTGTAAGAAGCTGAAGACCTGGCTTTTCAATTAACCAACCTACCCTAGGCACGGTTAGGGACACACACCTCTTCAGCACCAGGAAACCCTCACTGGTGATGGTGTACTTTACAACTACACATAACCCATCATTTAACTATAAACAAAAGTTGCCAAGTCTTGGTGCATTTGTCTCTTCAAGAGGAAAGGGGACAGATTGAATTTAGTGGATTGATCATAATCTCTTGCATTGTTAAATATTTATTATGTCCTCATTCACATTCATTTCTCACTAACCTCCTCAGTAGATGAGAAGATAGTATGTAAAACTACCCTGTGCACTGGCTAATGGTTTTGACCTAATTCAGGTTTTCCTAAGTCTATATATGCGAGTGGTATCCAACATAGGTTCTGGTCGGCTGGAATCATGTCAGATTTTCAAGATTGTCCAGTGACCATGTATAGGAGTTGTCATTAGACTTGTTGTATGTGATTGTGCATGAGGATGCTGTCTTGCAAATGCAGAATGAATCATTCTCTTAGTGAACCTACATTACATATTTTAGATCCATGAGTGGCATGTATATTTAGCTACATTAATTGTTTCCTGCAGTACTGCTCTTTTAGAAGGGGTATGTAAACGACTGAGTACAAAGCCATAGTCCCTTACAAGTAATATCGTAGCAACACTAGAAATACAAAGCATAGCAGAGTTAGAGAATTGCAGGAGTAGTGGAGAAGTAAGAAAAAGCCAAGGGGAAGGATAAAGGACATTCAAGGAGCATGACTTGAACAGGAGGAAAGCATATACAATGTCAAGGAAGCTTCAGAATAGGAAATGTTATCAGCTTCTGGTCTTAGAATAACAAAGTAGGATGCACTTATAGGCCATGAGAAAGTACAATTTAGATTGATGCTGCATGACAATAAATGAACTGACTGGTGACCTGTTTGTATATTATGGGCACTGTCTATAAGTAGAGGAAGCTCGGAACTATTTGGTCCTGATGGTCCCCTACATACATTGAAGAGTCTGGCTTGATGCATAGGTTTTTCAGATTTCAGTAGATGAGGCATGTATGGTCTTCTGGGGTAGCCAATGCAGGGCTTTAAATACCAATGTGACGTGGCAATGGTCATCATCATCGATGCAAGGAGGAGCATCTAAGAATTATCAATCTTGTTTTATCGTTCTCTGTAAAATATGGAATCACTTTTGTGATTTATTCAGTTTGCTAAAGCCAGCAGTTTCTTTGTAACTTGTTAATGCACTTGACTACTAGTCATTTTCCCCAAGCATGTTAATTCTGCTTCAGACTCTGAGATACTCTAGTTGGATACTATCATCAATTTTGCATATGTTTGTACCGCATGGCCAAAGAAGACATGCTCTCTGGGATTTTTTTTTCATACATTTTATGCTTACTAGGATTTTAGAAATGTCCAAACCCTCTTTTCTTCTCTAGTATCAATATTAAAGGATCATAGAAAAAATTCCATAGCAGCATCTATATGCCGTGTTCATAGGCTGAGCTATTGCAGAAGATTGTGTTTTTTAATATATGAACATTTAGGTGTATTGAGTGATTGCAGTTTACTCATTGAGTGCCCTTTGGTTATTGCAATGTTGCAATGAGATCTCCTCTGATATTCATTAATAAATGTCTTGGTTTGTAGTTCTACCTGTTGGGGCAGGGGTTATGTTTTATCCTTACAGGGATAGCTAAGCGTACCACTGTCTTAGAACTATAGTGGCTGCATGCAACATACAGGATCTGCTTGTTTTGCCATTAGTTGGGCACAGTCAACTCTTTCACTAAAAGTAGGGTCTCCTTGGATATGCATCAAGTTTCCTGAAACTGTATCTTAATCCATATGGTGGGTGTAATTTATAAGCACTTTACAAAGGGTTGCTGACCAGCTCATTTGTTTTTGAAGCAACTTCTACAAATGTAGATTTTAATATTTTTTTTAACGCCATTGGTAAACTGGTGAAATGGATGACTTTGTGAGACAAGTCATTAAGAAGAACAACCAAATGCAAGGATTTACTGTATCTCCACATGCAGAAAGTGGTCCATCAGAAACTGCAGGACACACTTTGGCATGCGGCTGCTCAGCTGAACAATGACGAACACCAAACGACTGGTTACCCAAAAAAAAGATCATTTTGAACAGTATTTAAAGAATCAACAGCACACTCCTATGATAATGTTTCTATCAGTAAGTTCTGTTTGTAGGGTAATCTAGGAGCTAAACATTTGATCTAATGGAAAGCAGGCATAGCTAATGGTCCAGCATTCGCACTTAAACTGTATAAATGTTTCCTGAGCAGCACTTTCTTCCAATTATGATACCAATAGTGTTTGTATCCTAATCCCTTATGAGGTTCTGTTGCCTCCTTTACAATTTTCAAGAAAGACCACAGCTCAAATTCTGATTCCTACGGATGTATGGAGTTGTTGGACATGTGAAGAGATTGTTTGTGGAGTACCATCTGCCAACATTCATAATATAACTGGGAAAGAAGATTATTATTCTGAATTAAAGGGAGGGTTTCGAGCTGGACATTCAGCAAGAGAAGTTTCGTCTGTGGATTGTGTGTGGATTTATTGGCCTGAGGCACGTTTTCACATTCTATATGGGTAACTGTTTGGCAGAAGGAACTGGGAATACCTGAGGCCTTTTGTAGGGTTGTGTGGATCAGAATGGATAACATGCTAGTACCACTGATATGCCTCTCCCCCACTTTACGATAGGAACATTTATTTTATAATCCTTTTTTTCTGTCTTGATAACATATCTGGATTGAAATGGTTGTTTTTTTTAATGCTAAAACTGTGGGTTTTGTTCAGCACTTGTGTCCTAAATCTCTATATTCATATGGCCATTAATTTCATTCACAAATCAACCTTTTTAAGCATTGATAGTTGTATGAAAATAAAGTAGTGCTTGGAAGGAAAAAGCCACAGTACCTTTGGGGGTTTCCAAAATGAATGACACTATAACTCATTGTGTCTATATGTTAATTACAAAATGGAACATATGGGACAGACTAGGCCAGATCCTAAGGCTGCCATACATACATGGGGGAAATAAGAAGGTTGGGCAATTTTCAGTGTTGAAAGCCTCTCTAAGATCATAGAAATTATACGGCTATTGAAGGTTAATGGAATACTGGTAGCATGCCATCTGAAGATGATAGAAGCATGGCACGTACAGACCTACTGTGTGTGTTTTTAATTTTTTTTTATTATTTTTTTTTTCCTGGGTCTGTTGACTCGGTGGACTGCTGCATCCACTTGACAACTCCAGAAACCTGTTTTGACCTCATTGTCTCTGGTTTAAATCGTAGTGGCCCATTCAACTTTCGTCCTTCAGATTTCAATTAAAATGTTTAATATTGAACTCAATAAAAACCTGTTATTCAATGCCAGGGTCCCCCAAGGTGTGAATGTGTGCTTTACAAATTCACATCTTGTGTTATGTTATTTATTTCTCAAAAAACTTTTGCAAAGTGACTTCTGTAATTGCAAGAATCCAGATATTTCCTGATTTCAAAGTAGATGAGGTTACATTTTTTAGCCCTATTTTATAGGAAACTCTGCATTGCTTGGTCTTTGGAAGGTAGTGTAGCAGTGGCAGCTGGTAGGGAACGGTGGTGGGGTCGTGGGAAGATGATGGGGCAGGGGGGATTAGGAAAGAATAAAAAAGAAAATAAAACTTCCCAAGGGGTTGCCGTCAGCTGCTTCTCCTTTAAGCAGGAACCAGAAAGAACACAACCTTCTAGAATCCCCTGACCAATCACAATGCTGCTTTACAGCAGCGTTGTGATTGGTCTGAGCACCGTGGATCGGCACTCAGATAGGGGCTTGGAGGCTGGGCTTGATCTCCACCTAGACTGTATAATACAGCCTGTGGAGAACCTGCACAGTACGCATGCCGGTTTGGCCGGCCAAACCCTCATGCGCACTGAAGGTGCAATCACCACTCCTCCTCCCTCAACGGATGTCAGGGAAGCCAGCCAGCCCCACCCCAACAATCTGGCTGGCTGCAGTGCAACTGCAATACTAAAAATAAAATAATAATAAAGTTTTGTTATTATCATTTTATTTTTCGTTTGTACTGCTTTAAAGCAGTGGAACGACGCTCCTCCGCCTTAGTAGAGGAGCCGCCCCTGTAGGTTAGCTAATTCCTTTTGCCTGAGGTTGCGGCTTTGGAGGGTTTGAGTATTTGGGCAATCCTTAGTGTGCTATTCAAAATAAATATAAGCAATGAACACACCGTTCTCTGTTGTCCCTCTCCATCACATTTCAGAAAACGAATATTGAAACCATCCTAAGACAGATAATTCTATTAGGATCTTCTTCATAGCACTGCTAGGTTTATGTAAGAGGCAGCCCAGGAAGCCTGGTGTTACAGATCAGGTCGTTGATGCAGCTTGAGTAGTTGTCTGTGTTCTGATATTGAAGTGAGAGTGGATAGGCTGATCCTGATCTAGGAGTTTGAGTCACAGGACAAATGAGTCAATCTTGTTTCGACTTTACTGAGGTACAGAAAAGATAAACCTGAGATGTTGATAAAAAATTTGAAACCATTAAGAGCAATTGCAGGAGCTTTTAGAGGGTGGCATAATGTGATTATTATTTTTCCATTTTATCGTGCGGCCAGAAACCTTTGTGCAAGGTACTTCCCTTTCTTTCATTTCTTTTATTTCTTTTATTTCAGTGATTAGAAAATCTAAATATTTTGAACGGCAATTGTCATAATATTATGTGTGTTATCTCTTCACTTATGCCCCTCCAGGTGCAATTTGGTGGAATCTTCCAGTCTCAGTTTTCCCTTAATGAACTTTGCAACATCTCAAACAGACCCTTTTAGGGATATTTATTTAAGGGAAAGAAGTCCTACCACGCTAACTCCTCAACTAAGTATTGCATAAACCTCACAAAGCAAAGGGTTCTAGTGCAAATACTTCAGAACGCTCGAAGTGAAGCTTCTTATCAAGAACCAACAACACAACCAGATCAGTGAATGTCAAACATTTAGACTCTTGAAGGAAATCTCTTACCTAAAAGAAAGAGTAAAACTCTAGGGCAAGAACATCAAAAATACATAAATATTTTGAATGACAACCCGTATTTGCTATGAAAATCAAAAAAATCATTTTACCAGCATATTGCCACATCTGCCACAAATATACAGCTCAAGGGGAGGAAATGCCTGGGTGGGATAGAAAGTCTTTGTTATTAAAATGTAAACCTTTCAGTTACTCAAAGCTGGGAAAAACAAGAGACAGGCGCAGGTGGCAGTAGTAGAAGAGAGAAAGGTGTGATTGCCTGGTTTATTTCAATCTGTACTATGCTACCAGGCACACCTGTTTTCATAAGGGAGAAAAACTGAAGTGGATCCAGTCTCCTCACCTACAGAATGCACTAATTGTGAACAAGGTGTTACTATCGGACTTTAAGAAAAGGATGCCTGACATTAAAGGACCTGGATTCCAGTCTGTCAAATAGATAAAATGGCCAACTTGCTTCAGTACGGGGAAAGGCAAGATTATGTAGGAAATATTTTGTGAAATAGAGAAATCAAACTACTCCAGTATAAAAGTTCGCATACCATATTATTTTAATTGAATTTTTATTAATCACAAGAGGTGCCAAATGTTTTGGAAGTCAGCATTAGGTTTGACTGCGTCCTTTAAATATTTTTCTTTCATTATATCCATATAGACGAGTTTTGCAGCACTTTCACACTAGTTGAGATCTTAATATGGTCTTGTGAGGGGGTCTCAGAGCATCAACATGGCTACCTCTACTTACCAAAGGGTACAGTAATTTGGTGATACCTCTCCTTTGAACACTGATGTCTATCCTTAAGATATGTATGTTTGAAGTTCACACCTTTTGGCTTGTGCAATTTATGATTTGGAGAATGCCTGGATTAAACAGCCTCCATTTGCTTTTTACTGTTTACATTTTAAAAAGAGAGTGTGTGTGTGTGTATGTATGTGTGTGTGTATATATATATATATATATATGTGTGTGTGTGTGTGTGTATATATATATATATATATATATATATATATATATATATATATATATATAGAGAGAGAGAGAGAGAGAGAGTGTCTTGGAAGGAGAACTCTCTTAAGGATTTCCATAACTAGCCCTTCAGTTTTTGTGTCAAACCAAAAGTAGCTATTTTGGACGTGACTGACAATGGGTTAGCTTGTAATGTGAGAAATGCCTTGCCATTTAAAACAAACTTCTGTTTCAAACACATTTTACTCCTCAGTCCTTCCTTAAAAACGCATTAATTCATCGCTTGTCTCCTTGACATATGGGAAACTACATGCAATGGTTATGTAAATATAAAAAAAACTTAGGTTTGTGCATATTCATCTACTTCTGCATGTATTATCACCTAAACATTCCATTCCCACAAACCTGTCACAACCCTAAATGTATGAATGTATAAGGGAGTAGTGGCCCATTTCTAACTCTTTGGCAGATTTGCTAAAACATCTTGTTGTTTTCTTGTCAGCCACCGGAGTCTGGGTTGTGTCAGGAAATTGATTCATTGGTGTGGGGTGAATGACCATGTTCTTACCTCTACCAGGTGATTAGTGAACAGCATGCTATTCTGGCTCAGCATATCCTGTTGAAATGGAGAAGGACTGTGGGGTGCAGGTGGTGGTTGCTAAGTGTGACGGAATCTTGATCTGTACCTATAAAGATTTGAGTAATGCCTGATTCTGCCCTACCAAATTCAGATCCCTACATAGGACATAATTTACCCCAGGTGTTATCTAAAATGTATCTGGCTCACTCTAAATACTGCCCAAGATTTGTTTCATGAGCTATGGGCATGCAAAGTGGTAGCGGAACACAGGAACACAGGAACACAGGAAGAAAATAGTGACTCAATTTAAAAAGGCAGTAGGAAAATTGGTCACTTTAACTGATCACATTCTATTTTTGGCCTATATTTGAGACCAAAAGGCAATATGCCTTAAAGTTTACAGCACTGATTGATGGCAATGCGTAGGCTGCAGACTTTTAAAAAGCGGACAAATGCCAAAGAAACCCGCCTGAATACAATTTGTACTCATAAGAATTTTTTTTTTTTTTTTTTTTTTTTGAAACCGTTTATTACATGTTAAAAAAAGGGTTACAAGTATGGGCCTACAACCATCCGGCCGGCCGCTAGAGTGGCAGAAGCACATGACATATCTACAGTAAGAGTCTCTTGGCGGTGCAGATCGGTAAATCAGGAGATATCAATAGCGCAGGCCACACAACTCCAAGCCCACAATACGGTTTCCTTTTTTCAAAACAGCACAACACAAAAAACCACACCCGCAAGGCAACCCGCCATCCAAAGTGACAGCACGTGCGCCTTAAGTGGGGGGTCCCAACCAGCAGCCAAACTCGGAAGAGGGGAATGGGAATAGATCGGGGACAGGGGAACCACGCGGCCGTGGCGGGGGGAGGGGGTCGGCTAGGGGGACGGAGCTGGTGAGGCAGCCGGTAGCAGTGGCGGCTCACAAATACCCCCGCGATAGGCGTTCCAGGGGCCCCAGATTTTCACCCACGCCCCAGGCTTACCCCTCGCCACATACACTACCTTTTCACGAAACATACACAAATCCATATGTTCTTTCCAGGCCAACACCGCTGGGGGCCACTGGGATCCCCACAATTGAGCAATGTCGCGCTTAGCTATCATGTATCCCAGAGTCACCCACCGCGTCTGCGGGACCGAATAGTCATTTGGTTCCCACACATTCAGCAAGCATCTCCTCGCTTCAGGCAACAGCGCAACACGCGTCACCACACGCAGGACCTCATGCACACCACGCCAGAATCGCTCCACCTGTGGGCATTCCCACATAATATGCATGAAAGTTGCCAAGGCACCACAGCCACGCTTACACAATCCGTCACCAACAAAGCCCATACGTAGAAGCCTTGGCCCCGTCACGTAAACCCGGTGGAGGATCTTAAGCTGGACGAAGCGAAGGCGAGCCGGGATGGCCACCTCCTTCGGAGAGGCCACCGCGGAAATCCAGTCCTCGTCGTCCAGTTCCAGCCCGTCGGCAACCCAGGCCTCGCGGAGACTAGTCAGCAGGCACGATCTGTCGTTGATCAGTTTTTTATATATAAGGGAGATCGTGCTGTCTGGGACATGGCCATCCAGCACTCTGTCCTCCAGGGGGGAAGACTCCGGAATGGACGCGACATCAGAAAAGACGGAGCCCAGCGCGTGGCGGACTTGTAAGTACCGAAAGTACTCACTGCCTTGCAGCTGAAATTCCGTCCGCAGCGTCTCAAAAGTTTTGAATCCACCCCTTGTCCAGAGGTCTCCCACTGTGCTGATTCCGATCGTGTCCCACTTCTCGAAGCCCTTCGATGTCCACAGGGAGCCCAACCTCTCAGACGCATATAGCGGTGTCGCCCGGGTCAAACGGTCCTTCCACCCCATCGCTGCATTAGCCGCGTGCCAGACACGCACCATGACACGCGTCGGTCCCGTCAGACGGGAGTCGGGCGCGCCAGAGTAGAGCGCTCGATTGTAGTCGCCACCGGGCAGGAGCATCTTGTCCATTTCAAATGCCGGGTTCAGGGCGGGCCCGTAAAGGCCATGATTAATCGCAGCGAGCTGGGAGGCCCAGTAATACCGTTTAATGTCCGGGAGGGCAACCCCCCCATCCTACCACGGGAGCGTCAATTTAGCCAGAGCAATACGCGGCCTCCCGTCCCAGAACAGGCGCCGCTGCAGGCTCTCCACCTCACGGAAGTAGCGCGCCGGAACCAAGTCCATAGTGTGCTGAAGCGCATACAGAAAGCGCGGCAAGGACATCATCTTAAACAAGGCCGCTCGGCCAAGCGGCGAAAGCGGAAGACGCCGCCAGCGCGCAACGTCCTCCCGCAAGCGCTGGAGGGGGGGTAGCAAATTCCGCTCGTAGCGGGCCTCCGGGTCTAGGGTAATATATATACCCAGGTACCGGAACCCCTGGGAGGCAATCTGGATCGGGCAGTCCCGTGGTAGGGCCGGAGCCTCCCCGGAGAGCACATACACGCAGGATTTCGCCCAGTTGATGACAAGGCCTGAGTTACGACCGAAGGAGCGCAAAACATCAACCAGGACAATCAGCGAGTTACGCGGGGAGGCGAGATACAAGAGGATATCATCGGCGTAGAGGGACACGCGGTCCTCATGCTCGGGGGTCCAGCGGAGACCACGGATAGAGGGGTGCCACCGCAGCCACTCCGCCAAGGGCTCCAAGGCCAATGCAAACAGGAGCGGCGACAAGGGGCAACCCTGACGCGTGCCCCGCCCCAGCGCGAAGGGGGCCGAAACTCGCCCATTCACCACCACCTGCGCCAATGGGCCCGAATACAACAATTTGACCCAGCTAATGAATCCCGGTCCAAATCCAAATTTCGCCAGCATCGCCCAGATGTATGGCCATTCAAGCGTGTCAAACGCCATGGTGGCGTCTAAGGACGCCAAGATGGCCGGCTCCCGCACAAACGGGACACGCGCGAGCACCCCATGCAAGCGTCGCAGATTAAGAGCCGTGTTGCGATGGGGTATAAAGCCAGATTGGTCTTGGTGGACCAAATCGCCCACCACGCCAACCAGCCGGTTGGCCAGTACCTTGGCGAGGATTTTGGGCTCCGCGTTCAAGAGCGAGATAGGCCTATAGGATGTAACCCGCTCACGGGGTCTCCCCTCCTTGTGGATCACCACGATTGTGGCCAGACGCTGGTCCGGCGGGAGGGAACCCTGCGAGTGGGCCGCCAGGAACATGGCGCGCAGGTGGGGCGCCAGTACATCCGGTCGCAGCTTGTAAAGCTCGATGGGGATACCATTGGGGCCCATGGCCTTGCCGGATGCGACCGAGCGAATAGCCAGGGCAATTTCGTCCGAGGTGGGAGGAGCGTCCAGCAAATCCCTGTCCTCCACCGTAAGGGAGGGCAGCGCGATGTCCCGAAGCAGGGCATGGGAATCTTCCTCCGAGCAGGGAGAAACCGGGGAATACACCTCGCAGAAGTAATCCGCGAAGCAGGAGACAATGGCTTCCGGCTCGGTGACAGGCGCACCATCCATCCCCTCAATCAAAGGCACCACACGACTCGCTCTCTCCCTCTTGTCCAACCACGCAATCAATTTACCAGCCTTATCACCCACATCATACAGTCGCCCCTGTTGCTCTCTACTGAGGCCCCTGGCCGCCTCCGTGACGAGGGCCCTATAGGCCGCCCGCTTGAGGTGCAAAACATGCAACTTGGCGTCTGTTACCCCGCTCCCCAGGTCACCCTCTAGTTCCGCAATTTCGGCCTCCACCCGGGTTACCTCCTCCCGCTCGCGCCTCCGGGCATGGGAGATAAAGGAGAGGGCCTCCCCTCTGAGAACTACCTTAAAAGCCTCCCACAGGGAGATGGCCGAAGGGACAGACCCCACATTCTCATCAAAGTATCTCTGTAAGGATTTGATCAAGTCGGCACGAATAGTGGGGTCACGCAAGTACCAAGCATTGATTGGAGCCACCCTGCCCTCCCCCCTAAGGAAGACATCGAAATGTAACAGTACTGGGGAGTGATCTGAAATGCCCCGCGCCAGATGGCACACCTCTCCCACCCTCCCAGCAGAGGCCGCCGGGACAAGGATGTAATCAAGCCGCGAGAGGCTACCATGGGCACCCGAGTGGAAGGTGTATTGCCGCAGCGCGGGATGCTTTAGTCGCCAGCAATCCACCAGGCCCAGAGTATCTAAAAGGCCGGACAGCCAGGCCTGTGCCCGGGGGAGGTCCCTAGGGGGATGGCGATCCATAGACCCAGAAACTACCGCATTAAAGTCCCCCCCAACCACCAGCAGGCCACCCGGGAGGTCCAGGAGGAGGCGCCCCAAGTCCGCAAATGTAGTAGATTGTAACCCAGGCGGGACGTACACTGATATAAAAACAAACACTCTACCCTCCATTCTACCCACCAGAACAGTGTAGCGTCCCCTCTCATCATGGCGCACCTCATCAATCTCCAGCGGGAGCGAGTTCTTAATCATGATACCCACCCCCCGCGAGCCCGAGGTGAAGCCCGAATGGGCCACCAAACGATAGCCTCGCCGATTCATGGCATGAAAGGAGTTACCTATAAGGTGTGTCTCCTGCAGGAAGACAACATCTGGTGAGATACGTTTCAGGTACTGCAGGACCACACCACGCTTAATCCTGTCCCCCAGGCCGTTAACATTCCATGACAACACAGTCAAATCCCTACCCCCCATCATACGTAGAAGCAATCAGTCGTCCCCCACAGAGCATCTCGAGAGCAACAATACAGTAAAGTCATAAGAATTTTTGATGATCTCAGGGTCTGAAGAGTTGCGTTATATGCTGACCCTTGTTATGTGAATCCATTTCAGAGACATCTATTTGAAATTATATGTGACCCAATAGTATACCTGGGGACCTGTCCCTTTCTAAACCAGTAATTTGGGTACCTTATATAAATCTGCTGTTTAACATGATAGCTGAGGGAACGGAAATGCCAGAAACGTGGAAGGAAGCGATGACAAATGTGATGCATGATAAGGCCCATAACGACAATCCGTCCAAGAGGCCTATCAGCCACCTAGATAACCTAATAAAGTTGTCAGTAGGCATGTCTGAGCCGAACTGATTATATGGTTGGAAATTAACTACTGACAGATTTCCAAGCAGGCTCTCAAACTAGGATTAGTACCATTAACCAAGTTTTTCATTTTCAGGTTTTGTGTTGGAAATATGTTTTTTGAAGAAAAGCCATGTGTATACAAATGTTGTTGATCTACGTTCTGCTTTTGATTTTTGGGATGTCTAGAGAAATTATGGCACCCCTGACCATTTATTGGGTGTCCTCATTCGCCTTCACTCCCAAACATATCCATAAGCCAAATGGAAACTGGTGGGGTGGGGGGCCTTACTAATAGCGTCCCTGTACCTAGAGGAGTTAGGCAGGGTTGTGCGCTAGCCACAACATTGTTTTCACTTTGCATCAATGGGGTTGTTAATTACCTGGGCAAGAGCCAAAATGCCGCTCCATCATCATGCATCAAAGTTTTAGTTTTGATGTTTGCTGATGATGCAATTCTAATCTCCAGGACACTTAAGGGATTACAGGCCCTTGTTTTCCTCCTTCTGTACATTAAGTGGCTTGGAGAACAATCCTCCGAAGACAAAGTACATGACCTTTAATCCCCCTCCTACCTTTAAGGGTAAGATGGTAGTTACTGTAAAGCCAACCTTTGAGTACTTGAGAGTTACATTATCCGATAATTTATCGTGATCAGCTAAGATCAATAAAAGTAGAATGATCCCGAAGCATAGGTCATTTACAGTCTCGAAGAAATGTAATGCATCTTCTAGACCTGTTGTTCCAGCGCTTAACATTTAAGTTGATTGGGGGAGCACTCTATAGCATAGAGATATTGGGTCACAGGAATAGCTCTTTGCTATGTACAATAGAAAAAGCTTTTCTAAGATCTTTGTTTGCATTCCTACGTAGCACCCCCTCTTCTCCCTTTTCAATTAGATTTGGCTGCTAATAGAGTTGACCGCATTGCAAATATCAGACTCTTATTATATTGGGTTAGGTTATCGAGTGTGGACGAATGTGCTCACTATCAAAGCTCCGTGCAGGAGATCTTGGTTCTAGACCATGTTTGCATGGTTAAGTTGCTGAGGGAATATAAAAAATTGGCTCACAAAAATTGGTTAACAAACCTTTGGGCTAATTTTCACCAAATCAATAGATGGTCAAAAACTGTAGGGAAGGAATCTTTAAGGGCCATTTGTGAAGCAAATGGAAATTGTGAACACTGGCATAGGGTTTTTTTCTACAGTATTTTTATACCAGAAATGTTCACCCGTATGAGACCTATGCGTATAAGATTCAACTGTCTGCCGGTAAAAATGTATACATTAATTTCAGATTTGGCATTCTTCCTTTACAGACTTCTTATTCTAAATGGACTATTAACACCCGTTGTAATGATTGTTGCCCGGCCTTCTTTACTGAAAAAGAATCATCTGATCACTTTCTGTTTTTGAGCCCACAATATTTACTACTTACGAAAAAAATAGGCTCTACCATTGTGTAGACTGATGGGTCTGAAACCATTTTGGCTTGCTTTAAGAATATTCAGATCTGACTCTTCTGAAATAATTTTTTTTGCTAAACTACATGGGCATTGTCTATAAGCAGATGCCCTGAACGTGGCCAAAATCTTAACCTTTGTAAAATTAAATAACCTGTTTTCGTTGTTCTATATGCTTCCCCAAATAAATGTCTTACTTTTAATTGTATTTCATTTGAACTGTATAGCACTTTTTATTGTGGTGTTGTTTTACATTGTCCACAGTGTTATGGGGGGATTCCCCTGAAATTAACTAAACTGCAATAATGTATTTAAGAGGATGGGAGACTTTTCCTAGATCCTGGGAGAGTACCTTTGATAAACAAGAACAACGTTGTTGTGCCTGTTCTGAACCACACAGCTAAGATATGCCTTTTTTAAACAAAAAATAAAATATAAATGTGAATGCAAATTGAATATCTGCATTCACAAATGCAGTGTGTGCTGATAAAATCTGACCATTTTGCACTCGAGTTAAAATTGCTTTGAGACGCACAGATTGTGATAGCAGGGGTGCAATTGAATGCAGGGCGTGCGTACAACGGTTTAAAAGACGAATGCCATTTTGCATTAAAACAGCAGGTACCCCAGTTACAGTTTGTGACGGGAATCGACATAGGCCCCATAAATGTGGTCATATTTTTAAACCGCAAATGGATGTGGTTGCACACATGGAACATGCATGAACATTTGGATATACTACTTATCTCAAAACCGCACAACAGATCAAAAGAAAAAAAGCGCCTTGGAGAAACATAGAAATAAGACATAAAACAACAAATTAGAAATCTGCAACGTACCTGGCTCAAAACAAATGCCAAACAAGACAAACTTCACCTACAGAAAATTAGCAGATTATACAAGTCAGCTATCAAAAAAGCTAAGAAAACGTACTATTTAGACAGAATTCAAAATGCTAAATGTGCAAATAAAGAATTCTGTAAAATACTCCCTGAATTTTGCAAACCAAATTGCCTAGAAGGAACGCATCCTGTTACTCAAGATTTCACAGACAAACTGGCAAATCATTACACAGACAAAGCAGACACATTGGACTCGTACTTAAAACCGAAACAAAGCACCAGCACTAACCCTTGTACAAAACAACAATCCAAGAATACTCTAACCCAGCCTCTCGGTTCCTTCCAACACATCTCACATGATGAATTTATGGACTTGGTCAAAGCAAGCAGGCCTGCTGGCAGCCCTTCTGACCCCTGAGCACCACAAACGTTCAAGACAATTCTTTTAACAACCTCTGCTGCCACCCCAGTAAGAAGAATCATCAACAATTCCTTAACTACCAGAATATTTCCAGAAGAACTCAAAAAGTCCTACATACGCCCTGTACTGAAGAAAAAAAACTTGGACCCGCTGAACCCTGACAACTACAGACCCATTACAAATGGACCTTTCCTGGGCAAACTGATAGAAAGAGCAGCGTTCGTCCAGATGTCACAATTCATTAAAGAGAATGACATACTTTCAGACTTCCAAACAGGATTCCGTCTGGGAAGAGGTACTGAATCTGCCCTCCTTGCCATCTGGGGTGACCTGAAGAATACAGTAGACCACAACAGGGTTGCTGCACTACTCCCCTTGGACCTCTCGGCTGCTTTTGACACGGTTAACTATGACAATCTGAAACAAAGACTCTATGAAGCCGCCATAGAGGGAACTGCTCTAGACTGGATCACGTCCTACCTTTTGAAACAGAACTAATATCCATAACCCCACCTTTCTCGTCCAAACCATATTCCACAAAAGCAGGGGTCCCTCAAGGTTCTATCACATCGCCCATGCTTTTCAACATCTACATGAAGTCATTACCGGTACTGATCAATCAATTTCACCTCACGTGTTATAACTATGCAGATGACATGCAAATACTCCTTCAGTTGGAATGCCCCAAAGACATTGGAAAATCCCCAATTTTCAGTTGTCTCAGAGCCGTGGATCAGTGGATGACTTGGAGCCATCTCAAATTGAATCCTTCCAAAACAGAAATAATCACGTGTGGCGATTGGAAACATTATGTCCCGCTTGCCGCCTGGCCTGATTAACTGAGATCACCGCCTAAAGTATCGAAGGAAGTAAGAAACCTCGGAATGACCATGACTCCAAGCTGTCGATGAATGCCCAAGTGGACAAACTAGCAAGATCAAACTTTGTTACTATAAAAACGCTGCTGCGAATTTTCCATCATTTGGGATTTCCACACAAGGTCCAAGCTACCACCTCCCTTGTTCTGTCCAAACTTGATTATGCCAATACCCTCTACCACGGATCACCTTTAACGACCATGAAAAGACTACAATGGATTCAGAACTCGGCTGCCAGACTACTCTTGCATATCAAACCGCGAGACCACATCTTACCTGCCTTGAAAGCTCTGCATTGGTTACCTGTTGCCAGAAGATCCACATTCAAGCTACTTTGTATCACCCACAAGGCAATACATGGAATGGGACTGCTCTTCATCAGGAATTAAATCACCAAACGCATTCAACAAAGGAACCTCAACTCTAAAGGGGCATCACGCCTCAAAATCCCAAGATACAAGAAAAAAACCATGGGTGGCACATCCTTCTCTGTTCGAGCAGCTAAACTATGGAACTCTTTACCCCCCAAAATAAGATCCATGGACAGCCACCTTATCTTCTGAAAACTACTCAAGAATTAGCTCTTCCCCACATAAGCACCATACGCAAACAGAAATTTACAGCATATCCCTCTGTATATCAGCATTTATTTTCAATATAGATATGTACCTATCTTTGCATATTGCTTTGTATAAACATGTAGAATAATTGGTGTTAAAAAAAAACAACATTTTTGGTCTTTGTACTTGTTTCCATTGTGCATCTATGTATCTTCCTTGTACTTGGATCTGTGTGTCTGTTACTTTTCTCCTGAAAAAGCATATCCAATGCACTACCCTTTTTCTCATCCTGTACCTCTATCAATATCTTTAATCCACCTATACTTACCTCCTTTATACATCTATATACTTTCAATGTACTTATGGATCTATATATTTATCACTTTCTTCTAATTTAGCATTTCCAATGCACTACCCTTTTTCTCAGCCTATACTTCTCTCAATATATCTTTCAGCCCAACTTTCTGACTCATCTCAAACTGCTTTCTACTACTCTTTCCAATGCACTACCCTATCTCTCACCCTATACATCTATCAATATATCCTCTACATCTATGCTCTCATTTATTCCCAACCCTATACCACTACTATGATCCCCAAAATAACCCTTTCTAGACTTTCTCCTACTCTACCCCTCCTTGCATCATCTGACACTTCTTTTACTATACCGATCCCCCAAAACAAACCTTTCTAAACTCTTCCCCTCCAAAAACCCTTTTCACTCATCCAGAAGCCTCCTCCTACTGCTATGACCTAAAAAAAAGAAAAAAAATCTTCTTCACTCTTCTACTATCCTTTCCAATCAAAATAACAGACTAACATGTTCACTTCTCAAATTCCATATTCCACTATACTAATTCACCACTAATCCTTATGGGTTCCAGAGTAGCGTGCTACTCGCCAATAAAGCGTTTCAACACCCCATCAGGGTTACAAGTGCTATATAAATGCAAACCTTTTCCCCTTTTCTACCCCTCCCCAACCCTTCTCAATTCAAATAACTGACTAACATATCCACCACTTAAATTAATTTCATGTTTCACCATACTTATTCAACAATAATCCTTATGGATTCCAGAGTAGCGTGCTACTCGCCAAAAAAGTGCTTCAAAACACCATCAGGGGTAGCAAGCGCTATATAAATACAAACCTCTTTCCCTCTTCTATCCCGCCACCTACCCTTCTAAATCCAAATAACTGAATAACATATCCACCACTCAAATTACTTCATATTTCACTATACTAATTGTCAACACTAATCCTTTGAGTTCCGGAATAGCGTGATACTCGCCAGAAAAGCGCTTCAACACCCATCAGGGGTAACGGGTGCTATATGAATGCAAACCTTTCTTCCCCTTCTATCCCTCCGCTATTCTTCTCACTCCAAATAACTGACTAATATCAACCACTCAAATCATATTTCACCATACTAATTCACCACTAATCCTTTATGGGTTTACGGAGTAGCGTGCTTCAACACCCCATCAGGGGTAACAAGCGCTATATAAATACAAACCTTTATTCCTCTTCTATCCTTCTGCTGTCCTTCCGAATCCAAATAACTGACTAACCTATCCACCACTTAAAATTTACTTGCATGTTTCACTATACTAATTCAACACTAATCCACTATGGGTCCCGGAGTAGCGTTCTACTCGCCAAAAAAGCGCTTCGGCGCCTCGTCAGGGGAAGTAAGCGCTATACAAATGCAATTACAACATGATTCCTATCAGGCGCGCAACACCCATTGGGCTCACCGGGCTTCAGCCCCCCCCGTCATGTTTGTCAGCCCGGCTGAGACAGACTCGCGGGCTGGCGTCCGTTTAATTGCAGCCGCACCCGAGTACTTCACAGGTCTTTAAAAGACCATTTATTCGTTAATGAGGCTTTTGTGGTGTTTTCACCCCTTCTTATAGCCACTCTGCCTATGGCTGGAAGACTTAGCCCCCCCGAAATCTTTTTCAGCCCCCCCCCGAAATTTGGCTCTAGTTGCCCGCCTGATTCCTATCCGTTTTCATGGTTCAACTTATTTCTCTATTTCACTTCTTTTATTTCAGTCTCGAGAATGTTACTATTTGACCTCTGTTTGTATGATTTATACTGATGTTTTACTTTGTATATTATCTCAATAAAGCATCTTAAACATTAAGTAGAGGCTTGCCCGGTACTTTACATATTGTACACCTGATGAAAACAGATGTAACATCCATGGTGCTTTCTTAGACACTGTTTATTGTTCTCCCGGTGCGTGAGTGTGTGCGCGCGTGCTTGGAACACGCGCCTTGCAGTTATTTAAGGAAGTGCGTCAGCCCTGGTTACTCGAGTGTGGGAGAATCAATGGCCTTTTCTTTGGCTGGATACACAGCACTAGCAACCGGCTGTAATTCACAGACCATCGTTTACTTTCAACAAAATGCTTTTGAGCCTAGCTGTGCAAACAAAGTGCATATCAAACAAAAAACCCCAGTTCAAACAGAACATTGTTTTTATGCCTGGTGTCTTTTTCTTGGCACAGTTTGCTTGCTTCTCCCTGTTGTGGCAGCCTTAAGACAGCAGTCCTTCAGCCGTACACTGATAGCTAGACATGTTTAGTTCTGTTTTGATCTGTCTCTTGTGCTTGCCAGAGAAGAAGCTGTCGCTGTACGCACGATTTATTAGGACGTCAAAGCCAATGTTCAGTTAAGGAGGTTAAATAGACTTTTGAGCGGTGGGCGCCGGGTTCCTCCACATATGGCCTTTTCAAAGGTGGCTACATCACTTCTTAGAAGTGCGCAGTATTTTTACGGATGCACTACTTGTTCGTCTCGGAAGGAGGGATCGTGCAGTTACTTTGTTGGTATAATTATCACGAGTAGGGCTGGGTGAGAACGTTTTTAGGCATGAAAAAAACATCCAGAATTTCAGGGAAGTTCATGTTGCAGGGTGGGTCATGTAAAAACACGTTCCACCCAGGAAAGGTTAATCGCAGCTTATCTTCGTGTGTGTGTGTGTGTGTGTGTGTGTGTATTTTGTTTTTGTTTTAATAGAGCGGTGATTTGAGCTGGTTCCCCATGTTCCAAGGTCAACAGCTCAAACCACTTGACCACATCTTCTGGTAATGAGTGTGCAAAACTCGTAATCATTGTATTTGCGCCCCTACTCTTGCCCAGTCTCAATTCATAAATATTTTATCATGATTGATTGCGATTGTAAATCACAATATTTTCTTGTTTATAGGATTTCCGCGACTACTAAAGATCTTTCTTTTTTTTCTGCATATAGTTAACTCTGTTGTAGCCAAAACTGTTGTATACTTACCTCTGTCTACTTTGTCAAGCACATTCCTTTATCGTGGTTTTTGTTTGGACTGCATGACAACTAAACACAACAAGCACGACACCTTAGTTCTATCTGCATCTCTTTAACTCTCTTCCTTTCTCATCTTCTTACTCTTACAGTATTTTCCTCATCTCCGACCATGAATTCAGGACTTCAGACCTTTGTGAACTTCTCCATTTCTGGTGAATACTCCCCATATGGTCTCAAGACACACCGTATTTGGAAATGTGTGTATCATTGCTATTCCGTACTAGTGAGATTTCATCATTGAGGTTGACATCTTTTCTAGAAAATGCGATGCGCTCCGTTTGGTCTCACTCTGACCTGGAGCATGGTGGCTTCAAGAGACTGACTTCTCTCAGTCATTGTCTTGACTCATAACATCTCCTCTCCAAACACCACTGTTGGTGGCCGCCTCTGCCCACCAGCTTAGGGGACTGAGATCCTGAGCTTCTGTTTTCAAATAATGAACAGATCTGAATGTCTAAATCAATTATTTAGTAAATCAAGTTAGTAAAATTGGTGCCGTTTTTGCATCTAGATTTGTTATCAAAATTGTAATGGGGGTTGATTGCCTTCCCTTTGGTCTTGTGACTTCCTGTGCCCTATCTTCCATTCACCTCCTTACCTGGCATGTCATGTTTTTGCTTTGGCATTGCTGAAAGGGAAAAACGTGTGCCTTCATTCAACACACGTGCTCGGCTGCTCTACATGTTCAGTGTGCGCTGTTTGGAAGCTGTTCCTTCCTGTACAGTTGTAAGGGCCCGCGCTCTCGACCCTTCCTTCCACCCAGTAAACGGCTTTTGAACCATGTTTCTCAGTTGTTTCCTCTATAAAATGAACGTAGTGTGCGGCTCAGCATTACTGTCATAATGTGGGTTCCCGAAAGCAAGGGTCTAACACAGGCCTCTGTAAATAATGCCGTAGGGGGGGGGGGGGGTGATCCCCAAACTGCCAGCCCCCCTCCCTAAAGCAGCTCAAAGCCAATTACAACCAGTGAAATCTGGGAGATTCGGGGGGGGCCTCATCACATTCTTCCGGGGAGCCCCATCTTTTTGCGTAATCATGCAGCCTCAAAGGTGAAAGCGCCTTTGTTAACCTTTTACATTTCTGCTTACCGCATTGTGCTATGGAGGCTACGCATGTTGGCATTTTAGTAGCAGCTACATTTTGGAATGTGACCCGCACAGGCTGTTTCTTTGATGCACTTGGGCCAGGCCAACACACTCCCCCCTAAAATATTTGTTAATCCCTTCCAAGAATGTCCCTTCAGAGCAGGCTTCTCTCATGGAGAAACACGGTTGATAAATGCACAAGTAAAGAGTACGAAGTTTTTATGGGTAGGAAGCAAGAGGTGTGTAAAAACCTATTTTTTTAGGCCCGTGTCTCTCTTGAACTAGCCGTCCTGCATAGAAAGCTCAATGTGAAATGCGGGGCATTCATGAATTTAAGGGGGGGTTCCTTGAAGTACTCCTTCGCATGAAACCTGAAGGTGCGAGCTCATCCACACAGCTGAGATGTTCCTGAGATTCTCATGAGGGCAGAGTGTATGCTCTCTTCTGTGGTTCAGGGCCTGTCAGGAAGATTGCAGCGCTGTCCATGTGGCATCCTCTCAAATTATTGAGTCTATTTCAGCATTTAGCCAGCAGAGCATGTGCAGCCCTGTAGAGCACAATGTTCCTTGCCGCTGGAAGTAGCTGTGCGAGGGGTGCTGCATCACCCCCAGAATAATCATGCTGGGGTTCAGAAGGTGAAATACCAATAAAATTGCCTTTACATTTTGTTTTTATCTTGTCATATTTGCAGTGCATTCAATGACAGAGGTCAAATGTCAGGCTATGTGTTTTGACAAGCTGCTTATTCTTTTAGCATGGAGTCTGATGTGTACTTTTTTTCTCTGACTGCAAAGTGAGAGGATTTTGTAAAGTGAACTATTTGACAGTCGTGCTGGGGTACAGGGTGTGTGGAAGGAACCGCTATAGGATGCCCATTTTCCTCTAACACACAACAAAACGTAAATACTGGTAAATAATATGTGCACATATGTCAAACTATATCACCAGCTAGGGAAGTACAAATGAAGTACTTCTTTCTTGTAATTCTGAAGAGTGATGGAAACAAAGATTTTAATAGAATCAAAGGAAATCCAGACATTTATCTTGGCGATTTACCAAAGATAAATATTCACTGAAACTCGGTTCCCACACATAGTTTGTTTTCGTGCTGTATGGCTTTATCCGTAATACTCCAGGTCGGGGCAGAGTTTGCGGCCATTCCAAAGGAAGATGTGCTATCTCTAACAGACAGTGCACCACCACTCCATGTCATAGTAATATATTTGCAACAGTGTGCTCCAAAATGTAGCACTGGCTACATATTACACCACTCTTGCTGAATGGGCGTGGCTCATTTGCTATACCTGTTCTCCGTGTGATTCTTGGATTTTTCATAGTCCTTTTGACTTCATTGATATCATGTTGATGACGGCACTACCACTCTGAAAGTTCTTCCAGGGCCGCAGCCATTATTCCCTCCTTGTGCAGGCTTCATGGAGGATTAATCAAAATACTATGCGAAAAAACTGTCCTGCGTTCTCCTAGTTCTGTGAAATGGTGGCAGATGAAAAAGCGCCTTTTGGTGCCAATGCCCCAAAAAATGCACAGGGCACAGACAGTGGCAGCTCCTCCGCTATGGCAGAGGAGTGTCGCCCCACTGCTTTTAAGCAGTGTAACTAAAGGAAAAATAAAGTGATAATAACTGAATGTTATTATCATTTTATTTGTGCCTGCGGCCGGGCTGCTCTGCTCTCGCAGCAGGGCACGGGAGGAGTGGTTTGCCCAATCCTAAGTTTCTTGGAGGTTTTGCTTCTCTGCCTCTGAATCTCTATTTAAGGCTACAATAGAAGCCACAACTTTGAGAAAGTGCAATATGATGGCTAGGTCAGATGCTCTGGCCGGCCAAACAGTCATGTACATTTTCCCTGTTCTCCATGCAAGCGGCATTACAGCCTGCGTGGAGAACATGCATAGGCTTACTGATCCTGGCTGAACCACCACGCTCAGACCAATCACAATGCTGCATTATAGCATGTTGATTGGTAAGCACCCTGGCTCCCCTGACCAATCAGAACTCTGCATTGCAGCGTTGTTTGGTCAGAGTAGCCTGCTGCTTCCTGGTTCCTGAGTCCTGACGCAGAGGAGCGACACAGCGGCGATAAGGTGAGTTTTAGAAAAACGTTTTTACATTGCCCCTATCCCCTCCAACCCTCCCCCCCGCCCCACCATCCGTGCCTCCCGCTACTGGGCACACAAGATTCTGGAACCAGGACTACCAAAAGTCTAGTCTGTAGTCTGGGCATCCCTAGGGCTTTTGAATCCCTGTAAATTCTTAGGAAAGAGTGTCTCTGAATCTTGGGGCATTCCTGCTTAATTCCTACTCAATCCTTCCAGGACAGCCTCCGGAACATGGCTGGCACGTTTTGAAGCATCCACCTTTTGTAGTCCAAATAACCCGTTTATAAAATCATTAACTATTGGTGGTGCTATACGGATGATATATTAGTTGCATGAAAAGGAATCTAATATCTCATGAAGGACTTTTTCAACTGAATTCACTTCTGAAATTATGACTTGAAGATATGCATGCAAGAGAGTAACCATATGAATAAAATGTGTGACCTGCAAATAAAATGCTACAATAATGCAATGTATGAAGATTTGTAAACCAAGCTCAAAAACAAATGAATCAACTAGAGTAGTTTACACTGAATTGGTCTGATAAAGAAGCTGAGTCTGGTGGCTTAGTGGACTAATGGATCCACTGTAAGGGGCTGTGTTTGACCTCATGGTCACAGGTTCAAATACCGGCGGGTCCACTCAGCATTTTATCCTTCAGAGGTCGATAAAATTAGTACCATTGAGTTAGGTAACAATAAACCTCTGTAATTCAGCTAAAAGATACCCTTCTGGGTGAACATGCGCTTTACAAATACACGTTATGTTATAGAGAATTTACCACTTGGTTTGATTTTTAGATGGAGCTAAGTAGCAAAAATGGAATTATGAAGTTCATGCTAACCAACTATCAGTGAAAGTTAAGAAAGAACTCCACATTTGCTGAGCCCGTAATTATGCTGTGTATTTTTGAAAAGTGACATTTATTAACCACTAAAAAGAGGAAAGAGAAATTAGATTAGCTGTCCTGTGTTGCCACATTTTGACTGGATAGTAGAAAGAGTAGTAAATAATTATAAGCTTCACCATCAGCACAAGGGTGCTGATGAAGTGCATGCACAAAAGCCTTTTCGAATAAACGAGGAACTAAGAGTCAAACTTCAGAGTAGTTTCTATCTCTCCCTACAACGTGAAAGCTTTACTGCATTTTTGTTCTTTTTTTTTTTCAGGCCTTAGGCACCACACAAGTGCACCCTATCTTAACATCTGTAGGATATCTAGGAAAAACCCTTACAGAGGAACTGATGTGGTTTTGGAATAGAGTGCTCCTTAAGCTGTTGAATGTTGGCATAGACAATCAGAAGGCAGAAGCCCATATGGGCTAACACAGAATAAATGTGTGCTGAAGTGATATTAGAGATTGTTCAATTCTTCAACTCTCATTCCAAGTTGCCAGGCGCAGTATCCGCAGCAGGATTGCTCCAAGCAGCTAAGAGTGGTCCAGTAATTCTGGTCCCAAAACTGCAAAGACCAGATTCACATCCTAAAAAATCTCCGCTTTAGAGGTTGTGGACTGAGGCATTGCCCGGCCTCCGACCATCCCCCCTCCAGAAATAATGGGGAAGCCCACGATGCTCCTCAGAGCCAAGTATTTGCCTGCCATGGGTTGCCAGCAGGTGGTAAATGGTGGTGGTAAACTTCCTGCACTTTATTTAAACTTCCATTTAAGAACCCAGCAATTATTGTTCTGGCTGGTTACTACCCATTCCAGCTAGCTTAGCATTTGATCCCCACTAACCCACAGAGAGGCGCCAGCCTGAATTGTTAATTCTAGTCCCAATATCGCCTCGCAGAGTTGACAGGGAATGAGGTCCAATATTGCAAGGTTCCCATTTACAACCACCTGAACTGTTTTCTGATTGAACTTTATATTCATCTACACAAGGTGGAACTTATGCGTCTGGTTTACTGATTATTGAGCAATGTTGGATATTCAGTCTTGATGCAGGGCAACATGACCTTAAAGACCTGATTGAATGGGCGTCCCTTACAGGTTCCCAAATATAAATGCAGTGAGTCCAAATTGTTGTCCAGGGTGTACCTTCCATCTTCTGCAGGAGTGTTAGGAATCTGAATTCTTTCTGTACTTTGATCATAAGCGCTCCAGATCACCAGTCAACACTGGTGTGTTATGAAGAACCCAGTGGAAGGGGAATGGCTATTAGAGAGACTTTGGCAGCTAAGAATGTACGTGTTGGGCCATCTGCAAAGGTAGGTATCAATGGTCTTTATTTGGCCACCTCATCAAAAGAGGAAACCCCAGAAGTGTGCCTTAACCTGCGTCCCAGTATTCTCAATTACTCTTATCTTACATGCTTGTGCATTTAACACAGCTAATGCCCCTCTCAAGCAACTGACACTCCAGGGGCCGTATTATACATTGTGCCCTGGGGGCACAACGGGCGTGTGCACCTCCTTTATGCACCCCGGGGCACAATGATATTAAAGGAGTCACAAACACTTGTGCATCCCCTTCTGTAATACTGATAGTACTGGCGCTAAATGTGTGCCAGTGCTATCATGACCGGTCCTTCCCTCATTTGCATTGGGGTGTGGCCCCATGTAAATGAGGGAATCACTTTGCCTCTGTTCCTGTGCCATATTAGTGATACAGGTGTATATGCAAACATGTCCTCAGGAGACACACTTTCAGGGTTTCTCCTAAAGGCAGCACTCTAAAGTGGAGAAAGGGGGTCCCCATGGATCAGATACCCCCTTGCAGGCGGGTGCAGCCATTCACTGCACCGCATGCTAGGGGATCTCTTTCCCCTCTTAAAAATGCAGACGGCATGCTACCTGGACTGTAAAACACAGATGGGCTTTGAAGCATTGGGGTAGTGCGCCATATGTATAATGCAGCCCCAGGTCTGCCCTGCTTCATTTCTGAACAGCATAATCATAATCGTACCACTAAACAAAAAAGGTGCAAAGAACAGTGCAAACTCACATAGAACTTCTGGTTTTATTAATCTAGACTACAAAATCTAAAATAATCTCTGAGGACTGGATAAAACCCCTGAAAAAATAGTACCCCGTGAAAGGAAGTTCTGGAAGGCATTACTCATGCTTTTGTTAGGCTTCCCTACCATCACACTTGAAACAGATGTTGGCTACAACCCCATGCAAGACAGATGCAGAATATCACCAGTAATGTGTGGGATGAAACAATGAAAATCCACCAACAATCAGCTGATTGGCAAAACCTGAAAAAATGTGTGTTAGCGTGTTCCCCGGATCATTGTACTCACAAGCATACAACCTTGCGAGTAATAGCCAAAGAGCCCCTCAAATCAAGTGATTAGCCAGTATTTTACCTTCTCTGCGACCCGTCAGACTCAACAAGAAGACTGATGGAGCAATCCAGGCAAAGGATTGGGCAGTCAGACACAAAGTGCCTACAGTAAAGTAGATGGTGCAGACTGAACAAAGAAAAACAGGGCACCTTAGCAGAAACATCTACCTCAGACTAGCACTATATGACCCCAGTGCAAATACCTGGAGAGCACAAGCCAAAGCTCTTCATGGAGCAAAAGATACAGACGGTCCTAAGAAGAATCCACAGGTCCTTTAGTAATCGTACCAGACCATAAGCACCTCTGAAACCTAATGCCACCTATACAGTAGCAACAGAGCCAAAGTGCAAGCAAATGCAGCGAAAGAAATGTTGTTAATACATACACGATTCAAAAGCTGCACCATTATGAATAAGTATAAAAGAGACCACCCCAAAGACATTGCAGCTGTACTAGAGGGTTACGCACAGACTCTAGCATTTTTTTTTAACTGTATCTAATTTATTTTGTAAAGAGGTTCATTCATCTAATTAATTGTGCGAAAGGCACTTGTGTCTAACGCACTTAAATAAACTTGTCACACGAAGACTTCCTGGCCATAACTGATGGTCCACAGGTTCTCTTACCTTCGATTGGTCTGAATGGCTTTGTGTTGGATTATGCATTGTCTTTTCATTGCTTAATGGTCCTTTGCTTGTGTAGGATGGCCCTCATTCTACCATTGTAGGGCACAGTAGGGAGGTCTTCGGGAGGAGACCGGGTACAAAGTCATTTCTTGAGGTGGAAGCACCAAAGGGCATCAGCCAAAGTTTACTTTTTATTTTTACCACGTGGAGAATATACCTACTTTTAAGTGTCATCTCTTACCATTGGTGATTTGTCCTACATGCTAAAATGTGTCGCTGTTGAGAGAAGTGGCAGCTGAGAGGATTTTAGAGATGATGTGTCGGATGCAGGATAGAGGTTAGATACAGGGTGGGGACGGCAATTGGTAACCTAACATGTTGTGTTATCTTTTGTTGTTTAATAAAATCACTTGTATACATGGAACTGGAATCCGATCTTTAATTAAAAATGACTAAAACACAGTTGAACGAGCAACCATGTAATTGTCATGTGTAGTTATTTCTGGGTCAGAAATATTTGGTCACTCTCATGTATGGATAACTTTGAGATTTCATTTTTCCAAAAGGGGCCCCTTATACTCTGTTGGTTGCAGTTTTGTTACCAGACGCTATTGCCACATCAGCAGCACCAGGGCCACGTGGGCACTTATTTCTGGGTTGTAGGGGTAACTTAAAGAATCCTGCATGGCCTTTCATAAGTTCACAAAGCTGCTAGTTAGCCAGTCTGCACACTGATGAACGAGTGCACTTATTAAAACAATAGCTCTGATTCACAAAGATTGTGCTCTGTGTACGTGTAACTTACTCTTTTAGCACCCCTGATGTACTCCCGAATTCCAGCTTAAATAAGTTTGTATTTTAATATACCTCTGTGTTTCTCCTTTCTTGCATGCAGAGTCACCTCAGAGCGACCGATGTCAAATTGATGCGCCAGCTTCTTATCATCAACGAAAACATTGAGTCCATTAAATGGATGATGGAAGACAAGGGCATCCCTGTCAGCAGAGGGAGCAGCTTGAGTGACAGCCTGTGCAGCCTATTGGAGAGCAGGGACACGTCTCTCCATGGCAGCTATAATAGTTTACAGGACTGCAGCGACGGCATGGATGGCATCTCGGTGGGAAGTTACCTGGACACCTTGGCAGACACTGTTCCGGGCCATTTCACCCCCTCAGATTTTGACCAGTTTAGTGATGTTTCAGTGACGGAGGATTCAGTGGAGAGTCATTCTTTGCTCAAGCGCCCCAAAAATGACACAGACGAGTACCTCTGCTTAGGTTAATAAGAAATGTGGAACCTTACTTTCCGTACAAGCTGCTACTGGGTTGTTGCATGGTCATCAACTTTAAACGTCATACTGTATACCATGGTTGGACTTTATAATGTTCTGAAACTGATTGGTTTCTTGTTTCTTTCCAAGGTTCCTAACATGTGCCGAGGAGCTTTCTTACTGTCACAGCTTGTTTATTCAGCAGCGTGCCTCTGCAGCCTTTTACAAAAGCCAATTTAATACCCAATTTACAAAGTGCAAAGAGTATGCCAGGAACATACTGGGCTATTGTGTAAAAACTTTTTTTTTAAAAGTAAGTATGCAAACCCATGATAGGATATGGTAAAGAAAGGGAAATCTGGGTTGTTGGAAACCTTACTTTTGTTCACTTTGTAGGAGATGGTACCATACTCCTTTAATGTGGCTATGTTCGATGACGTGCCTTGGTTTTAGCTCTTGTATGATATGCTCTCTGGGTCTGCAAAGTTTGAGAAAACTCCTAAGCGAAAGAGCTAAGCCTTCTCAGGGCCACTGAAAATTTGTTATCTGGCAATGAACTCATTTTTGAGAAGCTTGGCAGCTGGGGCCGGTCTGTTGCTGTTGTATTCGTCCTTCTGGAACACTGTTTTTTGAAGTAGCTTTTTTAGCGCTCAGGTCGATCTTTTTGTGTCTTATTCGGGTATGTGTTTATTAATTTATTGTGTTTGTTTTTATTTCCAATGGAACTAAAATATAATAAATGTATTGTCCAGTTTAAGAAAGCAATTATTTTTCAAATGAGATTTTGGGGATTGCAGTTTTACTATATTTCAGTCGAGAAATAAAACTGCATTTGGTATTATTTTTTTGTAATTTTTATTCCAGTGAATATTAATCCCATTTCTTATTTAAACCGCAAGATACTGACTGCCTTTCTGGACGGACTTTGTCGAGCCTGCATGCTCTCCAGCTGCACTGGGGAAGTGAAACTGAATCCAAAGGAATTTGTACAATATTGTGAACTTATTTGACACTGCCATTTTATACCAATTTGGAAAGCTTCACAAACCCTAAAAAATGTGTTAATGATATATGGAGCAACTAGAAGACCGTCTTTGCCAAATGTTCTTTATGGCCATTGGTCAAGCATGTAAAGTTGACTGTGTTGAACATAAGCAGAAAGCAGACAATGTAGGCTTGTCCACAAATTTACATGGCATTTAAATAAATCCTCACACATTTACAGCTTCCACAGTGTCAAGCAGTCCTGTGAACGCCGGTACTGTTGGTTTAATGGACTAATGCGCCACTGTAGGGGCTTGGTTCGACCTTATGGTCACAGTTTCAAATTCCAGCGAGTCCACTCAGCCTTTTGCGCTACAAATGCACATGTTATGTTTTATGTTATCCTGGGTGCTGAACTCTGCTCCGTTTGTGGAGTTTTCCACACTCCGTGGAGCACGTGGAGTTCCCAAAAACTCCGCTGAGCGGAGCAGAGTTTTTTTCCCTCGGTCATGCGTGTCAATGCGTGTCAATGTCAAGTTGGTTAGTGAGGAAAATCAACCTCATGGTGAGATTGCTCAACGCGGGCGGTCGGATTTCTCAGTGTGAGTGGTTGCAGTAGGTCGCGACCACTCTCATTGAGAAACCTTCCATTTGCGTTGAGAAAGCTGTGGTTCGAGTTGAAAACCTACGCCAGCAGCAGAAAGGAAGTTGCGCCCTCTTCCGCTGCGCATGGTGCCGTTCGTGATGATTTTACAGCGCAGGACAAACACTTGGCGCTCAAAATCACTGCAAACGGTTTGCCCTAACGCACTCTGCCGCTTGCGGAACTCCGCGTAACACGGCAGAGGTTTTTTGTCACTTCGCGGAGTTCCGCGCAATCTCCGCCCAGGCTTAGATTTATCTTATGAATTCAGGAATAATTAAAGACTGGACAACAGTCATGACATAACAGAAATCTTAGGAAATGGAAAAAGTGAACGTGAACAGCCAAGAACAGAGGTCACATTTCACAGCGAGTAGGTTCATATTAATTGTTAGGATGTGTGTAATTTGGAGGGGTGGGCAGTAGCAAGTCAGACAGAAGGTGGTAAAGGAAGTAAATTGATTAAAGCTGGATATCTTTGTTTATTTTTTTGCTTTTAAATGATATTTTTATTCATGGTGCTATGTTTTCTTATTGCCATTCCTTCTTCCTAAAATTACCGCTACATGTAGAGTTAAATTTATGAAGGTAAATATTGCAAATTGTTACCACAATCAAATCATACCTGCCCTTTTGCATTTAAAGGCAGACACAAAATCGTTTTACACAAAGATCTGCTTCCATTTTGGCTCTCTTGGTGTTCTGTGAGCCTTCCTCCGGACTATTATTACACGAAAAAGGATCCTGTGTTTACTCTTATAAAGTTAAAATAACATTCATAAGACTCCATAGGTAAATTACTAATGCCTACAGCTTGCTAGAATTATCTTTAGATAGCGGTCTTTTAGAAAATTAGAATGATCTTTTCGTGCATTTCGCAAATCCACTGCTTTGGATATAAACAAAATTAGATTTAGATCAAACTCATTGTTTGAGGTTAAAGCACACGAATTGCTCAAGTTCTAGCTAAAATACATTTCCAAATTGGTTAACAATGTAAAACAGCTGAGAACTGTTGTGTTATGTTTTGTTATGTGACAGGGAATCAGTAAAGTAAAACATAGAAAAAAAGATGTGCCAAGGTAAGCATAATTTAACATGCCTCACTGACCCTGAAAGAAACCTGAGGGGCATAACTGCAAATAAACCTGTGAAAGAACATCTGATCGTGGTGCAACAAAGCAAGCCTCAGCCTGGACATGTTGATGCAGAAGTGAAGGACATTTGGAAATTTGAAGCACATAGTGGCTGGTCCCTGTTTTTTATCAGTGTTTTATTAATAAAAGAGGTTTTTAAGTGAAGACACAGATCTGCATTGGTTTATCTAATTACAGTGAAAAGCATTGCAAGCACAGAATCGTCATGTAATCTCCCTTTCAATGAAGCAATTTACCATCAGTGTGTAAAGACTTTACTTTTGACTATGGATAGATAACAAACAACTAAGGGCCATATGTAGGTAGCTTCACATTTACCGATTCAAAAATACCGACTTTTACCAATTCGGTATTTATGAATCGGTAAATGTGATGTAGGTAATGATTCGGTAAAGTTTACCGAATCGGAAAAGTTCGGAAATAATGAATCGGTATTTACCGATTCGGTAATGAGGCATACCTTCCCATTGATTCCTATGAGCCTGGAGGCCCACAGGAATCAATGAGAAGGTATGCCTCATTACCGATTCGGTAAATACCGATTCGGTAATGGGGGGAGCATATACAAAGGTGGCAGGGTGTCACATTGACACCCTGTTGCACCCCTGAATCTTGCATGTGTGCACATGTGGCGCACATACATGCCCTAAGGGCATGTATGTCTGCCACATGGAACTCTTAAATCAGCAAAATATTGCTTTTTGCAAGGTATTCGTTATTTATCACCAACCTGTATTTGGTGGTAAATAACAAATTCTTAATACTGATATTCAGTCTTTAGAGTGCTCCCTACATTGCATTTCTGGATTCGGTATTTACCAAATCGGTATTTTACCGATTTCTTAATTTCCGATTCGGTAAATACCGAATCCAGAAATCAGCCCCCTACATAGTAAATGCCTATATACCGGTCGGTAACGGGATATTTACCGAATTTCGGCCGTTACCGACCGGTATTTGGCTTCCTACATATGGCCCTAAATGTGTACGATGGAAACAAAACGCACTGACCGCATTTAGAATGTGTACAACACCCTTTCTGGTCTCTGCTCTGATCATGTACACCTTGCAGCTACTTCAAAAAGCTGGCTTTTAAGACCGATACCAATAAGTATTCATCTAGTTCAGTAGGGTTGAAGTTATAAGTAGATGGGTTGAACAATATAGATGGACTACTACCATGAAATTTTGTTAGACCCAGCGGTTTCCCGCTGACTAGGATGCATCAAAGCCAGTCGGAATCCCCATCCTAGATAGGATGAGTACTATACATGTGTCCGATAACCGGTGCTCAATCATGGGTAGCTTGGCACAGAGCAGTCAGGCTTATCCTCATGGCCAATGTATAAAGTATTGGCACTATACCACCCTCGCAACACACTTCATCCTCTACAAAAAGACTCCACACCGTATGCTTCAAACACCGGCCTTTGTATTACACACACACATTGAAATCAACACGATATATACATTGAAATCAAAAAAACATTTGCACATTGAATATATGCTTTACAGTTGTATGCAATTGTCAACTTTCCCATTAGCAGCATAACCGCATAACCATGTATGCCCTATTTGGAGGTAATAAACAAACACAACATTTCCAATATTGCATACCCAACATTTGCAGTGTCAAGAACTCCGGTCTTAGACTACGCCTCATAACCCAGCCCCTCCGTCTCTCAGCTACCCCAGACAATGATGCACATTGCCCCTACTGGCAAGACGTTGAATAGAATGTCGGAAGCACATAAAGCGGAAAGAACCAGTCACTTCATTTTGTCCATATGAATTAGGTCTCCAAGCACCTGACAACACCTGCACGAGTGCAGGATCCATATACCCCGTAGACAAAAGGTTGTGACCCCAGAAGGGGGTGCGCTCCCAAGACTGGATAAATGGTTCCCCTAAGGAGGTGGTGTGAGCTGCCGTTGCTCCCAACAGCCAGCTGTAGTTGCTCACAAGGCACAGCAAAACCCCTTGTGCCCCTTCACATTGTTCTCTACAACAAAGTACCATGTGGTGTGTGTCCAGGGAGAGGGAGCCAGCGACCTCTCACAGAGGCCGTGATGTCGGGCACGGTCATCCTCCTGATCTGAATGTTGACAGTCTCAGCTCCCTGCTCAGGTCCCCCAATACACCTTGGGTGCCACAAGCTCCAGAGTGCAAGCTAGTACAGGTCCCCTGTTTGCAAGCATGGGTCCCTCGGACTCTGCAAGCTACCCCTCTCTCCTTGAACTCCTCGCTTCCCGGCACTTCAGGTGGGCTGCTGATCTTTTCGAGCACACTCCTCTGCACAGTGTGATGACAGTGTACATCAAGGAGGTCCATGTCCCAACTGATGATCACTTCGACCCATTTTCGAAACACCTCTGTGCGGTCCTTACGATCTTGTGGAAATGGGGAGATCCTTTGTGTCCCTGGGATATCATGGATAGGAGGGCACTTGGAGAGTACTTAGGGAACCGGGCCACAACAGTTGGCACTAGCTGCAGTCCAAAAGCAACAGGAACAAATTATGGCTGGAAAGCTGTCTGGGGATGAATGTTTGACAATGTTCAACATTCCATCCATCATCTTTTTGTGTTGCAGTTTTACCCTAAGTGGGAAGGGAATGCCCAGATGTGGGTTCCGTGCTTGCTATGCCACCGGTTTCAAGCTAGCATGGCTGATTAGGGGTGATGCCCTGAAACCAGTCCCAGGATGCTCGCTTTCCGGTCCAGTGAGGAACTGGCCTGGCAGTTCAGGCTGGACTATTCCCATGGGAACAGGGTTAAAGCTGATTTGCATATGGCTGTGCCCAAACTCGAATTCTGTGGTGTGCAAAATAACGATGTATAAAACCCAGATCTGTTACTGGGGGTGAATGTTTGACAATGTTCAACATTCCATCCATCATCTTTTTCTGTTGCACTAGCTGCAGGCCAGCAACCTCCAGGCAAAACCCATCCAGGCAAAACCCTTCCTGGAGCATGACAAGCTCCAACCCACCACAAGTCTGCGGATAATCCATTTGCAGTCTCGCCTGCCCTAATGATTCCTCGTGTCTATGTCCCAGCATTGTACTGTTCCAGTTCCAAAGGTGCCTCTTAACTTCTGAGGCCAGAGCCCCACAATGGCTTTGAAGATACAATCAGTCCATAAGGCCACATTTTTAATGCACAGGCCCTCTCTAAATTCCGGCCTTTTCTGCCACCCTACCCCGGGAGGTTAGATCATTATCTTTAGTGGGGACAAAACCTGCCCCTTGGAATGAAGGTGCAAATTCGCCCTCAAGTAACCGTCTCAGAGAGACCCCTCAGAGTCCGAGGTCTGCAGTTTCCCTTGAGCCTTAAGATAATGGCTTTCTATCAGGAATGCTCAGATGTAGCAGTCCCCCCAGCACCCAGATGTGAATTGGAGACAAGCCGGCAGGCACACAGAGCCACGAGCATCAAAATGCCCACTTTCCCAAAGTGATATTTCCACAAAAGTAATGTTGAATCCACCTGCACTACCGGAGAGGATTCGCCATTACAAACTCATCAATACTAAACATTATACTGTTACTATTCTGCACGTAGGGAAATTCTGCTCAATAGCCTTTACATACATTCCCCCATGCTAATCCAATGCGAGAAGCAGGCCCATCATACTGAACACACCATCCAGCCCCATTCACAACCCTTGCTTGTAACATCCACACGCATATGCCCTACTTCTTCCCGACAACGTTCCCTGTCCTCAGGGAGAACTCCAGTTTAGCAAGAGACCTGCAGAACCTTGGCATGTAGTTTTTTAACTTCCAAGCCAAATAACAGTAACACATGCACATAGGCCTCACCAGGTCAAACTTGTGGCACAATTCTTGAGCTACCTCAGTGGATGGCATAACCAGTGCTGCTGGCCCACGGAGGAGCATTCTAGATACATGCCCTTGTTATGTCTTACCCCCCTAAACAAGGGACTTACAGCTAACTTGAATCAGCCAATCATGTTTACACCAATCACCAGTATATATATGACAAGCACAGCACTTTGGCACGGAATGGCAGTGTCAAATACGCTTAAAGCCCTAAGGCTGGCACCTAGTTCAGAGGAAAACTTGGAAGGAGAAATGCAAAAAGTTGAGAGAAAGCACCCTAGGAAGGGCAATTTCCAAGACTGCCCCATCCCAGCTGAAAGCAAAGGGAGTTTAATCAATACCTTGAAAAACTTCCCTGTACTGAGCGATAGACCCTGGACAGTGGTCCGTTTCTCATAGAGGCACCCGCCAGTTCTGTGCCCCCCGGAACATCATTGGCTCTGTTCCGCCTACTCCCAAGGCCCACATAGCCTCCCCTAAGCTCAACCTAGTGCCCCTCTTAGCCCCAGTGGTCTGGCTCATGTCCTCACCGCCATACAACCCTAGTTCACCGGTACATAACCCAGCAAAAGGCATTGATTGCCATTAGTGTCCAGAACCAAGTTTCTGTCCACCCATAGACCCATGTGCATCAGACCTGTTATCCACTCTCCCTCTCACCAATTCAGGGATGGTCTCCTGAGCCTGCTTCTCCAGCGGATAGGGGCCAGGGGTGAGCTCTTTTGCCCCTGTCCCCCCTTTCCTAAGTTTTGCACTCCCAGTTGAGTAGGGGTACTCCCCAAATCCTCAACGGGAGGAAAGTGTGTTAGCCCCTCCCCTCCATTCTCCCTCCTGGTTAGATTTGGCATCTTTTGGCATGTTGCCCCGGACTTTTTGCTTTCTGACCTCCAGGTTTTGACTCTGTTTTTACTGGTTCAGTGTTTCTGCACACTTTTCTCACTGCTGATCAGTGGTAAAGTGCAAGTGCTCCTGTTTTAAACTGCGTTATGGATTGGTGTTTCCATGATTGGCATATTTGATTTACCTGTCAGTCCCTAGTAAAGTTCACTGAGCGTGCCAAGGCCTGTAAATCAAATGCTGTTAGTGGGCTGCAGGACTGCATTGTGCCACCCACGCAAACGGCCTGTAAATGTAACTCTGGCCTGCCATTGCAAAGCCTGTGTGCAGTCTGGGACTGCCACTTCGACTTGCCAGGCCCTAACCTTCCCTTTCCTACATGTCAGTCACCCCTAAGGTAGGCCCAAGGTACCCCTGTGGGCAGGGTGGTAGTGTATGGGAAAGGTATGCCATGCCCTGGTGTGTGTGACATGTCCTGATAGTGAATTACTGCCAATTTTCATTTTTCACTATTGCAAGGCTACCTGTTCCCCATAGGACAGAATGGGGTGTTTGTTTATAACATCTTATAAACATAATTGGCCCTAGGAACTAGGTAGGAAAATAAAGTTTAGTATGCCCGAACTCAGAGTCTAAAGATGCATCTTTTAGTGAAGGTGATTTTTACATTCTGGGTTTGAAAATACCACTTTTAAAAAGTAGGCATTTTCTTGCTCAGCCATCCAGAAGGCCTCTGCTGGGTTTGTGGATTGACTGTCTGGGTTTTGGATGACAGGGGCTGGGGGGCAGCGGTGGCTCCAGCTACTCTATGTGAGTCAGGAAAGGGCTGAGTAGACCTGGGCTGCATTTAGAGTAGGGGGATCAGATTTCCTTGCACCTGAATGGGCCTCGTCTGCCTCTGACAATGCCGTCTCCACCTCGTGCCAGGAAGCCACACCAGAGAGGGCAGAACTGGTTCTGTCTGGGTAAAGACACTCTGCCTGAAATGACAAAGGATTTTGGGCTATAAAAAGTGGAGCCCAAACCCCTGAATTTAAGAACTCTTTTTGGACCAAGAAGAAGATCTGGAGAAGCTGTGAGGAGGAACGACCACTTTTCTGTGTGCTTTGCTGTGTTGGCCTGCAGTGGCTGCTTCTGTATTGGGCAGTGAAAGGACTGAAATGAACTTTCTGCTATCTACTTTTGTGAGTTTCTCCAAGGGCTTGAGGTAGAGTGTGCCCCTTGTTCAAGAAGTCTCAGGAACAGCAAAGACTTCAAGCTCTTCTGCCCTCAGCACTGGGAACTGTGTGTTTTGTGCTGCAACAGAAGAAAAAGCAACCCGACGCCGTCTACGAATCCGCTGCCAACTCTGTCTCCTGAAGGCACCGCAAAGGGCACTGCCGCCATTGCCGCACCATGACCCTTGTCTCACCGACGATGCCTGCTGACACCACCACCAAGCCGCTGCTCGCACCGCGACCTGTTGGCACCGCACTCCGCACCGCCTAGCGTCGCCACGATGCCTTGGTATCCCCGACGATGCCACTCCATGCCAAAATCAACACCGCTGCTTGCACCGTGGTTCGAGGGCACCACTCGTAAAGTTACACGATGCACTGCCCTCATCCCGCACCGCTGCCTTGGCCTACTGATGGCGGCACCATCGACTCCAGTTCATCAGCCGACAACAGCGCTTCAGCAACGACGACGCCGCTGCTTGCACCTTGACCTGCCAGCACCGCAACGAGCACCGCATCACTTCGCACCACGACCCTGGTCTCACCGACGACGCCATCTGATGCCGCCACCAAGCCACTGCTCGCACCTTGACCTGAGGGCACCGTACACTGCACTTTGCACCGCAGCACCCGACGCCTGCTGACGCCAGCGCTCCTGACTTCAACCGCGAGGAGTTCGATATGCAATGCATGCGACTTCAAGGGCCCTGATGACTCCTGCACTGACCTCCGGAACAGACACCTGCGGACGCTGTGCTTTCAGAAGCTCAACGAGAGGTCGCTGACGTCCTGCATTTCTAAAGGTACTGTTTTGCGGGTCTTCCCGACACCGTAACTGGGCCGCGATGCTGCGGTCAGCCAGAACTGTTTGGATTTGTTTGTTCACAACGCTGTGATAGCCCCGGACGGAGCTATCGACATCAAGGAACTGTTTTCAAGGTTATTTTGGTAGCTGAAGATTTCTAAGTACTGTATGGTGGATGTTTATCATTTTTGGTCTTGTCTTAAGTATATAAAAATATTGGATATATTTCTAAACTGGTGTGGTGTCTTTTTTGTAGTGCTTACACTGTATTACTGTTGGTTATGTGCAAATGCTTTACACACTGGCTCGAAGATAAGCCTGACTGCTCGTGCCAAGCTACCAAGGGGGTGAGCAGGGGTTAAGGGAGTTACCCTGATTATGAAGAAGGGTCCCTATTTGGACAAAGGTACAAACCCTTGCCAGCTAGAGACCTCCATTTCTAACACTCCACTTGGGAAGACCCTTCAGTTGATGATGTCCAGGCTCCTCACTGGTTGTTCTCTCTGGGAATATACCACTCCCTGGAGCTGAGTAGGAGGCTACGTGGACTTCGGTCCACCCCTACCCTCTCTCCTCCCTTGAGTAGAGGAATGGTGCTCACCAACCACCCAACTCCATTGAGAATTGCCCATGCTGAACCACACCTCCCCACCCTTGGTAAGGGACCACTGGAGCCACCCATGTTAGGTTCCTTCCCTTGTGCCTGCCCAGCCACTTCGCTGGACCCAGTTGACCTGCTGCCACCACCTGGCCCAGACCTAGCCCTCTTGGCTTGTGAATCTGATCCTGCTGCACTCAACCCCAGAGCCAACATTCCTTTCCTTGCCTTCATGCCACGCCTTCTCTCTGCTCTTACCCTTCAACGTTCCCATTGGAATCTACCGGGCTCCACCTCAAGCCCCCTTTCTCATCCGCCTATCCCCCAATTCTCTGGAGGACAGACACTTAGAAGCGACATTGCTTCACGCCCAGGTGGGCTCCCCACCCCATCCCTGCAGCTCCTGATTCTGGAAAGCCTCAAGAGGCAGACCCTGTCCCTCATTATCCACAACCTCACTCTCCTTTGAATTCCCAGCCGCACTCCAGGCCCCAATCCAGGCCTTCTATGACTTTTTTGCAGCTCCCCCTTTCTCCGGCGGCCTTTAAAAGAACATTTCCGATCTGCGTGGATTCTGCTGAGCTGGGTCACCTCCCCTGCTTCCCATTTGTGCCCAAACTCCCCCACAGCAAGAACCCCTGCTGGCTATATAGACTTGGAGATGACTGTTGTGAACACAGAAAGGTTTCCAAACTATAATCGTAACCCACAAAAAAAATCAAAGGCAAAGGCAAAACAATTATATTGTACACTGGAGTTGTAGCGAACCACTGTGTTGCTAGGGCTTGTGCCAACACACATTCTATCCACAGCGCTGATCACCAAATGTTAGCACCATCGGTTTCTGGCTTGCTGTGACGCATCAAAGCCAGTTGGAATCCTCCAGATAACCTGTGCCCACCCTGAGGTAGCTTGGCTCAAAGCAGTCACACTTCTCCTCAGGGTCAATGTGTGAAGTATTGGAACAATACACTGCGTACGCTACAAAAAGACTCCCCACCATATGTATAAAACACCGGTCTTTGTATTACACACACATCAAAATCAACATGATATATACATTGAATTAAAAAACGATCTGAACATTGAATATAGACTTTACAGTTATACTTTCCCATTAGCAGCAGAATGGTATAACCATGTATGCCCTATTCTAATGTATCACCAAACACAATGTTTCCAATATCGCATACCCCAATATTTGCAGTTGGCAAGAACTCACATGTCTTTGACTATGCCTCATGACCCAACCCCTCTAGTCTCTCAACTACCCCAGCCAACAATACATTTTGCCCCTTCTGGCAACACATTGATTAGAATGTCAAACCGCCTAAAGTGGAAAGGAACAGTTACTTTGTTCATCCGGATTAAGTCCCCAGTTGCCTGACCGCTCCTGCATGAGTGCAAGATGGCTATCCCTTTCCCCCCTTGGAGACAAAAGGTTGTGACCCAGGAAGCTAATGCGCTTCCAAGTCTTGAGAAAGTTTTCCCCTCAGGCGGTGGTGCGAGTTGCCATATCTCCCGACAGCCAGCCCACAAGGCACAACAAAACCACTTTGGCCCTGTCACGATGTTCTCCACAACAAAGTACCTTGTGGCATGTGCCCAGGAAGAGGAAGACAGCGACCTCGGACAGAGGCTGCGTTGTAAGGCACTATCATCCTCCTGATCTAAAGGTCGAAGATAGTCTCAGTTTCCAGCTCAGGTTCCCCAACACCCCTTGGACACCACACGCTCCAGAGTGCAAGCTAGCACAGGTCCCTTGGATGCAAGCATGGGTGCCTCAGACTCTGCAAGCTTCTCCCACTCTCCTCGAGCTCCTCACATCCTGGCACCTCAGGCAGGCTTCTGATCTTTACGAGCACACACCTCTGCACAGTGTGATGACGGTGTACGTCAGGACAGTCCTTTTCCCAACCGTTGATCACTTCCACCCATTACCACCACATTGCTGCGCAATCCTTACGATCTCGTGGAAATGGGGAGATCAGTTGTGTCCCTGGGTTCTCGTTAACAGAAGGGCAGCCAATGGGCCCTTGGAGAGTACTTGGGGACCTGGGCCACAACAGTTGGCACTAGCTGCAGGCCAGCAACGTCAAGGCAAATCCCACCAAGTGGTAGTCCCATTCCTGTAGCACTAGCTCCATGCCACCACAAGTCTAAGGATAATTCAGTTGCAGTTCCTTCTGCCCTAATGATTCCTCATGTCAATGTCTCAGTGTCGAACCAGCTTAGTATGGTTCCAAATCCAAAAGCGTCTCTAACTTCTGAGGCCAGAGCCTCAGTGGTTATACCTATGATGGCCTTTGAAGATGCAATCAGGCCACCTTTGAAATGTACAGGCCCTCTCTAAATTCTGTCCTGTGTGCCATCTTACCCCGGGAGGTTAGATCACTATCTTTAGTAGGGCCAAGGCCCTACCCCTTAGAAACCAGGTGCAGATTCCACCCCCGTGTAACCATCCCAGCGGGGCCCCACAGAGTCGGTGCTCTGCAGTTTCCATTGAGCCCCTAGTTTATGGCCTTCTATCGGGAATGCACAGATGTAGCTCTCTCCACAGTACCCAGATGTGAATTGGAGACAAGCTGACAGAGCCACGAGCATCGAAATGCCCACTTTCCCAAAGTAACATTTCCGCACGCGTAATGTCAAATCCACATGAACTACCAGAGAGGGTTGGCCATTACGAACTCATCGATACCAAACACTATACTGTTACTATTCTGGACGTAGGGAATAGCCTTTCCCTACATTCCCACATGCAACCCTTGACCCTTCCTTAGGCAGGTCGCTCCCCACGCCGTGCAGCTCCACCAGACTGCGCCTGTGCTCCTGCTCTGCTCGCTGCTACTCGTTTGTGGGTTCGAGGCCCGCCTCCACCCGCAGGCCTCCACCTGCGCCTCATCGCCTCAGGTTTGTTGCTGCCACTGCTCATTGTGCCCCCTTTTCTCTTTGTGACCCGTTGCTCTGTGCCCCCTTTTGCACTGTGACCATTCTGCTTCTGTGCCCCCTTCTCTCCGTGTGACCCGTTGCTTCTGTGCCCCCTCTTGCACTGTGACCGTTCTGCTTCTGTGCCCCCTCTTCTCCGTGTGACCCGTTGCTTCTGTGCCCCCTTTTGCACTGTGACCGTTTCGCTTGTGACCTTATTTGCCCTGTTTTTGCTGTTTTTCCGCTGCCTTGCCTTAGGCTTGTTTTTCCCGCCCATTACCGCCGCTGCGTCCCTGCGGCCCCGCCCCCCCGCCCCCATTGGCTCCCTCCAGCTGCTCCTCCCTCCCACCTCCCCTTCTTATGGCAGCTGCAGCGCGGCCGCGCGCAGTGGGCGCGCCGCTGGCACGCCAAAGGCAAGCCCGTCCGCGCCTGGACTGCGCCCAGCACCAGAACCCCTGGATCCCGAAGCCACCACAACACCAGACTGCACTACGACTCCATCAGCCTCCACGCACTCAACCTTGGACGACATCACGCCTGCTACCATGCCACCCCAAAGCGCACCCAAGGACCCTTCACCTGCCGGAACTGCAACTACACCAGCATCCGGCCCGACAAACCACCAACCAGAGAACCCAACCACCTCCGATGCATCCTCCTCAACACCTGCTCCGCCCGCAGGCACGCCGTCGAACTCTGGGACCTCCTGGACTCAACCACCCCCAACGTCGCCTTCCTGACGGAGACCTGGCTGGACACCACCTCGGCATCAGACATCGCCACTGCCATCCCAGAGGGCTACAAAATCTCCCGTAGAGACCGCATCAACAGAGTAGGAGGGGGAATCGCCATCATCCACAAGGACACTCTCCGAGTATCAACCAACATGGACAACACCCTCACCACCACCGAGCACATGCACTTCCAGATCCACACCGACCCCAACACCACCCAAAGAGGAACAATTGTCTACACACCACCTGGACCCTGACCACAGTTTTGCGACACCATCGCCGACTTCATCAGCACCCACGCCATCGCCTCCACGGACTACATCCTCCTCGGGAACCTGAACTTCCACCTCGAGAACAACAACGACATCAACTCCGCCGCCCTGATCGCCAACCTCGGACTCAAACAGCTTGTGACAACACCCACCCACGCCGCTGGTCACACACTGGACCCCATCTTCACCGCAAGCCCCCACGTCTCCCTCGACCACACCACCGAACCCCACTGGACAGATCACAGATGCGTCCACTTCACCTTCAGGAAACCCACCACACACCACCGCACCCAACAGATGCCACGCCGCCGCTAGGGCAAGGTCACCGAGGACCAACTGACCGCCACCCTCGACCTGGGACCTCCCGCAGATCCCACCGACCCCGACACCGCCGCCACCAACTTCAGACAATGGATCATCGACTGCGCCAACACCCTAGCCCCACTCAAGACCTCCACCACTAACCACTCCAGCAAGAAGGCCGATTGGTTCACCGAAGACCTCCGGACCTCCAAGCCCAACTGCCAGAAACTGGAGAAGAACTGGCTCCACGACCAAACACCAGACAGCCACTCAGCCCACAAGAACGCCATCCGCAGACACCACCAACTCATCAGAACCGCCAAGAAGACCACCTTCAAGGACCACCTAGAGAGCAACGCACACAACAGCAAAGAGCTCTTCAACATCGTGAAAGAACTCTCCAACCCCAGCTCCAACACCAACGACATCCCACCCTCACAAGACTTGTGTGACTCCCTGGCCACCTTCTTTCACCGCAAGATCACGGACATCCACGACAGCTTCAACACTGCCACCCCGGCACCCGTCGTTGAGACCATGTCCGCTGAGAACACCACCCGCACCAGCCGGCTGACCACCTGGTCCAACGTCAATGACGAAGACCCCATCAAGACCAGGAACTCCATCCATTCCGGATCCCCATCTGACCCATGCCCCCACCACGTCTTCAACAAAGCCTGCACAGCCATCGCACCCCACCTCCGGAAGACTATCAACATCTCCCTCGAGACAGCAACATTCCCGGAGAGCTGGAAGCACGCCGAGATCAACGCCCTACTGAAGAAACCCGAGGCGGACCCCAAGGACCTCAAGAACTTCCGACCCATCTCCTTGCTCCCCTTCGCGGCGAAAGTTATTGAGAAGATCGTCAACAAACAGCTCACCCGCTACCTTGAAGACAACGACATCCTGGACCCATCCCAGTCCAGCTTCCGCAGCAACCACAGCACCGAGACGGCCCTCATCGCCGCCACCGACGACATCCGAATCCTCATGGACAAAGGAGAAACAGCCACCCTCATCCTCTTGGACCTGTCAGCAGCCTTTGACACGGTCTGCCACCGCACCCTAACAGCACGCCTCCATGACGCCGGCATCCGAGAGAAGGCCCTGGGATGGACCTCATCTTTCCTCTCCGGCAGAACCCAGAGTGTCCGCCTCCCACCCTTCCACTCCAAGACCACCGAGATCATCTGCGGCGTCCCTCAGGGATCTTCCCTCAGCCCGACGCTGTTCAATATCTACATGGCACCACTCGCCCACGTCGCACGACCACACTGCCTCAACATCATCTCCTACGCCGACGACACCCAGCTGATCATATCCCTCACTGAAGACCGTCGCAGAATGGCTGAAGCACAGCAGACTGAAGCTGAACTCTGACAAGACGGAAGTCCTCATCCTCGGCCGCACCCCCTCAGCCAGGGACTACTCCTGGTGGCCAACATTGCTGGGAACAGCCCCAGAACCCAGCGACCATGCACGCAATCTGGGGGTCATCCTCGACTCCTCCCTCTCCATGGCCAAGCAAGTCAACGCGGTCTCCGCATCCTGCTTCAACACCCTCCAAATGCTCCGCAGGATCTACAAATGGATCCCCTCGGACACGAGAAGAACTGTCACCCAGGCCCTCGTCACCAGCAGACTGGACTACGGGAACGCCCTCTACGCAGGAACAACAACCAAGCTCGTGAGACGGCTGCAACGCATCTAGAACGCCTCAGCACGACTGATCCTCGACATCCGCCGACTCAGCCACATCACACCCACCTGAGAAACCTGCACTGGCTCCCCGTCAATAAGAGGATCACCTTCAAACTCCTCATCCACGCGCACAAAGCCCTACACAACGCCGGACCAGAATACCTCAATGACCGACTCAGCTTCTACACTCCCACCCGCAGCCTCCGCTCTGCCAACCTTGCCCTCGCCACAGTCCCGCGCATCCGGAAATCCACCGCCGGCGGCAGATCCTTCTCCCACCTCGCCGCCAAGACCTGGAACACTCTCCCCACCGACCTACGACAGACGCAGGACCTGATTGCCTTCAGAAGACTTCTCAAGACCTGGCTCTTCGAACAGTAGCAGCCCCACCCTTCCCCCAGCGCCTTGACACCCTCACGGGTATGTAGCGCGCTTTACAAATGTCATGATTGATTGATTGATTGATGCTAATCCGATGCGAGAAGCAGGCCCTGTCATATCAAACACACTATCCAGTGCCATTCACGACCCTTGCGTGTTACACACATGCGGGCACATGCCCTACCTCTTCCCAACACCGTATTCTGTCCTCAGGGTGAACTAAAATTTTCCAAGAGACATGCAGAACCTTGGCACATAGCTTTTTAACTTTCAAGACAAGTAACAGTAACCTGTGCATGCAGGCCCCACCGGGGCAGATCTTTAGCACAATCTCTGAGCTACCTCTATGGATGGCATGACCAGTACTGCTGGCACTTCCAAATGTGATCAAAGTCTTAAGGTTAGCACCAAGATTAGAGGAAGAAGGAGAAAAGCAAAACATTGAGGGAAAGCACCCTAGAAAGGGCCCTGTCCAATAAATATGTTAACTTCCTACAATCTATGGTAGAAACTTGTTCACTGGCTTTCAGAAGACCATTGAACTCAGTAACTAAGAGTGTTATGTGTCTGACGGGCAATTTTCTGTCACGATGCCCTTGTTTGGTAGTTCATGATGCTGCGTCTGTCGTAGCTCAAAGGTACATAGGAGAAGATGGATCATGTGAATGCCCCAAACAAATGACTCTGACAACAGATGGCTCTGCCTAGGGGTGTTTAATTCTACATTATAGGAATATAACTCCCTTCATGAGAAAATATGATGTTTTTCTGACATTGCCCAAAGGAAATATTTGCACCATAACACATCTCTGCAGCTGGAAGTACTTTGGCATATATGACTACTGATAATGTTTCTCCTCCCTCTCTGTCACTCGGGCCTGAGTGACAACAGGGCGACTCGTGGCTGCCACCCAATGAGCTGCATACTTTCTCTTCGCCACTGCTGAAAGTTCTAATCTGAGGCATCCAACATCGAGGAAGAGGAAGTACATGGCTAATTGGTAAAGTGCAAGCCCACAGTGTGCTTGTTGTCCTGGGTCGCAACCAGCTCATTCTCACTCTATAGCTTACAGCAGATCAAGAACTGAGCACAAAGGACAGTCCGTGGGGTAGTGGTTCTTATGGAAACAAGATCCTATCTTTGGACATGGAAATGATTTTGGGTGTCCAATATCTTCACTCGAGGCAAAGGTGAAATCTGTGCTCAAAAAGTGCTAAAGAAAAGTTCAGGAAGGTTTGCTGGGTGGTTGTGTTATAATGTCAGAATTATAGTCGGGAAAACCACTAAGACGAAGCCACAAAGTCAAATATTTTTTCAGTGAGCTTGCCACCTTATCCTGGTCCTATAGAGATTAACGTTTTTAAATCACAACTTATAGAGAAAATTCAAGAATGTACAGTTGTAACTAATCTGCACTGTTTATTACAGCTAGGCCATTTATTCCATGACAGTCACTTAACAACAGTATAGAATTTCCACAGAAGCCATACGTCTTTACTGGCAGGCACCTGGGCTCTTGAAGTCTTGGGGTCAGCAACAAGCTAGCATTACTAGCCTTGGAAACAGTTTTCTTGTCTCAGAGATTTAAGACAAAATTGGAACCAGAGCTTTAGCAGGAATCCTTCAGTGCAGCAGTGTATTTCTTCCATTCTGTTACCAACAGCACCATGCTGGGAATGGGTCAGGCAGAGTATTTCAATGGGTAAAACCAACCAGTGATTCATAATTCTCACTAAATGAATCTAACTAAAACTTCAAGAAGTCAGTCTTCCATGTTTTGCTGCAGTTTGACCCGGCTCCTATTTTAGTGTATGCTTACAGGTAAAATCAGTCCAGTAGTTTCTTTAATCAGTGACCCAAAGTGACGTATCCTTTTTCTGTGCTCTTCTTTATCCTCATCTCCTGAATCTACATTGTGCTTGGCTAGTTGCTCCCTCTAGGCATTAAAAGCTTAAGGCTATCATAGAGTAGCCAGATTCCACCACCATCAAATAAATGAAATGTTGTAGGCTCATCCAACTATTACAAAAATGAGTATGTTGAGATTTTGCAATTGCTACTCCACTTACCAATTTTTTTTAAAGAAAGATTAATCTTTTCTTTGGAACCCTGCAGCTTAACATGGCCTTGAAACATTAACTGAATAGTTCAGAAAGGCATCTATATTACAGTCACGTGACCCAATTTTTCTTTTTAGTTTGAAAAAGTGTTGTTGGGTAGAAGGGGCAGTATTATTACACGATAATCATCGAGGACAAGAAAATCCTTTTTTTCCTTTTACTTTCGAACATTCGCTTTTCCACAGTCTAATTGCTCACTTCTAGAAAGAGAAGTACTAGCCCCATTAAAGATTCCTTCAATGTTATGTTATGTTATTTACAATTATAAAGCACAACAGCTCACTCCCATGGGAGCATACTGCTTCTAAAACTTCAACTAGGGGAAGTGTTTGATTAAGAACTTAAAATAACCAGGTTTTTAACAATTTTTAAAAAGTTAGAAAATTTTGGCAAGTGTGAATTTGGAGCGGTAACATATTGCAGTGCTGAGGAAAAGGAGTGACCTCTACTGCGAGTCATTCGTATACAGTGAGGACATGCTAACGCTCTATTTGTGGTTCGAACACTCCTAGGTAGATGGTAAAACCTTACTCTAGACCGAAGGTAGGCCAGAGAGTCCCTATACAAGGCTTTGTGAGCATGGCAAAGATGCTTAAAAGTACTGCTCGTTTTTATGGGGAGCCAGTGTAGAGAGCTTAAAATTGGGGCCAAAGGGCAACCGAGTCAATGACTGCATTTTTTGTTAAAGGCTCTGCATCGTTTTACAATTAGAAAAGATCATCATAATTTACAAGTCTTATGAAAAGCAGAGTGCTGCAATAGCTCACGTGTGTTGGGCCCTTTTTCCAGCAGTATGGCTTTCTAAGTAAGACTATTCCAGGTATAGAAAAAATATTTTTTCATCCCACTGGTGCTGCAGTACACGTGTGTGAGATTAGGTCAGATCCTGCTGGAGTCGTCCTGCAGGACCTAGGGCACCCCCACTCGTGGTCCTGTAGGGTCCAGCACAACCCATATGCTCCCATAGGGCTGAAAGAAAAAAGGAAGAATGTGTGTGGGGTCCTTAGGAGGGTGGTCGCTCATAGGTGCTTGACCCCCTACGGGTGTTAGGCGCAGATCCTGACCACAGGTGGTAAAGGCCCTATTATACACAGCCTTCACCCGGTCCTGAACACTTCGCATATAGCTGACCTCTTATGGGCAATCCAGCATACATTGGTGGGCAACTACTTAGTGTGTACAGTCTTCACTCCTATGTGCAACTTTTCATGCAGAGACCACCTCACCAGACACTCAAGACTCCTTAGGAAAGGAAAGTATAATTAGGTTGCCATTAGCCAGAACCTATGGTAAGGTGCCAGGGGGAATAACTCTTTAAGAATTGATGTTTGACGGGGTTGCAGTTAATTGTCTCACCTCACCCCAGAAACCAAGAACACCCATGCTAAGCACCACAATGGCAGTTCTCAAAATGAAACAAAGCGTGATAATAAAGTGAAATAGAAACACTGTGTACAAAACAGTACAACTAGAATTACAGATATGTTACTTGAGTTTGATTTCTCTTTTGTGTGTTAGCACCTAAAGGGTTGGCCAAATGGCATTTAAGACTAAGGGCCATATGTAGGTAGCTAAATACCGGTCGGTAACGGCCGAAATTCGGTAAATATCCCGTTACCGACCGGTATTTAGTCAAGTGAGATGTAGGAGGCCAAAAACCAGTTCTCGGTAAATATGAATCGGTAAATACCAATTCATATTTACCGAATTCTAAAATACCGATTCATATTTACCGAATACATATTTTCCGAATCGGTAAATATGAAGTGGTAAATATGAAGTGGTAAAACGGGAAAAGATATGTAGGTAAATTCGGTAATTAAGAAATCCATGAAATTCAGTAATTAAGAGTCGGTAATTAACACAGATTGAAAGCAGGTGGTAAGCATCAACAGTGCATATAAGCAATCCCAAAATGCAACAGCGTGGACAAAATGGCCGCTCTGTATGTCATTGCAAGGCGCCTACGTCTACAGGCAGCAGGTCTGAGGATTTGGAGACGGGAGGAACGCATCTACAGACAGCGCATCACACTCTTTCAACAGACTGACGCAGAGATACATGAAAGGTACAGGCTACACCCACAAACCATCATGGACCTGATAAGGGACCTGCACCCACTCCTGGACCAGCCAACAAGAAGGGCGCATGCCATACCACCACATGTGCAGGTTCTCTGCAGCCTACATCTACTCGCATCTGGCAGTTACCAGGGGGTGATAGCTGCGGTGGGCGGTGTATCCCAGAGTTGCCTATCCCGTTTCTTCAGGAAGTTCCTGGATGCCATGATGCAGAGAATGCACCACTACATCAGCTTCCCAAACACACAGGCTGAACTGCAGAAAACTAAAACTGACTTTTATCACATGGCACAGTTCCCCCATGTCATTGGCTGTATTGATGGCACACACATTCCAATCTGCCCACCAGCTGCCACTGAGCACATCTACAGGAACAGAAAGTCCACCCACTCCATCAATGTGCAGGTAATCTGCGATGCAGGGAACATCATCACTGATATTGTTGCGAAGTTTCCTGGGAGCACCCACGACTCCTACATCTTCCAGAACAGTGGGATCTACACACGACTGCTTGCCGGAGAATTTGGAGAAGGATACCTGTTAGGTAAGTAACAGTGACGCTCCATAAAACTTAGTGCAAATCATAGTGTATTGAGGCATGTGACTGATGGTTCCCTTTTACTCACCTAGGCGACAGTGCATATGCCGTGCGGTCATTCATCCTCACTCCCTACCTACACCCCTCAACCCAGAGTGAGAGACGATATAATGTGGCACACAAATCTACACGCAATGTGGTGGAGCGCATGTTCGGACTATTGAAAAGCAGGTTCCGCTGCCTCCATAAAAGCGGAGGTGCACGCCAGTACACACCCATCCTCTGCTGCAAGATAATTGCCACTTGTGCAATGCTGCACAACCTTGCCACGAAGAGAGGTACAGAGGTAGAAATGACATATATTGAGGACAATGATGATGAGTCTGCACAGCCAGAGGCCAACGCAGCAGGAGTGGCAACAGCAACAGATGGGAGAGTGAGACGGGCAGAGATCACATGCAACTATTTCTGAGTGAGTAAGGGGACACAGCCAGTAGTTGGATGCCATAACGTAGTTTAATCAGGCAGCACTACGCCACAACACAAAGGGAAACCTGTTCCATCAACATTGTGTAATAAACATATGTCAGTCAAGGGTTACTTCACCCAATAGTGTCTTTGTTTTTCGTGACGCATTAGTGTTTGCGCCCACGCGCACCAGTGCGGGATGGCATTGAGTGAGCGTCCTCACTGGCTGTGGGACCAGTGGCACCACCTTGCCGCCTGCTGCTCCGACGTGTGTCTGGGACAGGGGGGGTTATGCTGCTCCTGCTGGTCGTGTCTTCGGTGTCCCCAGCATCCACAGCGCCAGTTGTGGCAGACTGGCTGGTGAGCAGCACTTCTAGTGCACTCGTGACCCTCACCATCCCCCTTGTCACGTCTGTGCTGCAGTGCGCAAGGCCTTCCTGCATCGCCACAGAGCACCTGCAGAGCAGCGAAGTGGCAGTTGCCAGCCGGTTCACTGCCCTTGTGTTCTGATCCTTTTTCTGATGTCCCCTGCGCCGTGCTGCCCTGTCCTCATCATACTTTGAGCACAGCAGCATGATGGACTGGGACATGTCCCGCATGCCCGCTGCCATCTCAGCCATTCCCCCTGCCATGGCGCTGATGCCCTTGTCAATGTTAACAAATGTCTCATTGAGGCCACGCATTTGGCGCTGTACGGACACCATTGCCCTTGCCTGTATGCGTTGAATTTTCACCATGGTGGCCTCAAGCCCTGAGGAGACTCCATGGCCCACCCCTAGGGGAGGTGGACTTTGCAGCCGAGCCCTGCGGCGCCGTCTGCCACCTGTGTGTGCTCCCTCAGAGTTGGAAGGCACACTGTCATGGGTTACATCCAGGGGTACAGTGGACGTTTCCGCCCCCCTCGAGTCTTCAGAAGATGAGTCTGTTACATACAACCTGACAGCAGCACGCCTCCTCGACCTGTGCAATGCAGGTGGTGAAGATGGTGGTGACACCTGCAGGAGTGGGGATGCTGGCTGGAGTGGCGATGCTGGCTGGGGTGGCCATGATGGCTGGGGTGGTGAGACTGCCTGTGGTGCCGTTCCCTGGCCAGAACTGGTGGTGGCCTTCTCCGCGCTGTCTTTGTGGTGTGCCCTCTCTCCCTTGTCATGGGCAGTTCTGCGCGCAGTAGTGCCTGTGGACAGAAATGCAACATCAGCTAAGTGTACCTGAAGCATAGATTTGCTGCCATGACAATACATTTTTTAAACAGTATCTCAATGTCCTCTGCCTGCTTCTCGCTACTGTGTGTTACATGCCTTGTTAATCTGTGCTAAGCGTATCATGTTTGGGCTTTCAGGGACTACATCTCCCATGATGCATTGCTAGCATGCACGAACACCTGTACTGGAGTGGGATTCTCATTACACATTTGGGGAGTTGGGATAGGGGTAGGGGGGGACACATTGCTGTGCAAGCGCCTTACCTTGTTTGGAGGTGCCTCTGCCGGAGCTGTCAGCGTCCCCAATCCCCACGATGCTTTCTGGCTCAATAGTGGTCTCCACAAGCTCCTCCAGTTCTGTCAGGGCTGGTGCCCTGTTGCGTCCACCTCCTGTCCGGCTGGCCTCTTTTTTCAATTCTGCCACCTTCCTCTTCGTGATGATACGGATGTCGTACCACCGCTTCTTGAGGACATCAATGTCCCGGGGGGTCACTCCCATGGCATTCACCTGTGCCTGGATTCCAAGCAAGATCTTCCGTTTCTCTGACTCAGCCACTTGCAGTGACTGTTTGCCAAAAAGCTTCTGGTGCTGCTTCACAACCTCCTCCACCAGTACCTGCAGCTCCTTTTGGCTGAATTTCAGCTTTCTCTTCCTCTCCCCTCCATCCCTCTGTGTCCTGGCTGGCCATTGTTGCAGTTTCCAGGGCTGAATCAGGCAGTTGCTCTGTTCCTCTCCTCTGCACTCCCAGCCTCTCCAGAGTCTGTGGATTGTGTGCACCTGCCTGGGTGTGGCCACTTCCTGGTTGGGTGGGGTTTAGGTTGCACAGGATTGGCTGATTCATCAAGTCATGTGTATTTGAATTCCCGAATCGGTAAATACAGATTCGGTAAATACCACTTCGGTATTTACCGATTCGGTAAATTCCGATTCATGATTACCGAATATTACCGATTCGGTAATGATTACCGAATGTTTACCTACATAGAACTTACCGATTCATAAATACCGATTCGGTAAAATTCGGTATTTATGAATCGGTAAAAAAAAATTACCTACATATGGCCCTAAATACCCTGATTTACAGATCTCGACCTTTTGAAATCCTGATGGCGTTTGACAGCTCAGATTACCTTTGCCACCGTGGTTCGAAGGGAGCTGAAACAAAACACAACTCAAGCATATTTTATCAACAGTCAGATTCCTAATGTTCAGTCAATGATGGAAAGTTGGATATGTTTTTGAAACCTTTGTTTATCTTAAAGGATTAGTATGGTTGTATCCTCTTCATTCAGATTAGTCAAGTTTACAGAAATATCGAATGAAAGGTTGATTTGTGACAGCATACATCAATACAGAGTGTTCCACAAAGGAAATTGTCACTATCTAGCTAAGAGCCTAACCCACCCTACGCAGAGAATCCCATGAAGAGTTCCTTTTATGAAAAGAGCAACATTTTGGAGTACAGTTAACGACTAGAGCGTCCCATAAAGAGTCGTTCTGGAAACTCAGCCAAGTTCCCCCTAGCTGCAGTAGCAACCATCAGAATATCAGTGATAGAGGAATGATTGTTGCAGTAGTATTGATCATTGAAAGTTCACCTTTAGCAATAGCTGTTGGTTACAAAGAGTGAGGGTGCAGTAGAGTGACTCTCCCTCATAAAGAGTAATGCAGGAAGAAGATCTCCAAGTAGCACTCAGAAGTCAGAATGTAGGAACATGATGATCTCCTAACTCATAAGGAACACTCATTAATATGAAATCACACAATAATATAATGAAACTTAGTAGGTGTCCGTTTCTCTCATCCAATGGAAACCGCTCATCCAATGGTGTCGTCAACATCAGTTGCTTCTACTCTCGATTCCCACAGTAAACATTCACGCCGGTACATAGTAAAACACTGGTTCAAGTCTTGGCAACATGGAGGAAAGTTCTCATGAGAACTTTCTTACCTAAGCTAAAAGCTGCATCCAGTGTCTATTGTGAATACAACGGCTAGTCAGATGTGCTGAAACAAATTTATCAATGTTGTTCTAGTTAAGCATACATAAAATATATCTAAATTATTGTGCATTCTAACAGCCTATTCATTATGAATTACAGCAAGGTTCATTGTTATATGAAATGATCTAATATGGTATGATAAAGCTAAGCAAACATAATCTTGAAGTCAGCACATTCTTTAGCAGGATGCTGGTGCTAGGCAAAATGTCCTAAATAAACGTCTAGTTAGCTATGAGCAAGAGTCAAAAGAAAAGGCTTGGGTCTAAATAAAGGCACACATTTAAGAATGATAGCCTAGTACAAAAAAAAATGATTCACTATATTTTCATATACATTTCAGTAAGCACATTTTCCATAAGTGTTATTTTTCTATGTAAAAACATTCTTATACACGAAAGCTGAAATGCATTCTAAAGTGATTCTTTTACACATTTAAAGCAGCACATTTTTCCTACTTGTTATTTTTCTATGTGAAAATATTTCTGCAGCAGTTTAAATGCATTCTAAAAGTGCAACATATGTTCTACATATAGAATAGTTTCTTTTTAAAAAAACAATTTATTCCATAAAAAGAAGAACCAGAATACCAGATCTCAAAATGAAGCAAAATGTGAAAATACAGTGGGAAAAAATCTATGTAGACAAAAAGCTACAACTGGAATTAGAGATATGTTACGTTAGTTTTATTTCTTTGTTTTGTGTGTGTATAAAGGTTTGTGAAACATCTAAATAATATTGTTTCCCTAACCATGGCATCTTCACATCCATAGCACTTGAAAAATAGTCTCAGATATCACATGCAAATTGTATTGAGACGAACATAGATATCAGTCCTCTGTGTCTTTAGTTGTTTTAAGTGCCTTTCATCACATTTGTCAATTATCTTTTAATTGTCATTTCCATTCATGATGCATGGAGTTTTGTAAGTGCACACACAGGCATATATATGGCTATTGTATTGGTGTAGCAGTAAGATGAGCACACATGGGGAAGGTCAGATCTTTTTCTTTCCTTTGTGTTGCGGAGCTGTTTTCTGATGCGGAATGACTATATTATCAGCCTATGAGGCATTGGCGGCTCCTCTGCTAAGGTGGGGAAGCATCGTAGCACTGATTTTAGCAGTGCAAAAAAAGGAAAAATAAAATAAGAACACAATGTTATTATTTAATTTTTCTATGCTGAAGCCTGTTTCAAGGCGGGCTTGACTGTCATCATAGCCAGCAAGCGAAGAAGTAGTTGGTGCTCTTAAGTGCGCATGACGGTTTGACTGTCCATCTTGGGCTGGGCAAACAGTCATGTTCACTTAGCATGTTGTCTATCCGACTGTACTGCAGAGCCTGGTTGGAGAACATGCACAGGCTCCCCCTATCCTGTCTGAGCGCTGAACCATGCTGCTCTGACCAAACCCGCTGCTGGTGTCATGATGGTGACAGGAATGTCATGATTGGCTAGATGAGTCTGGGAGCCTGTGTGCTTCCGGTTGATAGAAGAGGACGGAGGAGAGGCAGTGGCCGGCGGGTAAGTGATATCTTTTTTTCTTCTTTTCTTTTCTTAATTTTACTTCCCCTCATACTCCACCACTACTGCCCAGGAGCAGCCGTCACTGCCATGAGGCAGGAATTGCATGAAAATGTGCACGTGTTTTTAAGTGTATGCTGTCTTAAACACACTCATCCTTTCACTTATGCTTTATTCCCCATGGCCTGTTTAGTGCACAATTTAATAGTTCCATTGTGACATTTGGAAATGTCATTTCGCTGAGTGTTTCTGAATGTTAACAATTTACAAAGATGTCTTGGACACAGTACCGCACTTGTTGTCATAGTGAGAATTTTGTTTTTGTGTGGTGCAAAAATCAAGAGAAACAAGACCTCGTAGTTTCTCAATAGTGAATAAAATTCACATGAACAATTTACCAAGAAATGATCATTAAATAAAGTTTACAAAGAAAGAATATTCTTGGACCTATACGATGGAATTTTAAAAGATCCTTTATTCTTTTAATCTTCACAAGGTAGCCAACGCGTTTCGTCCCTTTACAGGACTTCTTCTGGGCTCAAACAGGTATTGTCCATATGTACTGGTATTTAAGCTCCAAAATTTAAAGACAAGGAGTCTTGTTCTGCATCAGAGGTAAAGCATTTCAGATAGTCCATTCATTCCAAGGTAAGATTTATTCCTTATCAAATTTTTTAGGCCAATGTCTTTGATGTTTTTGTCTTTGATGTTTTTGATACCATTGACAGAGAAGAGTTGGAGGAGGGTGGCCTGCCATCTTGACCGCAATTAAATAGATGTGGTGGCCAACATTGGCCTAATAAAGAAAAAAGGATCTTTTAAAATTCCATTGCATATGTTCAAGAATATTCTTTCTTTGTAAACTTTATTTAATGATCTAGTGTGTGCTGATCATTTCTTGCTAAAGTGTTTCTGAATGTTATATAACAACACATTTATACATTAGACATTTAACATGCGTTTGTATGGCATCATCTCTTTGAGAAATTCAGCAGTGTTAGATAATAGGAAAGTTTTAAGAATTAGGGTGTGATTGTTGCAAATGGTTAGCAGTCCAGTTGTTGTCAGGTAGATCAGGGCAACGCATGGTGACCTCCACATAAATAACAGTGAAAGTACTGCAAGGGAAACAAGATCTCTTTATTCATCTTTCCCTAGGGCTGCTGGTTGGCACCAGTGACAAATGAGAAACACTACTGCGTACACCTTGGTGAACCCCCAATGTGAGGCTAAATCTCTGAAGTCCTCGCCTCCTTTCCTTCTATGCTGCCCTCCTTCTATGGGGCTCCAAGATCTCCAGAAGTTAAAGCTTGCACTCTCCTTTACTGGGTTGGGTCGGTGGAGGATACACAGTTTCCCCAGAGGGTGGCTACATATTCAGGCCCACTCTCGCTGCCCCTGCCAGTAGCCGTGCGGTTGTCATCCCAGCTACAGTTTGAAATCATCCCGACTTGACAAATGCCACTTTCTGGGTCTCTGGACAATTCCATAAATGACACACTCCTTCATGGATCAGTGATGCTCTCCTTTGTAAGCATGCAATAAACGAATGATGCCATATTTCACCAGAATAAACGCGAGTTTCACTCCAATAAGTGGTCGTTTTTTAAATCCTTGCTTGTAATAATTCAGAATCATATTCTCTGGGGGTAGTGTCTAAGCAAACCCACAGAAGGTGAATAACATGCATGTTGCATCTTCACCCGACGGGCGAGGATCTTTGTGGGCATGACGATCTTCTGTGAGATGGTCAGGATTAGAGAGGTTTATGTCCAACATTACCACTCTGACAGATCATTTTGATTTTTTTAGGTGGTGTAATCAAGGTGAGGAAGAGGAGACAATTGACTCGGTCCATGGAGCAGCTGGGTTGCAACAATCCTGCTGCTCATCATAAAAGAAATGATTGGTTGGCGTTGTGTGTGTTGTTCTATGTGCCTGTTATGTTTTCTATCTTCATTTTTCCTGTGTGCACATGTATGTCTTTAACTTATCCAAGTGACTGTGGTATTAACTATCTGTGCATAACCTGTAGCAAAGCCAGACTGTTGATCTGTCATCCTTAGGGTGGTCTTCCCCCAAACCTGTTGCCTACTTACCTCCTGTTTTTGCTGTATCTTTTTGTTGGCCTTAGGACTCTGGGCACTTTACCACTGCTGACCAGTACTAAAGTGCATGTGCTTCTCCCCTAAACATGGTGACATTGGAGTATACATGATTGGCATATTTAGTTTACTTGTAAGCCCAGTGTACATTGGTATACCATGGGCCTGTAAATGATATACTACTAGTAGGCCTGCAGCACTGATTGTGCCTCCCACCCCAGTAGCCTTTTAAATATGTATCAGGCCTGCCATTGCAGTGCCTCTGTGTGCAGTTTACTGCCACTTTGACTTGGCATTTAAAACTACTTGCCAAGCCTTAAACCCCCCTTTTGTTACACACAGTCACCGCTAAGGTAGGCCCTAGGTAACCCTAAGAGCGGGGTGCTGTGTAAGTTAAAGGTAGGACATGTACTTTTGAGTATTACATGTCCTGATAGTGACAAACAGCTAAAATTTGTTTTTCACTACTATGAGGCCTACTCCTCTCATAGTCTAGCATTGGGAGTTCCTTAATACACCTTTGATCTGTAATTCCTGATTAGAAAGGTGTAGCTGCATCATGTTTCATATCCTTGAAATGGTAATGATAAATCCTCTTTACTGGTAATGTTGGATTTACATTACTTATTTAGAAATGCCGCTTTTAGAAAGGCGTGTATTCCTCTGCTCTTACTGCTCTGTGCGCCTTGCCACCTGTCTCCAATACACGTCTGAGGTGGGTGACAGCTACACTTTGTGCGTTCCCTCTAGACAGCCACAAACAAAGGAAGGGTGGGTGTGAAAGAGAACTCATCTGCATTTATCTGCATTCATCTACATTCTGATAGCTCTTCCGGGGCAGAAAGAGAGTGGGGAGCTGACACTTACACCTGAATAGGCAGGGTCCTATTTCCCACACAAAGAGCTGATTCCCTTCTGATAGTCTGGAGCCGGGACTGGAAAGAAAGGGGGACCGTTGGAGTCACCCCCATTTCAAAGGCACAACTGTGTATAAGTACTGGGCCTCTGACCCTACCAAGACAGTACACTAAAGGACGTATAAAGAACTCTGCCAGGAGTAAAGCCTGCTGTGCTAAATAATTGGCACTCTGCTTGACGGTTGCTCTGAAAGAACTGCTTTCTGCTTTGCTGTGCTGCCCAGCTGCCTGCTGATCTCTGCCCTGCTGAGGACAAAGACCGGACCTATCTCACTTGAACCCAGAGTGACTCCAGGGCTTTCTAGCTTGCATCCTGTTCTGAAGTCTCAGGGCCATCCAAGACTTCCTTCAACTCTACAACAGCACCTGCCCTGCTAAGTGGTGCCATTCCAGTCCTGGGCCCTTGAAATGTGACTTCTGCTGTCCAGAACCAACAAAATCGATGCAGTGACAACTGCGCTGATCAGAACCAACACATTGTCCTTCGAGGCAGGAGTCGATCAACGACATCGGTTTGATGGACTGCGTGGCTTAACGACGATGACAGACAGTGTGACTCGACAATGACTCAGCACCTGCATCATAAAGGGGTTTGTTGACGATGCATTTATCGCCTGTATGGATCGGAACCGATGCATCGAGCCTTCAAAGTCTACACTTGTTCCATCCAAGGTACTTTTTTAGCGGGACCTGCCTGTGTCCTGTAGCCAGCCTGCCCTCCATGGCGGTCATTCTGAACTTTGGATTTATCCCAGTACAGCGTGACCTCAAGTAACCCCTGGGTGCTGTTTGCTTTTACGCACTATTTTTTATTTGTTCTTCAAAAATTCATAACTTCTGTTCTGCTTATTAGATTTTTGTTGTTTTGGTCTTGTTTTACTCATAAAAATATAATCCTTTTTGAGGTGTTTTCAATGTGTTACTTACTGTGTGTGTGTTGCACAAAAACTTTACACACTGCATCTTTATATAAGCCTGATTGCTCTGTGACAAGCCACCAGAGGGTGAGCACAGGTTATCCTTTAGTGTGTAACTAGCTTAACCTGACTAGAGTAGTGGTTCCTTCTTGTACAGGGTGCATACTCTGACAACCAGAACGCCAATTTCTAACACAGACCTATTGTCTTTGTCAAAGCTTGTTTTTTCCACTAAAAGCTTTGTAGGTCGAACCTAGGCAGCACACATGCACAGTCTTTGAGACATGCTATATTCTCTCTGTGGGCTTTGACCACTTCCACCGCTTTTCATTAGTTCTTTCATGTGCGATTCTAAATCCATTACTTTTGAGTGGTAAATCGTGGCCATTTGTCTTTTTGTTTGGTGTGTCATTCCCTCTCATGTCCACTGGCCCCGTTACATGTCTCATTCCACTTCTATCCAATTCCATTCGTTATGTGCAATATTTTTTTTTTAGATTGCCTCGGCTCGTGGCCTCGGCAAACAAGTGCAACTGATGTTTGCAACATTACTGCTTTCCCCTCCCAACCACTGTTACTTTGTGTGCTGTCCCCTTAGCACCACCTGCTTCCCCATACTTGTTTGTCTGTTTTGTTTTCGTGGCTGGGCTTCTTTATTTAGATTGCCTCGGCTCATGTTCTCGACAAACGCACGCAGCTGATGTTTGCAATGTTACTGCTTTCCCCTCCCACCCACCGTTTCTCTGTGTGCTGTCCCCTTAACACCACCCCCACCCTTTCCTTGTTAGACTTTGTATTGTTTACGTGGTTGGGCGTCTTTAGTAGGATATCACTTTTTGGACTTCTTTTGAAAGGAGTTATGCGTTTTTTTCAAACAGCTATTATTTGAATTAGAGGTGGTCAGGGCAAAACAGGAGAGACATAGAGCCCCTGGGCATAGGACAGCTTCAAGGCATTTGTGAGACGAAGATACGGTGCCGGTAAGAAGATTCTTCCATGACTTTAGTGTAACCATTGTCAAGATCCTTCAAGTGCATCATGTGTGTGTCACCTCTGTCACTGCCTTCCTAACACCCTTGCTCTGGGCTAGGGGCTAGGTCCCACCAACCGCTGTCGTTGCAGAGTTCCACTTTAGTGTCCAGGTAGACTGATCTTCTATTTCTATGTGATAATCTCTCAGAGCTCAAACTTGTAATGAGGGCACCTTTGGCCAGACACACTTTTCTTCCCTCTGAGGTATATAAACTGATTTCTGCAGGGTTGTTAACTGCAAGTGTATGTCTGTGTGTGCTTGGGTGTGTGTCTGTGTGTGTGTGTCCTTGTGTGCTTCAGTGTTCCTGCTTGTGGGACTGAGTGTGTGCATGTTCTTGTGTGTGTGTGTTTGTGTGCTGATTAGCAACATTTTTAGTTGCTAAACAAAAACAATGATTCCAGAATAAACCGGGCTGCAGGAAGGAGCCTTTTAATGCATAGAATACACGACTGGAGTCAGCGGAGAGTCTGCAGCATGATCCCATTTAAGGTTCACATTATTGTATTATTCCACCACCTACTGGTTGGTGCACGGTGAAATCATCTTGAATAAAGTAGTTGATTGTGAGCAGAGTCTGTTTGTCTCGTGACGTTGACTGCAAGCTTAAATTGCCCAAAAAGGGGGCAGATTCATAGAACTAATCTGAGATAAAATCCTAAACATACTACTTTTCGTATTCACAGAAGGCATTTAGTAGTAGTAAAGTTAGGACTTCTAACTTTACTACTAATAAACTGAGATAAAATCCTAAACGTACTACTTTTGGTATTCACAGAAGGCATTTAGTAGTAGTAAAGTTAGGACTCCTAACTTTACTACTACTACATGCCTTTTGTGAATACCAAAAGTTGTAAAATTAGGATTTTGTTTCAGTTTAGTAGTAGAAAAGTTAGGAGTCCTAACTTTACTACTACTAAATGCCTTCTTTGAATACCAAAAGTAGTAAGTTTAGGATTTTATCTCAGATTAGTTCTGTGAATCGGCCCCGAAATTTCTGCCATCCACAGTCCTCCATTGGGCTTTGAAAATTCTCGTCTCGCCATTGGAATAGAAATGAATCTCCAACCATTGAAAACAAAGTTTAACTGTGGGGCTTTTCAGCTCAGAGAGGGAAAACCATAACTTGGATCTGTAGGCGGGGTGTGGGATTCAGGGTTCTTTCAACACTTGCTGTGCACCAGGCTTCAAAGAGCACTATTGAGTGGACAGAGCACCCAACTTTAGACTGTGCAGCTTCTGTGCGGTTTACATGTTTTCACTTCTTGCCCATGGACAGAAAACACATTTTAGTCTTTGCCTAAAATGCCACCTGGTGTATTTACACTTGGTGTGTAATTTGTCACTCGCTGGATCACACAGGAACAGTATGTGAGACTAGAGATGTTTTATGCCAGGACATCAGGGCAGGTTCTGGTGATGCTTAGGTCCACCACACCTCTGAATGCCCTTCATGTGCACTCATCAATAACCCCTATAGATTTGTGGGCCATGTTGCAGTAAAGATGTGTGTTCTCTTCTAAACTCTTGTCTGGTATTGTCAGTGGCAGTTATTGCACAGCTTCACTCCAGTGGTTCTGCAGTCTAGATGCAGGTCCTTGCTCTTTTTGGAGTTCATTCTTAGAGGAGCCTTGTACCTGCTTTCTAGAAGTCCTCTTTTTATTGTTTTCTGACGGTGACTTCTGAGGCTGATATTAGTAGTTACTTCACAAGTCTTACTTTCCTGCATACAGCTGCACTTATGAATAAGGTGGCCCGTGCAGTGGCAGCTTTACTGACTCAGTTCATCCCACTCCAAGTGATAAATCTTTTCCTATCACATTAATTTTTAGCATGACCTTGTTTTGGATAACAGACACCACCTGGTGAAAGTGTTTTGTTTTATTCTCCTTGTTTCACCATGCTCCTTATCTTTTATTTTGCCTAATTGGCATTGTTTTTCACCTTTGTATTCTTATTAGTCAATACATTCTGCCATCCAAAATATACAAGTTTATTATATGATCAGCATTGTACAAGAGAAGCAATTAAATAGCAATAGAAAAAAACACATATTTCCTATCACTTTTATGAAATAAGTAAGTAAAGAAGACTCAGTGTCAAGAACATTATCCGCACGGTCTTCAATGCATGTCATATGCATTGATGCCTGCGCTCTTTATTTAACCCCCATTTAATGGAATGACCCAACCATAGCCCATACAAGCCAATAGACCCAATTCAGGCAGAAGACTCCACATTTTAGAAGCCAAAAATGGCTTTATTTTAGATCCTTCTCTCCTAAAATAGTCTCTACTACAGAATAAATCAATTGAAAAAATGTGTTCTCTCAATTTCTCCCTCTTTACTGTAGTAAAATGCTGGCATGTAAGGTATTCCTGACTGTAAAGTGCCTCCTTAGCCAAGAATACCTCAGCCACTAATGGTTTAAATTTCTTTATTAAGTATTAACATATCAGGGATGAGAAAACAGCATATTCTAGATTGCATATCGGGACCCAACTACCTAGGGAGGGTCCTGCTCAGTAGAAGTTACATACCCCAGTAAGAAAGAGAAAAAAAAAACCCTTCCACCCCCACCCTCGGACTTGGTGACTAGAAAAGAGAGAAGAGAAGCTAACAGCATTTAGTGCTTCTTACAAAGTGTATCATTATGGTTACTTAATTACAGGGGGTTTTGCAGCCTTGGGGAGGCGTAATAAGCAATGACATTTGGGGCATGTAAGATCCTGCAATTCTGATGTTAACAACGATAAGAGTGGTGCCCATAGTGTGGAGAACGCCAAACCCTGATGAGCTAAAGACAAGCTAATGCTTTCCATCCCTACAATGTACCACAGCTGGATGTAACTATCCCAAGTGTGTCGGTATGTGTGCAGTACCCCAGCGTGAGAGAATGTTTTGCAGGGCCGCGCATTGTGCCACACCAATTTGTTTACCACGTTGACACCTAAGAGTGAAAGTGAGGGGATTCGGAAGGCCTAAGATCATGTAGGCTGGGAATCTGGAGAGTTCTGTGTTTAGATGGTTGTCTATGTCTATGAGCACCTGTTCCCAATAGTGCTTAATCTTCAGGCAATCCCATAATATGTGTAGTAGTGTACCAGGGGACCGACACTGTCTCAAGCAGTCAGGAGACCTGGACTGGTTGTATTCGTGAATCCTGCAGAGTGTGTAGTAACAATAAGTTGTGATCTTCGTGGCTGTCTCAGTGCAAGCCATGTTATGCGCAGTGTGTTTTGCCCTGTAATAAATTTCTCCCCATTCTTTGGTCGTGAGTTCCCTGCCAATTTCTGCCTCCCAGAGCAGTTGGCTCATGGGCTTGGGAATCTCTACTGTGGAATTTATCATACAATAAAGGTCCGAGACCAGACACTTGTCGGAAGATCTCGACAGGAGCCAGGGCTTAAAGGGGGTGAGTTGTCGCTCTGCTCCGGGTCGGATAGAGTGTTGCAGCACCTAATGTCATACTTGGGTGTACAGCCAGCGTACCTTTTCAGGAAGTGCAAAGTCTGTATGGAGTGCTTCGAAGGGAAGTGGGCCTTCTGGATCAAATAAATGGCCAACTGATCTGCAGCCTGTCTGCACCCAAACTTGAAATCAAAGGATCCTGAGAGCTGGGCTGGAAATCTAGGTTGTTAGCTATGGGGGTAAGGAGTGTGGGAAAGGTGGTAAGGTTCCTTTTTGCCTCTAGACTATCCCACACCGTCAATGATGTCTTAGTGATGGGAGAAATGTATAGTGATTTAGGCCGTGCGTGCTTAAGGAGAAATTAGATGTCCCATAATGCCTGACCCGCCAGAGCCCGGTCCATAAATATCCAGTTCTTCTCGGATTCGGCCATTGACCATTCCACAAACATCCTCAGTTGAGTTGCGTGGTAGTAATAGAGGAGATCGGGAATCCCGAGGCCGCCCTCATCGGGAGTTCGATAGTTAAGGTCTCTGCGAAGGTGCGGACGTTGGTCCGCCCATACAAATTTAATAATTTCTTGCTGTAGATATTTTAGCATCCCCAGGGGAGGGGAGGCTGGGAGCTCTTGAAAAAAAAAAACAGGATCGTGGGGAGGATTTTCATTTTGATGGCTCAGATACATCCGAGCCAGGATAAGGGGTAAGATCTCCACTGATGTAAGTCAGTTTTGATGCGTTGGGTCAGTTTTTCGTAGATTAGGGTAACCGTGTCTGCAATGGTAGGTGTTAACTGAAGGCCTAGATACAGAATAGATGTTGAAGCCCATTGCAAGGGCAAAGCACGCCATCATGCTTCTAATGTCTGTGGCTGAAGAGTGAGGTTAAGATCTTGTGATTTTTGTATGTTTACTTTGAAGCCCGATGCTAAGCCAAAGACCTCCAGCTCAGCAAAGAAGGCGGGTAGTGAATTAGAAGAATCCTCTAGAGAGGCTATGACATCGTCCGCATAGAGCCCTATAGTATGCGGCTCTCCTCCGAATTGGACACCCTTGATCTGTGGATTGTTGCCTACCCTCTAGGCCATGGGTTCCATGTATAGGGCAAACAGCAGGGGTGACAATGGGCAGCCCTGTCTGGTCCCCCTGGCGACAGGAAAAGGGACAGAAGACTACCCGTTGACTCGGATAGTGGCTGTTGGGTGGGAGTAATTGCTAGAGATCCATCTTTGAAAGCAATCCCCTATGCCGAAGTGGGTAAGGGTGGCCACCAGAAAGGGCCAGTGGACCCTATTGAATGCTTACTCGTTGTCTATTGCTAAGAGCATTCTTTCATCAGCGTATCTCTGGGCCTTATTGATTATGTGTAAGATCCTTCTCGTGTTGTCACTGCACTGCCATTGGGGCACAAATCCAGCTTGGTCAGTATCTATGAGCCCAGGAAGGAGAGGGCCATGTCAAGTGGCTAAGATCCCGGTGAAAATTTTTAGATCTATATTCAAAAGGGAGATGGGGCGATAAGAGGCGAACTGAGTCCTGTCCTTTCTGGGTTTGGGGATTACCACTATGTCTGCACGAAGCATCATGGGGGAAGTGATGTTGTGTTCCCTATCGCATTAAAAAAGCCTTGTGAGAATCGGGGCCAAACTTTGAGAAAAGGTTTTATAGAAAGAGGCCAGGAAACCATCTGGGCCCGGGGATTTGGATAACTTTAAGCGGGAAATACTAGAGATAACCTCCTCTATCTTAATCGGATGACCCAGATCTTCAGCCTTTGTGGGAATCAGAGAAGTGGTAGTGGCCCCTTCAATATAGACTGGGATCGCATCTGGTGAGAGATCTTGTGCAGTATAAAGTGTCTGATAGTATTCCCTGAAGGAATCCGCAATGTGTGTGTCCTCTGTCTGCACCCCCCATATCCAGGATTTGGGTGATCCTCCACTCCTGGTGCTGGACCCGTAGCCAACTCGCCAAAAGGCGACCAGAGTAATCACCACCCATGTAAAAACTATGCCGGAGTCTAAGTGCATTATAATCAGCCCTGTCAACATCCAGTCCTGCCAGTTGAACTCTGGCCGCTTCGAGCTGTCTCCAGATCTTAGGGGCCCCTGTCCCCTTGTGGATATGCTCTAGTTCTGTCACCTGGCGAGACAGACTCTCTCTTTTGTCCTGCCAGATCCTATTGTCTGCTGAAGCTATAGCTATAAACTCCCCACTAACAACGGCCTTCAAGGAGTTCCACACCATGGAAATCGGGAACTCAGGCATATCATTAGTCATCAGGTAGTCCTGTTTTGCCTTTGTTATCTGACACTGCAGTGTGATCAGAAAGCGATCGAGGTTCAATCTCTGTTACCTGGACTGCTGGAGTACCAAGTAGGTAATTAAGTCTGGAGTAAGTTTTATGGGAATGAGAATAAAATGTGTAATCATGAGTATCAGGATGTGAGGTTGTCCATATATCCGCTAAGCCAATTTCCCTCAGCCAATTCTGGCCCGCCTTAGTAAAAGTCCCTGCCTGTCTGTGGCGCTGTGCTGATCTGTCTATTTCAGAGTTAAATACCAGATTGAGGTCCTCACCCAGAAGCACCAGCCTGTCCTGTGTGCCCATAATCTCTCTCACTGCTCTGCAGAGTAAAGGTTCCTGATCTTCATTAGGGGAATAGATGGTTCCCACTGTTATGGTGCCAATCCCCACCTGCAATGAGTATGCAAGGAGCCTGCCCTTAATCTCTGCCTTTTTGAGTCCCACCTTCCCAAGGAAAGTCCTAGAAATCAAGATTGTGACACCCTGCTGACTTGGATGGGAGAAATGAGAAGAACTGATATGGGAATGCTTCAGAACACTGCCTGTGTTGGTCTCTAGAGAGTAGGTGTGTTTCTTGTAGCAAACAAATGTGTGCCCCAGCGTTTTCTAGATATGATAGAATAGATGTTCATTTCAGTGCATGGTTGAGCCCTTTAACATTGAGTGTAAGTATCACTAAGTGATTAGACATTGGAGTTAGGTGTAAGTATTAACTGCATCAGAAGCCTAGGGTGCAACCAAACGACTGCGGTCGTTCCTAAGGCAAAATTCCTCAAACTGAAATGATGATGGGGAGAGTGTGTGTGTCGTGTCACCAGGTCCTACGTCGGCCAATTATGATAACCTGTCTTTAGGATCCGCTTCTAAAGTTTGCTCCCCTTACCTTAAAGTCCTATCCAGGTCCAGCTTTTGGCATGAGAAAACTTTAACAAGAGCCGGGGCGCATAGATTAGAAGGACGCACACATAGCTGACCTGCGAGCTGCCTTGGATAAGGCTTTCTTTCCAGGTTGCTGGTTCAGTTCATTACCTCCAGGCAGTTTATAAAATGTTGTGTTCTTTATTGTTCTTAGCTTTTCTCCTATTCCCTTTTTCCCTACTTCCTTCCCGATCTCATCCCCTCTCATGGACTATTACCCCCAGTTTTCCAACTGAATACATGAGCCAAGTGAGAGGAAAAGGGGCAAATGTCTATTCACAGGCTGGTCATTGCTTCAGGGTATGCAGCGAGGACGTGACATGGGAGCTCACAAGGACCCCCCAAAGCATCACCAATTGGGGGGGCGTCCGATGGGGAATGCTGGAGGACATGTCCGTAATATTAGTTTGGTCTGCTGCAGCAACCTTCCATTCTCTTGCACACATTTCACTGTGTGCTCATTCCTCTACGCCTCCAATCTTTGTCCCCAAACTTGCTTAATACTGCCTCCAGAGGCACAGTTTCACCTACAGATATGGCCTTGCATAACCCCCTTCCCTCTGTCCTGGCCTTGTTTGACCCCTGAGTTCGACTCTTAACAACCCTAATTGGCCTGGCCTCACCCAATTTTTCCAGAACACCCCCCAGCCTAAAGATTCTACCTGCTTTTGAAAAACCCTACCCAACCTAGGTTAATCTAAGCCTGCTGTAGTCTATTCACCTGGCCCTGGCATGCCTTGCCTAAACCGTTCCCCCCCACCCAAAAACAACAATCCCCCTTTCTGCTCTATTCTTTTCTGAACCCTACCTCACACCTTTCTCGACTCTTTGTGCCTTATTATGGTCTGGTTTCATTGACAATTCATCCCTGGCCTGACCTCACACTCTTTACTTCCTCCCCTGGTTTTCTTTGTACAAACTGCTTAAGTTTTAAGTTGACCCAAGTCTGATTCTGTGTAAGAGTAAGCCCTCTTATTGTGGAGCAGAGGCTATCAGATAAATTGTTGCACTTTAGCACATGGCACTTACGCATATTGCACTTTAAGAAAAATTTGTATTTTTGCACAATTTATTTCTGATTTGATGAAAAGATTAAATACGATGATAATGAGAGGTGTGGAAAAGTAGATACTTTTCATATTATGGACTGCAGGTTAGTAGATAAACTGTTATCAATATAAAATTGAAGTCTAGTAGAAAGCCTCACAGTCCTGTATATTGCACTTTAGTAGTTCTATACTTCTTTAGATTATTTATATGGTATCTATTTTAGGTATTTTGTCACAATTTATTGTTGAACTGTCGAGGGCCCAATTGCACTGCACATTGCACTTTAGTAGCTCTACACTTTCCGTATCCCTGATTTTAGATTGGCATGTCAGGATGTGTTGTTCCAGTTGTATACATGTAACAGAAAGAAACTGTAAAACTGTTTAAAAAATTATCTTTCTTTCTATCCTGCTCTATTCTGCTCAATAAAAAATATTTAAAAAAAAAAAAAAAGCAATACAAAAGAGTAAGCCCTGTCTGTTCACTTTTCTTCTTATAAAATTGGCCCTACCGGTCCCAGCATGCTTTGTGTGGTTGGAATGTGTCGGCATGCAAGTGGGGGATAATGAGCTGCATGGGTAAACACTTCTAAGGTCCCAAAGGCGAGACCTATTGACTATGCCAATGCTTGTTGTCTTTTGACGGCTAGTGGTTGCATTGCATTTTAAAGCGCTCAAAAAAGCAACTGAAATGTAACTGTTTGCTCTGCTCTGGATAAGACCCAGCGGGATTTAATCACCCTCATGGAAAGGATCACCAAACCGAGCCCAAGAAAAATGATGAGCAAAGCCTAAAAAATAAGTGTGTGATGAGATCATAAAGTACTATTTTCCCGCATACAAATGTAAGTGTTATCAGCTCCATGCTCTAAAAATAGCTAGTTCTCTGGACCGGGGTGTCCGGATAAGGCGCTGCTTGTCTAATTAGCCTGGTATTATTTTTTTTACAGTTGTTTTAACATCTTGTTTAAGAAATAAGGATTTAAAAGTGCAATCCCTTGGTACGATTCTAGCATGCAATTTATCCAGAATGGAAATGAAATGTGTGCCTGAGGCGGTGTCCGAAAACAAATGTTAAGGTTCAAATGCAGGCAGGTGAAAGTGTAAGCAAAAGGATTAGCATTTGAGAGCAGACAGCAAAAGCATTTAAAGAATTATGTGTAAGGCACCGTTTGAGGTCTAATGCTTAATCCCCAACAGGGGTATCTTCCTCCCTTGACCTCTTTTAAGGTCTTTTTTTGACAGATCCAATCAAACATGTCTGGGCCGGCTTACTTGATTGACGTTTTGCAAGGTATGCTACCATGCAACAATTTACAGTAAAATCACAAAATGTGCCATGTGTGCTGATGTTAATTCTTTGAGCATTTAAAAAAAAGTTTCTTTACGTAAGTTAAGAGAATAGGAAATAATATTCAAAGATCATCTGCATTCAAACCCCTGGACACCAGTAAACATCAATCAAGTCAAGGAACCAAAAAGGAAGGAACACAGAGACATGCACACGCAGGAACTGGCAACACACTGTCTGTATAGGCTACAATTGTAAGAACAAAGGGCTTCATTTACAAAATGTTGACACACGGCAGCGCAGCAAGCCTTACTGCTGCACTGCGGCAAAATGAAAGGGCAGGAATGCGTTGTATCTGCAAGATACGGCGCATTCTTGTCCTTCCCTGCGCCGGCGCAGACACCCTTGCATCATTTTGCAAGGGTGCCTGTGCTGAGGGGAATCATTGAAGGCATTTTGCTCTTTCTATGCGTGCTGCAGAATGCTGCACGCATGGAAAGAGGAAAGAAAGGAGGAGAATAAAAGTATTTTGCCTTGTTGCTTCTCCTTGCACCTCCCCTGGAGAGGCGTAGGATTCTGACGCATTCCGAGGTTTACAAAATGTTGTAAATCTGGAAATGCGTTAATTTCCATGGATGTTGCGTTGGAACACCCATGGAACACTCCTTTCATGCAGAGTTATGTGTGAAAGGAAAACATATTTACAAGGCCATGAAAAGTCACGCAGGGTGACTTTACATCGCAGTGTAATTATGGGGAAGCCCGCTGCACTGCCGGTGCGTCAGGGGCGTAACACAGGTCCCCGCAGCTCCCACGGTGCGGGGGGCCTCCAAGCTCCAGGGGGCCCCCTCAGCACAATACTTCAGCACAAGTTCCTGATTGAGCTCGGACTGGGCCCCTCCATGTACCAGGCAGGGGAGCCCCCTCAAGTTTCGTAACGCCACTGAGGTGCGTCAATAAAAGTGACGCACCGCCGGCGCAATGGGCAAGTAAATAAGCATCAAAATATTCAGAACTAACTACTGTTAGACAAGATATTAGTATTCCACGTTTTAAAGTCATTTCCACACACCCTCAGTTTTCCACAAGTACATTTCAGCAGGTCAAACTTGTCGCAGTTTACCTAACCAAAATGCTAGGTGAATATTTTGCAAGTGGAATTCAGTGCAGTAAACATAGTATTCCGCAGGGTTTGCCACATCTTCCAAGGGAAAATATATTTACTGCAACCAGTCAGCAACTCGCCATGCTTTGTCGTCATTTAGCAGGTGTGGGAAGTATCCCATCCCCGCCTCCTCACTCCCGAGCAGAGCCGCAGTTGATCAGTGGAGTTGTTAGCAGTGAATGAAATTGCAAGCAATGATGGGTATGGAACAATTCAAGCATATATTGAAAAGTGGCAAATGTTTGGTGCCATTTTCGGTTATGCACTGATCCATGTCATGGTAAAGGCACTGTGAAGGTTGCAATATAGGTCTCATACAAAGAACAGCTTTCTCGTTTACCAGTAAGCTTTATGGTGGTATGTCTTCTTGTCAGCAGTAGAGAGACAAACTAACTCCATTCTGTGCTCGCATCCCCTGTCTATAATGTCTGAATAAGGCACTACAGTTGAGAACAGTTAGTTGTGGCAGAATCTCTTTCACGAGAAACACGCCATTGGGCTATGCAGCAAGTCCAATCGAAAAAGGTAGGAAGGTTTCCCTAAGGGTTCCCTCGCTCACCTCTCGGGAGCAAGACGATCTGCTGAGAAAACCTTTGAAGTGTTCTGTGTAATTGCACAGCAATATACTATATTATTTTAAAACAAGCAGCTAAAACCGAGAGACTCATGACATGTTTACAGGAAAAATATTAATGGGAATGCGTATGGGCAGGCAAGAGAAGCAGGATTTTCCTAGGTAAATGTTCCGGTTTGGGTTATAGAAGCAATTATGGAGACCTAAGATCCGTGGGTTGAGCCAGAACTGAGTTTTCGAGGTTGTTTGCAAGTAGTCCTGAAATTCCCCACTAGAGCTTCTAAATGGGGCCACACTTCCAGAGTTTAAGTAAAAAAACGGGGGGGAAAACAATGCATATAGTGTTATCACCCACCTTACATAGTGAGGGCGTTGCATGTTTGTGCTGTCACCAAGCATGGCTAGGATGGGCTGGCCTCATCATGGGTTAAGCTGAAGGACTTCAGCAACTATATGACGTCTGGGCAGCTTGGTGCAGATGACAGTTTCATGAGCCCTCTCACCCACTGCTGTGAAGAATGTCTACTTCCACCCATGACATGAAAGGTGTACTCATCACTTCAAGCCAAATGGTCTTCAGGGCATTCTCTAAGAAAAACAAGCTCCCGATGCAATTCTATAGCAGAATCATATTTTAAACGCCTTCTTTTTTAATATGGGGACTCAGGGCTACCTGTACCACCTACTGCTGTCATTATTGCTTAAAACAGTGATTCTGGCGATCTACCAGCCAACCCGGACGCACCTCACCTGTTTTATCATCCATTGGAGGCAGAGTCGCTCAAGGCTGGTGTGACTGCCGCCTTTTTCATAATAGGCATCTTGTGGTGCTTTAAAAACAAGCATTTGCAATGCATTCAGTCTCGCCCTTGGGACCTTATATGTATTTAGCTATATAGCACATTAGCCTGGGCGCTGAAACATCTAGTCTTCTTTAACATGGAGGAAAAGTAAGCACCAAACTGTGTGACACACCAGGTATGGGAACACATGGAGAGAAATATTGCCTTTCAGCGGGAAATTGTATAGTCTAAAGCTCTGTTTTTTAATATAAAAGCAGGGCTTTCTGTGGTCAAATCACTGAAAATACACGATTTGAAAAAAATATAATTGCCTACTGGTGCTCGTGGAAGACAATTTCTATGGACTGAAATCTAGAGAATGCTAAAGTGATTGTGGTATTTTACTGACCTCTGCTGGTCGTTTTCTATCAAGAAAGTTAAATAGAGGCAGTGCCAGAAAAATAAAAAATAAAAGTCCCTCAGCAGAAAGCAATTCTGGTATTTTACTGACCTCTACTGGTCATTTTCTATCAAGACAGTTAAATAGAGGCAGTTGAACAGAAAAAAAGTCCCTAAGCGGAAGCAGACAAGTCCTAGGGCTGATCTCCAGACCCCACAAAGTACATACACATATGTATATACTAAAGTATATACTAAAGTATATACTAAATGATATACAAGAGGTCTCAAATGCTCGACCTAAAAAAAAGAACTTGTGGTGCTTTAAAAAGAAGTTGCTGCTCGTTCTTTGAATCAGTAATTACTACTGTCCTTGTTCTTTGATGGTGTTATAGGGTGTGAGCCTATTCTATAGAGTTCTACCTGTAAAGCGTCATGTTGTTTGTCAGGCTTTTCAATGATAAATGGAAGTCACAAGACAGCCAAGCACTGTTAAATGCAGGATAGGGTACATGGTTTGTTATGGAAATGTTGCCTCCCTAACTCTCCAGTCAGTGTTGGATGAGCAGTTAAGGATAAATTAAGTAATGTGGGCTGTCAAGATTATTTAACATACATTCCCAACCTGATGCATCATTTTGTATTAGTCAGATTTAGATTGGGAATAGCCCACCATTTAGTGTCTTTCCCTAATATGAAAACCTGTCCTCCAGCCATGACCCCTTGCCCATGTGATGGACAGAGCAAGCAAAGCGCTGTGCATTTTATGCTGTTATGTGGTTTTTATCCGGGTTTTAGGAACTATTATTTAAAACCACTTATGCTTGCGTATGGCAGTGGTTCGCATCTTGCTACAGTAAAACACTTGCCCGAACTTAACGATGCCAGGGTTTGCCTTAATGTGGCACTTTTTATTATAAATGCCCTCAATGCACGCAAAAGTATAGTTGTATGGAAATAGTGACAACCCCCTGACGATTTTTAAGAAAATGAGCTGTCTCTATAAATACAATATTTTATGCGTTTTAAATATGATTAACTTTGGCCCCATGTTGCAGACCAAGCGTCATCTGCTTTGTTTTTTATTACTTGAAATTTTCCATGTGTAATGCAATCAGTTTTAATGTATGCACATTTTTAGTTGTGATCAATTCTGGCTCTATGTTGCACATCAGATGTTATCTTTTCTGTTTTTTATATGTAATGCAATCAGTTTCGATGTATGCACACTTTTATGGTTGTTTTATACATACCAAATAAAGTTTATGAACTGAACTGATAAGTTAAGTATTGGTACAGTACAATACAATTAATACAACTGAAGATGTGAATAATATAGGCAAAAGGAGTGAGTTTGTGTCTAGACACTACACTTCATTAGTAATAATGATAAATATATAAAAGTAAAAGTCATATAAAAAGTGTTCAAATCAAAATTAGGCCTGGGTGGTGTACTCCGCTCCGTTATTTCAGTTTGCAGAGTTTTTCGCACTCTGCGGGGCTTGCGGAGTTCCAGAAAACTCTGCTCCATGTTGTGGTGTTTTTTCCCCGCTCGCGCTCACCAGCAGTAGGTTGGCGAGCACAAGTGAGGAAACTCCAACACCAGACTGCTTCCCAGCAAGATTTCTCAACACGGCCGGTCGTTGATGGTCACTACTGCTCGCGTTGAGAAACCTTCTGTTTGCATTGAGGAAGCTGCCACTTGAGTAAAAGTCCTACTCGAGTGGCAGAATGAAGCTGCTCCCTCTGGCGCTGTGCCTGATGCCGTTTGTGCTAATTTTACAACGTGGGACAAACAACTGGTGCTAAAAATCAGTGTGAACGGTGTAAGATGACACACTCCGCTGCTTGGCAGAGTTTGTTTGTCTCTACGCGGAACTCCGTGCACACCGCCCAAGCCCAATCAAAATATACAATACATTAATAATAGAATAAAATGTACAAAGAAAAGCATGGCCCAGGGCTACAAGCACCAAAAGCCTTTCATAATCAGGGGATTATCAAAAACACCACCTTAACAAGAGAATGAATACAACAGCAGCACACTATAATTGCTGTAAAATGGCAAGATGGTTCATACAATTTCGACAAACATGTATACTTTGTGATTCCTACTCAGTCTCACACTCTTCTTTATTGTAAAATGTAGAATCGCAATCCTTCAGCTAAAACCGAGATGCCTTGGTATTAGCTCACAAACCTTACTCCTTGTTATTTTAATGGCTGTCAACACCCAACGCTAACTGAAACAAAGGAAACACTAATTGAAAAAAGTGCAACAGTAACTCTGCAACAGAGAAGTGCCTCAGAGTCTGGAAATGTTAAATATCCGGGAACAAAAACCTAGCTCCTGGATTAGAGATAAGGGGTGCTGTCTCTTTACGTGGGTGTATTGCTTTATCGATGGGCCCTGGCAGCTCATAAGCTCCATAGGCACTGGGAATATAAGTGAAGAAGGACTCAAACCTCAGTTTGACCTTTCCAGTCAAAGGTGTGAGAGCCTTCAACATGCACAAGGCATACATAGGACTACACTGCCCATTCTTGATCCAACTAGTGCACAAGCCAAGAGCATACTGGAGCTCTGCACACAAAGTCAGGGTCAGAGGACAAGAAGACTGTAATATATGGTGCAAGATGACACTGTGCCACCAGACAGAGTTACCATGCGGCGCACTTGCACTGAAACGATACAGTGTGGATACCAATGGAGGCTCTTCTGAATCTCAGGATACAATGACTCACCGAGAAGCATCAAATCTGCAGTTTGATGGCTCCCTCAGGCTTCAGATGCTCATAAACTTAAAAAGAAAAAAAAACATCTGGAGAAGTTTAGAAACAAAGGAAAAACTGCTGGATATGTTACAGATGCACACATGTTTGGGAACTTACATCCTTACATTCACCAATTTACAGGTCACTAAGAAAACAGCAGTTTTCTTAAAATATTATGTCATAGAAATGATAAGAGAATGAGGCTACAGATAGTATACATTGAGCACAAACTGTTGATCGGTGATTTTTGGCTACAATGAAAGTGGAAATAAATGCTGTGTCTAAAACAAGACTGAAAGTGCACAGACTCTCTTTAAGATAGAAGAAATATGGAAATATGGTTGCCCAATCACAAATTTACTATAGCCCTCTTTTATTGTATCTCACTTATTCATTTGTGAATTCTTGATGTGCCTCTAGCTTTAGCTGACTGTTGTAGAAGCACAATTCCGCACAATACAATTTGCAGATTGCGCTTTGGGTCAGCCCATTGCTCATGATTGGATGGCTTTGTTGTCTATCTCAGTTCTCTGCTCTTTTTTGGATGACTTTCCTCTTTATTTTTGTGTTCGCCCCATCCCGGGTGCACAGCATCTTCATATAAATTCTGATTGGAAGACTTGTGCCGTTTCACTGCTAACATGAGAGGACTTACTTTTTAGTTGTATTTCTGATCTTCATTGCAGTACATTGCTTTCTTCTCTCTCTCTTTCCAGCTCAAAAATCTCTTCCTCCCACTCGCCTAATTCTCCCCCGTCCCACTCCATCACTTGCTTCATTTGCTTCAAAATATTTCTATTAATGTTTTCATTTTGTTTTCAAATCTTGCGTGGGCAGCCATCTAGGGGAAAAATAGGTTTCCATGAGAGACCTATTGACTTTGTCAGTTATTTTTCTTTTACTGACTTTCCATTATTTTCAAATTAGGTACAATTAACTTTCATATGTTTTTTAAATAAGTTGGGAGAGTTAGTTCTTTTAACTTACTTACTGTGTCCCACAGGAATGTGAATATTTTAGCATCTTTGGTTTCATCTCACTTGCTCAGACCATTCACAATTACGCCCATTTTGCGCTGTTCAACAGGCACAGTGACTACACTAGAGCCAGAGCTACATATGTTTAATGGTCATCACTTTGTGCACTACAATAATAACAGCTTCTTTTGCTCAACAAACCTTTGGTGGAGATGAGAGCAATACACCTAGGCATGGACAACCTGGATCTATTCTGCTGGTTATAATTTTGAATACAACTTTCAATCAATACATCTGTCAATGATGATATGGTTAGTTGGTGCATAGAGACATAGGTTTGGAGGAGAGAATATAGTGAGCTTGTAATTATTTAATAGTGCTCAGTGTTTATAGCAAAAGTAGTAAATATTCAACACCTAGTAGAATGAATCCTTGACCTCAGAGGAGAGGTGTGGCTTAGCGCCCAGAGTCCGGAGCACGGGGCTCAGGGTTCGATTCCTGGTAGCAGCTCTGCTCAGCATCATGTGACTCAGGGCAAAAGCTCACTTAATCTCCCCAATGCCCCCAGCGCCTTGAAACCCTTAAGGGGGTGATATGTTTGCGCTTTACAAATAGGAATATTTATTATTTGAGGTGTGGCTTGTTGACAATTCTGTGCAAATTATATTTACTAGAACTGTGGAACTCTGTACTGCAGTCAGTCTGCCTGCTGTACATTTAGGTTTATCTGGTGCATACCTGGAACCTCTGAGGATCCTAAATTCCAAAGGATTTTTCTTACACTTTTTTAACATGTACTCTCATGAGGTTGCTACCTGATTTGTGACTTGTTCCACTGGTTTCTTTATCTTAATTATATGATCAACTAGAACCTCTTGCCTAATAGCTAGATTCGATCCGTTTTTACCAACCTTGCTTGCTATTGAAGGTTTTGACTTTTTTTTACCATCAAGTTCGTGTTCTAAGTAAAATAAGCCAGCATCCTGTCTTATCTTGTTTATCGGATTCCCCACAGGCTCCAGTTTTCCAACTTACATCATTAAAAAACTCCAATAAATGCAGAACTGTTTTTCCAACTTTAATATGGATTGGGAAGATTTAATCTAGCCTCTAAAGTGACATTCTTTTCACTGGCTCCCCACCATCCATTTTAGTCAGCTCAAAGTATGGTTCATGGATCACTGGAATTTCAACAGGGAAACTTCAACCCTCTTGTAGAATATTTGTATGCCTTACTGCCTTCCATCGGTTTTCCCTCTGATTCACAATTTCTGCTGTTCATGTCTCATTTCAATAGGCTACGATGCAGTCATCGGCCACATGGTGTTCTGAACCCACAACTTTGAAATGTCCTTCTTCCCCAATTTGAACATATCGATAACCAGATAACATTCAGAAAAAAGCCCCAGAACCCCCTTTCCTGGTAGCTTTGACTTTGCGTCTTAATCATCTTCATAGACAGCCTATAGCACGGGCATTTTGCATAGGCACTTACGCAATGCAAAGCAAGGAGAACAATAGCACGATTAACTTTTATGAATATATTTTTTGTGTGCTATCTGTCCGTTTCGCAGCACTAAATTTGATAGTATTGCGCAGAGTGAAACCACCAATCACGTAATAAGCCAATAATAGGGCAGCAACTGCACAACCCCCCATGGGAGCCAACAATAGACAATACCTACTAATGTACCAGTATCTACTTCTGTAAAATGTACAACCTCGATATGAACATGTGTGCAAACAATAGGCAAAAGTTGTTTGTGGTTTACATCACATGATTATTCAACATGGGATTAATATAATAATTGGAAAAGAACAAACAATAAATGATATGACTGTGGGCAATTGTTAGAAATGGGGTCTCTAGTTGGAAGAGGTATGGTACCCTGTCCAAGTTGGGACCACCACTCAAGTCAGGGTAAGTCAGATACACAACCTAAATTACCCTGTACTCACCCTCTGGTAGCTTGATGCAGAGCTGTCAGGCTTAACGTAAGGCAACGGGTAAAGCATTTGTACAACACATTAATTACAGTAACACAGTGAATACACGACAAAAAGACCCCACATCATATTAGATAAATAGAGAATCTTTATCTGATCTAAGTATGAACAAAAACACAAAAATCCAATTAGTATTTGTTCAGATAGAGGCATTCAAAACATGTATGCAATCAGTGCACGTGGGAGCCCATGTGTGCTTCTATTCAAGTAAATACGGTAAGTTTCTTGGGAATGCAATGATTGGGAAGATTTAATCAAGTCTCAACCAATAGGAACCAACAGTTGGTGTCCTTCACGTTGGAGCAGGGTGAAAAAGGTGCTCCAAAAGTCACTAGAATTTTGCGGTATATACCAGAAGCGAAACAACCCCATGGTGCATGTGGGAGACCCCGCTCGGTCCTTTGCGAATGTGTGTTTCCAGATTTCCACTGCCCACAAAAGTGCAGTGTGGCTACATTAGGTCACAGTACCTGCTTTATGGCATGCAGCACTGATGGCCCTATGTCACCAGGGTGCTCTTCAGGGGATCGTGAGGAGCAACGTTGGCCTCACAAGACTGGCCTTGATGGTCCGGTAATCAAAGGGTACTTTTCTCAGCTTCCTCCTGGAAGACTGCCGATTGTAATCCTCTGTCAATGCGCAGCGCTCGCTCTGCTGACACACTGGCCTCAGGTGTCACTTTGATTGCTCCAGCAACGCAATGGCGGGAGAGCCGGGCTGAACTAGGGCTTCCTCCGATGCCACGCTCTTTGTCAGTGGCTACAAGTGTTGTGCAGGGAAGCTGTGTTGCACAGGTGAGGACTAATCCAGAATCAAGGTGCATGCCTGGGGTTCACCAAGCATGGGGTGCAGGGCTTCCCTGCAGCTCAGGGCATGGGGTGATAAGGAAAGTTGAAAGCTCTGATCCTTAGGGACATCTACTGTTATGTGGAGGCCGGTGAAGTCTTTGATAGCCCTGAGACTTAGGCAACAGGGGGCAAGCCAACAAGCCCTTGGAGTTCTTGGTTGTAGCGGGCAGAGCCAATCCTCGCTCACTGCAAGACATAGCAGGCAGCAAGCCAACACAGCAGAGCAAGTTGCAAAGTGGCAGTCCCTCCTGGCAGCACAGCAATCAGCAGGCAACACGCCAATACAGCAAAAGAAATAGAAAAGTGGTAGTCCTTCCTAGCAGCACAGCTCCTCTTCATTGCAGATTCTCCTCAGGACCCCAAAGTGAACTGAACTGGGGGTGTCAGGGGGTCCAGTACTTATACACAAATGTGCCTTTGAAGTGGGGGAGACATCAGAGGCCTTTAAAACGCACAAGTACCCTGCCCGTCCTTCCCTGGCTCCAGGCGCACTACTGGGCAGTATGCAGCTCTTTGTGTGGGGACAGGCACAGCCCTGTTCAGGTTCCTCCCTCCCAATCTACCTCAGGAAGGTCCATCAGCCTGGTGATAGGACATCAGGATGCAAATGTCACACCCAAGCTCCCTTTGTGTGACTGTCTAGAGGAAAAGCTCATAGCCTGGCTGTCACCCAAGCCCAGACTTGTGTTCAGAAAAAGGCAGAGGCACAGAATGGTTAAAGTAAGAAAATACCTTCTTTCGAAAAGTGGCATTTTCAGACCTGCAAGTAAAAAAACAACTTTACTAAAATATGTGTTTTCTAATTGTGAGTCCAGAGACATCAAACTCCAATTTCCTATCTTCTGCCAATTTGAAATGACACTTAAAAATGTTTTGAGCCAATCCAATTGTTAACCTATGGGAGAGATAGACCTTATGGTAGTGAAAAATGAATTTAGCAGTTTTTCGCTACCAGGACATATATAACTCAAAAGTACATGTCCTACTTTTTAAATACACTGCACCCTGCCCATGGGACTACATAGGGTGTACCTTAGGGGTGATATATGTGTAATAAAAAGGGAGCAGTGGGCCTGGTAAGTAAGTTAACTTGCCAGGTCGAAATGGCAGCTTAAAACTGCACACACAGGCTCTGCAATGGCAGGCCTGAGCCATGTTTAAAGTCCTACTGGGTGGGTGGCACAATCAGTGCTGGAGGTCCATTAATAGCATTTAGTTTACAGGCCCCGGGCACATATAGTGCACTTTACTAGGGACTTACAGGTAAATTAAATATGCATCGGTGGATAAGCCAATGTTATCATGTTTAGAGTACAGAGCTTATGCACTTTAGCACTGGTTAGCAGTGGTAAACTACCCACAATCCGAGAGCCAACAAAAATGAATTCAGTAAAAAGGAGAGGAGGAAGTCAGAAAGTTTGGGGGTGATCCTGCAGAAATGGCCATTTCCAACAGTCATCTGCAGAAAAATAACTGTGAGGTTCTGTTTGGAGTAAAAAAGTCACTCAATAGCTTTCAATACCCCCTGAGTCCTGAGACAATGCTAGATCGTATTTTGTATCATACAATCATGTTGTTATTTATGTTAGTGTCAGCAACGTCCTCATCGCCCCAAAACACAAAGTAAATATGATGTTGTGCATAATTTTTAATTTTGCACACTGTAGTGAGTTAGCTCTTGCTCAGAGTTGTGCATCACGAATCTTAGTAGAACTGCTCCAAACCTTCTCTCCTTCATCCCAACAGTCAGCCTTCTCATTCATCCTAGACATTAGTATACTCGTACTATGACACTTTTGACTCTCTGGTGTTTCATGTCCTTTTTCGGTAATGGGTGTACTCTCTTTGGATGCATGTTGTTTGTTCCTTTCATTATTCAAATCTATTCTAAGTGCACTGTGGCCTGTGGGAAGTAAGTGAACAACAAATATGTTTGGTATAGATATAATAAAATAAAACAATATTTGGCCGCATAATTCTAGCTTTTGATTAACAAATGAAGTGTTTTGTGTATACTGCTTTTTAACATGTTCTACTGAGAACTGATACTAGATGGAATGGATATCATGATCACATCTCGGGAGTCTTTGTTGTTTTTGACTTGCTAAGGAACGTGTGCCAAGTGTAAAGCATTTCAAGAGAATAGCTAATGCCCCTAACCACTACAATTGTTGACCAGGATCAAGAACGTGCACACTTATGAAACTGAATGTAAACAGAATTAGAGAGTACAGCTTGTGCAAAGTATTAGAGGGATAACTCTAAATTTAGTATCTCTCTGACTGGAAAGCAAGAAACATCAGTAGTTGGACTTCATCATTGTATGACCACTGCAACGCTTTTAAAGTTCTGTGTCTGGCTAGCACAGCAACTGATGCTTGCTGTTGGAGTAAATGTTTGTAGATAGCATAATGATCAGAGAGAAAATCTACAAACGTCATCTGGCTCCTTGCAAGGGCACAAAGTTATGTCGGTGCCCTAGTATTGAGCCAGACGCTATGTTTTTTTTCTCATAGCCTAAGAAAAAAATCTAAACAGCGTTTTTCTTTATTTTGGGCACAGAACTGAGAAAACAAGAGCAATAGTTAAGACGGTTCTGTGCGTAAATATTTTATTGAATGCAGAACTGGCAAACATATTATGCCATTTCTTCTAACAGACTCTAACTGTAGCAGACATGCATAGTGTATGTAGTTCGTTCATAAGCCCATTATATCTAGAGCCAGCAATTGAGCCGTAGTTTACAATCTTTTTTCACTATCCAACAAACATGCATCATTTGATTAAAAATAAAAAAAATGAATAGAAATTGAGGGCAAATGAAAGCCATATTTATTTAACATACTCAGGAATCTGAGTTTATGGCTATGGGACATTTGTGTCCCCCAAATTATGGATTACCCATAATGCCAGACTATTCTGAGGAAAGTTTTGCAAAAAATGTTGTTTTTTGTTTTTTTAGGAAGGAACACTTTTACAGAAATTCAGTTGATATAACACATCCTACTATCCTTATTTTCGGCTCATCTCCCAGGTAAATCAGTACCCCACAAGTGTACTGTCTGGGACAAGAAAGGCTCAAGAATGTGACAGTGGAACGCGCTAGTAGGAAGCTTGGGATTAGGTTGATTTTTGGGATGTATGTAGCTGTGGCATTTGGGCTGGGGTCGTCTGGCACTTAGGGAAACCTACCAATAAGAGGCAATTCTGAACACTAGGCATTCCTGAGGATTATGACTTTTGTGGATGCCACCAAAGGTTCTTAACCAGAATGGCCTGTACGTGTCAAACAGCGGGTAAAAAGTGAATTTCCTCACATTTCTGTGACTAAATGTTCAGGAATTCTTTGGCAACAGCAATATTGACCCACCCACGTTCCCCAAATTTCTGCCAACAAAAAAAATACCTCATATGTGTGGGTGGGCCTATCATAACCGAAAGAGGCCAAATCTGTGTCTATGTAAAGTCAGTATAGTGTCAACATGGTCACAATTTTAGCCTATTCCTGTAACTTGCAATAAAACCACCCACACACGGGGGTAATGTTTGTATCAGTATAAATATGGGAATTTTGGATGATAAGACTTTTTCTGTTTGCCTGAAGTTCTGGAGTTTTCTGTCAAGAAAAGTGATGGTTTTGTTATTTTTCCCACTATATTTGACATTATCAGGGAATTATGTGTTCACCCACTGCATGACCAAGTCTTTAACTGGATGAAAGCCAACTGTCTCAAGCTCAACACCGACATGACAGAAGTAGTGATCTTTGGCAAGAACACCTTACAATGGGACTCCAACAGATGGCTGGCCGAACTCAGATCCACACCCAAGCCAAGCCAGAAACCTCAAAATAATCATCAACAGCAAACTGAACATGACTGAAAAGTCACATCTCCTTCTAACCACCCAGACACTTCTGCAGAACGCCTACATGCTCACATCCCACACATACACATAACCAGATCAGGAGAACAGGCATTCTCTTACATTGCTCCTAAAGTGTAGAACGGCCTCCCACTCCACATCAGAGCACCCTCCTCTGTTCTTGAATGCCTCAAGAAGCTGAAGACCTGGCTTTTCTAGTAACCAACCTACCATAGGTAGGGCTAGGCACACACACTGGCTCAGTGGCAGGATATCCTTGTGACTACTGTGGTTTACAAATACACATAACATGTAACAAAGCATGTTTGTATTCATGCAAGACACATCCTGGTGGATTCCCGTGTATCTCTATCATTCGGTAATTTTTGGGACTGTTGTGTTCACTTGGGTGAAGACCGACCCCCCCTTGCCCAAATGCTGCAGACGTCTCCCATGGAATCTCCCCCATCAAAAATATTCCCTGGTGTCTAAAGTGTGCCCCCTGCTCATACCCATGGAAAGACCACACATGTCTGACAACCCCATACTCATAACACCCAAGGAAACACAGATTTGTATCAGGTCTTGACAGGGGAATGTTCCTCTGTGAAAAAAACTACCATGTTTTGGGGACAAAATGTGGAAATACTGACAAAGGTATTGTTCAGTGTGTTGTCTCTGCCAGCCAATCATGGCAAGGGTGATATGGCACCCAGTGATTACACCAATCTACATCTAGACCCACACACCCGCACTTCACCAAATGGCTTTTGAAAAGATCTCTTGCAAAGAGCCCCAATAGAGGGTGCCCGTTGGGCATTGAAGAGCCGGCCCGATGCACAGCAAAAGCCCAATGATGAATCATGACACCTATCTAGGTGTATGAGGGCATTTGTTCCTACAGAGTCATGCTCCCTGCGTACTCTGTGGAGCTAGATCGACCTCAGTAGGCAAACACATACAATTAGCATATCCTTCTGACTTTGCCCTTTTTTCATATACCCCAGTGGTGATACCTGCAACCAAAAGAATGGTAGCCTGAATTGGCATTTCACCTTTGGTTGCTTACCAAATTTTCAAAAAAACACTGCACCCTGTTTATCAGCTGTGGACTTCCTAAACCTATAGAAAAACCATACTTGTCTGGTACCCCCATAGCCCGGATACTCAAAGTAGCAAAGATGAGGTCAAGCCTCTCTGTCTGTCTTTGTGAGCCTCTCTATCTGCTTTGCAAGCCTCTCTATTTATCTTTTCAACCTTGTCCAGTGGTGTACCGCAAAATAATGGGGCCCCTGAAGAATGTGGTGAATGCCCTTCTCCGAGCTGCCAATATCTCAGAGATATTCCTTGGTTTCAATCGGGCCCCTCTTGAAGGGTTGAGGCCCCACCTGTGCCGCAGGGGCTGTAGGGGCCTGTGTTACACGCCTGACCTTTCCTAGGTATTTGTAATAATTATTTACAAATACATTTCTTAAATAGCAGCAGCAAAGCACGAGGCTGACAGCAAACACCAGAGCAATTTTTTAGGTCCACCCACTTCTGCCATTGTCTCACAACATGCTTTCACAAGGAGCACATCCACACGCAAAGTAGTTCCCTTTAGTGCCTGGGATTACTATGTGTGCCTTTTTGGGGCAGAAAAATATTTTTTCCTCTACTCAATGTTTTTTAGATTGATGGGGACCTGGCAGCTTCCCCTACAGTAACAGTTTGCAAAAACCATGACAGACTAAACCAAGAATTGCCAAATTGAAAAGACTGGCGGGCAGACACCTTGACTTTACTAATCCTTGCCAATATAAGTCTGCCATGAGATATTGATGTGGGGTTTTCGGCAAGACACGGCCCTAAATGCTCTGTAAAACAAGATATAGTTTGTATGGCTAAAGATAGAGGCTGACGGGGTAAGAGTTTTTAAACAACTTAATGTCAATTTGTGGGAAAAAACACTCCCACCCTAGCACTAGAAAGATTAAACAAACCGCTGCCCCGGGGTGGTTTTAACACCCAGTAAAACGCCTGCCTGGTAGAGTAAGCAGAAGTCGTTTGTTAGTTCTGTACTGGACTCATAGTGTTCTCCAAGATTAGGAAAATGTGTTTACAGTTTGCAGAAACCTTTTTGAGGAAGAGCAATTGCTATTGATCTGCTAAGAAAAAAAATCATAAAGACTGCTGAAAAACATTCATATCAGCAATGCCTAATCTCACACTGCTGTCTTGAAGCATCAACTGGAAAGCATTGTTACATGTTTTGATTTCCTTCTGGCTGTTGTTCAACTTTACTATGTATGAAGGAAAGTATAATTTTAAAGTGTTCTCGTTGTGCGTTGTATTCCATATTACCACTCTTAGGGGCATATGTACAAGGAAATGGCGCAGCGTGGCGTTTCGGCAAATTTTGCAGTGCCGCAGAGGGCCATTTCCAAAATGGAGGGATGTGCTGTATCTAGAAGAATAAGTAGCACCCATGTGTTTTCCCTAGCGCTGGTGCTAAAAGTACCTGTCTAGCACCAACACAGACACCCTTGAGCCATAGTGCAAGGGTGCCTGCGTTGCAGGGATGATTGTTTATGTGCAAAAAGGTGTTCCTTCCTGCACATAAACAATCTGGCGAATTTCTACTTCTATGTGTGCTGCATTCTACAGCACACATAGAAGTAGCAAATCGCCATTATTTGATGATTATTTTTGTGCATGAAGGGACACCTTCATGCACAAAAAAAATCATTAATGGTGTCAAGCACTTTATATGGGGCCTATGTAAAAGGGGATTGCACCATCGGAGAGTCACCTTTTACGACATTCCGGTGGTCTAATGCCCTGTATCATATTTACAAAGTGGCGTTAAGTCACTTAGCACTGCTTAACACCGCTTTGTAAATATGGTACCCTTTCACACAGTTTTCTGCATGAAAAGGGCGTGCAATGGGTGTTGCTGTGGGCGTTCCACCACCACACCCATTGCTTTTTGCCGCTGCCCCAGATTTACAAGGATCCGTAAATCTGAGGCAGCTCCAAAAACTAACACCATGCAAAAGCAGGTGTTAGATTGGCGCAACGAGGAGCAATTCTTTTATTTCTCCTCGTTTTTACTTTTTCTAGAAAGAGCAAAACGCCTTTAATGATTGGTTATGTGCAGGAAGGTGTTCTTTCCTGCACATAAGCAATCATAAAAAAATGGTGATTTGCTTCTTCTATGTGCAGCACACATAGAAGTAGTAAATCCCAATTATTGATTGTTTATTTGCAGGAAGGGACACCTTCATGCACGTAAACGATCATTCCCTGCAACGCAGGCACCCTTGCACTATGGCGAAATCGTGTCTGTGTTGGCGCTAGGCAGGTATTTTTAGTTCCAGCGCTAGGAAAAACACAGAGGTGCGCCATATTGTAAATATGGCGCATCCCTGCATTTTTTAAATGACGCAGCATGGTGTTGCAACATTTCCTTGCAGATATGCCCCTATGTGTGCTGCATAATGCAGCATAAATAGACAAAGCAAAAACGAGGAGAAATACTTTTATTTCTCCTCGTTGCCCCAATCTAAAGCCTGCTTTTACAATGCGTTAATTTTTGGCGCTGCCTCAGATTTACAGATGCTTGTGAATCTGGGGCAGCATAAAAAAGCAATGGGTGCTGCGGTGGAACGCCCACAGCAACACCCATTGCACACCCCTTTCATGCAGATACCTTCGTGAAAGGATACCATATTCACAAAGTAACGTTAAGCTGCAAAAAGTGGCTTAACGCCACTTTGGAAATATAGAGCAGGGAATTGTGCCCTCAGAACGTTGGCAAAAGTGACATTTCGGTGACACGATCCATTTGTACGTATGCCCACTAGTAAGCACATTAAAAAGAACAAAGCTGTAACAGCTAAATTGCAAAATAGCTTGTACAAGTTTTGGCATAGCTTCAAAGAACTATGCAAAACCATCAGTCTCCACGAGTAGATTCCTAAACAAGGTGTGAATGCATTTCTTGCACTTAGCCCAAGAAATAGTAATCTTGACTGTTCTCTGACCTTTTCCTGTCAGTTTCTAAGAACAGTACGGGCTCATGTACCGGTTGGTCCTGTAAATAATTCAAGGGAATTAGTTTTGCACCGCATAATGAATGTGCACATTATATTAAAGTTGAATGGACGAATCTACGCCAGTGATTCTTGCATAGGAACCAAATCACTAATGATGAAAATTGTCTGGCTAACAAGATAATGACGAAACCACAGAACAGGTAATATTAGGTCCAAACCACAATCAAAAAGCAGGCAGCAACACATGCCCTACAACCTACTTATTAATTCAATCTCTAATTACAATTATGGTATAGACTATTTTCGTTCTGCTTACGCAGAAAAACATTGTTCGACCTTTATCAGCAGCAGGCCACAATGACCGAGCCAATCGCAGCGGTGGACAGATAAAGTAAGAACAAGTGGACAGACATCTTCATCGCGGATAAAATCAACCACACCAGGTGAATGAAAAGCAAGAGTAGGCCATTGCTCCTTAGCACATAAAAACGGTACGTAAAGCAGAAACGTGTGCCCAGTCAGGAAGAGGACTGCGTTTAAGCTGCTGGAGGTGGAGGAGAGTCAGGGTGCCTACTGTCATAGAACAAATGCAATGCACAACAGGAAGAAGCAGTCCAGGATCTACAGCAGCAGGCACAGCCCTACCACCATAAGGGCGACACATGCACCAACGTGATCTGGACCTCATTCCTTTCACGTGGGTTTCATTGGTGAGACCATCAAATATCAACAGCCTGACCACAATATTCCTCCTTGGGAAATTGCAGTCTGAACTTCATTGTGTTCTGGTGAGTTATTTCAAAATCTCCAATATGAAGGGGGACCCCTGAAAGCAAAATTAGTAGGCAGGTGGTGCAGGGGAAAATTTAAACACAATTTCAGTGGAAAATACCATCTGCCTACAAATTTGGGATATAAATAAGCCCAAAATGGGTCAAAGTAATATACATGCTCACGGAAGTATACGTTTCTGGCTCTACAATTTGGCTCCTCCATTCTCCGTAACTACCAAAGACTATATGCGGAACCATTGAACTATTAATTGATCAGTCCTTTGGCTCATCCTCTAAAATTCTCCATTGGAGATTTGTCCTCCCCCCCCCCCCCTCCCCTCTGTGATGTGTGACCGGCTTTTCACATTCGGAATCCCGTATGAGCCTGCTGCACTGTGAATCTCTTGGAAACTTATCTCCATTAGTCCTCTGAGGCCCTGACCCTCTTTATACCTAGAGGTCGATTCTGATGCCCTGTATCCTACTAAGGTGCTATTGTGTGTCCCACACGACTGTAATATCTACTGCCCCGATGAAGGTGTAGCCCCTTGTGGGCCCAACACCGAAACACGCGTTGGCCTTCATTGTCTCGGTTGTATCTGGAGATTTTGTCTCCCTTCACCACTGGGAGAACACGAGACTTCTGGATTTGTTATCCCACTGGGATCCTGATTGTTTTAACTTATCTATGAATTATTATGTATGATTATGTTTTGTTTTTGTTGAGCATATGAGTATGTTGTGGGAATGAATGCTAGTATTACTGTTTTTTGGATTGTTTAGTGTGGGACTTGTATATATTTATTTTGTGTACTGTAAAAACTGACCTCAACTGATTTATTATTTTGATTTATTATATAAAAATAAACTGATATCTTGTATTCTACTGTCTGTTTGACCATTACTCTCTAATTTTCTCTTTGTCAGCTTTGGTGTGTGTTTTTGTATATATTAAGTTGACCCATTTTGGGCTTATTTACATCCCTACTTTGTAGGCAGATGGTATTTTCCACTGATATTGAGTTATTTCAAAACACAGGGGCCCTGGCACGTGACATGTTTCAAACAAAGTTCTCATTAATCTTGAATTATATGTTGAAAGCACACTTTTATCTTGTGGATAAACACATGTGGTGTCTCAGTGACCAACAGACATGCAATGTGGTGCTGCACTTTACACAGTTTCATGATTCCCAAATATGCTTTTGGTCACAGACTGTACATATGTCCAGTAGATCCCAAAAGTACAAGGAAGCAAGTAGGGAGGACTCAAGCTATGTACCACCCTCTCAAAATCCTGATGGCCTACAACAGAGGCCTATCCTGCACACACTATGGAGTAGGTTTCCTGATCACATCCATAACACAGTGACACAAGCATTCAAATGAATATCCCTTGCAATGGCAACACCACACCTTCACAAGACATGATTCCTAAGTATACCATTTCCACCAGTTTTCCTAAACTTCCTTAATTTTCAACAGGTACCAGCATCTGCACAGCCTGGATGGGGCATCACTGTCTTCCTATCTTAGGTACGAATGAAACAGACCTGTTACTGTGCATTTGAAGTCACACACCCATAGCATAACCTACATCACGGAGACATGTAGAACATCAACACATATGGGTAATTTATATTACCATATCACGCAAGATATTTTAATAATATGTGCAATGTTATTGACAAGTAATAAACCTGAACATTTACCTCGTCACACCTGATGCAATCTTTATCCATGAAAAGTGTTCTATCCAGGCAGTGGTTCATTGTAGCTTTCTGTTCCCTTGGCCATGGACATAAATGAATGCTGGTGCCATTCTTAGGATGGAACAAAAATAGGCCTCAGACATGTACATGGATTAAAAAGCAATGCCACACTGAGAATGATGAGCAGGCTCGGACTAATACAAGGTTGAAACCTAAATCAGTACAGCTATAATGTCTTTAGTAATCCTCAAATAATTATACTCAACATGTTAGGACAGATACCAAAAACTGGCCTGATATATGACTCTCATTAAAGTGACAGTGAATGCCCAGCTGTAGAGCGACATTGCTGCAAATATCAGAGCATGCAACTGTGGAGCATGTCTTTTGTCTACAAAAATCACAACTTTTGAGCCTACACAGGACAGGTAGGACAGCATTGATAAGTGAAAATGTATACGATTTCAGAGAGCTATTGCATGTTACACAAGGTGGTTCTAGGTTCAGGGTCCATATGCAAAAGGAAACGAAAACCAATCCACACTTAGATCAATCAATAATGGGTTGAACACCCATGGAACACCTCCTTTGCACTGCCTTGCCTTTCCTCATTTGAGATGTCATCAGTGATGTCATTAGTGATGTCACTGACCATGTCATGAGTGATGTAATATGTGAGGTAATTAGCAGGGCATTGTGAGGGCATAAGTTATAGTTAGCTCAGGTAACTATAACTGCTGAATTTCACTAGTTTTGTACAAGTGAAATCTGAGCCTATCTATAACGTCCCTGTAATCTTTAGTTTCTTCAGTGAATTTCTTAGTTTTACAAAGTTCTATTTCCTAACTATAATGCCCCTGTACACTTTGGTTTTAAGGAAATTTGTAAGGTTTTTTCCTTTTATTTCCTAACTATAACCACTAACCTTTGACAATGGGTGTGTGAGTGAGTGCATGAGTGTCTCAGTGGGGCTGTAAGTGGGTATATGAGTCTCTCAGTGAGACGGTGTGTGAGTCTCTGAAAGGGTCTGTGAGTCGGTGCGTAAGACTCTGAGTAGATCTGTGAGTGGGTGAGAGAGAGTATGAGTGATTCTGTAAGTGGGTTCATGAGTGTATGATTGTGTCTGTGAGTGGGTGTAGGTGTCTGAGTTTGTCTGTGAGTGGGTGCATGAGTGAATGGGTCTGTGAGTGACTGTGAGAGTGTCTGAGTTGTTCTGTGAGTGGATGCATGAGTGCCTGAGTGTGTTCTGATCATTTTCTGGTCACTTTCTGCCTTTTTTTCTGCTCACTTCTGACCTTTATCTGCTTCTTTCTGTTCGTTTCTGACCTTGTTTCTACCTCTTTCTGCTCGTTGCTGACCGTTATTTTGCCTGTTTTTGCTCATTTCTGATCTCTATTTTGCCTCTTTCCACTCACTGCTGTCCTTTATTTAGCCTCTTTCTGATCACTGCTGGCCTTTATTTTGCCTCTTTCTGCTTGTTTCTGATCTTTGTTTTGTCTCTTTCTGCTTGTTGCTGGCTTTATTTAGCTTTTTTCTGCTCCTATATTTCTATTTGTGGAGGGGAGGTGGCCCATGAGGCTCCCTTCCCAGGCTGATTTCAGCCCCAGGAATCCCATCCTCTGGGCCCAGCCTTTGTACTATGAGGAGGGGAGCCACACGGCCCCTTCTCTGGTCTGATTTTGACCCCGGAGACCCATCCCCTGGAGCCCAGAAATCCACCTGGGTGCCCAGAGGGCACCCTGTGTGCAATTGGGACTGCGGGGTGAGCCTCAAGACCCTGGCAGTCCCATCCGGCTCACTGCCTCCTGTGGGAGCCGGTATTGCTATCCCAAGCAGTGATGTGCTTTAAATAACATCCCCCTGCTTGCGGGAGAAATGTTTTAATTTGTTTCCTTGCACGCATATTTGCATGCAGGGAAAAAGATGAAAACTCTGCATCCTGCAAACCTGGGCTGTTTGATAGCTCCGGCTGGCAGAAAGCAGAGTTATGTTTGCTTTTGCTTGGTGGTAGCTGTCAGCTCCAACCAAGCATAAGCAAACAGCTATCTCTAGAGGGTGGGCTCCTCGGGAGGTAGTAGGAGCAGGCCCTGCCGCTCAATGAGGGGGGCTGCGCAGCTCCCCACCATTGTAAAACTTAGCCCCGGGGAGTTGGTGCTCTCCAGAGGTCCTAAACAGACCCCCTACTTTAATTTATTTCAGCCCCGGGAGGTGGCGGTCCTCAGGGCTGTGGGGGACCATGCGACCCCCACATTCATTTATTTGTTCAGCCCCGGGGAGGTGGTAGTCCCTGGGTCTGTGGGCGGGCCCAGCGGGCCCACCAGCATGCATATTTGTAAGTACCCCGGGGAGGTGGAAGTCCCCAGGGCTGCGGGGGGCACAAAGGTCCCCCACATTATTTTATTAAAATTTGCCCCAGGGAGGTGGCGGTCTCTGGGACATGGGGTGCGCCCCGTGGGCAACCTCAGCATACATAAAAAACAATTCCTCAGGGAAGTGGCGGTCCTCAGGGCTTTCATAAGCTCTAGGAGGGGGAGCCATGCGCCCCTCCTATTTTATAATATTCCCCGGGGACCTGGCCCACCCTCGGGGTTATTTAAAGGCTAGGGTGGCAGCACACACTCATTTTTTTTCCATCAAATTTGTGAATATCGTAAATTCGTGAAAAATATCCTTTTTTTTAAAATGCTTTAAAGCCGTGGCAGGGTCCCAGGGGGGCCCCAAGACCAAGGCTTAGAATCAGGGTATCCCAACCCTGCCCACTTTTCTTTTCTTTTTTTACATTTTATTTGGGACTCATCTGGGGGCGAGTCCCAAGATGAATGCTAATACTTCGGGGTTGAAGTTTTGGCAGCCAATCAGAGATCTGCATTTTCCTGCACAACCACATTACTTTTAGCGAAGTTATGATGGACACAGATATCAGTTACTTTAGTTTTTTACATTTCTCAACATCTACTGAAGGGATTCACGCCATATTACGTAAAGCACAATACGCGTAAACAAATCTACCTTTTTGCCAAATTTGGTGTCATTGCATCCAGGAGTTCAGGCTGTAGACGTGTTCAAAGGTCCTATAAGAAATTAACATGGGAAAACGCACTTTTTATGACACTCCTTTTTCTCAGCCCCTGCTTGAGGGATCACCCTGAAACATTACATACGCAACAAGAATCACCAGCACTCTTTTTCGGAAGATGTTGTAAAGATTCGTCAAACGGTGCCAAAGATATAGGCAAGTCAAAAAATGCTTTTCGTATGGAAATCTGTTTCTAACTACAACTGGCTACTCAAGATTGCCAGTAGGTAGTGTGTATATATATATATCCAAACTAACAAACTCCAAGCTCTAAGGGTAAAATCACACACACTCCCAGCAGGTAATTGCTTTAAGGTTTATTGAGCAGCACATTCAATGCATTTCAACACATGTATTCTTTAAATGCGGGGCCACACGGCCACCTGCACGTGGCCATCTGCAGCCCCACCCACCACCCGAGGGCTATCTTTAAAAATTAAGTGTGGTGGGGCTTGAGCCCCCCACACAGCCCCGGGGACCACCACCTCCCCGGGGCACAAATTAAGTAAATGTGGGGATCAGTTGAGGCCCCCTGGCCCCAGGGACCATCACCTCCCTGGGGCTACACAGAAGATGAGAGGGGGCTGCACGGCCCCCCTCAAGGAGCCCTTCCTGGCCCTGGAGACTGCCACCCCCCCCCAGGGCCGGCTCCAGCAATGTCCTGGGCTGCCCACCCCCAGGACATTGTAGCTTGCTATTGCTTGGAGGGAGCACTGCTCCCGTTATGCAATAGCAAACACTGCTTCGCTTCAAAGGAGGCAGATCCCATAGCCTGGGGGCACTCAGACAGCAGGAATGCCAGACTGGGGTCACAAGTAGTTGTACACTGGACAAGGCAACTCTACCCGGGGTCCCACAGGGAGCAGTCAGCGACTGAGTGATACCTTGGATGACAATCACAGAGTAGACAATAGCTATAGTTAGTATGGGCACTGTGTGAGTCGCCAGCTCACTCAGCCTGCCTGAACCAGCACCGCACGTGGCAGACAGAATCTTAATCTCAGCAGCACGCACTAGGTGCATGCAACACATCTAGATGGGATACGTTCCCTGACTGCACCCTGAACTGCGCTCCAACTCGTAAATAGATCAACCAGGCAATATCTATGAGACCAGGCCCACCACCTGCCTAGAACAAACAAGACCTTGTCTGCAACCCGGACCGTCGCTGTGAGCAGAGAGTACTTCCAATCTAGATATGCACACTGTAGGGAGCACCCCGAGAGGAGACAGCTATGCAGGCCTGAGATCTGAGTACACGGAGCTCCTGCAGATGTGCATATGTGGAGCAGGAAGTGCCTCAAACCTGTGACCTCCTGTCACATACTACCCATGCACTCATCCATTCTCTCAGGCACTACCCATGCACTTATGCAATGACCCAGGCACTACCCTTCCACTCATCCAATCACTTATGCACTACCCATGCACTCAACCAATTGCCCAGGCACTACCCATGCACTCATCCATCTACTACACAAACACTGCTGCATTCTCTCAGGCACTAACCATGCACTCATCCAATCACCCAGGTGCTCGCTCATCCAATCACTCAGTCAGTATTCTTGCACTCATCCAATCATACAGGGACCCCCTATGCACTCATCCATTCACTCAGGCACTACCCATGCACTCATCCAATCACTCAGGCACTACCTTTGCACTCAACCATTCACTGAGGTACTACCCATGCACTCAACCATTCTCTCCGGCACGACCTATGCAGTTATGCAATGACCCAGGTGCTATCCTTGCACTCATCCATTCACTCAAGCACTACCCATGCACTCATTCATTCACCCAGACACTACCTTTGCACTCATGTTTTTACTGAGACACTACCCATGTACTCATCCAAAAACTATCCTTGCACTCATCCATTCGTTCAGACACTACATATACACTCTTCCACTACCCATGCACTCATCCAATCAACCAGACATTATGAATGCACTGATGCTATCACACAAGCACAAATCATGCACTCATCCAATCATCACCCAGGCTCTACTTTTACACCCAACCATTCACTCAGGCACTACCCATGCACTCATCCAATCACCCAGGCACTACCCTTGCACTCATCTCTTCACTCAGGCACTACCCATGCATTCATCCAATCACCCAGACACTATCTATACACTCATCCACTGAGCCAGGCACTACCCGTGCACTAATCTATACACTCAGGCACTACCCATGCACTCATTCAATCACCCATGCACTACCTTTGCACTCATGCATTCACTGTGCCCCTACCCATGCTCTCATCCAATCAACCAGGCACTATGCATGCACTAATGCAATCCCACACTCACCAGTCAAACAATCATCCAATCACCCAGGCACTAGCCTCGCACTCATCCATTCAGTCAGGCACTAACCATGCATTCATCCAATCACCCAGGCAGTACCCATACACTCATCCAATGAGTCAGACTCTACCCTTGCACTTACCCAATCACCCAGGCACTGCCCATGACCTCATTCAATCACCCAAGTACTAGCCTTGCACTCATCCATTTACTCAGGCTGTACCCATGCACTCATCCAATCAGTGACACACTACGCATACATTCATCCAATCATGCAGACACTACCCATTGACTCATCCATTCACACAACACATACTTTTCCTTTCTTAAACCAGAAGAGTTGGTTCTGTAAGAACCTTTTTTTGAATTTTTAACCTATTTTTTTTTTCTAGCTATTTTGTAGTTTTTCGGGTGTTTTTTAGAATTTAAACAAAAAAACAAGCATAAAACAGCGTGCATAAATTGGGGAAGAATATAAAAAATTAACAACAGTGGTTTTTAATGGTTTCCAACATGGTTTGGGCAACCTGTTGCCCCACACTCAACACAGTACTATATTTCGGGCAGAAAAGTCAAGTTTTGGCAAAATCAGGCAGAGACGGAGGAATGGTCTGCAGCCTGCCACCAGGTCTTGATTTTGAAGCCTACGCATCTTGGCCACTTTCACTTGCATTAAGTCTTCCAAGTTCTGCTCCTGCAAGTTGGTTTTCGTGCATCGTCTTCAGGTGTTTGTACCAGGGGTGGGCGGACGACTCCGTTCCGCCCACGGAATCTGTGGAGATTTGCCCCTTCCGTGTTCCGCGATGTAGGCAGCGAAACAGGCAAATCTCCGCACACTCGGGCAGAGCAGATTTGGCCTCCCGCCCACCTCCTGGCCGCACTATTAAAACTTTAAAAACCATTATAAATAACAATTTCAATCACCTTACCTTACCGGCGGCGTCCCCGGGCTTCCCTCCGTCTCCATCGCGTCTTCTTCTGGAAAACTGCACATGCGTAGGTGCCCGTAAGGTAAGGTGATTTAAATTGCTATTCATAATGTTTTTTAAAGTTTTAATACTGCGGGCGGGAGGCGGGTGGTGCGTAGCGGAGCTATGCGGAGTGTGCGGAGATTAGTTCCATCTCTGTGGCACTCCGCGTAGACCCTCTACACAAATTATGCCCACCCCTAATTTGTACATTAAAGACCTCTCACAAGAATATTTCTTCTTGGATCCCCGAGACAGCACCTTCTTTCATATGTTGCAGGTCACCTTCTGCGCATTCAATTTCCTCTGGCATTCAGGAATGGAAATAAATCTCGACACTACACTCTCCTTCCTCTTTCATGATGGCTCATCTTCTTCCTCCAAAAGGGTCTGGTACTCCTCCTGATGCAGGCCTGATGATGTTGCCATTTTACATTTTCAAATGAGCTTCTCAATACGGTGCATTCTTCATACAATCTGAAGAGACTGATATGGCATTTGGATAAACATAAAGAAATAATACAGCCCGCTGAAGCAATAATAAAGGATAGCGACCAGTGACAGGTGGGGGTAGGTCCAATAATCGATGCAATAGTTATTATATCTTCCCTGTTGGAAAAATTCCTAGTACAAAATCGAAATAAAATAAATCTAGCATCAATCTCCCCCTATAAATGGTACACATTTCAGCAAATTTAAATTATTTTAAATTAAAAGCAATGTACGCAACAAAAACGAGAAATCCACAGTTGCAACACATTGGATGGAAGCCAGACACAATATAGCACAATTACGTTTTACTGTTCTAGAGGTGCAAAAACCACGACAGAACATGGACTTCCAAAAAGCGTTAGCCAGATCTGAATTCTATTGGACTAAAAAACTGCATTCCTTACAACCTTCAGAGATGAATGATAGAATTGAATATAATCATTTTTTGTAATTCTGTCATTGCATGGATTTTGAGTGTCTGGAATGAGATAGCTATATGTGTTGTTAAGGACATGTTGATTTGTTTATTTTGCATATTTCGTTTTTTTGCATATTTTGTTTAGGTAAATTTTCCTTCTTTTTTTATTGTTAATTCATTGTATCCTTGTGTTTCATGAATTGAGATTGATTTAAAGTAGCCAGTAATGTGTTTATAATAGAAAGAGAGATTCACTGGAAGGTCACACTGAGACTTCCCACCATGCGTTTTTAAAAAACTTTATCTTTATTGTATCTCAGGCTCTAGCACATTCACACACTATGTTTTTTAAGATGCCATTATGACGTTTAAATTGGTACGACACACCGCTTCACCTATTCACTGTGCATTCTTAGGTTGAATATGGGAGACTCTCCGGTAAGTTAGTGCTTTAGAGTATTGCATTTATCCGTTTCGATTTTGAAGCTTGTATCAGTATTGAAATATGACCGGAATAACTTCCGACCCTTTTGTAATGTTTGCGTATTGTTTACGGCTGTGGCATACCATCGAGTAACCGATACTCGTGATTTACTTAATCAAGTACTCGCAACTGGGGTTCACGTTGAGGGTGTGCACCTCGCATGTTCACCTCATTTGATTGTCAAACCGTCGCACTGAGTCTCATAAAACAGATATACACCACATTGTATATTCGCGTAACTCACAATCAAAATCGAATCACCACGCATGTTCAATGTTTCTTCTTTATTCTTGTGTTGTTGCACTTTTTCGCATCTACGTTGGATTTTGATTCGATCACCATACATCACCGATAAGAACCATAGTGGCATGGCAACCGTCTTTGAAACACACGGCTCCGCTTAACACTGAGCACAAATTTAAGATTGTCAGTTATTTTTATGGATTGTACGATAAACCGCCTTCTGTTGGGGTTATTTGATAACCCCTGATGAAGGGTCAAGCGATGACCTGAAATGCATTGGGTTTGTGAAAATGTGATGGATTAAAATACACAAAGGTTTGAATTTTGGATGGACACAATTAATCAATATGCATGCTGTTTAATGCATTGAATGATCAGTAAATCATCCAACCTATGAACTAAATCTGGCATTAAGAGTCTGATTTTTGAAAAAGTGAACTTAAATCAGTTGATAAGACTTGCGTGTTGATTGAATCTTGCTCCCACTAGCAAGAAGGAGCGTCCCATTTACACACTTGCCAGGATTGACCATATCGACGCCGAGGGACAGGGCGTAATGGTGGTTGTAGTACATTATTGGTAAAATTTCTTGAACGTTGAGGTCTAACTGCTATAATAAAATGTGCACGTTGCGAACATACTTATATTATGATCCTATGTTTGCCCACCAAGGAGGAAAATATCCTCAACACACTGGTTAAAATTCAGGCATTTACAGCTATTAGGTGTTACAAAATAAATCATGCCAGATCTGAAGCTCTCCTCTTCAATTGTTCCCCTTGGGTTTTGCCTGCCGCTATGAGACCCCATTATTCCAGCACACATCCTATCAGATACTTACGCATTTATGTCACACACACCTTTTCAGATTTCTATTGATTAAACTATTCCAGCACCCTCAACACTCCCTGCCCCTTACTAATATAGGATGTGTAGCCTTAGTTAATATGGCAATACTTCATCTTTTTGCTTTCATCTTCGCTAACATCATGATCAAAATTCCTGAATATTTTTTAGTGAAATTGACTTCATGCTTCGCCACTTTCTATGGCAGGGAAAGAAAGCTTGCATCCAATTGATGACTCTAAAGTTGAACATTGAAGATGGTGAATTAGCTCTCCTGCACTTCATAAAGGATGATCAAGCTGCGTTCTTTGACTGACTTGTTCAAATATGAGCAACCAATAGGAAAACTTCTACCTCCAGCAGATGATATGTGAGGCCAATATCCATCTTCATGTATTCTTAAAAATACAACAAAAATTCCCAAATGCACAAGATGCAAGTTACCTCATATTGTGTTTTTTAGATATGCAAAACTCAAAGATGACTTTCAGATTCCCGTTTCATCCCCATATCCATCTGAGGGACTGCCCCTAGCAGGGACTACAACTAGAGATTGTAGCCATAAGGGAAAGGGAAAGGGCGGGGTTTTACAGGCTCCAAGACTTTATGTTGACTGAGATGGTGAAATCCTGGCAACAGCTCACTACTAATAATCCAACTATTCCTTCTGTGCTAATATTTTCTTATTTGCGAATCAAGCATTTTCTAATGAGTTACAAACAACCTCTCAATTAATTAATCGTGGATATCAGTCTAGCTTATTTTGTGACTGGCCTCACTGGGATAGCGAATTGGTATTGATTGTTACATGTGAAGCTACGCAAAGCCTTGTCCCCGTTTTCTTACCCAATGTTCAGTCCCTTACAGAATATAAAATTGACAGGTGGGCATGGCTCCAGTATAATCAAATGGCTCAAAAAGCTTTCCTTGTTGAAATTTAAAAAAAAGGCTTTTTATTCCAAATGGATGCTGTATTTTACCCCCTCTAGGTTGCAAAAAATGTTCTGCATTATCTTGGCAGCTCGTTTTAGGTTTTGCCATGTGAAGAGTGATTGGCCACATATCTGTTTCACATGCCCCACTCTTTACCATTTTGGCAGAGAATACTTGATTTCATCAGCGATAAGCTGCAAGATTGATCTAGGTCTATATGGAGTTTTCTTTGGCATGTGCCCCATGTTAATTCAAATTACATTATGCCAGAAAAAATTCCTTTTTGTTTTTAGGTTGATAGTTACATTGTTAATATTGCAAAAGTGGAGATTCTCTTGAAGTACCTACATTTATTCAATGGTTGGAGAAGATGAAGCGGGTGATATGGTATGAAGAGCTCTATGCACAAAGAGGTGGTGCTCTTAGATATGGGGAGATGTGGCACGATTCACTCGATTGAGTTACTATAGGATGTCTTTTTTAGTTTTGCCTGTCATCTTAGTTGTGTCAGTATTTTTTAATACGTATTGCACTTTATTGAACAATAGATTCCTTTCTTCTTATGCATTTTGCTGGATGTTTACTGTTTGCCTGTATTTTATGATTTTAGGAATCATGATGGAGGTTTGTAATATTACTATGCACTTTTTCTAGAGAAAAATTATTGTTTGTACAACTGGTAGTCTGAACGCATATATTCGAATTTGCTTTCATAAGTGATAATGAAGAAAAAAAGTTTTGCTGAAATAAATTATTTGCTTAAGATCATACAATTTAAGCGGGGAAGACGTAATTTATCCAGGTGGTCTGGTTTGACTTTGTATAAATCAGCCAGGAAATCAGTCCCTATTTGTATTTCCTTATATTAAGGCTTTGTTTTTTTTTTACTTCTTAGTTCATTTTCATCAGTTTTTAAATACAACTCGAACTCGACCTGAAAGCTGAACGCTTTACATGAGCACCAGTTGCATTAAACAAGGTCACATGCTTTGTTTATAGCCATGGGGAAATTGAGTAATGTGCCCAGAATCACAGGATGATATGCCAAAGCAGAGACTTGAACCTGGTCCCGAGTTCCACAGTAGGCAGCCCTGACAGTAATGCCATCCTAGGTGGAGAGAGGGAAGCAGGAAGAAGCCACATCAAAGTTTGTCTTGTTATGGGCAAAGAACCTTGCGTTGAGCCAGAGCCAGGCTTCAGGTTCTAGTCTGGCACGATCTTTAATTGGAGAGTCCACCTCTGATCTTCCAGTTGTAAGTTCGGTTCTACCAGCAAATTGGTACCCATGTTCAGTTTGGCCCAAAATTCTACACATATATGACACTTCTCCAATCTAACACCACAGATTGGGGCACTGCTGATAAATGCTTGCCTAATACTTTAGAAAAGGACTCCGACTGATGATCAAAAGGAGAAAATAAACAAATTTCAGATAGCTTATTTCAGAAAGCAGAATACAGTACTGGGAAAAGCGGGATATCTTTGTGCCGCCAAAGTTCATAATGGTAATAAAACTTTGTATGCACCAGTTGCAACATGATAGAAATGGGGGTCTCTAGTTGGCAGCGGCTTGCACCCTTTCCAAGTAGGGACCCTTCCTTCTAGTCAGGGCAAAAGGATTAAACACTCAAGATAAACCCTGCTCACCCTCTTGGTAGCATGGTGCGAGCAGTCAGGCTAATCTTAGAGGCAATGTGTAAAGTATTTGCACATAAACACACAGTAACACAGTGGACATACTACAAACATACACCACAACAGTTTAGAAAAATAAGCAATCTTTATCTAAACCAAACAAGACAACAGTACAAAAATCCAACATACATATATCAAAATATCACTTTTAAAAGGTTCAGAACTGTTCAGTCCATATAAAACTATTGATGCATCACTTTTTGTACAAAGTACCTAAGATGCATCAATATCACAAAACGAAAACAGGCGCAGAGGAGATGAGGCGCCAGAAAAGCAAAGCGATGCATCGGTTCCTTACATGCGGGGAAGGAGATGCGTTGGTTCCTAACTCTTAGGGAAGGTGATGTTTTGGTTTCTTGCTCCAGGGAAGTTGATGCAACGGTTCATTACTGCTACACAGGGCAGGTGATGCGTCAGTTTCTTACTGAGAGAGGCGATGATGCATTGGTTTCCATATGCGAGGGGGGTGATGCGTCAACTCTCCGGAAACGCGGCTGTGGTTCCTTGTTGAAGCCCAGTGTCGATGTAGACTTGGTGCACAGGAGTGATGCGTGGAAAAATCCAGACATGCTGGAGTTGATGTAGCAGCTGCAAAACAGGTGCTGCGCCTATTCCTCTAGCGGTGAGCAGGTAATGCGTTGATTCCTTCAGCTGCACAGGAGGGTCCCTGCCTGTTAAAAAAAGGGGGGGAGAGGTGACTATCTGACTATAATGGGTCACGATAAGGGCGCTCTACTCCTGGAGGGTTGGCCCTGCTAGAATAAAGTTGGTTCCATAGGACCCCTGACCTGTTTTTAATCATCCTACTCACTACTACATACAAACACACTAGGGCCCTCACACCCACAGCACCAAACGGCAAGGAACAAAAGATCTCAAATAAAGAGCCGCTTTATGGGTGCCCATCGGGTATTGCAGTGCCGACCCGAAGAGGAGCAGGCCCATATGATGAAGCATGACACCTAGCTTGCTGGGTGTGTGAGGGCACTAGTTTCGAAAGGAGGAATTCCTCTCCTCCCACTACTCAACTGACAGGTCAACCTGCCTCAAGTGACTATAACTAGGTCTCTGACCAAGATTTTTAAGGCACCAAGGAACTTCGTACCCTTCTTCCTTTTGACAGTCTAGGGCATGTACGCTGGACCTTACCAAAAGCCCATTGTCCCCTCTCTTTGGAATAACTACTCATGTGGGTGGCACAGCCAGTGTTGCAGGCCCACTAGTGGCATTTGATTTACAGGCACTGGGCACACATAGTGTAATTTACTAGGGACATACCAGTAAATCAAATATGCCAATTACGGATAACCAATCATAATCACAATTTACATAGGGAGCATTTGCACTTCAGCACTGATCAGCAGTGGTAAAGTGCCCAGAGTACACAAACCAGCAAAAATGAAGTCCAGCATACAGTCAAAAATGCAGGTGGTAGAGCTAAAAAGACAGGGGAAATCAAGCCAAGGATGCCCAAGCCTAACATGTCTAACATGTCAAAAATATCACTCAAAGTGCCCAAGGAACATAGCATGCCCAGTTTAGGAAACCAGATGGAACTCATGTAATTTGAAACTTAACGCTCATGCATGGGTGTTCTTTATTCCTGTTTGTTGTAATCGCTAAACACCTGACCTTTGCAGGCATAATGCTTGTTAGAACAGTTATAAGTCCTGCATTACAATTATACTTGTTTGCCAAACTCTTCACATTTCTGCATATTTTATGGGTGCCTAAAATGGTTGGAACATCTATATATTTTTTAAAACGTTTGAAATAATACTACTTTCAATTTAAAGTATTTCCTTCAATATGACCCACCTTACTGCACCGACCCGGCAAAAAATTAGGTAATAGATGCAATTTTGCATACGTTAAGCAGCATTTACACCTAATATATTAGTATGAACATACATCTCCAAAAATTGTGGTAAATACCTTCTCAAATGTTTTTGATTGCCCACGGAGTTAGGTCCAGCAGGGGTCCCCTGATGGCTCTTCTAGCCCCTGCAATTAATTGCAAATTAGGCAAAAAAATATTATGTTCAAAGCCCAAGCATGACTAAGTTTCTATAGCGCACATGTTGTAAATAAATGACATCTGCATGTATCACCTTTTTTGTCATTTGTAAGTTAGACTTATAGCTAGAAAAGTCCTTTGTAAATGAGACTCAGAGTTTTCCCTTACACTACTTGGACTCTAAAGATGAAAAATAGTCTTACGATGGGTGTGTAAATATCTGTACAGGGAGAGGAGTTAATATCCTAATGTGCTAACTGTCCCTGCTATTTTAGTCACCTTATGACTTGTCGACTTCTTCCTGAGGGGTAACAAATTACTTGCAAAAGGACACAGATGGTTGGATTCCAGCTCTTTTAAAAAGAAGTCATATTTTACTTCACCCCTCATCCACTCGAAATGACAGACCAGCCAAACGTCATATTTCTGGATGTTTTTGCTCGGAAAGGGTGCAGGCTACCACCAAGGTTAGAAATTCGGGTTTCTGGTTGGCAGAGGTAGGCACCCTGTTGAAACACAAAAACACAATAACACAATCCTAGTCAGAGTAAGTCACAAACACACCCTTAATTAACCTGTACTCACCTCCCCCGCCCCCCCCCCCCTCGGTAGCTTAGCACAGAGCAGTCAGGCTGAGGAGGCAATGTGTAAAGTCTTTGTGCAAAACTTCAAACAGTAACACAGTAAAAACACCACTAAAAGACTCCATTAGAGATATGAATGTTTAAAGATTAAATGTGAAAATATAGTTTAGAAGCAGTTGGCGCTTATTTGGGATATCTGGTCCTGCTGGTCCAGGGCAAAGTCAAACATTCAGGTTGACCGTGAAGGAGCGTGGGCTGGATAAAGGTACCCCGCAAGGCCTACTGAGCAAAAGTACCTTAATCCTGGTCACAACAGCAAAGATGCAGGGTGAAGCTGAGCGACGCTTGGGTATTGATCCCGCCGTCGAGGTGATGCATCAATTTCCTCCACGCAATGATGGCAGTGCACCGGCTCTGTAGAGGATGGTTACAAATCGGTACACAAGGCTTCTCCACGCAGTTGAGGGGATGTGCTGATCGTCTCGCTGCAGTGGTGGTGATGCTGTGGTTCCGATGGCGATGCGCTGATTCTGAGGGCGCTGCACTGATCCTGCTCATGCAATGGCAGCGATGCGTCGATTCTGCTCTTGCAGTAGAGGATGCGTTGGTGCTGTAGCAGAGCACCTTAGGCCCACTTCCAATGTACCCAAGTGTAAGACCAGGGTGAGTTGAAGTCTGTTATGTCCCTGAGAATTCGGATCAGGAGACTAGCCAGCTAGCCCTTGAAGTCACTCTGGGTTCTGAGGACCAGAGAGGCAGGTCCAGTCCTTCTCACCCAGGCGAAGAGGGCAGCAGGTCAGCACAGCAGAAAGTATTTCTTGCAGAGCAGCAGTCCAGCAGAGTGGCAGTCCTTCAGAACAGCATTCCTCCTTCTTGGCAGGGTATCATCCTCAGGGCCAGAAGTGTACTGTGTAGGTTGGAGTCAGAGACCCAGTACGTATACCCAGGTGTGCCTTTGGAGTGAAAGTGACAAAGAAGGGTCTTTGTAGTGCACAGATGTCCTCCCTTTCTGCCCTGGCTACAGACCCACTTTTGCATGTGAACAGGTCACAGCCTATTCAGGTGTAAGTGTGAGGCTGTGGCCAGCTCCTCCCTCCTATCCTCCCAGGAAGCTCCATCAAGTCACCCCTAAATTCCTTTTGTGTGTGGCTGTCTAGAGGGAGTAAGCAACATCCAGCTGTACCCAGCCCTAGACCCATCAGAGACAGGCTGCAGGCACAATAGGACTAAAAGCAGGAAAATGCCAACTTTCTAAAAGTGGCAGTTTCAAAGTTATAATGATAAATTTGTTTTTGCCATTAAGGAGAATTCATCATTAAAAATCCATAGGTATAACACATGACTGATCTACTCCCTCTCAATACAGAATTAAAGCTTATTAAATGTAATAGGGAATCCCCAATGTTATCCTATGAGAGGGGTAGACCTCACAGTAGTGAAACATGACTTTGGGAGTTTTTCACTACCAGGACCTGTAAAACTTAAAAGCACATGTCCTACCTTTTAGTTACATAGCACCCTACCTTTGGGCTACATCGGGCCTACCTCAGGGGTGACCTAAATGTAATGAAAGGGGAGTTTAAGGCTTGGCAAGGGGTTTTAAATGCCACACCGACATGGCAGTGTAAACTGCACACACTGGCTCTGCAGTGGCAGGACTCAGGTTTAAAGGGCTAGTGGAGTGGGTGGCACAACCAGTGCTGCAGGCTCAAAAACAGCATTTAATTTACCAGCCTTGGGCACATGAAGTGCACTTTACTAGGGACTTATAAGTAAATTAAATATGCCAATTGTGGTTGTATCAATCAAAGCACATGCTCATAGTCCTACAACCAACTGAAAGGATTCAGAAAAATATAAGGCAAACAGGCAAATCGTTTGGGAAAAGACCACCCTAAGGCTGTCAAGTTTAACACCCACCATCTGGATGTGATCCTTTGCTGTAGCCACATTTTATGGGAGAAACTTAAAACTATCCATCCATTAGGCGACTGCCAAGGATTCCTCAGACGACCACCTATATATTGAGCCCTCCCTTAAGTTGATCATATATACATACACTTTTGGGTGGTTTGGCATGTCAGCACACTTCCTGTAATCCCAGAGGAGAGATGGTCATTAGCATGGAGTCTGACTGGAATGTGAGCTGCACAGTACCACAAATCTACTTATATCTATTAACAAATATTATCACCAAAATGCAAAAATGGAAACTTACCAGTGACATCAGCAGATAGGAAATCCTTGTGACAGGTGTTGCTGTTGTCCTTGGAAACACTATTGTAAGTTCATTGCAAGTACCTTTGCCTAAAGCTTTTAATTTGAGGAGATAGTGAAGTCAAACAGTCATGGTCTACTTTTAGATGATGGTGTACAGTAGAACATCTGGTCCACATAGTAAACGTGTCACTCACAATGCCTTTTTCTTACAATAGCTGCCTCATTGCTCTTGGTTCAACATTCACCTCGACTTACAAGGGCCAGGTTGATAGACCACACTGCTTCACATGTCCTGGAAGACATTAGTCGCTCAGTCTGGGATCACTGCCTGTGATGGGAAGGGGTTGTGAGCAGTCAGAAGGAAGTGAGTGGACATCAGCAGCAAGTGGAGCAATAGAGGATTACAGTGACAAATGCTAATATAAGATACATGGGCTACATGCTGGATGTGGATTGCTGAAGATAGAGGTAACTGCAAGCAATCCTGCCAGGAAGCAGGTAGGGGGAGGAGGCATATGTTTTCTAGGTGACGCAAATTATATCTAGTTGTCTGACTGACAAGGCTCATCATTCATGATGCATTGCTCTTAGAGACTTGTGCAAGATGCAGGGTGTAGGCACTGGAATGGCCAAACTCCCATGGCAAGAGAATGGGGTGTGTGTCTGCATACATCATAATCACCTGTAAACAGCATATATAAAGGATGGAATAGGTCAGACCCATGCAGGAAACTAAACTATCAGGAATATTGCAGTCACTTGCATAAAGTGCAGAAAACATTGTGCGAAGCACAACTTAGGGCATAATTTATGAAAATTGGCGTTGGGCAGCGCCGCAAGTCTTATTGCTGCGCTACACCAATGTGAAAGGGTAGGAAATACGGTGCATTCCTGTCCTTTCTCCTTGCGCTGATGCACAAATTTGCTGCCTAGAACCAATGTAGGCACCCTTGCATCATGGTGCAAGGGTGCCTTCCTTGCAGACAGGATTGTTTTGTGCAGGGAGGGTCTGGGGAGGCATAAGGTTTTGGCACTACCCCAGGTTTATGTGATTAAGTAAATTTGGGGCAGAGTCAAAATCCATGGGTGCTGAGTAGGAAAACCCAGCTCAACGCCCATGGAACGCCTCCTTATTGCAGAGTAAGGCAAGGCAGCTGTTAAATGGTAGCGGCAGTTTCAGTCGATAACCTTTCAAGTATTGCCCGGCGGTAATCGCCTCTCATACCATTCGATAATTTACCAATGAAAGAGGCAGGCGCCAGAGACTGGAAGGCAGGAAACAAAGTTTTATTCCGTCGGAGCAGAACACATCAGATCAGACAGCAAGGTATCGTCACGAGGTGCTCTAACTGCATCTCTGAGGCCTGGCCTCTTATACACAGGTTTATGACTTTATTGCAGGGTTATCATACATGGCACATTCTTGAGATCACTTTGATGTATGAAAGAGCATCCTCAGAATCCTTGGCTCAGATCCGATCCCACGCATAGCTACAGTAGAAGTTCCCCCCCCCCCCGCAGTAGGAGATGGCTATCACACAGCAGGATATTCCGCCAATTTCCGGGGGGGTGTGTGACCGGTCGGGTCTCAGGGGGTGGGGGGCCTTGATCTACTGTAATCCCTTTGATGTGGGGTGTTTCCCTTACAGTGGGGACAATAAACTGCATCCGCAGGGCTAGGGGATGGCCTGGGTTCGGTTCGGACAATGGGGCGCAGAGGAAGGGGGTTATCAAAGGGATGCATGACCATGTATGGGATGTCGGTCAGGCGTGGGATGCGGTTCCATGGCAGGGTCGCGCAGAAGGAGAGGGTTTATGGCCCGTGTATGAGAGAGCGGGGGTGGCCGGCGCGCGGGGGATGCTTGCAGCGCCAGGGGGACGCGCTGGCGATCGGCAATGAGCAGGGAGAGACCAGGGTGCCTAAAATGGCTGCCGTGCGCTTTCCTGTGTGTCGCGCTGGGGAGAGACAAGATGGCGCAGATAATGTTCAGTTTGCAAGCTAAATTTCCACAGTCCTCCCTTTTAACATATCTCGCCAGCTTGTCTAGTTCGGATCTATCCCCATAATACTACGAACTTCCACCTCATACAGAGTTTTCATTCGTTCCGCTTCAAAGTTCAAAGTCTTAGGGCAGATGCAGTTCATAAAAAGCGAACATAAAGGTGTCAGACACTGAATCCCCAAGCAACATCCACATAGTATCACAATCGGTATTAGGATAAATGAAAACAGCCTCCATCCCCAACTTTTAATAGTGTCCCAAAACCAACTCCCAAGGGACCATCCTTCTTGCTCCTGATGAACCTCTGCGGAAAGTCTGTGGAGGTGTTCAATTGCTTTGTAGACTGAGGGAGAGTTATCCGGTACGTAGGTACAACAGCTGGACCCAATGATGCGGCATGCTCCTCCACGATCAGCCAGAACCACATCTAGAACGAGGCAGTTCTGAAGAGCCACCAGGCAGACGGCCTGAAGCTCGGCGGTGTTGTTGGCGAGGATGCCAGCCGTAATGTTCATCGCCGTCTCGACTGCCTGAGTTAAGTGGCGGATGGCACGGCTGTTTGCCATTGGACCCCAGAGTGGAACAAGACCTTTTACTGCGTCCATGAACTGTGCTCCAGTGGAGTCGGCTTGCACAATGTCTTTGGCACGTTTCTGTCGGTGATGGTTTGCTGGAGCCACATATGTCGGAGGAAGGACAAAGGCGATGTAGCAGGTGCCTCCCCAACCTTTCGGAAGCCAGGTGTAGGCCTTAGTACCACAGACGAAGTACATATTCGGGGAGGCAACAAAGGAGGGTGGATCAACTGAGTCCAATGTTCGGGTGATGAGGCTGGAGCTGTGGCCCACCAGCTGCGCCCCCAGGCCTTCGAGGCACCCAAATCCAGTGATGTTGATGACGGATAGGGCCACTGTCAGGGTGGCGGCCGTTCGTTTCCGGAGGTAAGAGAAGGTGGGTCTGGCTGGGTTGTTGAACACTTGCATTTCAACTCGTTCTTTGGCAGGGATGTCCATGTGAAAGGAAGTGTTTGATCTCAGAGGACAGAAGGGGGCAGAAGATCTTCCAGTTTTGTTCAGCCAGAACCCATGGTAGAAGTGTGACATAGTTCTGCCGGAAGTGGCATTGTCCTTGTAGCTTTCTTGCAGGAGGATTAGCCAGGCGAGGCAGGAACCATGGACAGAAAAAGGTGAAGGGATGAAAGGGATAGAGTGTCCAGTGGCATGTGGTAGCAATCCACAGATCCAGCAATTAGTGGCGTTGGCGGCAAGATTGTGTTGGTGGAGCAACTGCACTAAAGAGTTATTCCAGAACTCCTTACGCCTTTCTCGGAGTTGGGGTGAAAGTGAGATCAGATGGTGTTCTTTCATGGTGGTAGGTTGAACGGTGGTCAGCAATGTCTTATGAGCGGGTGTGTTCTCCTCCATGATCCAGAAGGTGACCATGAGGAGAAGGCAAAAGAGAAGGGTAATGAAAAGTGCAATAGTCTTTGAGCTGTGCATTCTGTCAGTCTTTGGGTTTTTGTAGTGGATCTTCGGACGTCCGGTTGCTTCCATCATCTTCATGTCGGGCGCTTCCATCACCTTCGAGGGACTCGGTAGCGGGCGGAACCACAGACTTTGTTTAGTTTCTCTCCTGGTGGCCTTTGAGGTGGCTAGGCTACCGCTCTGAGATTTCCACTTAGTTTGTGGTCTGCTTAGCCGAAGTTCTCTCCTTTCGTCACAAGTTATACCCTTCCTTGGATGGCACGGTGGGATCGGGATATTTCACTAACTCAAGTGTCTCTGTATCTGGGCAGCGGCTCAGGGATGGTCGGTCTTTGTCCAGAAGTTCTTCTTGGGCGGTGATGTTGTCCGTGGTCGTCAGGGTCGGTGATACCTTCTTGCAGTGGTGTGCATGCAGCCAATTGCGTTTCCCCTCCACTCGAAGAGCTGTTCGGGTGGTGATCAGGACTTGCAGGGGGCCCGTCCACCGGGGCTCCAGACTCTTGGTGCGCTGGAAGTTACGCACTAAGACAAAGTCACCGGGTTGGATGTCGTGTCCGGGGCCCCTGGAAACATCGGGAATGGCTTGCAGCACCTGCTGATGGATAACAGACAACGTTTTAGTTAGGTTATACAAATAGTCAGACATGAGGACGTCCGGGACGTCGTGGATGGATGTTGGCTTTGGTGCAGTCCAAAGGTTCATGGGCCGTCCGAAAACGACCTCGTAGGGGGTTAAGTGGTGTTTAGTGGGGGTGGAACGCATTGATAGCAATGCTAGCGGGAGAGCGTCTGGCCATTTCAGTCCTGTGGTGGCAACTATTTTTGCTATCTTAAGCTTCAATGTGGCATTATGTCGCTCAACCAAGCCTGCAGATTGGGGATGGAAGACCGCATGGAATTTCTGTTTCACACCCAGCCCCTTTAAGATGAGTTGGATAACCTCGGCTACAAAGTGGGGGCCGTTGTCGCTCCACAAAATTCGACAAAGGCCGTATCGGGGGAAGAATTCTTTCAGTAGTACTTTTGCGGTAGTCATAGCGGTGTTGTCGTGGGTTGGGTAGGCTTCCACCCACTTGCTGAAGGCACACACAACGACAAGTACGTACTTCAAACCTTGGCACCTTTCTAACTGGACATAGTCCATTTGTAGGACTTCAAAGGGGTGATTGGGAACCCCAAACCCTCCCCGGGGTACAGCAGTTCCTTTCCCAGGGTTGTGTTGGAGGCATACCAGGCATTGTTGGACCAGACGTTTGGCTGAGTCTGGGATTTTGTTGTTGTGCCAGACTTTGGAGTTGAGTTCGATCATGGGGGCAGACCCTATGTGTGCGGGGGAGTGTGCCATGGTCAGCATGGGGATCAAGTATGAGTCGGGTAGCAACCATTTGTTCGAGTCTTTAGTTCGCCAGCAACCGTCATCGTCCTTCAATCCCACCCGGGCCCATTCAGTTAATTCGTGTGGTGTGCTGGCTAGTTGGATATCCCTAATCGTTTCCCTAGCATCCTTCCATTTCTCAGTTTGTGACCTGGTCACGTACATATGGGTCGTGGACCTATTCTCGGCTGTGGTTCGGGCAGTAATGTCAGCTAGTGCATTTCCCTGTCCTATAATGTCTGTCACCTTCTTGTGTGCCTGGCATTTGATCACAGCCAGCCGTGTGGGGAGGAGGACTGCTTCGGTCAGGGCAGAGACTAGATCTCCATGCAGGATGGGTGTGCCATGGGAAGTCAAGAATCCCCTATCTTTCCATAAGAGCCCAAAGTGGTGAACTACCCCGAAGGCGTACTGACTGTCTGTGTAAATGTTTGCAGTTGTCCCTGCTGCCAGGATGCATGCTCGTGTGAGAGCAATTAGTTCCGCCGCCTGTGCGGATCGCTGTGTGATGCGGGCTGTCTCAACAACTGTTCGGGCTGTGGTGACTGCATAGGCAGCTGAGGTGGTGCCATCGGGGAGCTTGATACATGAGCCATCCACCCACAGTTCTCCGTCAGGGTCCGGGAAGGCAATATCCCGGAGGTCAACCCTACTCTTGGTCTGTTCGTCGGTGAGGGTCACGCAGTCATGTATAGGGGACGCATTGGGGTCAGTGTCAGGGAGAGGTAGTAGAGTAGCTGGATTCAGAGTGGTGCATCGTTTCAATGTGATGTGGGGTGCAAGCAGAGTCAGTTCGTAACCAGTCAGTCGTGCGCTAGTCAGGTGTTGAGTCTTGGTTTGGTTCAGGAGGGTGTCAACCGCATGGGGTACCAATACTGTGAGGGGGTTCGAGAGCACGATCCCCTCACTTTGCCGGATAGAGACAGCAGCGGCGGCTACTGCTCGAAGGCAGGCGGGCAAAGCTCTGGCTACAGGGTCAAGAGTGGCAGAGAAGTAGGCACAAGGGCGTTGTTTAGGGCCTATGGACTGGGTTAGGACAGACAACGCACATCCCTCCCTTTCGTGGGTGTAGAGGGAGAAAGGTTTAGTGTAGTCTGGGGTTCCTAGGACTGGGGCCGAGCAGAGGGCGTCTCGTAATTCTTTGAAGGAGGATTGGCATTCGGGTGTCCAGGGGAAGGGGAAGGGGACATCTTTAGCCAGCAGGGAAAGCAGAGGTTTTACAATAAGGCTGAAGTTTGGCAACCATTGTCGACAAAAGGAGGTGAGGCCTACTAGAGACCGCACTTGCTTCTGAGTTTTGGGAACAGGGGTTTCTAGGATGGTCTGAATTCGGTCAGGGGTAAGTTTCCTCCCGTCTTTGGATAGTAGGTGGCCTAGATATGTCACTTGGGGTTGGCAGAATTACAATTTCTTCCTGGAGACCTTGTGACCGTTTTCCGCGAGGAAGTGGAGGAGGTGAATGGTGGCTGTGACGACAAGTGGAGTGGTGTCGGCCGCCAAAAGAATGTCATCGACGTACTGTATTAACACCACTCCATCGGGTAGTTGGACTGCATCTAGTTGTCTCTTGAGGGCTTGGCTATAAATGCTGGGACTCTCAGTGTAGCCTTGGGGTGCCCTACAGAATCTGTACGAACGGGCTTTTAAAGTGAAGCCGAACAGGTAGCGGCTGTCTGGGTGGATGGGGATGGAAAAGAATGCGTTCTTGAGATCAATAACGGTAAAGGTGGTGGCAGTGGACGGAATCAGGGTGAGGATGGTGGTGATGTCTGAGACCACGGGGTACTGAAGTATGACTACTTTGTTAACTTCTCGTAAGTCAACAATAAAGCGGTATGCTTTCTCATCTCCCTCGCCTTGCTTTTTTACAATGGGTAGGATAGGGCTGTTGCAAACATTACTAACTACTTCTTCTACCACTCCTGCATCGACTAGGGACTCGATGATTTCCACCAATGCCTTCTCGCCTTCGGGCGATATCCGATACTGTGGAAGCTTTGGGAGCACTGCGTCCGGTCGGACGGTTATGTGTACTGGGTCGATCACCATGGGCCCTACATCTGAGTCGGTTTTAGCCCATAGATGTGAAGGTAACGTGTCGAGTAGGGACAGGTCAGCATCGGTTATAGAGAGCATACGTCGTGTGTGACAAGGTCTGAACAGATCTGGGTTATCGTGCAGGATGACTCGAACTCCGTCTGGGGAGCATCTGATGGTAGCTCGAAAATGTTTTAGCAAATCAAGTCCCATAATAGCATCGGGGGTGTTGGAGGAGAGCAAAAAGGTTGTGTCAGTGGCGTTATCTTCTAAGTCAAAGGAGATTGGTGCTGATAAGGGGTTAGTGGAGGGCGTTCCATCGAAGCCTATTGAGGTTACGTGTGAGCCAGACAAGGGTGCCCTAGGAATCAGTCGTTTAGATAACGCACTACGTGTCGCCCCAGTATCTACCAGGAATGGAGACTTTGTGCCCAAGACCTTAGCAGTGACGTAAGGACCTTGCTGGTCAACACGGAGTTCGACTGGATCCCTCCCTTGCCCCTGGCGGTCCTATGCGAAGTCATGGGTGCTTTCGTAGTCGGACTGCTGACACTGGTTTTGTTGGGGGCGATCAAAGGTGTTTGGTCTGCCTGGCCTGTCGTTGATGGCGTCGTTCGTGTACCCTCGTCCCTGTCCTCTATTTCTGGGGTCATATGCTGTGTCCCTGGGGTCCCTATTTTTGTTCAATTCCAGAAGGACCGGGCACTGGGATTTCCAGTGTCCGAACCCTCTACAGAACGCACATTGGTTCCCATCTAAGTCTCTCCGTCCGTTGTAGGGTGCAGGTGTATGGTCTCTAGGGGGTAGCTTTCTAGGGGCGGTTGGTTGGTAATTCCCTTTCGGGGGTTCCCTTCCTATGGTCACCACTTGCAACTGTGCTATCATTACCCTTTCCTTCAGTTCCTTTTTCTTCCTCTCTGACGCCCTATCGTTCTCATTCTTTTGGTTTTCGTAGTATTGGGCCATCTGGAGGATTGCTGCGGGTTTGGAGGCTGCCCAACTACTCTCGCTGGTCTGTAGCTTCTGGGAAACTTCTTGTGACAGACCCTTCACATAATTCTGGACAAAGAGGTGATGTCCGGTTGCAGTGGTCATGTCCTGGCCACTATAATCGGAAAAGACAGTCTCGAATCGGGAGAAGTATTCAGACACATCCTCCTGGGGTTTCTGGCGACAAGCCGTCACTATCGACCAGTCTACCTTTCTTTCTGGGATTAGAGTCTTCAACTTCTGTACAATCTTGTCTGGGAGCTCCAATATGGCTTTCGGGGGTTTCTGTCCCGGTTCTCGCTGTTTATCTATGGTATCGAGTTGTACCCAGGTATATCCGAACGGCTCAGCGTGGTCAACTTTCCGGATTTGCTTCCACACATCAGCCGGCAGACATAATCCGAAGAACAAGTCGATATCTGCTAAAGTCATTATTGTTGAGCCTAAGGCTGTACCTAGTTCGGTGTAGAAGGCAGTCGGGTTCTTTCTTAAGTCGGGTAGAGTTTTTCTAAAGGTCAAAATATCTTGTCGGTCCCATGGCTGGTAGACCCAATTATATACAACCCTTCCCTTCGCATCTTGGTGGTTGATGTCGTCATGTGTTCCCTGACCTCGTGGGGGGACCCAGTAGGGGGCGGCCTCTTTGACGGGCATCATGGTATCAGTCCTTCCTTCCTGGGGCTTAGTCGCTATGGGGGTTTCTGCTTTGGTTGTCTGTCTGTGTTCTTTAAGGTGTCGATAGACCTCGAGTGTACGAGTGAAGAGGTTCGTCACATCGCCCTCTCCTTCTTCCCCAATGTCTACCTTCCTATATAGGGCCGCTAAGCCTTCGGGACCTTTATCGTGGTACCTATCCTCATATGCATTCAGGGTGTGATAACAAAGTCGTACGACAAAGTGTCGTCTGCGGCTGTCGGCATACGAGTTATACACGTCTGTTATATACTCCTCACTTTCCTTTCGCTCCACCAGTGTCCCTACTATCTTGTCGATTCCTGCTCGTTCATCCTTTGTTAGTCGATTCATTCTGGTGGAATCTTTCTTTCTCATCTCAGGGTCATCCAACGTTATTGCCGACGTTGTGTTCAGTACAAGAGGCTCGGCCGGCGCGGAGGCCGTGAGGGCCGAGGCCCCTGTACTGCTTTCGCTCGTGTTTGGGGGTTGTGGGTGTTGCACTACCGATTGGGAGGGTGCGTATGGAGGGGGCATGTAAATGATCGGGGGACCTAATAGCAATTCATCATTCGTTCGTTGCTTAGAGGACAACTCAGGGTAGAGCATAGAGGGGGTCCTAACAGCGTACTGGCCTGATGTTTCGGGCTCCTGTCTTAGTTTAGTTTCCCTTCTCTCCTTTATTTCTTCTTCTAACTTTCTTGCGGCAAGGTGAGCTGCCTTTCGTAATTCCTTTTCTGCTTTTACTTCTTCCCTCTTTTTCCGTTGTGTTGCTTCTTTGCGCCACATGCCGATACGGTCAAGCATAGTAGGCGTCGTCTTATTGCTACACAGAGCTATTTCTAGCATTTCTATCTTATGGTCGTCGAAGGATCCCATCAGTGGCCACTGACTCTCGGGGTCCTTCCTTGTATATTTATGCCATAGCTTGCTATAAGCTACGGCGACTAGTCCATATTTAGTGAACATGTCCTTATTAGGGGTGCCTTCCAGTGGAGCCGGATGGTCCACCTCTAATAAGCGGTCCGGGCAGAACCAACTACCAATCAGTGGGGAGAAGATAGGCATGACGGGTTTCAACGGGGACAAAAGTCAGCACTACCTATCTTTTCACTGCTTGCAAAGACTAGGCAGAATATCTCTATTCCTCGTTATTTGTAAGCAGAGAATACCTCCAAAGAACCAATATCGAACAACTAGTGTTCGGACAATCAATCAATCAATGGGGAGATAAAGATAGGCACAACGGGTTACAATGGGGACAAAAGTCTGCGTTACCTACCCTTCACTATTTGCAAAGACTAGACAGAATATTTCTATTCTACGTTATTTGCAAACAGAGAATATCTCAAAGAGCACTATTCTTCAAAACAATTAATGTTCGGACAATCAATCAATCAATGGGGAGATAAAGATAGGCACGACGGGTTACAACGGGGACAAAAGTCTGCGTTACCTACCCTTCACTATCTGCAAAGGGAGAGAGAGAGAGTATTTCTACTCCTCCCCGTTTGTAGACAGCGAATATCTCAAAGAGAACAATCAATAAGCAATACTAGTATTTCAATCAATCAATCAATCGTTTCGCAATTTGTCGTGTTTCACGACCTTACCCGGACCGCGTGGACAGTTTCTCGTCTTCCGCCTCCAGCGCCCGATCGTCCTCTACTCTCCGTATTTGCCGCGGCACTCCTGATGGTTCCCAGTCAGGACCGTAGATCACTCGAGAGAGGTCTGCTCGGAACCAGTGAAGTTCGGATGATCGGCTGCCAGACGAGGGTCTATCGGGCAGGAGCTCTCCCGATCGTTGCAGTCGTTCACTCTGTCGTCGGGACCTCTCCCACTGGATCCACGTGTCGCTGATGGGCCCCACGTTTGGGACGCCAATTGTTAAATGGTAGCGGCAGTTTCAGTCGATAACCTTTCAAGTATTGCCCGGCGGTAATCGCCTCTCATACCATTCGATAATTTACCAATGAAAGAGGCAGGCGCCGGAGACTGGAAGGCAGGAAACAAAGTTTTATTCCGTCGGAGCAGAACACATCAGATCAGACAGCAAGGTATCGTCACGAGGTGCTCTAACTGCATCTCTGAGGCCTGGCCTCTTATACACAGGTTTATGACTTTATTGCAGGGTTATCATACATGGCACATTCTTGAGATCACTTTGATGTATGAAAGAGCATCCTCAGAATCCTTGGCTCAGATCCGATCCCACGCATAGCTACAGTAGAAGTTCCCACCCCACCCGCAGTAGGAGATGCTATCACACAGCAGGATATTCCGCCAATTCCCGGGGGTGTGTGACCGGTCGGGTCTCAGGGGGTGGGGGGCCTTGATCTACTGTAATCCCTTTGATGTGGGGTGTTTCCCTTACAGTAGGGACAATAAACTGCATCCGCAGGGCTAGGTGATGACCTGGGATCAGTTCAGACAATGGGGCGCAGAGGAAGGGGGTTATCAAAGGGATGCATGACCATGTATGGGATGTCGGTCAGGCGTGGGATGCGGTTCCATGGCAGGGTCGCGCAGAAGGAGAGGGTTTATGGCCCGTGTATGAGAGAGCGGGGGTGGCCGTCGCGCGGGGGATGCTTGCAGCGCCAGGGGGACGCGCTGGCGGTCGGCAATGAGCAGGGAGAGACCAGGGTGCCTAAAATGGCTGCCGTGCGCTTTCCTGTGTGTCGCGCTGGGGAGAGACAAGATGGCGCAGATAATGTTCAGTTTGCAAGCTAAATTTCCACACAGCGACTTGCGCTGCTTTGTCTTACTCCATATGAGGTCTTGCAAAGCCAGGCAGAATGGCTTTGCTTCACCTCATAGATATAATTGAGAGGCTTGCGCTGCCGGGGAGTCAAAAAAGTGACACTCCTGTGGCCCCACCCCTCTCATAAATAAACCCCTAAGAATATACTGCTCAGTTGACTGCATACAACACAATTATTAGTTATACAACATAGCTCACAGCACATTTTACAAACTACTGTACAGCACAGACACCTTTGCATTAAAAACTTAAATCAGACCTTTGGTTCTCTTTGCCAGGCACCTTTACATAGAATCTCAACAAGATGGCTGATTACTAAACTGGTTTTCAAACGAACGATCTGGTCCTTCTTTCAGCCACTTTTCCACACAGAAGTCTCTGACCAGTTCATTGTTACAAAATGTGAACAAGGTGGAGTTTAGTTTTTGAGCGTCATGCCACAGATCTCTGTGTTACTGAAGTTAGAAAAGAAAATCTAGCACCCAACAGACTATTAACAGACCTTATCAAAACTGGTCGTTGACCAGGACATTAGGTAAATCATTACTATCTAAATATAATATTGCACATCCCTTGACACTCCAGTGTTCCCTACATTGTGTGTTTCAATTGAAAAGTTATCAGGTTACTGGCCCTGCATTGCAGACTTCACAGATTGTTTTATTGGTTGTTGTCGTCATCACGTCTGTTCACACGCTCCCCTTGAGATCGGTGACCTTCGATTGAATATGCCAGGCATGCGTATGCTTCTAGAGTGTTTGTCAATTGAGCAATATGTTTGGTCCTTGCTGATTTTAGGAAGAGGAAGGTATGAACACATGTCCACAACCTGCAGGGCATTGAACTGATTTTCATTCCAGGAACTAGGGAGGGGTCACTTGGAAAAAGCCTTAGCCTCGCCATGACGTGCGTTATTGTGAGAGGGTCACTCTGCTGAGGTCATTATCGGAGCAGAGCATTTCGCACCTACTCCCTCCTGGCCTGTGTGTGTTGTAATGTTTAATCTCGCATATTTTCTGTATTGACAAATTCCATCCTCCATTTTGATCCTTCCCACCACCTCTATGTAGAGGTGAGCGAGCCACTAAAAGCTCGAGCCACAAGACTGGCTCTGACTCAGCTCAAGGTCCTGTCGGAACCTCGAGTCCATCTCGAGCCGAGCTTTCCTGTGGCTTCTGCCTGCATCACTGCCCGTACCCTGAATGGGGCATTAGGATCAAAGCTGTCGACTTTGGATGTGGGGAACCAGATTCGAGTCTCGGCATCAGCACTACATCCAGGGGCAGACTGGCTACCGGGCTTTCCTTTATAAGCAATGCAAAACAAATGTTTTAAAAAGTATGCTTTAAAGCTATTTATTTTGCATTGCTCATGCAGTGAACCTGGACCCCACCCCAGCAAAAAACGCCTGGTAGCCAGTCCAGCCCTGACTACATCCTGTAATTCTGGGCAAATCTCTTTATTTTTCCATTCCTATAAACAATGACTAGGGACCTTGTGTAATGTAGCAGGAATCGCTCCAAAACCTTAGGGTCGAGGTTGCGCTATATAAAAACTGCTGAAAGGTGGACAAAGAGGTAAAAAAACACAATGCCTTTATGAAAGGAATGTGATTTTATAGTAATCTGGGTTAAGACATGGTTTACATGACAATCTGGTGGTGGACAATTGTCTTGCCTCTTAGAGCCTGATGTATATATTGGTTTAGATGGCACTCCGCCGTGACTCCCCCCCCCCCCACCCCCACCCCACCATTATAGTGGTCCACCTGCCAAATTTAATTTCAGGTGGACCTTAAGTTCGGTCACAGCGGAGACTAATCTTCCTCTGACTTGGCCAAACTTCTTCGACAGCCCTGGGTAGTAAGGGCCATCGTAGAAATGGCTACATGTCCACCCGCCCAATTTAGATGGGCGGACATTAACTCTCGAGAGAACTTGGTTCCTACTGGTTCTTCCATTGTATGGAGTGGCTACTTGCAACTCCACCTCCACTGTAGGAAAACATATGCTCTGCATATTGCTCTCTATTTATAGTTTTATTTTACCTGATTATCAACCAGCAAAATGCTGCTTGAGTTAACCCATTGTCACTCAGAATGGAAGCAACCAGCATAAATCAACCAAGACCTTCCATGAATAACATGTGTGAACCAGCACTACCTTGGACAAAGTGAGTTAAAATGTTAAAATCCTGATTGATAACTATAGTAGGGGAAAAATTCACCCCACTAAGAAAACAATAGATCGTGCTGCAAAACCTAGGTGCAGAAAGTTGCAAAATTTAGGAAAATCTTTCAGATCCTATTCAAACACAAGGTGCAGGAGAGCACAATGTTTATCAATTGAACTGACTCCTGAGGCTTGAGCCGGGAGACAGTTTGTAGCTGTGCGCTGCGTAACGTAACGTTGCTGATATTTCTGCCGCACTGCAGAGTGCTTATGGTAGTCGTTTTTAATTTGCCTTGTTCTGTAAAAGTATTTTATTAAATCTTTGCTCTTACCTTATTTTTCTGCTCGCCTGGCATTAGAGTGGGGCAGTGAGGCGAGCTGACATCGATAGTGGAGGAGGGGTGTGGAGGAAGTTAGACGCCATCTTGGGTGGGTGTGTGTCGGTGGACTAGACGTTTTGTTTCGCGCCCTTCATATGCCGGCACTACAGCGGCCGCGCAGCCCCCTGCTCCTGAGGCTTGAGCCGGGAGACATTTCGTAGCTGTGCGCTGCGTAACGTAACGTTGCTGATATTTCTGCCGCACTGCAGAGTGCTTATGGTAGTCGTTTTTAATTTGCCTTGTTCTGTAAAAGTATTTTATTAAATCTTTGCTCTTAACTTATTTTTCTGCTCGCCTGGCATTAGAGTGGGGCAGTGAGGCGAGCTGACATTGATAGTGGAGGAGGGGTGTGGAGGAAGTTAGGCGCCATCTTGGGTGGGTGTGTGTTGGTGGACTAGACGTTTTGTTTCGCTCCCTTCATATGCCGGCACTACGGCAGCCGCGCAGCGGACGCGCGCAGCGGGCGCGCCAAAGGCGCGCCTAAGGCAAGCCTGTCTGCGCCCATCCGCGCACGTCCGTCACCTGTCGCCAGGCACCCTGCACAAATTTCCTCCGAGCATATTAGTTATTCGCGTGCGGAGCTGTTGGGGCTGGAGGTACAGTGCTCTACGTTCCGTTGGATGCCCCAGGCTGCTCCTTATAAGTGTAATTCCTGTATGTTCCAGTTAGCAGGTCTGGATAGAGTGCCTTTTGCACCTGAGGACACTGAGTTTAAGTTTTTCAGCCTAAACTGCAGGTCCCTTATGAAGCACCATGCGGAGGTGTTTGACTTACTTTATGAGGAGGCCCCTGACGCCGTATTCCTAACTGAGACCTGGCTTTCACAGGACTCAGTGGCTGTACCTTGGCTTGCCCTTCCTCAGGGCTATGTGCTGAAGACAGTCAACAGAGAGGGGGGGCGTGGCGGTGGCATCGCTATAATTATTAAAGATGTCTATAGCTACAGCTTTATAAAAGATTCTATTATGGACTGTGAAAGTGCTGTGTTTAAAGTTATGTTGACCCCCAATTTCACTATGTCAGGTCTTTTAGTTTATCACCCCCCGGGTCCCGCGACTTGCTTTAGGGAGGATTTTCTTAACAGAATTGCTCTCTACGCTGGTAGGGCAGCAAACTTTACCATTGTAGGGGATCTCAATCTCCACCTTGAGTTGCATGAGAAAGCGGAGATCTCCAATTTTTTGGCTGATATGGAGGCATTTCAGCTGGCTCAATGCGTCGCTGAGAGTACTCATGAGGCAGGGCACCTGTTAGACCCTATTTTTTCGAATCTGCAGTCTATACAGGTCGCTACTCCAGTTCCACTGGCATGGACGGATCATTATCTGGTCTCTTTTACCTTGCAACTGCAGGGGAAAGTTGTTCTCCCTCGCCCAGTCCCTGTACTGAAGCGTCCTTGGCACAAACTAGATCTTGGCCAACTTTCGGCCTGCCTGGCGGATAGTAGGCCCCCAATGCCCTGTGACGTGGAGGCTTCAATTTCTTGCTTCCACGAATGGGTTGTTCATAGCTTGGACACTTGTATCCCAGCTCGCCTGGGAGTAAAAAGCAGAGGGTTCTCGAACTCCTGGTTTGACGCTTCTCTTGTCTCAGGCAAAAAGGGCTGTAAGCATCTGGAACGTGTCTGGAGACGTTTTTATGATGTCTCGGCTAAGCGGGAATATCGGGCTGCCATAAAACAATATCATCGTCTTATTAGGAAGGCTCGGACTGAGTATGTGGCAAAAGAAATCTTGGCCAGTACTAATCCTTCCAAGTCGGTATTTGCCGTACTCAAGAGTATGAAAAGTGCTGGATCTGTGGTTTCTTCCCCGATTGTCTCCAACCAGCAGTGTAGTGAGCTGGCTGGTCACTTCCTGGCTAAGGTTGAGCAGATCTACTCCAACCTGCCTGTTGGAAACGGGTATCGTGGTGCAGAGCGGGCGGGCCAAACTCCAGAGGAAATGTGCAAAGCATCCACGCAGTACACACAGGCGACACACAAGGCACACTACAAAAAGAGACACTACACCAGTTGAGGTAAAAAATAACTTTTGTATTGTCCAAAACCACAAGGTGTCACTAGGCAATCTCTGTACTGCGCCAACTGGCGCTCGGTTAACATTTACAGGGGGGGGAATTATGTACAGGGCAGGGCCAATCGGGCCCCTGCCGGAATCATTGCGATTTAGAAGATAGTAAAAGTAAGTCCATTAGCTGCAACCTGCAATAAAGTCAACTCAGGGCATAACCTTAGGCGTTAGTCCGGACCACCTGTAATAAAACACATCATGACCTGACCATATCCCTTAACAACCTGGAGGTCCCCTGAGGCAGGAATCAAAATAGGCAGTTCATTCACCTTAAAACCTGGCATCTAGACATAGCGCTGCATACAACACATGACTAGCACTTTAAATCATAGCCATTGACATAGCGCTTAAGAGCATGACATTTGAATATAGCGCCGCATATATCACGGCGAAAGCGCTTCAAAACATAGCCATTGACATAGCGCTTAAGAGCATGACATTTGAATATAGCGCTGCACATATCACGGCGAAAGCGCTTCAAAACATAGCCATTGACATAGCGCTTAAGAGCATGACATTTGAATATAGCGCTGCACATATCACGGCGAAAGCGCTTCAAAACATAGCCATTGACATAGCGCTTAAGAGCATGACATTTGAATATAGCGCTGCACATCTAGCATTGACCATAGCGCTTTAAATATGGCATTATAGCATAGTGCTACACCTGGCAGATCAATGGCGCTTCAGATAGGGCCCTCACTGGGAGCATTCAGCATAGCAAGCTCTTGGGGCAGTAGACTTGGCAAGCTCTGGGAGCATCAACCATGGCCAGCCACTGCAGCGCTAGGCATTGCATTTAGTCCGGGCAGGTCCGTATGCCCTCCGAGGTGTCCACCCCCTCCAGCATCCCTCTAGGCCGTTGCAGCTGCCCACTGTCCTGCGGGGCAGCTGTGCAGGCTCCTGGCACCAGGGGCGGGTACCGGCAATGTACCCCGTAGCCCCCCCTCCTCCACTACCAGTCCCACACGACGCCGGGGGCGGGCACCGACAATGTGCCCCGACACACCCTCCAAGTGCGCCCCCACAAGGTCCCAAAAATGTGAAGGGTCCCCGGGGCGGGCACCGATAATGTGCCCCGTTGCCCCCTCCACGCCACTGGTTCCCCCAATGCCCCACTCACCGGGCTCTCGGCTGCAGGCGTCTCGGCGGCCTCCCAGCAGCAGGCTGTCACTCTCTCCGGCTGCAGGCACAGCCACTTCAAAGATAGCGCTCACCAAATCCAGCGCTCTCCTTCCAGGGGCAGCTTGGAAATAGCGCTCTCCTTTGTAAATAGCGCTCTCCTTCCAGGGGCAGCTTGTAAATAGCGCTCTCCTTTGTAAATAGCGCTCTCCTTCCAGGGGCAGCTTGGAAATAGCGCTCTCCTTTGTAAATAGCGCTCTCCTTCCAGGGGCAGCTTGTAAATAGCGCTCTCCTTTGTAAATAGCGCTCTCCTTCCAGGGGCAGCTTGGAAATAGCGCTCTCCTTTGTAAATAGCGCTCTCCTTCCAGGGGCAGCTTGGAAATAGCGCTCTCCTTCCAGGGGCAGCGTGTGAATTGCGCTCTCCTTCCAGGGGCAGCTTGTGAATAGCGCCCTCTGGTTCCTGCCTCTTGTTTGAGGGTCTCTTGAGGGGGGGAAGTTGCGTTGGAGGCTGAATGCGGACTAATTAGTCTCTGCCTGTCGTCCCTGGATTCTCCTCTCGCCGGGCCAGATCAGTGGGTAGTTCAGGATCCCTCACTCACTTAAAGGGCAGCGCCTAAACCCTGTCACCTTCAGAGGCATAGGTCCCTGACTGATCCTACCGCCTAAAACTCCTGCGAGGGCTTCTCCAGGTTTGCGTTGCCCCAACTATATCTTTGCCTCGCCCTGTGGACAGTAGGGGGGGGGTAGGTAGGCTCAGGGCCCAGCACACAGGCCCTTGTGGCGGTAACCCCTGGCAGCAGATCCCCTCTCTCCCTGGTCCACCCTCTGACTGACTGCATGGCAACCCAGCTCCTCCCTTTAGACGCCCCTCACCCCACCTTCCAGACAGTGCCAGAAGCTTCTAGAAGCGTCTGGGGAAACTGGCTCTAACTGGCCTAGGGGGAGGGGTAGAGCACCCTGGGTGCCAGGCTTCCCTCCAAAAGCTGGGGCTGCTGGGAAATAACGCCTAGACTGTCAACCCAGCTCAGTCAACCGGCGCAACCACACAGCTTTGGCATCCATTTTAAGTTATATTTTTAAAATGGGGAAACTCAGTCTGCACACATTCATACAGCATTCATATATCATTTAGTTTCCCCGAAAAGTGAAAAATTTCGGGAAAAAGGGCCAAGTCCAACACAACCCCCTTCCAGCCAAAAGCCAGGGTAGACCGATCAATGCCTTGATGGGCTTCCCTGCTTAGGGCGAGAAAAGGTGGACGCAGGCCCGCAACTGCAGGAGCACCCGCAGGTTCTCCTCCACTCTGGAACCCGAAGGTTCCCTCTCTCAAACCTTCCTCGACCGACTGAGCCACCACCCGGGGGTCCCCTAGCTGGTTGTGGCCAGGACTGGCCCCTAGGCCACCCAGATGCCTCTGGCCCTTGCGGTCTCACAGGGTGGGGGGCAGTAACCCCAGGCCCATAGTACCCGTTGACCACTCTCCTCCTCCTCCTTGCAGTTCCGAACTGCCACTGGTCCTCCCACCTGGGGTCCGCACCCTCAGGCTGACCAGCCCTCAGGGGCGAGGCTCTCCTCCCCCTACCTCTCCTTCTGGGGTTCCTCACCCTACTCCCATGCGAGGCACCCTCAGACCACCACTCTCTCCCCAGTCCAGGGCCTTGACCCTTCAACTGGTTCCCCAGCCTAGGGTCTAAACCCTTAGGCTGCACCGGTGCCAGGGGTGAGACCTCCCTCCCCCTGCACCCCCTCCCAGAGTTTCGCACCCTCCCAATGGGAGTAGCACCCCTGAAAGACAATTCTGTGGGGACACTGCTAACAGATGTCCCACCCGCCAGGTCAGGCAGTACCCATCCCTGGCCTCCCAACCCAGGATCTAAGCCCTGTGGCTGAGCCGGTGCCCGAGGTGAGACCTTCCTCCCTCTGCACCCCCTTCCAGAGTTCCGCACCCTCCCACCTGGAGAAGTACCCCTGGAAGTCAATTCTGGGGGGACACTGTTAACAGATGTCCCACCCGCCAGGTCAGGCAACCCCTGAACCTGGCATCCCAGCCCAGGATCTAAACCCTGCAACTAGGCCAACCCCAGGACCTCAGGAGCTCTGATTACAGATGCCCCGGGTCCTCCTGACACTAGGGGCTCCCCCTCACCGGGCGGCACATCAGGACAGCCTAGGCTCCCAACCTGGGGCTCCCTTACGGAACTCTCCAGGCCCTGAGACTGCGGTTGGGGCACCTCGGGACACCTCCCCGTCTCACTCCTTCCTATGGATAGGTCGTGAGGCCCTACAACCCTCTCTCTTCCCGGGGACCTAGCTGGGCTATTTGCCACCTCTCCCACCTCGCTGGGTTGGAAGATCCCTGCACCACCCCCTTCAGGGTCACTCCCCAATGCCTCCTCAGACACCCTGGCCCTCACCCAGAGGTCTGCCTCCTGTGCAAGCTCCCTGGGGTCAGAGAACCCACACTGTACTAGGTGGTGACGCAACCTTGGGGAACAATTCCTGAGCATGTGCTCCCGGATGACAACCTGGCACAGCCCTTCCCACTCATTCACTGCACTCCTCACCACCCAATCCTCCAATGCAGTCCCACACACCTCCGCAAACTCCCCCCAGGACTGGTGGGACAGTTTTCCCCTGCCCCTGAACTCTAACCTGTCCCCCTCTTCCTGGGAATCAGGCACCGTCTCCTGGGCTCTGGGAGTGGAACACCCGACATTGGATCCACTCTCGCTGCCACCACTGGATCCCACCCTCACTGGTGAATCCAGACCACAAAAACCACTCTCAGGGGACAACCTACCCTCCCGAGCTGGTCTCTCCCTGGCAAAGGCCCTCTCTGCTTCCGCCATCCTCTCCTGCGCTAGGACCTTCTCCGTCTCTAGCCTCTTCTCCTGCACACTCAGCCGCGCTAGCTCCACCTTGAGCCTTCCCAGCACCAGCTGATGCTCCCTCTCTTCCCTCCTATCTACCCACTCTTCTGGGGACAGGGAAAGGGATGGGGCGGTGCCCCCAGGACTGGAACCAGCGCGGGACTCCCTAACTCTGGTGTTCTCCCTTGCTACTGGCGTCTCCCCCCGGTCATCTTCCTCCTCCTCGTCAGTGTCACCCCCTCCTGGGTTATGGACTGGGCCCCCTCACTCTCGGAGTCCTCCCTACACTGGAGGTCCTCATCCGGGTCTCCACTAAATCCACCCTTTAAATATGCGGAGGGGTAATCTGACAGGTCCCCACCGATCTCTAAGGGTTCCCCCCTCTTGAGGGCCTCATAGAGAAATAACTTCCTGCGTATGTTGCCTACTGGGGGTATCCCTCTCTCCCTGCAGAAATCCACTACTTCCTGCTCCGTGTATTCCATAAGATCATCCTCGTTGTAGGTTGACCCCATCCTGGCACGGTACACCCGGGACACACCACCCACAGTGCAACAAGGGGACACAATTTAAAAACACACTTCTAGGAGGAAATCACAATCAGACAAAAAAAACAATAATTCCCCAAAACCTGAGATCACATTACACGCTCAGTTTGCAGTGTAACCCGCGGTCGCTGTGGTACTGCGCAAACACAAGTCCTATCCCACCGCTGAACACCAATGTTGGAAACGGGTAGCGTGGTGCAGAGCGGGCGGGCCAAACCCCGGAGGAAATGTGCAAAGCATCCACGCAGTACACACAGGCGACACACAAGGCACGCTACAAAAAGAGACACTACACCAGTTGAGGTAAAAAATAACTTTTGTATTGTCCAAAACCACAAGGTGTCACTAGGCAATCTCTGTACTGCGCCAACTGGCGCTCGGTTAACATTTACAGGGGGGGGAATTATGTACAGGGCAGGGCCAATCGGGCCCCTGCCGGAATCATTGCGATTTAGAAGATAGTAAAAGTAAGTCCATTAGCTGCAACCTGCAATAAAGTCAACTCAGGGCATAACCTTAGGCGTTAGTCCGGACCACCTGTAATAAAACACATCATGACCTGACCATATCCCTTAACAACCTGGAGGTCCCCTGAGGCAGGAATCAAAATAGGCAGTTCATTCACCTTAAAACCTGGCATCTAGACATAGCGCTGCATACAACACATGACTAGCACTTTAAATCATAGCCATTGACATAGCGCTTAAGAGCATGACATTTGAATATAGCGCCGCACATATCACGGTGAAAGCGCTTCAAAACATAGCCATTGACATAGTGCTTAAGAGCATGACATTTGAATATAGCGCTGCACATATCACGGCGAAAGCGCTTCAAAACATAGCCATTGACATAGCGCTTAAGAGCATGACATTTGAATATAGCGCTGCACATATCACGGCGAAAGATCTTCAAAACATTGTCATTGACATAGCGCTTAAGAGCATGACATTTGAATATAGCGCTGCACATATCACGGCGAAAGCGCTTCAAAACATAGCCATTGACATAGCGCTTAAGAGCATGACATTTGAATATAGCGCTGCACATCTAGCATTGACCATAGCGCTTTAAATATGGCATTATAGCATAGTGCTACACCTGGCAGATCAATGGCGCTTCAGATAGGGCCCTCACTGGGAGCATTCAGCATAGCAAGCTCTTGGGGCAGTAGACTTGGCAAGCTCTGGGAGCATCAACCATGGCCAGCCACTGCAGCGCTAGGCATTGCATTTAGTCCGGGCAGGTCCGTGGGCCCTCCGAGGTGACCACCCCCTCCAGCATCCCTCTAGGCCGTTGCAGCTGCCCACTGTCCTGTGGGGCAGCTGTGCAGGCTCCTGGCACCAGGGGCGGGTACCGGCAATGTACCCCGTTGCCCCCCCCTCCTCCACTACCAGTCCCACACGATGCCGGGGGCGGGCACCGACAATGTGCCCCGACACACCCTCCAAGTGCGCCCCCACAAGGTCCCAAAAATGTGAAGGGTCCCCGGGGCGGGCACCGATAATGTGCCCCGTTGCCCCCTCCACGCCACTGGTTCCCCCAATGCCCCACTCACCGGGCTCTCGGCTGCAGGCGTCTCGGCGGCCTCCCAGCAGCAGGCTGTCACTCTCTCCGGCTGCAGGCACAGCCACTTCAAAGATAGCGCTCACCAAATCCAGCGCTCTCCTTCCAGGGGCAGCTTGGAAATAGCGCTCTCCTTTGTAAATAGCGCTCTCCTTCCAGGGGCAGCTTGGAAATAGCGCTCTCCTTTGTAAATAGCGCTCTTCTTCCAGGGGCAGCTTGGAAATAGCGCTCTCCTTTGTAAATAGCGCTCTCCTTCCAGGGGCAGCTTGGAAATAGCGCTCTCCTTTGTAAATAGCGCTCTCCTTCCAGGGGCAGCTTGGAAATAGCGCTCTCCTTCCAGGGGCAGCGTGTGAATTGCGCTCTCCTTCCAGGGGCAGCTTGTGAATAGCGCCCTCTGGTTCCTGCCCCTTGTTTGAGGGTCTCTTGAGGGGGGGAAGTTGCGTTGGAGGCTGAAGGCGGACTAATTAGTCTCTGCCTGTCGTCCCTGGATTCTCCTCTCGCCGGGCCAGATCAGTGGGTAGTTCAGGATCCCTCACTCACTTAAAGGGCAGCGCCTAAACCCTGTCACCTTCAGAGGCATAGGTCCCTGACTGATCCTACCGCCTAAAACTCCTGCGAGGGCTTCTCCAGGTTTGCGTTGCCCCAACTATATCTTTCCCTCACCCTGTGGACAGTAGGGGGGGGGTAGGTAGGCTCAGGGCCCAGCACACAGGCCCATGTGGCGGTAACCCCTGGCAGCAGATCCCCTCTCTCCCTGGTCCACCCTCTGACTGACTGCATGGCAACCCAGCTCCTCCCTTTAGACGCCCCTCACCCCACCTTCCAGACAGTGCCAGAAGCTTCTAGAAGCGTCTGGGGAAACTGGCTCTAACTGGCCTAGGGGGAGGGGTAGAGCACCCTGGGTGCCAGGCTTCCCTCCAAAAGCTGGGGCTGCTGGGAAATAACGCCTAGACTGTCAACCCAGCTCAGTCAACCGGCGCAACCACACAGCTTTGGCATCCATTTTAAGTTATATTTTTAAAATGGGGAAACTCAGTCTGCACACATTCATACAGCATTCATATATCATTTAGTTTCCCCGTAAAGCGAAAAATTTCGGGAAAAAGGGCTAAGTCCAACACTGCCTCTGGTGGAACAGTGCGTGGAGAGCGAGGTTTCCATCACTTCTGGCCCCCTGGTGGGTCGCAGCTTGGCATCTTCTCCATCTCTATCTCCCGACGAGTTTGCTGTACTCTGTCGGAAGATTAAGTCCGGATCCCCAGTTGATCCCCTTACTCCTGCTTTATTTTGCCAACTCCACTCCGTGATTTCCCCGTGGGCTCGGGTTTAGTGACCCTAAGCCTCTCCTCTGCAGTGGTTCCTAGAGCGTGGAAACATGCTAAAGTTATGCCATTGCTTAAGAAGCCCTCCCTGGACCCCGGGGAACCGGCTAATTACCGACCCATTTCCCTGCTTCCCTTTCTGGCCAAGGTGACAGAGTCCCACGTCAATTCTGTTCTCTTGGAGTATATAGATCACAATGCCATCCTTGACCCCTCGCAACATGGTTTCCGTGTGCGTCATGGGACCGAGTCTGCACTGTTGGCAGTGTCGGAGGCTATCAGGGACAGTCTGGATAGGGGTGATTCCGTGGCTCTGGTCCTATTGGACCTTAGTGCCGCCTTCGACACCATATCACATGCAATCTTACTAACTCGTTTGCAGGAAATCGGTGTTGAAGGTGAGGCCTTGGGCTGGTTTCGCTCCTTCCTGAAAGACAGGTCTTTTCAAGTCTCTATGCCTCCGTTTCACTCCCAGGAGCTTGCCCTGCTTCAGGGCGTACCGCAGGGCTCAGTTCTTAGCCCGCTCTTGTTTAATCTCTATGTTCGCCCCCTGGCTGCGGTAGCTAAGAGTAGAGGTCTTGCATTGGTATCATATGCTGATGACACCCAGTTGCTGATCTCCTTCTCTAAGAACTGTGATGACAACTTGAAGAAATTTAAGGAGGATCTTTGAGCAGTGGCGGACTGGATGGCGGGTAATTTTCTGCAGCTCAACGCCAGCAAATCCGAGATTTATTACTCGGGAAGGACCGAGATTTATGGTCCGAACAATGCTGGCCTGAGCGTCTTAAACCTGCACCCTCTCCTAAGAAAGTCGTAAAAAACCTTGGGATATGGTTCGACCAAGGTTTGACGTTTGATGCGCAGTCCAAGACTGTGGCTGGTGTGCGTTTTGGGCTTCTTCGTGGCCTAAGACCCGTGATTGGCTTTTTTCCCCCCAAAGTACGTCAAACCATAGTCCAGGCCCTAATCCTGTCTAGGCTGGACTATGGGAACGTACTTTATCTGGGCGCAAATAGAACCAGCATTAAGCGCCTGCAGCGGGCCCAGAACGCCGCTGCGCTACTGTTGGTAGGGCTTCCTAGGTCAAGCTCAGTGACTGCTTTGCTTCCTAAATTGCACTGGCTCCCTGTGGAAAAACACGTCCAGTTTAAGGCTCTTTGTATGGCTCACAAAATTCTATCGGGTCAGGCCCCTTTGGGCCTGGCCAATCTACTTATGCCCTACACCCCCCACCACCCTCTAAGATCGGTGGGCTGCGCCCTGTTCTCTGCCCCTGCGTTCTAAGAGCTAGAGCAGGCGGCCGCTCCTTTCGGAACTTAGCCGTCAAACTTTGGAATTCTCTCCCGGTTCCTATCAGAACTATTCAGCAGCATCTGCCTTTTCGTAAAGCCATAAAGACTTGGTTGTTCTCTGGCCCTGCTAAATCTTTATAGACTGAGCGGCCTGCTGTGTCTGTCGCTGGGTTATTGGTCTTGGTCAGGGCCGCGCTGGGACGCCCCGTTGCTGGGGCAGCCATGCGCGCTACAAATCGGACTAATAATAATAATAATAACTTCAAAAAACTGGAATAACATTTTGGGGAAAAAATTTATGTTGAATTAGAAACATATTAATTTTTTCCCTGAGTAGTAATATCTTTCACTGCTGTCTTAAGAGGTCCAGCTAATGCATGTGATTTTTGTGAACTAAGAGAATCATTAATCTGAGTTCAACTAGTTCGATTCATAAGTAATCCTAGAACACAAGAAAAGATAATAACGGAGAACCCCGACCTCAGGCATGCAATAAAACATGCTAAAGGCTAGAGTGCATAGGCTATGACCCCTAAAACATGTTCAAATTGGCTATACTCCTGATAAACATAGTTAATTTACCTATACATCACAAATATATGGCACAAAGTGTACCCATGGCATGTAAGTTAAGTCACTAGTGGACTGCCGCACACATTGTGCCACACAATACAGTGACAGTGCAAGCATGTCTACAGGCCTACCACTGTCTCATGTCTGTGCAGTTGTAAAACTGCAAATTTAACTCGTCAAAATAATCTCTTTACACAGGTTTAATCCTCCTTTTAAATATTAAGGGACCCCAAAGTCAGCACTAATGACAACAAGGCATGGTTCATGGTATTTAAAAGTAAAACATATAAATATTTAGTATTAAACATGTCCTTACAGTGAAAAAGCCTAAAACGCTATTTTTACTGTATCAGGGTTAGATGTTCCATAGGACAGCAATGAGGGATAATGTTAAATTTAAATAATGTTATCTCTGCTTTGAAACCAGCTACAAAAGTTATTCTTGGACTTTTTGTTTAAGAGCAGGTACTTTTAGAAAGTTGCCAGTTACCTGCCTAAAGCCTCTAGAATCCCATTTCCATAAGCTTCTAACTGTCACCCAGGAGGAGATCAGCCCCTTGATGAAGTGTGAAGTTGCTCCCACAGCTGAGACAAAGGCTTTGTATATGGGGAGGTATTCTGTTCCTCTGGCTGACAGATCATTTGGGTTGTGCCCAGTAACTTAACTAATGTCAAACAGATCTACCCTGACATAGGCAGGTGTAGCTAAAATCTGGTCCTGCCCCTTCTTTGTCCATCAAGTTAACCAGGCACCAATCCCAGTGGGAAAAGAGGTGCCCCAGAACAAGGGGTGGGCAGAACTTGTGGAGTTTCACTCTGTGGAATTCTGCAGAGTTACATACAAACTCCGTGAGATTCTGCGGAGTTCCACCAATGGGCAGAAAATATGCAGCTCAGGGAATTTGGAAGGAACTCTACGTTAAAGAGTAATGTAGAATGACCAAAATTCAGCAAATTCCAGAGGCGGAATGAAACATTGCATGTATACCCACACCCAGGACCAATTTGACTGACCAGACTGTAGGGATTGCTCATTTCACTGGCCACTTCTCTAGGGTGGTTCCAAGAGCTCTACACAGAGGAAGAAATGTTATGCCATGTTGAATTTAGGTAGCGAGGGTTACTGTGGTATTGATTGATGTAGGGCACAAAGGAACTGGTGCAAATGTGGTTAAGGTCACCCCTGTGAACTTTTTCCCTAATAGTTGGGGAGGGGCCAGGGGTCACCCCCAACCACAGGCCAGTGACTGGCATGAATATGGGTCTCCTAGACAGCCTCTGCAGAACACTGCTGTTCTTGAGGTCCTGGGACTCTAGGCTGTGTTAAAGTGTACTCCTACAAATATCCTGAAAAACATGAGATTTAGAAACTTTTTGGCTCCAAAGACCTCTGGAGGACCGGTACAAACCTGCCAAGTCTATCTGACAAAGTTGTGTTGCAGTTGGGCCAAAGATTCAGGTTGCTCCCGCTCAGAGCTTTTCCACAGCAAATCTTTTTCAGCAGGACATCGCAGAGAAGGTACCCAGCCTCGTGGAACCCTGTTTGGCTATAGCTTGCAGCCTTGCCACGTTGAAGGAATCATAGAATCAAAAAGATGACTAAGTTGGAACATTGAAATCTTCACCAGGTGAAGGCGCCAAAAGTATCCAATAAGGTACCTTCTTTGAGTGTGAATTTAAAATTTCTTTCGCTCTGAGCTTTCCTATCAAAATTAAACTTCACCAGGACTTCGTCCAACACTTAGACGGTCTCATGGAGTTCTTCTTTGCTATAGCATGCTGCCTTGCTCCGGTAAGGAGTTTTGACTTCTATATCACAGACTAAGTCAGAAGTTAAAGCTTCTGACCAGAATAAACCTGGTTTCTGTATCCAACACGTGATCTATCATGGTCAGCGTTAAATCATGCCTAGGTCCTGGTCAGTCCATCAGACGACCGTAGTTGGTGTTTAATGCAATTGGGTGCTATTTTAATGTAAAACTTTAACAATGTATGTTCCTTTTGTTGGATCTTAGTCATTTTGGTGTCATTTTGTTCATTAAATTATTCAATATACTTATACATTTAAGTGGGATTTTTATTGTGTTGTATTTTTGACTTTTTAGCTGATTTGGTACTTCTTAATGCTTTACACATTTTCTTAAAGCAAGAATCTCGGCTCTGTACCACAGCTACCAATGGGATGAGCTCTGGTTCAAATTACTGAAACCTTTATTGGACCTAACAGGAATAGTGAACGTATTACTTGTGGTGGACTACCAGCCACCCCAACTAATAATCCACTTTCTCACATGCACAACAGAGGTTTATGGGAACTTTTCACTTAGACAGAAATTGGCAGGGCTCACTATCAAGAAGGATAAATGTCCATTCAGTGTGGGGGTCAGTCAATTATTTATGATATGCCATCTCCCATTAAAGAATCAAACCAAAATGTGATTTGGTTGAGGCAATTAAGGCTGTTCTGTCACCCCGGAATAAAGACCAGCTCAGATCAGTTCTTGGTTTGGAGAAATACTACTCCAAATTTGCAGCGGTGGTTCCTCGATGTGGGCAGAGAAGCGTTGCCCCCTGCTTGAAAAAGCGAAAAATAAAATGATAATAAGGTGAATTTATTACCATTTTATTTTTCACAGCTGCTCTCACACTGAGCCAAGAGTCAAGAAGGGGCTGGGCCATTGCTACTGTTTGCAGCAGGGGCAGAGGTACCTACTCCTGTTTAAAGTGCGCATGTCACTTTGGCCGGCTATCTTGTGACGGACAGCCTGACATGCACTCTTTAAATCTCTACACTTGAGCTGTCTTAGGCAGCAGGGGAGAGAGCAGGCCTAAAGGAGCGTCGAGCCAGCCCGCTCCAGCCAATCCTAGCACTGCTCTCATGCTGCTGAACATAATCAGTAGCATGAGAGCAGCATCTGAACTGGTAGAGGGTAGTTGGCTGAGGCTCCGAGACTCACACTGGGACTTCGGACGAGGAGAATACCAGGGTCGTGCGGATAAGTAAATATTTTAATATTATTTACTTTTTTGTCCCATTGACAGGCATTGTGAGAACTCACACTGCCTTCAGCCTCAAGTTCAGAGCTCTCAATCATGGCTCGTTATAAATAAAACACTCTTAATAAGCCATGATTGAGAGCTTTGATATCGAGACTAAAGGCATTTATAACAGTGCCTGTCAGTGGGTTAAAACATCCACTCAGCCCCGGTGCCCCTCCACATCTATAGATCACAAACTGCCACTGCAAATTTGTAAAACATTTTGCCAAGATATTTTACCCTCTTTGAATTTTAATAAAGAAGGGAGCACAATTTGACTGAAGTGAGGAGTCTCAGGAAATGTTTGGAACCACTAAAAATTATGTCTAATGTCTGTACCTTAGGATGTTTTGACACTATAAAAAGACCATAATTGCCACAGATGCAAGTACGAAGGGGTTAGGTGTTATACTGTCCCAAATTGTTGGTGAGAAGGAATGTATTGCACCATTTGCATCTTGCGAACTAAAGAAAGCAGAATACAATTACTCTGTGGTAGACGTTGAAGCTTGGACTTGCTTTTGGGGCGTGAAATAGTTCAAATTTTACTGGTGGGGAACTCCATTTAGGATCCATACTGACCATAAGCTCCTAATTCATGCTTTCTCCTCCAAAGCTCAGAGCTCACTCACTATACCTAGAATTTCAAAATGTTTACTTAGCTTGGAGGGTTGAAATTTTGTAATGGAATGTTTTACTAGGCTTGAGAAATGCTGTTGCAGATTGCTTATCCCATTTGACTATTCCAGCATTAATTGGAAGACGACTGTATGGATGAACATATTGTCATGAACGTGAATATAGGAGACATTGACAAGGAGGAATGGGAAAAATATTCATTAAAAGACCAGGCATTCGTAAATGGAAAGGAATGGGTTGGAGAAGGTTGGCCTAACAAGAGTGATCTAGAATAAAATTTGAGAGCATATTATGGTGTACAAAATGAGCTCAATCTGTCCGATTACAGATTATATAAAGGTAAACGACTAATACAACCCAAATGTCTTAGGACTAAATTAGCAGATATTGCTAATGAGGGTCATTTATTGAGTAGTTGACCAAAAATAGGGTAAGATCTACATATTGGTGGCCTGGGTTAGATCACATGATTGAACCTAAGATGAGAGATTGCTTATATTGTTCCATCAGTGATAAGGTGAGGGTGCTGCACAATTGCCCCTTCAATCCGGTGGTTGTCCCTATTAAACTTTGGGACTAAGTAGCTCTGGATTTCAAAGGAATTGGGGGCATATCAACAAGCAGGCGATAAAAAATAATCGCCGCTTTTGCGGCCGTTTTCGTACGAAAAGCGGCGATAATTTAATCGCCTAATCAGCTAGGTCACGCTAACGTGTGAAACCTTGCTTTAGCGTCAGGATTCCTAACGCCCAGCTTTGCATCTCTAATGAGATGCAAAGTGGGCGTTCCTGACCTGGCATGACAGGAGAAATGTCGCTAAGCGACATTTCTCCTATCAGCAAGCCTAATGCTATGAAGCATAGCGTCAGGAAATGTAGCGATAACCCCTGTTATCGCTACTTTCCTTACGCCTGCTTCAGGACTGACTTAGCCATGATATCCTATGGAAGGTGGATATCATGGCTTAGTTTGTGAGTCCCTATCAACTAGCTAACATGAGATTATCGCTGGGTTTCCAGCGATAATCTCACGTTAGCCAGTTAGCGCTAGGATTTTTATCGCTGATGAGATAAGCGTTGCTAATAGCACGCTATCTCAGCGATAAAAGTCAGCGCTAGCCGGCGATAATTATCCGAGCGCTAAGTGCGCTCAGCGATAATTATCGCCGGTTGTTGTTGATATGCCCCCAAGTAAGTGACACATAATTAATAGTAAATTCATTTTTGTATTATTGGATTATCACTCTAAATGGGTTGTCTTAGTGCAGGTACTCACATTACTACCCCAGTATTATTGAATTCTTAAATGTTATGTTCAAGGATGAGCAACTCCCTTGGAGGCTAGTGGGGGACAATGGTGTCCAGTCAATGGTGAAAGATAAAAACACTTTCAAGAAATGGGTTTCTCTCATCATTAAACAGCACTATATTTCCAAAGGGCTATTGAATGATTGAGTGAATTAACCAAATTGTGAAAGAATGCCTCCAGATGGCTTGAGTAAGTGGATGGAATGGATGGGCTGTATTGTAAGATGTGATGCGGGCATATCGCACCACTCCACTTTCTGTGACCAGAGTATCACCTTTTGTTTCCTAGAAAGGAAGAGAGACAGGCAGCAAATTGACACCATCTTGATGGTGTGGCAATATGATTGTAGAGGTGTACAATAAAGAAACCTGAAGAAGGATTACCAAAGGACATTATGACAGATTGCATGTAGTGTTATTACCCCAAAGGAAAGGAGGCAACCTGGTACAAATTTCTAGACCCAAACTTAAAAGGAGCAAAGGTACTACATTTCCTGAAACACATCATGTTGTTAAAGTTTGGAACAATGAGGTGAAGTTAGACCATGGTCAGAATTGAAGTACAGACAAAGTCTACAAAAGCCATGTACAGGGAGTTCCATTTGGTGGATCAATAGTCTAGGCCCACTGTGATGTGGAGATGGCAGAAACACCCAATAGAGATGTACTAGACTTTCAGCAAAGCACAAATACAAAGACTTTGTGAGGTCATGATTATCCATCATTTAGTGGGTCCTTCTGAAGGTACTTGTAGGTATCAACACACAGAAAAGAAGTAAGGTTCCTGTAGTCACAATTTTTATTTAGTATCAATCTACGATAAAGGTATGACAAAGCACATTACTTTGTAAAAAACTGCCCTCACCCACAACAAATTGTGGCATGCTTCATCATAGGGCTGCTGTGACGCCTCAGTGAAGACCAACGCTTGAGGTGGAGCAATAGAATGGGGGAGACAATACACATAAATAGAAAAGGCAAAGAAGGATCCAAGGAAGGTACAGATAATAAGTCTAAAACTAACTAAGGGATATCCTAATAATAATTTTATTCCTGGATTCCCTTTTCAGGATTAAAAACGTAATTCATACCCTGGGATGGTGGTGTGGTGAGTGTATTATGCACCCTTCATCCCTCCGTTCTGCATAATGGTCGACATGTTTCAGCCGGAATGCGTGTCTCTACTGACGTTTATCAGGACTGTCGGATCTCTATGCTAGATTCCCTTTCTGCCAATGTACCCCTAGTATATCAGTATTTTTAAGGTTACTCCACCTGTATTATGTGGTATGGTCCAGTACACACACTCCTATTTAGGATCTGTAAATGGAGAGAATAAAAATACAAGTGAAGAGGGTTCATGTATAGATGAACATCCGAACAAAACAGTGATGAAAGTGATTAAGTGCTATACATGCTACCTTTATTATATTATAAACCTTTTTGGTGCGACGCAGCCGTATTCAGCATTTACAATCACCGCTAGTGAAGGAACACTGCCCTTAATTTGCTTGTGAATTCATAGATGCAGG